>NC_141693.1:1884072052-1884709194 GCF_964263255.1 Lissotriton vulgaris | reverse complement strand
TACCCTACAGTTTACACATGCATACAAATTCATTTCTAAACCAGCAGTTTTACTTAGCGATTTCTCTAAAGAATCCAATTTCCTCTTCAACTTTTCAGTCAAAATAATAGTGATTCCTTCATGTTCTATTTTATCAATAGCTTCCAATTTTATAATTTCTTCATTTTCCAACTTTAACATTTCTTCATTCAATATAGAAAATTCACGTACTGTCTCTTCCTGTCTTTCTATCTCTATAGCCTTTCACTTTCTCCCTGCCTCTTTCTGTCTCCTGTTCCACATCCCTTCCTTTCTTTCTCTGACTTTGTCAGTCTCTCCTTATCTTGGTCTTTCTTTCTGTTTATCTCTCCCCATCTTCTTTTTTTGTCTTTCTCCCCATCAGTACCGTAGCTACTGTGTCAAGGGCCCTGGTGCAAAGGAGGAAATATACCTACTGACTGCTGTCTGAATTATGAAAGTAAGAAATAATCATGGCTCAGTGTGCCCCTCAGTCCTCTGGGTACTGGTGCACAGCACCTGCTGCACCAATGGAAACTATGACCCTGCTCCCCATCTCTATCTGTCCTGGTGCTTTACATAATAACATAATATGTGCATTTGTAAAGCACATGTTCACCGATTGGTCTCTTGGCGCTGAATAACAGATGTTTATTGTTAGCCAACTCAATGGTACTCATTTTATCGACCTCAGATGGATGAAAGGCTGAGTGGACCACCAGGATTTGAACCTGTGACCATGAGGTCGAACACAGGCCCATGCAGTGGATGCATTAGTCCACTGAGCCACCAGACCTGGCTTTCTTATTATCTTAGACAAATTATAAACAATGAGGTGCCCAATGCTTTATATTTGTATTGTATGCAAACTGAAAAGCTTTGAAATTCTTTGATAGGTGATGGCTCTTCCTAATAATTTCTGGTGTGACTAGTGGAGGCCGCATCTGTGGGGGCATGAGTCTTTCCTAAGTGCACTCTCTCCTCAAATCTGCGTGAACAGTAGACACTTCAATCTCTTAAATTATAAATATGCTTCTTGACTGTTTACCAATGCTGGATGTCCATATACCAAACCCCTATCTCGTTCTCTCCCTCATCCCATTTCCACCGGAGCTTCTGTCCTTCGTCAGATCTGTCCATTTCCTCCCTCGTCTTTCTTCTGAGACCGACGTCCTATGTTTTTTCTTTCCTAGTATTAAACTCCCCAAAAATGTAAAACTCTAATTGCTTAGATCCTTCAAAGTTCAACATTCCCCCTCTCTTGCCCAGTCATGCCATTTTGCCCTTCTTCTCATCTCTCCATTTGAAATGCTCATTACATTCAATGTGAGAATGTTAAGAAAAAGCCCCCCCCAAAAAGCTGTAATATAGCTTGTGTAGAGACTGAGATGTTCTTCACTTTTACTGAGTACACTCCTCTGGAGGGAAGGAATTCTCTGTGAATTACAATAAAAACATCAGCGCATTTAAATGTACAATGCACTTTAAAATTACAACTGTTGTTGTTAAGGTAGCTCCAAGCTCGAGTGTAATATGGGAGAGAGCCTCTCTTGAGACGCCTGAGCCCCATCCTTGCTGCTGTCCGGGTGTCAGATCCCTGGCATCAGAGTGTCCTTCTTCCTGTAAAGGTGTGCTCTTGGAAGCAGGGCCCATCCCCCAGCCTGGAGAGTAGAGTGACTTCTCCGGCTTCCAGCACACGGGCCTTTTGAGGTGCTAATGGCCCCTTTGTTATGCATAGGTGTGTCTGCATGACTGTGGCTGGTGTCTTGTCTCAAGCCGGATGTATTTAACATCGCTGCTGGTGGACGTAGGGAGAGCCTTTATGTACAGGCTGGGGATAACAGAGTTAGTTTAAATTGCTCCTCGAACGCAATGTGAAAAATGTTTCCTTCGTACTCTTGAAACGGTTTTGTTTTTTACTGAAGTACATTCTAGATTACATCAAATGCACTATTCTCAAAGCGGTGATTAGTTTACAGGCAGTTCTGAATCTGTTAGTTATTTCAAGAGTGCACTAAGATTACGATAAAAAAATTATGACACAGAAAAAAGGGTACTCGGATTTAAAAAAAAGACCTATCTTATCACATCTCTGTGAAATGATTTACGGCTTCAGTGTCATGGTGCCTCCTAGGGAAACACTTAAATATGTAATAGAAAAATAGGAAACAGGGAAAATAGGAAACAGGTACATCCATCGGCTGTATGGCTTGAACACAGGATAAACTAAAGACACATTTTTAAACATAAACAGGATGTTCAGAATAAAATAAGCACACATTTTATCACAGTTATGTATGTACTCGCCGGTATGTTTTCCGTGTGGAACATAAATGTTTTCCGAAAAGTATTTTAATCTAAGAGGTAGAAAGACCAGCATTAATGAAATGAGGTGCATGTATAAAACGATGTTTGTGTAACACATAGGAGAAACCCCATCATTTCGAACAGAATTTACTGAGTATACTGTAGATTTTTTTATACACACTGTATTGTTAGTGTCAAAATTGCTAAATAATAAGGCCATAGAACTGGTTGCATAGTTTGCCTTAAATTGCATAATATGTCTCGTTTTTGTTGCTGCATTATTTGCCTTTTCATGGCGCATAAATTGTCGAACCCTGGCTCGAATCTTTCCTCCACAGTACCTTTCCTTCGCTGGCCCTGATCATCTGCTCTTTACACTGTGCTCATTAATTCAGCATCCAGTTCTGTCTGGTGCTGCTCTGATAGAGGAGCTACTTATTGGACGCGTGGAGCATCACATCGGGCCTTCTACAAGTGGAAAATATAAAAGATTCTGACTGTCCACTGGAATTACGTTTAGTCACTAGCTAATATTACATGGTTGTACTGTAAAGCACACAATACAAACTATGGGGCCGATTTACAAGCCACTTTGCAACACTTTTCCGCCGCCGTAGCGTCACTTTTGTGATGCAGCGGCGGCGTAAACAACGCACCACGTAGCAGCACATTTACAACATAGCACATCTAGGGAGATGTGTCATATTGTTAAAGCCCTGTGCCACATTATACCTGCGTCAGGTATAATGTATGCAGGGTGGGCATTCCGAGACAAGAAAGCCTTGTAAAAGTGACGCAGTGAAATCTACAAGATTTCACTGCACCACTTCTATGACGCCACTGCATCAAAACCTTGATGTGATGCAGCACAGTATAAATAGGCATTCCTGAGCATTTCTGGTGTTGCGTCATGCTTGCGACACGACTACAGCAATGCGTTACCTTTACGCCAACAGATGCATGACGCATCTGTCAATCCTTGCGTGATGGTGCTCTGCATTATAAATGCAACGCATCCATGGTGGCGCAAGGGGTTTTTCGAGTGACGCAAGCAAACTGACGCATCTCTGCTAGAAAAATATGCCCCTAAATGTTGTTTTTCATTTCGACGAAAATGTTATGGCTAGGTATTGGAAGAAGAGGATCTGAGAAGCAGAAGAGAAGGCTACAACTAATCTGGCAAATATCCTGCAATTATTTATGTGCTAAGCAACAGAAAATGTTTTTATGTTACTTGATGCCCTGACCAATATTGGGTACATTAAGACTTCAGGCTATAAAATGCATTTGCAGTGTCCCAAAAGTTCTCCGAGTGATAAAATGGGTGTGTAACTCAGAAGTGTGTCAATGTCTGCAGTAAGGAAATGCAAACGTATAAGAGAGCGGCTTGCAAGCTGGACAAATAAGCAGACATTCTGGCTCTAAAGAATTTGAGGTAAAAAGGGACTTCTTGACAAGAGCTACTTAGCTTGTGAGAAGCTGCACCGGGGATTGGAGAACCTGAGCTTAGGGGGACTGACAATCACTCAGAAGAGCACTGAAAGTCTGAAACAATCTGATGCACTGGTTTGGCATCTGAAACCCTGTTCTCCTGGATTTCAGATTGAACAGAAGGTCCCATTCATTTTTACAGTTGTAACACCATTGCAATAAGGCCTTCAATCACACTCCTTTAATAGTCTTTTCCTCTCACCTCAGCCCAACTAGTGAAAGAAAATTGTGATTGAAGTATGCATTGGTTATGGGTTTCTTCTCGACCTATTATTTAGTGGCGCACATTCTTCTTTCTGCTGGTGGGGAAATACAATGATAACAATATAACAACTTTGCAAAGTTTGCTGATTTTAACAGCTTTGGGAAAAAAGGTGAATGTTTCCACCAAAAGAGTTGCAGAGACATATTTATCTTGGAATCAATTTCCCCCATGAGAAGACTTACATAAAAACAATGTTGGCATCAACGTCTCCAGCTAAACTACGTTTCTAATGGATATTGCTTTGTAGTTTCCTTAAGTGTACTCCCCCAGACACCAGAGCTGATTTCAAAATATGTTTGTAGCGGTTCAGAGACACCAATATCAGTTGGGGCACTCAACACTCTAAACAAAGTCTTGTGACTCAATGGAAAGTGAGATATAATGGACACTCGGCCGTTGGTGCCATCTGACCTTTTTACCATGTCTCTGTTGACTAAGGTTCCAAAGCAACCAATATTGCTTCAGTCCTATTTGTTATGTATTTACTTCAAATTTGGGGACATATCCCATTCAATGTCAGGGACTTCAAGGCCTGTGCCGCCGCTCTCTATTTATGTATCTGCAGTAGGGGGCAGAGTTTCTGTTTTGTCATTAAGCACAAAGGAGCAAGACACCTTGCTGTGCTGCACGGCCTGAAAGGGAGAGGGCAGGAGTGTGCCATATCTATCAAGACATGGTGCATTCCTGTCCTCTTCTTGCACTGTCACACTCAGTGGCACCTACCACCAATGTAGGCACTCTTGCACCATGAAGGGTTCCTATTTTACAGGCAGGGTTCTTTCGTGCAGGAAAGGACACCTTCCTTCACAAAAAAACAATCCTTAGAGTCAATTCCCTCTTTCTAAGTGTGCTGCAGAACATTTGGAAAGAGGAAACAATGAGGACAAAGAATGATATGTTTCGTTGTTACGCCTCTTGTGCAAAGGTGTACAATTCTGATCCATTCCTAGGTCTACCAGTGTTGGAAAATCAGTGTATTCATCAACATGCATTGGTGGATGCATGGGAACATGCACGCCCCCCTCATGTAATGTCACCACCACACAGTGTAACACAAGGCAGCAACTTGTGCTGCCTTGCCTTACACTAGATTTACCAAGTCATGCAAGGCCATGCTGGGTGGCCTTGCAAGGCTTGGTATATTTAAATCTTGGTTTTGCGTCGCCTGCCATCACCATGCAAGGGCACAGCAAAACATTGATAAATCTGCCTCAACTCTTCTTTCAGATCAGATCAGATTTAAAGGTATTTATTTTGGGTTGCAACTCAAGCCTAGCAACAACATATATTCTTTAATAAGATCAATTTCAACTAAAAAAGGAAAAAAGTAGTTGTTTACATGACATTCTGATAGGCTTTGATTACAGAAATTAAAAAGATTAATGACCACCACCAGTCATTGATAATGAAAAATATACAAAAAGCATTAATTTAAAAGCTAGATATTTTTTGTGCCATCCATTAAAGTAAAATATGACATACATCCTGATTTAAAACAGGGGTGAGCATAACTGGCATAACCCAGCATAATTACTAGTAATTAGCACAAAATTACTCATAAATATGTGAGAGGCGTAATCCAGCATTTAGTGCTATTTTCTTAGCTCAAAATGCACTCTTGCGTCTAAAATGGTCTAGAAGATTCATTTTACACTGCGAATATAGCACAGAGGGGCACAAGCATCATTGTTTTTTGCGTTCACAAAGGGGCAGATCCGCAGAATCTGCCCCTTTGCGACCGTAATTTTTGCATTTGGGACGCATCATCCCAAATAGCTATTTAAGTAATCGTAAAATTTATGATTACTTAAATTGTGATTGCATTCAGGAAATCGCAAATTGCAATTCCCTAAATGCAATGCAACAAAAAAATAGCAATTTTGATTTTAAGAAACGCAAATTACCATCAACTTAAAGTTGATGGTAATTTGCGAAAACTTTGAAAAACGCAAAAGTGCATTTTCAAGGTTCTATTTTGCACACAAACATGTTCTTGGGACATGCGTGTGTGTAACATGTTTTTAATTGCACTTTCAAAAGTGCATCAGGGTGTCCTTTTGTCACCCTTGAACCCTTGAAATTGCATGTGCAATTTGCGAGTACCTATTTGGTACTCACAAATTACACATGTAATTCACATTTGAATCAATGACAAGCCAATCCTTATTTACGATTCACAATTTGCGAGTCGCAAATAAGGAATGTGTAGGAATTGCACTTTTTTTGCGATTCCTACATGTATAGCATTTTGCGATTCCCAAATAGCGAACCGGTAAAATTCGCTATTTGGGAATCGCAAAATGCAGGCTTGATGCATGTGCCCCAGAATGTTACTTGATACAAACCGCAGTCAGCCAACATCCACTTGCTCTATCTTAGTTCACTGTTCCTGTGCTCCTGTGGTAGACGTTTGCCCAAAATTACTCATAACTAATCAAGCTGGCATAATGGCTTAATTGTGCACTACAAGAGTAATACATAATTACTCTGGTGTAATTACAATTTTACCCAGGCCTAATTTGAAACAGAAACCTTTATACAAAACAATTCCTTTATTTCCTTTTTAACTGCTAAATTAATACATTTCAGAATATATGTTAGTATCCCTGGATATAGGAACAGAAAAAGTGCAAACAGTGGGAAGTAAAACCAATAAAGCATGTGACGCCCAAAAGACTTTGTGACAAAGCTCTCCTATCAGTGAAGGAAAAATATTCTTAAAGCTAGTAGAACACAGCCACACATATAATTTGGGGTTAGCCATTTTACACTCTTCCAGGGTCTATGGCCACAACCTTGGTGAAGAGAAGTCTGTACAAATAGTTATTGGCATTACTTGTCTTCAAGCAGATTTGTTTTTGCTTGATATTCCATATTGGCCCCTTATTTATTTTGAAGGACAATGAACCAAAGTCTGCTTTGTGTATGAGTCAAAACAGGCACTGAACCTCCCAAATGGAAAAGGACAGAAGCAAGCTTAGTTCTAGGAGGAATCAAAGAGAACAAGGACGTGAAATGGAGAACAATCTAAAGTGTAAAACATTGGGTTATTTATTTTTTGTTTCCAATGTTTCATTTGGTAGGGAGCGTATGGGAACATAAACATAAGCAAGATCACTACATTTGTCACAGCGACAAATTACGGAATATGATCGGGGGCTCAACTCACTAAACACACACCAAAGAGTTTGCCTCAAATTAAGAAACACAGACATAGAATTCCTAGAAGAAACCCATTTAGGGGGACAACGTGGATGCCCAGTGTCTCCATTCTTTTTTCTGTTTTGTAAATAAAGACTCTAGCATACGATAAAACAGAACCCAGATATAGTATGTATTTCTTTCAAGTGTGAACATAAGATTAGCTTCTTTTCTGATAACATGCTTTTAAAATTAACACTGAGGCAGACCAAAAGAGGATGAAGTACGGAGACAGTCATTCTCATTTCTATTCCTCAAATGCATCCAAGACACCAAACGTAGCAACAATAGTCAAACCTACCTTTTTTTACGACAGGCACCTGGAAGGTAAGCAAACACTCAACACATACACTAATAGACAGAACTCCTACATAAATACCACCATATACTCACTCAGCCATTTTCTTTATGGGTAATAGAAGGAGGGGATAATATTCTGGTTTGGGGCCTTGAGAGAAGTTAACTAAGGAGTAAAAGACTGTGAAGAACGATGGAAGTGCTAGACCTTGTTTATGCGTGGACAACCAACATATTCAGTGAGAGAGATTATTCCCATTTCTAAGCAGTACATAGGACCTTTATCAATAATAAACAATCTTTTTGTCAATCAGAAAATAATGGGGAGGGTACAAAGTGCAGAAACCGGATGTATGGTGTTATCTGACCATGCTTATCTTTCTTTGGAGTTAAGACACAGGTGCCATCAAAAAAGGATGTGGGGTGGTGGCTAAGGAAATATCCTCAGAGAGGTTCAGAGCATGAGGGTGACGTTAAAGAACAAATAAAGAATGCCTAGAGCTGCAGAAGGGAGGATAGTATAGCCCTAGCCAACAAACAGGAGGTATTGAAGGCTTAAATTAGGGGTAATTTAATCAGGCTTTCTATGCCCACTCCAACATAAGCAATAGTAGGGAAAGTGTTGTACTTTAGAGGGGTCAGATATACTTTTCCCACTCCAACAGTAATGCAAGGTTTAGATATTGGAGTGGTCAAATTTACTATTTCCAGTCCAAAGTAATAAACAGTAAGGCAAGAGTTGGACTTTGGAGGGGTAAGATTTACAATCCCCACTCTAACCTGAACAACAGTAGATATAGTGTTGGAGTCAGATTTACTTAGCTCTGTCCAACCTGAGGAACAGTAGGGAAGGTGTTGGGGATTGAAGGTGTGAGGTTTACTATTCCCACTCCAACGTAAACAACAGTAGGGTGAGGGGTTCGACTTTGGAGGGATGAGAGTTACTATTCCCACAACAACTTAAAAACTGTTGTGAAAGAGGAGTTCATTGGAGGGGTCTGACCTGCGATTGCCACTGCAGCGTAAGCTCAGATTTACTTTTCCCACTCTTAAACTAACAACATTTTTTTAAATATAAAATAAATAAACATAACATATATTACAACAAATCAATAAAAAATAGAATATGTTTAATTTTTTATAATTTATGTAACCAAAAGTGAAAAAAAATTACATTACCAATTTATGCCCCTTTGTCATAGGCGAACTCGGATCATGCATGTGCATCATGACATAAGCCTCGATCAAGGATTGCAGTTTTGTTGGACCGGGAGGGGTGCCCAAAGCACTACCCTAATAGTACAGGAAGGCTACTGTCTTCACCAGGCGCTATGCAGCACGGTGGTGGCAGCCTAACCTGAGGTGACCAATAGTAGTGAACAGGATCTTTTTACACTGTGTCATTGGAGTGAGGCCTGCAAACTCACTCACCGCTTTAAAAGTTCCACTGTTGTCAATTTAACTCACCTTTGGCCTAGTAGGTGTGGAGTGATGTGCAATGCAGGAATAGTGACGGCTTACTTGTATCTATGCCTGAGAGGAATACTTTATATGAGATATGTGATGTCTTGCAGTGCATGTGTGGATAAAAAGTGCTGGGTGTATGTGTGCTTGCATAAAGTACAATACTTGAAGGGTGAAGAGTTGAGCAGAGTGCACATAGTGAGTGTGTTTTAAAATAAGCGCAACCTGGTAAAAAATAAAAAGGTTTCAGTGCTGGGCAGTGCCATGTGACACGCTCGAGAGAACAGACTCACCTTGCATTTCAAAGGACCTTCTTTGATTCAGGGATAGATCTCAAGGAAGGGGTTTGAACACATCTCAGGAGATAAGAGAATCACAAAGAGTGGAACTGGGTGGTCTGGGTTTAACCCTTGATGAACATATCACTGTGACTGACATCCAGGTATAAACTCTGGTCACTCACATGAATAATGTTATGGACATTCAGCTTCAGGGTTGTGCCTGCTCTGGCAAATCTCTTTTATGGAGGAAGTTAAATGGAGTTGTGCCCATTTCAAAAGAAGTACATAAAACCCACATAAAACCTTAAAGTCCAAGACCCTAAATTACATTTGGTCTCAGGAAAACTATAAAAAGTGGAGGATGAGTTCCCAAAAAATGTAATCTGCCAAGCAGCCATACGGGCTTAGTGAGAAGGAGAAACTATTCAAGACCTCTGCCTGTGACCAGGACTGGGGGCCAAGGCTTGCTATTCTCCATGCTGAGAGAACATCACCAAGGTAAACTAAGACTACCTGCCCCGGAGCGTGGGGCACAAGCGCCTGCTTGCTTGCTACTAAGGCCTGTGAGGAGAGCATTGAAGGGAGATACGTCCAGTGGGGAGCCCTACCATTAAGACTCCCAGTGGAGGTGTGAGGTTTCGGCTGTGCACAGATCTGGCTATATTCCATGTGGAGAATTGTTTTCAGTGACCCTCGTTTGCCAGAAGAGGGCAGCCATAGAGTGAGCCTTGTGTTGAGCGCCATGCGTTTCTTGTTACATCTCCACCACCACGAAGCGATGATCCCATATGCCAGAGGGGGCCATCGGAAAAAGTATTTACAGGAGTGCCAAGGCTTGTGACTGTCTGGGTCCCGGTGCTGAGGCTGGAAGAGATTGCAATCCAATGTACCAGGAGGGGCTGCCAGTACCAATGTTACTGAAGGAGAGACTGAGGCTACAACTTGTGGTTTGACCCCTAGAGAACCATGGAGGACTCCTAGAGATGCCATGGAGGACGTTGCATCCTTGCTGGCTCCAGTCGAAAGCTCAAAGAAGGATTCCCCACCCCTGTTGTACAAGGTCATCTTACTGCTTCCTCAACAGCAAGGGGCTGCTCCAATATGTGGATGAACTCTGGCCAGGTCACTCTGATCAGAGTGCCTGTGCTGCTGAGTACTGCAGTCAAGGACATAAGAGTCCAACTTCTCTGAGTGGTTAAGGACCCATGAGTGTGCGTCGGAGGTACTTGCTGCATCACTGAACTCTGCTGTGCTGCAAAAGCTTGGGAGTTACTGCTAAAGATGCGGCAGCACCATAGACACTTTTGACTGAGATCCTGAGGAATCAGAAGGGACAACTCTTGACTATGGACTAATACTTTCCATTACCTGATGCGGCCACCAGTGAATGGGAAATAACCCTGAACTGGTTACACAAAGGAGGGTGGGACAGGGATTTGCCTCACAACTACTAGAGCCCTGACCCCAGGAGGAATTGTGTTGTTGCTTCTGAATATTGAATTCCTTTGCAGGTGTATGGCTAGAAATAAAATACGACTTTTTCTTATAAAAGCAAGTATTTGGCAGGACATAGATTTATTGTTCATACTGTTTTCACTTTAAGTTGTGAGTTATGTTCACTGACTAGTAGCAACCTCCCCCCCCCCAGAAAGAGTGATTGGCCCAGTTACTCAGGATCCACATAGTTGGTCGGGTCCCCAGACGAACAAGTTACTTACCTTCGGTAACGCTTTTTCTGGTAGATACTATATCTGCCTGTGGATTCCTCACCTTGTGAATATCCCCCCTTGCGTCAGCAACATTCGGAAATTCTTTTCGTAGCCTCGCGCCGACGTGGTTGGACGTCACAGAGACACGGCTCCGCTCGCGACTCCGCTGACATCACCGACGCCTATAATAGGCCCACGCCGGCGTGATGACATCAGTTCCGCCTTTTTTCCGTGCCATCGAGGCACACGGACGGACCAATGACATAAGCAATATACACAGTATACACAATAAACAATTGCCAAGGAGAAAACACATAGTGTTGAGCAAAAGCAAGAAAGCAAATAAAGCAACTCCTTAACATTACAATATATAAACAATATAATACAATAACTCTGGTAAAGAAGAGTGGACAACGGGGAGGCGGGTGGGTCAGTGAGGAATCCACAGGCCGATATAGTATCTACCAGAAAAAGCGTTACCGAAGGTAAGTAACTTGTTCTTCTGATAGATACATCTGCTGTGTGGATTCCTCACCTTGGGAATAGAGTCCCACAGCAGTCCCCACTCCCGGAGGAGGGTGTCCACTCTTCTAAACCAGGAAATCCTGAAGGACAGAGCGCGCAAAGTGACCGTCCCTCCTCACTTCGGTATCCAAGCAGTAATGCTTCGCGAAAGTGTGGAGGGAAGACCAGGTTGCCGCCTTACAAATGTCCTCCAACGGAACACCTCTAGCCAAAGCAGAGGTCAAAGACTTAGCTCTAGTCGAATGAGCCCTAATACCCTCTGGAGGCTCCTTACCGGCCAAAGAGTAGCAGATCTTAATACACAGAACGATCCATCTTGATAAAGTCCTTTTATGGACCGCTCTTCCCTTCTTGCAGCCAGCAAAGCCAATGAAGAGTTGATCATCCAAGCGACAGTCTTTCTGTCCAAATAAAAAGACACCGCCCTCTTAGGGTCCAGACGGTGCAACCTCTCCTCCTCCTTGGAAGGGTGCGGGGGAGGATAAAAGGTAGGGAGGGTAATGGATTGACCAAGGTGGAAAGGAGTCACCACCTTAGGAAGAAAAGCAGCCCTGGTCCTTAAAACCATCCGATCAGCATGTATGGTCAGGAACGGGGGCTTGGAACTAAGAGCTTGGAGCTCACTCACCCTCCTCGCCGAGGTTATTGCAACGAGGAAAACTGCCTTAAAGGTTAAAAGCCTCAAAGGGCATTTATGAAGAGGCTCAAAGGGAGAGCCCATCAGAAAAGTCAAGACAAGATTCAAGTCCCACTGAGGTACAATAAAAGGAGTAGGAGGGAACTTGTTTACAAGACCCTTCAAAAACCTTAAAACTACAGGAGACTTAAAAAGAGAGGGCTGATCAGGCACACAAATAAAAGCCGACAGCGCCGAAAGATAGCCCTTAACTGTGGCAACTGCAAGCCCCTGTTGCGCCAAAGAAAGAGCAAACCGGAGCACATCTGATAAACGGGCTCTCAAAGGGTCAATATCATTCTCACCACACCAAATGACAAATCTAGACCATCTATATGAATAGACAGTCTTAGTGGAGTCACGCCTGGCAGACAAAATGACATCCACCACATCAGGCGTGAGAGAATAGGAAATCAGGTTGCCCCGTTCAATCTCCAGGCATGAAGGTGCAATGTCTGGAGGTGGGGGTGTAGAACCTGCCCCTCCATCTGAGAGAGGAGGTCTGCCCTGAGAGGGAGACGGAGCGGCGGGTGAGAGGAGAGGTGGAGTAGATCTGTATACCACACCCTTCTTGGCCAATCCGGGGCGACCAATATAACTTGGGCCCGGTCTTGGCGAATCTTCCTCAGAACCCGAGGAATCAAAGGTATGGGAGGAAACGCGTAAAGGAGTTGATTTCCCCAACTCAACTGAAACGCGTCCCCCAAGGCTCCTTGCATCGGATACTGGAGACTGCAGAATGACGGGCAGTGATCATTCTCGCGAGTGGCAAACAGGTCCACCCGAGGAGTCCCCCACGTCCGAAAGACGTGATGAACCACCTCCGGGTGAAGCCTCCACTCGTGGTCGGCAGAGAACTGCCGGCTGAGACTGTCTGCACGCACGTTCAGAACTCCGGCCAGATGATTCGCCATCAGACAAATCTGGTGGTCCTGAGCCCAGGACCAGAGACGCAGAGCCTCCCTGCAGAGACACTGCGACCCCACTCCTCCTTGCTTGTTGATGTACCACATCGCGGTCGTGTTGTCCGTCAGGACTTGGATCGACCGACCGTGAAGGGAAGGGAGGAAGGCCTTGAGCGCCAAACGTATCGCCCGCAACTCTAGAAGGTTGATGTGAAGCAACCTTTCCTCTGGAGACCAAAGACCCTTGACCTCCAGATCCTCCAGATGAGCACCCCACCCTAGAGTGGATGCATCCGCTATCACCGTGGCCACCGATGGAGGTAGTTGGAAAGACTTTCCTTGCAACAGGTTGCCTTGCACGCTCCACCAAGACAGATCCGCTGCAGTTTCTCTGGAGATCTTCACCGACTCCCCGAGATCTCCGTGGTGCTGATACCACTGCCTGCGGAGAAACCACTGGAGTGCCCTCATGTGCCAGCGTGCATGGTTGACCAACAGAATGCAAGAAGCCATCAGACCGAGCAGGCGAAGGACCTTCAGGACTGGAACGACCGCTCCATTGTAAAATAAAGGAATCATTTCCTGAATGTCGCGAAACCTTTGAGGAGGAGGAATGCACGACAAACAGTAGTGTCCAGTACGGCACCTATGAACAGGTTGCGCTGGGAGGGCACCAGGTGAGACTTGGGTACATTTATCAAAAAACCCAACCTGAACAACAACTGAGTTGTCTCTTGCAGATGATGGAGCACCTTCTCTGACGACTCCGCCTTGATCAGCCAGTCATCCAAATAAGGGAACACAGGTATCCCCGACCTCCTGAGATGAGCTGCCACCACCGCCATCACCTTGGTGAAGACTCGAGGCGCAGTAGTAAGACCAAACGGAAGGACCGCAAACTGGTAGTGCTGCGACCCAACCGTGAAACGGAGATACTTCCTGTGCGACTTCAGGATGGGTATGTGGAAATACGCGTCCTGCAAGTCGAGCGACACCATCCAGTCTCCTTCCATCAATGCTTGAAGAACCTGAACAAGAGTGAGCATCTTGAATTTCTCCTGCTTCAGATAGAGATTCAAGATCCTGAGATCCAGGATTGGACGAAGCCTGCCATCCTTTTTGGGGATCAGGAAATACCAGGAGTAGCATCCCTGACCCCTCTCCTGCTCTGGGACCACCTCTATCACACCCTTTCGTAACAGAGTTAGAACCTCCTGCTGCAGAAGAGACAGATGTTCCTCGGTGCAAAAACCTTGACAAGGAGGGTAAACAGGGGGGAAATCCCGAAAGGGAAGGGCATACCCATTTTCTACAAGATTGAGAACCCAAAGATCTGTCGTAACCGATTCCCAATCATGTAGAAAATGGGTAAGCCGACCCCCAACCGGACCCACATGATCCTGAATAGCGGATCTAGGGCTGCTTTTCTGAGGCAGGGGGGTTGGAAGAGGTCGCGCTCTTTGCTTTCCCCTGTACAATCTGTACACTGAATTTTGCTGCTGCTACTGTTGCTGCTGCTGCTGTTGGCCTTGCCGGAAATTCCGAAAGGAGCGACCAAAACCGCTGAACCTTCTGCTGGAAGAAGTGCCTCTGACCTGGAGACCCAAAGACTTAGCAGTTGCTCTGCAATCCTTGAATCTCTCAAGAGCCGCATCCGCCTTCTTCCCAAAGAGACCTGATCCATCAAAAGGAAGATCCAGCAAGGTCGCCTGAACATCAGCCGAAAAGTCCGATGACTTCAACCAGGCTGACCTCCTAGTGGCGACAGCAGTGCCCATAATTCGAGCCACAGAGTCGGCAGTGTCCAGACCACTTTGAATAACCTGGCGGGCTGCAGCCTGAGTGTCAGAAATCACCTCCTCAAAATCCTTCCGGTTGGCGTCAGGAATTTTTGGAGCCAGGATACGCAAAGAGTCCATCAGGGCATGCACATACCTTCCCATAAGACATGTGGCATTAGTTGACTTCAACGACATACTCGCCGATGAAAAGGTCTTTTTCGCAACCTGGTCCTGTTTCTTTGCTTCCTTCTCACAAGGAACTTGAGGAAAGGCACTAAGACTCTTCTTTGAACAGGCAGCCTGAATGACCAGGCTCTCTGGCGAAGGATGAGAAGACAGAAAAGACGGGTCCTCAGGAGCAGCCCTGTACCTCCTCGCAACACTCTTAGAAACCGCAGGAGCCGACAAAGGTTTCTTCCACACCTCAATTATAGGATCTGTCAAGGCATCATTGAATGGAAGTAAAGGCTCAACCACAGAATTCGGTGAATGCAAGACCTCAGTGAGGATATTAGACTTGAACTCCACTGTTGGCAGAGTCAATTGAAGAAGCTCAGCAGCCTTCCTCATAACCAGATGGTAAGGCTGGATATCCTTAGAAGGAGCACCCGAGCCTGAGGGCAACTCCCACTCTGGAGAGAAATCAAGAGTTCATGAATCCGCCAACTCCTCAAAACAGCTCTCTTCTAATTCACCTTCTTCAACATCAGACTGTGAATCCATGTATCTCTGCTCTTCCAAAAGGCGTTGAGCTTCCCTTCTGGATCTCTCCTTTACACGCCTCGCAGCCGGATCCACCTGCGGCTCCGACGGATTCGGGGCCGGCGCCGGTATCGAATCCGACGGCACAGAAGAATGCCCTCGAGGACGATCAGGAGCAGGCGACGCTGGAATCGGCGTCGACGACTTCGGCGGAGCCGGGAACTGCCAATGCGGCGTCGGAGCCGGCATGTAAGGCATAAACGGAGCCGGAGGATAGGAGTGAGGAACTCCCAGGCTGTATGCCAAAGGACCCATGGGACCCGAAGGTGCACCAGAGGGGTACCACGCCCTTGAGAAGACGCCTTACATAGCGTTAAGAAACGCTGAAGGGTCCTGGCCAGGAGCAGGAAAGGGCGGCTGAAAACCATCAGGCCGGTCCTGTGGAGGGATCGGATTCGGCTCATCAACAGGCGCAGAATCCACAACCTCCTGAGCCTCTTCCTCTTCACGGGCCGGGGACGGCGCCGGAGACGGATTCGGAACCGGAGAAGGATTCGGAGCCGGAGTGGGAGACCGCCCATGCGACTCGGAAGGAGAGGCCTCACCTTCATGCTCAGAGACTTCGAGAGTAACCACCTTCGAACGTACCTTCTTCGGTGACCTCGACCTCGACCTCGAGCCCGACTCCTTACCAGACCGACGTCGGGACTCATGTCTCCTCTTCTTGTGCTTCTTCTTCGACTTCGAAACATGATCCGACGCCGACTTCGAAGACGACCTCTCCCGAGAACCAGATCTCGACCTCGCCCTGGACTTCGACCTCGCCCTTCGAGAACGAGACCTCGACGACTTCTCCTTTCCAGCTTTCACCTTAGCAACCAGAAGTTTGGCTTCTCTCTCCCTCAGGGCCTTCGGATTCATCTTCCGACATGAAGAACAATCCTCCACATCATGGTCGGAACTTAAACACCAGATGCAGTCTTCATGGGGGTCGGTAATGGACATCATTTTACCGCACTCCCTGCAGGGCTTGAAGCCGGTCTTCTTGGATGACATCGTCGAAGAGACAGGATACAGATTAGCAGAAATATGCAACAAAATGGCAACAATGTACCAGTAGGCTACAGAGATTCCCGATAACTGTTAGCGTCGACGACGCGGAAAAAAGGGAACTGATGTCATCACGCCGGCGTGGGCCTATTATAGGCGTCGGTGACGTCAGCGGAGTCGCGAGCGGAGCCGTGTCTCTGTGACGTCCAAACCACGTTGTCGCGAGGCTACGAAAAGAATTTCCGAATGTTGCTGACGCAAGGGGGGATATTCACAAGGTGAGGAATCCACACGGCAGATGTATCTATCAGAAATCAGGATTAGCAGGCCTCAACCACCACAGTTGGGCCCAGTAACCCCAGCCTGTACCATGGAAATCTGAAAGGGATTCTTACATGAACTTCACAAGGATACCTTTTGCCTCAACTTTGTTTTGCCTTGTCATTAGAGCCACTAGTGACCACTTTAAAACAAGATCCAGCAAACATGAGTATTTCTTTCAGGCATGGGACATAGGAATAGCTTATTTGGTGATGTGTTGGCAGCACTCCAGACCAAGTTGGAATATCTGGGTATAAGTCTTATGCAGCTAGTAAACTGCATCTCCACTCTTCCCCTTTCTTCCCTTCTCATGTACTAGGGTGCTTCAGGTACAGAACACAGTACATGTGTAGTGCTTCCCTACTTTAGTCTTTTTGGATTTACAGCAGTGTTCAGTCTCTCACCTGTTCTCTGGGCTGTGGTAGGCCTCAGGCTGGCCTCCAGCTCACAGCCCTTTTGCAATGGAGGCTTGATGGTGGTAGTGAAGTCATGCTGCTGCCCTGCTCACTTTGGGCTGGTGCAGGCTCCATGACAGTATACTGGAGACAGTGGCGGTAGCTATCTTCAGACAGAGACAGCGTCAACAGCAAATGGACTCCGATGTTGCAGCAGGTCCACTTAATCTGGACTGGTGAGTCTTGGTGATAGTTACTTGGTCTCTCCAGACAATTAAGTGATGGACTCTTCCTTCAGATACCCATCTGGTGAGTTGGTAGCTTCAAGGCACTTTGGCAGCAACCAGTGGTTCTGATTGAGCATGCTGAATGCCCCACGGTCAGCCAATGAGTGCGTTGAAAGACGGGGATAAAGTGCCTTGACTCAGCAGTTTCTCTTCTTCAGCTGCATTGTCCGCATGGCAAACTCTTTGAAAATGCTGGAGCTAGGCCTATGTTTAGTCTATCAGGGCACCCTGGAGTGGGTGCCACTGGTTCACAATGTTCTACTTTAGAAGCGTGGACCAGCTTGGGCACATCTAGGGAACACTCCAAGAGCCACGGTCTTGCCAACAACTGAAAGGTTGGGCACACTAACCAATGCCGAATTTCAGCACAATATATATAAAAATCCCACTAGAAGGAGAAACCGGCTGCACTCTATGGAATCCTAACAAATATTTCATGACAAATCAAAACAAGCATTTGCAATGCAATAGGTCTCGCATTAGGAAAGTTTGAGCTATTAGTATTGTAAATGACAATTTTTTTATTTATGTGTTGGTTTTGAGAATAGCGAAATGAATAGCTTTGTCATTTATAATGCCAATAGTTTTAACTTTCGCAAATGTGACATCTTTAGCATTTGTAATGCAATATATGTTGTATTTACATGACTTAGATGTATTGCTATTACAAAGGCTTTTACTTTTTTACAATAATTAATAGTTAAATAAAAGTTATTGTAATTTATAATGGCACTAGCTTAAATTTTTATAAATAACTTTTGGGAAGATTATGTTCTTGGATTTTCGTCACAATAAAATACAATGAACAGAAGTGAAATATAAAATTTTTTTGGGTGACATTTGTAATAAAGCGTGACACATTGAGCTAACATATTTGAACCAGTTGTCGCGTACCAGACTTTAACATCAGCCAATCGCGCTGATAAAGAGGTTTTAATGCGCACGATTCCAACGATTGCAAGTTGTGTACGATCGAATTTTGAGCAATATGTTCCTGTTACGTGCAGCAAGTTTTCCCTGTTGCAAAACACGATAATGGATGCCTATATAATGCGATATGTAATATTGCTCCGAGCTCAAAAAGGGATTTTTGGCCCAATCATAAAGAGAGCGTTGGGGTTCAATTTTTGGAAGCCTGATTCTTTTGGGGGGGAAAAATGAACTTCACCAGTAGATGTATTGTTATTTTTGGGTATAAAACTAAAATGTTGGGATTATTTATGTGTGTAAACTGAAACCATGCATACATACACACTTTACCACCACCCACGTCCTGTAAACTGTGCCCCAACTCGAAATCTATACGCTAAAATTAATTTACTCGCCAATAGTCTCACGGGCATATTTGCTCTGTGACCGCGGCGGCTGGGACACGCTAGTAGCCAGAAGGATGCGTGCTCGCGACAGGCTGGGGAGCGCACGCACAGGTTCCAGGCAGCGACAGAGGCCTGACGCGCACCGCCTCCCTGTGCCGTGGGTCATCCCCTTTTCCTCTTCCCAGTGTGCGCACCGCGGGGGCCTGTTTCCTACGCTGGGGGCCTGCAACCGCCGCTACCTGCGATGTTGGCAGAGGCTGGCGGGGATGCGCCCCTGGTCTGGGGGAAGCTGCCGGTTTTGCAGCCACTCTCGATCCTTCCCCTGAAGTCGGGCCCGCCTTCCCACCACTGCCTCCTCCACCCGGAGCTGCAGAGGAGCCTGACTCTAGACGGGCCGGAGTACGAGGAGGAAGAGGTGGTGATTCCGCTGACCGCTCCGGCGCCTAACTAGTAAGTACCGAGATTCGGGGGATGGCAGATCTCCCGATGCATGGGGCGGGGGTGTGTGTCTGTGTGTGTGTGCAGGGGGGGTAGGGGGCGGTGGTGTGTGTATGCGTGGTGTCTGTATGTGTGTGTGTGGTGGGGGGCGGCAGCGTGTGTGCCTGTGTGGTGTGTGTGCAGGGGTGTGGGGGCTGGCTGTGTGCACACGGGAATATGAGGCACGAGATGGGCACGGCGCCGTGCGCGCCCTCGAGGTCAAATCTGCGCTTGTGCCCCTCTCGTGTCTACATTCCCAGAAACGGGCAACAATAAGTATCGAAAACAGTGTTTTGTCCAGGTTTGTAATCAAGATCACATATGGTTGTAATTTGTTGATGTTTCTGTCAGCTCACCTATCACCTGAAAGTCTCTAGTGCTGGCTTCTGCATCAGATGTTTAGCTGATTTGCACATGTTCGCATGACTTTGTACTTGCTATGACACTTTAAGCATCCTCTATTATACTCTCCTAATGCCATAACGCTCCACTTAACAGGCCATACTGATTCACACACTTTCAGTCCATCCATTCACCAGCATGTAGGTGGGCGGAATTTGCATAGTTGCACTACGCAAAGCTCTGCGAAACGGTAAAAAATCTCTGCGAGCAAGCAAAAGTTCAGTGAACACGCAGAATTGCTTGTTCTGCCTGTTCGCGATGCCTTTTTCCTGTTTGCGAATGCTGTCTGCGTGCTGGGGGGAGAAATATCTTCCGAACATGCATTTTGAAAGCACAAACAAGCAAAACATTCTGCAAAGCTGCGGATCACGGAATTTTGGGCAATTCCGCATTCTTCGCGGAACGCAAAATTACCCAAATTCCGCAAATTAGACAAGTGGAACGGAATTTACCGCCCAGGCCTAGACATCTTGGGACCTTACCTTTTCACTACGAATTGCCACATTGGTTAGTGACAGAATATGAGTATAGGTCATCTACTGGTCTCAGGCTTGACATCAAAGTACTAGCCATGTATCCCCTTGACAAACTCACACTCTTCCCACCATAGTACTAGCACACGGTACATTGTGAAAGGAACAAAACAACTCAATATGTTACCTCCCCATTTATTGCCATCATAGAGCGGACTCTAAATCCAGATTAAAAAACAGATATAATGGCTTAGTCAGTGCTGATTTTCATTTGTGTTACATATAACACATTGAAAGAAACTACTTGTTGGGTGATAGTCAAAACACACTATACTTTGTAAATATGAAATTAAAAACATTGCCCTGACGGCCTTGTCATCACTCATACAAGATTGCGCCCCTTATAACAATAGTTAAACATGGTTATGTTTTTTATGCAGCAAAGTTATACCCTAATAAGCAGTATATATATGGTTTTGCACAGTGTGCAATGAAATTAATCAAGTGTAGGTAGCACCAAATTTGGTTCATTGAGTTAAAATTGCTTGCCAAGGATTACACAATTTTGGAAATGATGGCTTGGCATAACTTCTCTGTGTAAGTGCCCTAAATACATATGCTGCATCGCGTAGACGTGACATGAAGAGTTTACAATCACAGCATATAAATAACACATTAGCAGTAATCGTTTTGAAAACCAAGTTAAGTAATCCAAGCATGATTATCATAAAAATTGTAAGCGTTAAAAAAAGTATCATCTGCAAAAGAAGGCAAACTAACCAATTTCGTGGAATAAGACTGCACCTGATACACAAAGTTAAATATAATGAAGCACATAGCTCTCAATGTCAACACAATACTAAAATGCTATGACAGTGCAACTCGATATTGCAGACATTCCTGGTTTAAGAAACACAACTATTTAATAAGCCCTTAACTTCATTCCTGGCATCACAATTGATTTGTTTTTACTTGTAACCGTTGGACGCAGAACTTTTACCACAAAGGCAGAGCCCATTTTGTTTAAGAATAGCTCAGGAGGTGGTCAGCTTTAACCTGTTCAATTCTATAATAATAATAGTAATACATACATGTTTTTCACCCCATTAAAAATAAACGGCTAGGAAAAATACGTAACACTCATTCATAGATGGAAGAAATGCTATTTTTTTACTGTGGAAATAGTGTTGCATTTTAAGTAGTAGACATTGTGCCTGCAGTCGGTATCAAACCTGCTACTCGTTTTACTGACGTGGGCACATTTCACTATGCTAGAATAGGATACTTTTAGCTGGTCAGTAAACCTCTGCAATATGTGTTTAACGCATTGGCGCTGTAATAGTGTGCGCAGACACGATATGCCTGAGATTGTGTCAATTTTAACCCCTTACTTGCTGCCGTCGGCCAATGGCCGACGCGGCTCCGCCCGTTTTGCGGAAGTGCCGCACTGCAGAAAAATCGCAGCCGCAGTAAACGGGTTAAACTAAGAAAGAGTGTTTCATTGTTTTTTTTAAGTTTTGTTTTCATTACGTAAATATTAGGCTTGTTAGACTTGTTAGGCTTGTGTGAAATTCAGTTCGTGAAACTCACAAGACGTAAAATGTGTGAAATTTTTATTTTTCATATAACAAATTGAACATTTGTAGCAGGAAATTTTCTTAATTCTACACAGGAGAGTATATACTTTTGCCAAAATAACATCCGAATGAAAAGGTACTTATATATACTTTCAGCTTAACTGTGAGCAACCATAAGAAAAGAAGTTATATTGCACACAAAAGTGCAGGCCTAGTGGATATGCTTTAGCTATGATCAATGATTGAACTATAAGGTAAAGAGAGATCTTAATTAGGGAATCAGTCATGTGTTCGAAATGCAAACAATAGCATTTAATTAATTTGGCATTTCTAAGCTTTTTAAAGAAAACAACCAGCAAATAAAATAAAAGTGCAACGTCAGTCACTGCATTTGATTAATTTGATTCATTTTTTGCTTCAAACCAAAAGTTACATACAATTAGAAAAGCCATTGTAATCAGGTATTCGGTTTTTGATGGGTACGCTCCTTCAAAATCCCTTTCCTCTGTTGCTAGATGGGATTCAATTACTGAAGTGTGTTTAATATGTTAAGTGTGTTTAAGGTTGCAGTACCACCTCCTGTCTATGGGGGCAGATCTGAGCAAGAAAATAAACACACATGGTGAAACACAGGTCCCCATAAGGCAATTTTTTTAAAAGTTGTAAAAATTGACACAGATGTTTCTGAAGTCATTTCCAATCATTTAGAAGACTTTACCTTGTGGGGACTTGGGTTCAGGTCCCCACAGTGCAATCAAGTCCCCATGGCGTGAGTGTGTTATCACACCCAAGTCCCCACAAGGATAGTAACACAACCCCCCCCACCCCGCCCCCCCACACACCACACACACACACACACACACACACAAAACAAGGTACGATTGGAGGACTTTTACTATGGATACTTATTCCCTAGTTGTTGATGGGGGATGTAGGTCAATGTTTTGTTTTTCCTGATGATGTTCTTTGAAAGTGACTGCTGTGTAATAAAGGAAAGAAAGAAATGCATAATCCTCACCTCATTGTCCTCAACAGAATTGATTGAAGCTTTCATGCCTAATAGCCAGGAAATGTACATTCTCTGTGACTCTACTTATTTGAGTGAACACATAGACCCTATGTTTTCAAGCTGCAAACAAGGCCTGCTTTTATGGCTTGCTCTTTTCTTCACAACAGCCGGAAGAAGTAAGATGGTGCAGTGCATGCATGCGGTGAGTTGCAGATTCGAAGTTAGTACAAGCGACTTCTGAATTTTTTCCTTTTCACAGGCATGTTTTGACTTCGGAATGTGTCTGTAATAAGGATGAGCTGTTCTCTTTATAAAGGTATTACACTATACTTAGAACTTTAGTAACATTATACGCAGTCCTTCCGCCTGGTGTTTCGGACAGCCTCTGTTGCTTTCAGTCCCATACATTCACAGGCATTATCTGAAGCGCTCTGGTATTTTTCCCTCGATCGTGGAGTCCTGGACTGAAGAAGGGCAGCAGGGTATCGGGGAAAGAGGCCCCAGAGAAGGTGAAGAGCAGGGATCTATCATCCACATTGTACACCGAAAACCTGCCCATTTCATAGTCCAGGAAGAGACCCACAGTCCTGGGAGCCACACGGGGGGTCAGGAGAGTGGGAGGGGAGGTGCGAGCTTCATATTTACCATGTTTGAACCACACTGTCCAGAATCCTTCTTCAGGTGATAGTGTTGGCACTGCATCTCTGGTAACATACTCATTACATACCCCTAGGCTCCAGGCAATCTTGCCATCCACCTCCACCTCCCAGTAATGCTTCCCTGTGCACAGCCTCTCTATCCCTAGGACAGCAACAAGCCATTTAAATCTCTGGGGCATTTCTGGAAACTCCTGAGCTCGGTCTCTAGGTCTCACTCTCTTTCCATCCTCAGACAGTATGAGCCATCGATTCACAGTGTCAGGATCCAGAGTCACCTCGGCTGCAAAACAGAGAGAAGAGATCAAAGCTCAGTAAAGAGCCAATGACAACAGTAATTATACCTCACCCAACCACAGACCATTCACAACCATTTCTGGAGAAAAAGACTACTAGCAGGCTTAATGTGGTGCTGGGACACCTATTTTTGGGTGCTCAAAACCTCTGGTTCTAGGCCATAACATCGGGGCGGGGCAGTATTTCATAAAATAACCGTAACAGAATACTTAATTCAAATAACAAACGTAAACTGGTCCTTACTGTAAACTGTATAAATAACTAATAATACGTCAGTCATTTTAAGGTTTTAAAAAAAACATTTGAGTGTTGTGGGTATATATAGATTTCTGTCACACCTTTCGTATTAATATTCAGTGCATTTCCTTATAACCAGCCATATATTATCAGGATCACATTTGCCCCCTCCACCCTGTCAACTGTTGTAAAGACTACTGTTCAAGCCTTAGGTTCACTTTTGGGTATTTTACCGTTATTATTTTAGTCCTCTAATCTCTTACCATAATCTTCAAATATTCTCCCAATTCCTGGAACACTTCCATGTCAATTACATCCAGTTTTCTGAATTCATGCAGCACTCTCGATTTTTGGCCCAGGGCTTCATGATGGGTGTCTGCTTTCCTCCACAATTTCTTACAATATCTCTTCTGGCCACCATAATTGCCAGGTCACAGAAGATGGGGAGGGGTCCATAGACATTGTACAATCTTGACACATTCCCAACAGTGCCATCTCCACTGGCTCATCAAATTCATTCCATTAACATTTTGTATTTGGTTCTTAGACTCCTTCCCAGAATGCTTGTATTTTGAGGCATTGCCACCAGATGTCCAAGAATGTGCCGACTCAATGACATCCCGTCTCAAAGATACGCCGAATTTCAACAGCTGTACTCTGGTGTGGTAAGTTCAATGTAGTATTTTGAGATGAACCATTCTAAAGCCTGTCATAATGGCCAACTCCCGTTGCTATATCAAGCTTCATTCTGGTCCTCCTCCTCTAATATTCCTGGTTCTTTGTGCACCCAAATTAGGGTAAAATGTGTCAATGCTTGCCTGTTGTTCAATAAGGATTTGTACAGTTGGGACATCACACGATTGTGCAGAGGAGCAAAGGGCACCCTATATTCAAATGGGAATTTCTCATGCATGTAGAGAGCGTTTTGCAGTACATGTTTCTTCTGATGGTATCTATCTTGTTGGGATTCTGATAGTTCATATTCTTCTTTCAGCTCACTAAATGTTTTGTGGTGGTCTGATCCACAGACACTCACAATTCACTCAAACATACAGAAAATCACAAAGAGATCTCCAAGGTAAGTGCACCCTCCCATCCCATTCTATCTCACAATTTGCCAGTCTCAAAATATTATTCACTATAGCGCGGAGTTGAGGCTACTTGGAGGGTGCCATCTAAAGCCCCTAAGTAGCCTCTTGTGCCATTATCAATAACTCCTATGGGGCACCATTCATCCAATTTTTCCCAAATACTAATTGAGTAGCCTGGTAATACTTCAGATGATCTGGTAGTGCTATCTCTCACTGCAAACACCTCTCTGGATTGTCATAGTAGCTATTTTAGAATTGTTACTATCTAGTAGTAGGGTGGGGTGTGTGGGGCACTCTATACTTTCTGGAAATATTTTTCCTGTACCAAAAATGGTGTGTTCTGGGCAATATTTGGGTGTTGCGTCATGAACATTGTTTTAAAGTGGGATTCTAAGCCCAAAACAGAGAGTGGAAGGACTGCAAATGGGTTGCGCCCATTTATTTATTTATTTATTTATTTTTTGGGGAAAACCTTTATTTGTAATTCAAAGTACAACGCTATTCAGCCATACATCCCGGAGGCTAGGCAGCATTATAAAGCAACTTGGAAGTGTGCACAAAACAGTAAGAGGAGCAATCAGGTTTAATTTTATAGTTTGAAAGTGAACTCAATGAACAAGGTGAAACCGAAAGGGGACAAGGAAAAGACGGAAAAGGGGGGAAAAAGGGGGGGGGAGGAGAAAAAGATGGCAAGGCACAGGAGCATAGAAAATCGGTAAGGCACATATCCAGGAGGAGAGGCAGGAACTTCCGCATCATGAAATAACCATTTAAAATAAGCACACATGTGTAAGGGGAGCAAGAAACAGGATTACATCACGTGAAAACCTGGGTGGAGGGATTAACTATGGTGAGAGACAAATTTCCGGTTGGACTACCTCTGGGGGTACACAAATGTCACCTCTATACGAATTCCAGGCACCCCAGACCAGCCCCCACATCTTGGGCTTACCCCGGGCTCAGTAGACAGTTTTCTCCCGGAGCATGCACCAGTCCATGTTGGTTTTCCAAAGACTCACAGCGGGGGGGGCCGGAGCACCCCATCTCTGGGCAATGTCCCCCTTGGCCACCATATTCCCCAGGGTGACCCAGCGGGTCTGAGCGGTAGTATAGTCGGTCGGACCCCACACATTCAGCAAGCAGCGTCGAGCCTCCGCAGGCAAATTCACACCAGTCACAACCCGCATAACAGCATGCACTCGCTCCCAATAAGAGGCTATGACATGGCACTCCCAAATGGTATGCATGAAAGTGGCCGTCGCACCACATCCCCTCCTGCTAAGGCCATCCTGGGAAAGCCCCATACGAATCAACCTGGGGCCAGTGACATACACCCTGTGGAGCACTTTCAGCTGGACCAAGCGCAGTCTGGCCGAAATAGCCACCTCCTTAGGGGAGGAAACCGCAGACTGCCAGTCCTCATCATCCATCTCAATCCCATCACTCATCCAGAGGTCTCGTACTTTCACCAACAGGTCCGACCGAACATTAATACGTTTTTTGTAGGTCAGGGAGATGGCACTGTCCGGCATGTGGCCGTCCAGTACCCTGTCCTCCAGCGGGGATGACTCGGGGACTTTTTCACCAGCAGGCAAGGAGGACGTAAGGGCATGCCTCAACTGTGCATACTGAAAATACTCCGTGGCCCCCAGTTGAAATTCCGCCTGTAGAGCAGCAAACGATTTAATTTCCCCCTGGCCATCACATCCGCCACTTTGGATATACCAATGAGGTCCCACCAGTCAAATCCTTTGGAGTGCCACAGTTTCCCCAGCAAGTCAGAGTCGTAAAGGGGAGTTGCCATGGTGAGCCTATCCTTCCACCCCAGAGTCTTTGTAACCGCCCTCCACAAGTGCACCGCGGTCCTGGTGGGACCAGTCAATTTCCGGTCCAGAGATCTAGAATACAGCGCTCTGTAGTACATCCCATCGTTCATGAGCCAGCGGTCCATGGCATACCCCGGATTGACCGCCGGCCCGTAGAAGCCATGATTGATGGCCGCCAGTTGAGAAGCCCAGTAGTACCGGCGCACGTCGGGCAAGGCAATACCGCCGTCATACCACGGAATGGTCAGTTTGGCTACGGCAATGCGCGGCCTACCATCCCACAAGAGGGTACGCTGCAAGCCCTCGACCTCCCTGAAATATTTAGAAGGTACTGGGTCCTGCGTGTTTTGAAGCGCATACAGAAATCTCGGCAGGGACATCATTTTGAACAACGCCGCACGGCCCAACAAGGACAGCGGCAACCTTTTCCAACCCTCCACGTCACGCCGAAGGCGTGCCAGAGGAGGGAGCAAGTTGTTTGCGTAACGTGCCCTGGCATCCGTTGAAATATAGATGCCCAGGTACTTGAAGCCCTGTTGCGAGACCTGTATTGCACAGCCCCTAGGGAGACGCGGAGTGTCTCCGCGTAGCACGTAGAGGTAGGACTTGGACCAGTTAATAACCAGGCCCGAGTAGCCACCAAAGGTACCCAGTACATCAAACACCACAATCAAGGAACAGCAAGGGGAGGTGAGGTAAAGAAGAATATCGTCCGCGTATAGCGAAACACGATCTTCAAACCCCGGTGACCATTTGATACCAGTAATGTCAGGGTGAGTGCGGATCCAAGCAGCAAGTGGCTCCAGCGCAAGGGCAAAGAGGAGCGGCGATAACGGGCAGCCCTGTCTGGTACCCCTGCGCAAGGCAAAGGATGCTGACATGTGGCCATTGACCGCTATGTTGGCCATCGGGGAGGAATAGAGGAGCCGAACCCAACTGATGAAGTCAGGGCCGAACCCAAACTTAGACAGCACCGCCCAGAGATAGTTCCATTCAAGCGAGTCAAACGCCATCGTCGCGTCCAGCGAAGCCAGGACTGTTGACTCGCAGAGCATGTGCGCCCGCGCCATGACGGCGTGGAGTCTTCTAAGATTAAGGGCTGTGTTACGGTGAGGTATGAAACCGGACTGGTCCGGGTGGACCAAGTCCGCGATCACGCCCACGAGCCGATTGGCCAGCAACTTAGCCAGGATTTTGGGCTCGGCGTTCAGCAATGAAATAGGGCGATACGACCTACAAAGGTCTCTAGGCTTCCCCGCCTTATGGATGACCACAATGGTAGCCAGGCGTTGATCCAGTGGAAGTTCACCAGCGTCTCGGGCTTCCAAGAACATATTCCGCAGGGGCGCGGCGATAGTGTCCGCTTTGATTTTATACAGTTCTACCGGGAGACAATTGGGACCCGGTGCTTTCCCAGAGCGCAAAGACCTTATTGCTAACGCCACCTCGTCAACCGTGATGCTGCAGTCCATGTCATCGCGCTCAGTATCAGACAGGCAAGGGAGCTCAATCCCCTCCAAGAAGGAGGCCGAGTCCGATTCAGTCAGAGCAGAGACTGATGTATAAACCGTCTCAAAGTAATCGGCAAACGCCGCGGCAATAGCAGTGGGATCAGTAACAACCAGACCATCGTCACCCAGGATCTCAGGCACCACACGAGAAGCCAGCTCCTTCTTGTCCAGCCAGGCAAGGAGTTTGCCCGCCTTGTCTCCTGCGTCGTAAATCCTCCCTTGCTGTTCCCTGCCCATCGCCTTGGCAGCATCAGTGGCAGTGGCATTATACTCCGACTGCTTCAGGGAGAGAGCATGTAACAGTTCAGGTGTCGGTCCCAGCGCTAATTGGGAGTTCAGGTCTGCTATATCCACCTCCAACCGTACCATGTCTTCATCCCGTCGTCTGCGCACCTCAGCTATCAAGGAGAAAGCCTCTCCTCTAACGACAGTCTTAAAGGCCTCCCAAAGGGAAAGGGCCGACGTTACCGTACCTGTATTCTCCATGAAATACAGATCGATAGCTTTAGCAAGGAGGTCTCGAGTCTTGGGGTTGCGGAAATACCAGGGATTGACCGGCGCCACCCTAGTCGCCGCCGCGATGCCAAAGTCAAAGGACACCCAAACTGGAGAGTGGTCCGATATACCCCTGGCCATGAGGCGAACCCCAGAGACGGTCTGTGCCTGAACCGCGGGTGTCAAAATGTAATCAATTCGGGAAACTACTACCGTGGGCCCCCGAATGGAAAGTGTACTGTCGTTGGGCGGGATGTAAAAGTCGCCAACAATCAATGAGGCCCATGGTGCTCATGAAGTCCGGGAGCCATGATTGTGCGCTGCGTAAATCTCTGGACGGAAAACGATCCAAGGTGCCCGAAACCACAGAGTTAAGGTCCCCGCCCAGTATTAACAGCCTCTCCGGGAGACCCAAAATGGCGCCTCCAAGATCCTGGAAGGTAGCCGCTTGCAATCCCGGATGGACATAAACAGAAACCAAAACCAGGGTACGTCCCTCACATCTGCTCACCACGGCAACATAGCGGCCCCTATCATCAACCACTGTGGACTCCACCTCCAAGGGAAGAGACATGCGTGCCATTATCCCCACCCCTCGGGATCCCGTAGAGAACCCGGAATGGGCCACCATTTTGAAACCCTTTCTATTCAGAGCCTTACAAGTATTACCAACGAGATGAGTTTCTTGCAGGAGAATAACATCTGGAACACAACGTTTAAACATTTGTATCACAACACCACGTTTAATACGATCCCCCAACCCATTCACGTTCCAACTGAGTACATTCAAAGTCTTACCCCCCCATCGTCAAAGATGCCCCGTCCCAGCCATCCCCCCCAGAAAGCAGCCACCGAAACGGTGTATTCAAGACAGTAGTTCCCTCGCCATGAAAAAAGTAGGAAAGAAAGAGCAAAAGAAGAACACACAACCCAACTGCCCCCCACCCTGCACCCCTGCATTAGACTAAAAGCCACCCCAACTAGCAGTGTGCCTGTCGCCCCGTATAAACTAACCTACAAGAAGCCCCCAGAGGAGAAAGGAGACATCCTATCACCCCCCGTTACCCTCCAAAGTTGAGAAAACAGGAAAAATAAAAAAAGAATCAAAAGTCAATCAACGATGCCAGTGCGCCCATTTATTAAGGATGTATTGCTTTTGATCACCCGGTTTTCGGACTTTCACTGTGGGCGAGTCTCACTACCTGAGTCTCACTCAGTAATTTCATGATAATTGGACTCAGCCTGTTGACCGCCAGTATCAGCCTTTTAAGTTAAGGTTCACCCAGCACAGCTGGGTGATGGGACATATGCTGGGTACAAATGAACCAGTGTGCACATGAGTATGTGGGCTGTGCGTGTGAGACTACCAACATGTGGAGCCCGGTATTTGCTCACAGGTAGGCTTGCACAGAATATACTCTGTAAGGATAGATGCCGACGACCTGGCATAGGCCTTATAATATTAGTAGGCATGCATACATAGGTCGAGTAGGGCTTACTGCAAAACCTTTAAAGCTTTCACTGTATTATACAAACAGGCGAAGTCTACCTTGGAGTGCATGTTCGCTCTACACAGTCCAGCAATGTGAGATAATATATATACGACAGCACTCGAAAGAGAAGTCCGACATGTAAGAGTCCACAAAGTAGGGTTTGTAGAAAATCCAATATTTGGGATTTATTGGTACGTAGAGAATTCAGTAATCCACTGTGAATATATCATCAAAACAACAGTCCAGCAATGTGTCAAACTGGAGAAAAGCATGCACACATATTTTGATTTTGAAGGTTCCAATAACGCACATAGACATCTGATGGGACTTCAAGAATTATTGTATTTATTTGGCTCAGCTTCTAATCAGATACTAGGCCTTGTCCCACTTGGTGGGCCAAGTTAATTATTCTGCTCACCGACAGACAAAACAAAGGGCTCCCCAGACAAAGGGAACAACTAACTGTGACTGATCCATCTCCTAGGAGAGGGAAGTGGCAGCTGTCACATTGCACCTTGTCTTGGTCAGCTAATGCCCACTGAACAAAGGAAAAAGCCCAAACATCTAGAGCTGACGCAGGAGGGGCTCCCCTTTGAAATGTTGGTAGGAAGGGATCTGGCAGTGATGTCAGCTATGGATGGAACCACTGCTCTCAGAGGAGATCTTAACAGAGAAAACTTGACGGCTCAATTTTGAATTGCCCCAGAATGCTGTGTAGGACAGGGTTGCAGGGATGATATGGCATCCTAGGATTGTCCAACTGTGGCTGTGTAGTGCTAGAGGCACTCTTATGGTTTGACACGGCATGATAACCTTTGACTACCATCATTTTAATTGACTTTGGTGTTTCATTTTACCCTTCCATGAATCTACGTCCTGCTATGCCTTGTTTCTTTTGAAGATTTCTTTCATGTAATCTTGCAGTCTTAAAGAAGGAGCTGTCACAGAGTAGAACAGCTTGCCAAGAACAGAACATGCGGGATGTGCATTTGAAAGCATGAGAGAGAGAGAGAGAGAGAGAGGTGTGGAATGTACCTTATGGTCTTGAAGTGCAGTGTTATGAGCAGTGGTGTACAAATGTGCATTGTGATGAACATTGAGAAATGAAGTATGCGATGCTATAGGCAGTGGTGCACAAATGTGCATTTTATTGTACACTGGGACGTGTTATGAAGTTCTTAGTATTGGCTTTAACATGGCCTCATGTCATCCTGAATCCTGACTCTGTTTTGCTCTGCACGCACAGGCAGGCCCCAGATTGCTCAAGTTGTTTATCCATGTACAAGGTTGTGTTCTTTTCTGCCTGATGGAGGCTTTCGTAAGCTTTGGTTGGATAATGTGTGGAAAGTGTGCTTGGTGCCTTTCAGAGCATAGATTGTTGTTGCCAGAGAAATGTGTGAAATGTACAGCTCTGTCTCAGAGTCAAAATACAGGTGCCTGGCTAGCTTCTGTCTTGACATTGACACAGACCAGTAGGGTCAGCTCAGTTTTATGTAACAGAAGAAAGGGGGCGAGGATTCTAGTACCTTTGCCTGAAGTTGAGTAAAAGGTATTAAAGGTAGAGGGTCTTGGCAGGCAGCTTAGGAGCTCACCTGTGGGGTAGATGTGCCGTCACAAGAAGAATCTTGATTTGAGTCCTGATCGCAAGTCCATGCCTGGCTGTCAATGGTGATGCGTGGCTGTTTGTGCGTACCTATCCAGTTTCTAGTAGCTATGGTCATTTGAGGTGTTTTCTTTGTGATGTGTGAGTGAGACAGAGTGCACATCCTCATGTCATCTTTAATCCTGACTGTTTTGCTCTGCGCGCACAGGCAGGGCCCCAGATTGCTCAAGTTGTTTATCCATGTTCAAGGTTGTGTTCTTTTCTGCTGGATGGAGGCTTTCGTAAGCTTTGGTGGGATAATGTGTGGGAAGTGTGCTTGGTGCCTTTCAGAGCATAGATTGTTGTTGCCAGAGAAATGTGTGAAATGTACAGCTCTGTCTTAGAGTCAAAATACAGGGGCATGGCCAGCTTCTGTCTTGACCTTGACTCAGACCAGTACCGTCAGCTCATTTTTATGTAACAGAAGAAAGGGGACGAGGATTCTAGAACCTTTGCCTTAGGTTGTGTAGAAGGTATTAAAGGCAGAGGGTCTTGGCAGGCAGCTTAGGAGCTCATATACAAACAGCAATGGTAACATGGACTGAGGGCGCACAGCTGCGAGTATGGCTAATGCTAAGGTTCCAAGTTATTTTAAACGACTGCTACTAGGCTGGAAAGGAAGGTTACCAAACTTCCTTAATTATCCTGGACAGGTCCAAGATGTAAAACTAAATCTGTATTCCTGCCGAGCAATCTAATTCCAAATTATTGTGTTCAAAAACATTAGATGTGATATTTATCAAAATTTTACATGACAAGTATAAGAGCAAGAGTCCAAATTCATATCAAATAAACATTCAGACACCCGAAACTTGTGGTGCGTTGGTCCGTGTTTAAATTCCAAATTTCAAAGTTCAATCCAGATTCTCAAGTCCTTTATTCAATCAAAAGCGTATTTTAATTTGGATTTCACAGTTCATCCCAAATTCTCAAGTCAAATTCCAAATTTCACAAGTTTCAAAGAACATCCACTGCAGCCAACACGTGTTTCATTGGGCATTTATCTCATGCCAACCAACTTCCTCAGGGCTGCAAGCCAAATTAATACAAGATATAAGCTAATGTAAAGACATATATCAACAATAATAGTAATCCACTTGTTTATGAAAAGGTTGAATTATACTACATAAAATCACCACCTAGGTGAGTGAAAAAACATAGTACCCTCATTTTAGTGACAATTAGTAACCATAATCACTTAATGTGGATCCCGGTGTCAAGTCATAAAAAACAGCAAAACATTCTGGCATTTCGCCAAATTCGTGTTACAAAAGATTTTTTACCTAAATCATAAACGAATGTCCTTCAGTATCAGATTCCTTTCAGCGGGCGTTTATCCAAAGAATCAACAGTATCTGGAATAACACAGGGGGGCTCTGTCACCACTGAATATCCAATATTTATTTTTACGCTATCCTTATGTTAGATCTCAAAATCTATAACACAGATCCAAATTATTTCCACAGCCAGCACACATATAATGCTTCTTATATATAGTTCACTGGGATTCGTCCATTAATTAAGAAAGTGTATCCTAACATTAAGAAGTAATAGTAAAATGCTGGTACCTCTCCACTTCTTCACTCCCACGTAATATATTATGCATTAATGATGAATATGTTCCTCAACGAATCTATCATAAAAAAATCACAAAAGAATCACAAATTCAAGATCCTACTTACTAAAATATAGTTAAGCAAGTGCCAGTTAATTAGCACAAAACTCCCCTTACCAATATCTTGGTGCATAGGCGTCAAACGCTCTGCTGCCGTAATGTCACTTTCACTTTGGTTATTAAATTCCGGGTCTACAAACGAAGAACCACAATATCGGAGGCCTTCCAAAGAAATATCTATATTGTAAGCTGGGGGTCGCGTAACTAACGAAGCAGTCTCTTACCTATATCCCAATTTGAAGTTGCGATGTGTATCTCCGCCAAGTATCGGCTGTCGGCGTGCACCATGGCCGCCATCTTACTTAAGTACCCTATCATGAAGTACTTCAGCTTCCTGTGGAGGTGGCGAGTTAATTCACCGCCATCTTAACGTGGCTAGTGAATCCATACGAAGGGTCCAGATTTAACTTCACATAATGATTATTGTGACCAGTACAGTCAGCTGGGGGTCGCATAACTATATAAATGATAACGATTAATAAACTGGATATTTTTATCTTTATTTTTGTTGTAGTAGAAAGGTCGTAATACCGTAGGTGATCAGGATGAAAATGTTTAAAGAGTTCGTATTTCAAGATAAAAGCGGAACTATATTAGGTCATAATTATAAATAAGAACGGAACTATATAGGTTCATACTATTTCTGGCATATTCCCAAGTAAAACGTGCGCATGTAAATACTACTGTTCCCATATATTTCTCCGCCATCTTGGAGGTGGTTAAATAATACCGAGAGCCTATCAAGATCGTATTATAATACGATTAAAAACAAATAATTTCTCAATTTTGAGACGACTCACATGAACGAAAATAATCACTTAGTACATTTGTTGTCCCAGTTGACCACGTAACTATATAGGCTCCCAGTCAACATTATAAGATAATATAGATTAGTTAAATATCCATATTAATTTATTTGTTAAGTGGTGACAAAACGTCCAGCGTCCCGTGTCATTCCGATGATAGTCACTAAAGTAAGAATTTTATCAAAATTATAAAGAAAAATTATAAAGAAAAAAGAGTGGTGGCATTTGCATTTGAAATACCCAAGTATCATTATATAAGTCATTTATCACTGTTTCACAAATTATTCGTAAAAAGCCAAATCTCATACAGTTAAATTCATTCGATTCTGAGACATAACTAATCTCCCAGGAAATACTGTAATTCAGTATCCATATTAAGCCCATCTTCCTCAGCCCGAAGTACCATAATCCAACGTGCCTCTCTGCGTCTGAGTTTCAGTACTCTGTCTCCTCCACGTCTGTCTAGAGTCACTTGTTCAATACCATGGTGAAAAAATTTATGATTCTCAGTATCATTTCTGTTCTGAATGGAATGTGAAGCTATGGGGTACCTTGTATCCCCATTCTTAAGTGTCCGATAGTGTTCCACCATCCGGTCTTTAAGCCTCCTTACTGTACTCCCTACATAAATCTTACCACAAAGGCAGGCAATAACATAAATCACAAAGGTAGATTCACAATTAATAAAAGAGTCTATGTGGTAGGTGCCTGTATCATTGTAATCAAATTTCAAAACCTTTCTCTTTGCCCACCAACATGAACTACAATTACCACAATAATAAAAACCTTTAGGACGAGCACGTAACCAGTCACTATGACCCAAATATGAAATCGCTTTTGGGTAGCTCGGGCTTACAATATTGGCAATGGACATTCCCTTTCTAAAGGTAATACTCGGTCTCTCCGTCAGATAAGGTTTCAAATCTTTATCAGAGTAAAGCATGTGCCAATATTTCTTCATAATACTGAAGATTTTATTACTTCCAACACCAAAGTTTGTGATCATTCTGATAATCTGGTTATTATTTTTAGTATCACTCTTGTCCTTAGGTCTTAGTGTCACATCTCGCTTTAGTTTCTGTACTCTATTAGCAGCCTTATTAACAATAGTATTCGCATAGCCTCTATTTTTAAACCTCATCTTCATATCCTTAACATTTGCATCAAAATCAATGTCTTTAGAACAGTTTCTTCTTGCTCTAATCATTTCCCCATAGGGGATTGAATTGATTTGGCTTCTGGGGTGGCAACTGTCCGCTCGTAAGAGTGCGTTGCAACTGGTTTCTTTACGAAACATACGGCTAAATAGTTTGTTTTCCTCCACAAATAATTCAATGTCTAGAAAAGTCAATTTCTCTTTATCATAATATGTGGTAAACGACATATTAAGGTAATTGGTATTGAGGTAAGTGAAGAACGACTCCAATTCCTCTGTCGTACCTCTCCAAATTAACAAACAGTCGTCAATTAATCTTCCCCAATAATATATGTGATCTATCCACCGACTGCACCTAGGGCCCCAAATCCACTCCGCCTCCAGTCTCCCCATAAAGAGGTTCGCGAAGGACGGAGCAAATTTAGAACCCATCGCAGTCCCAGTCTTTTGTTTGTACCAGGAAGATTCAAAGAGAAAGTAATTGTTTTCCAAGACCATTCTTGTCATTTGCAACAACATAGATGTGTGGTCCAAATACTCTGCTGGTCTGTTATTTAGAAAGCTTTCAATTGCTGAAATACCTTTTTCATGATCGATTTTTGAGTATAAGGATACTACATCTAGAGTAGCAAGGATCATACCATCATCCCACACTACATCATTCATTATGTTGAGGACATGTTTGGTGTCCTCAATGTGCGATGGTAAATTACGTACAAAAGGTCTTAAATATGAGTCCACAAATTGAAATAGTTTCTCTGTAGGCCCTCCAATGCCCGAAATTATCGGTCTGCCTGGTGGTTTATGTCTATCCTTATGCACTTTTGGTAAACAATACATGCATGGGGCCTTTGGTGATTGTATTTTGAGAAACAGAAACTCGTCATGATCCAAAAGACACTTATCATACCAATCTTTAAGTTTAGTGTTGATTGTACATTTAACCATCTCTAATGGATTAGCAATTACCTTCTCATAGTATTTACTATTTCCCAGTTGAGACAGGACCTCATTATTATAATCAATACGATTCATAACAACAATGTTGCCACCCTTATCAGCGCTGCGTATTATTAGGTCTGGGTGATCAGTCAGTTGACGGAGTGCCTCCCTCTCATCTATTTTTAAATTGTCTGGAAATGTTTTCTTACGTTGTAGTTCTTTCTTAATCAAGTTATCTATCTCTAAAGTAACAGATTTATAAAATGCATCAATAACATTACCGGTGGACAACTGAGGTGTCCACTTCGATTTATCTTTAAACCCACTTCCGGATGCTAAACCAGGGTTAATCTCTAAATCTCTTAAAAGAGAGTTCATAGTCACAGGGTCACCTTCTGATTCAGTAAGAGATAACAAAAGTTTCGTGTCATAAAGGTCTTGGATAGTAATCTCAGTCAATATTGGTTTATTAGTTGTTTTCACCCTAGCATTGTCTTTCAAAGAAAAAAACTTTTTTTGTTTCAACAAACGTACAAACTTGTACAAGTCAATTTTTGTTACATACCAATCAATATTCTTGGTAGGACAGTATCCAAGACCCTTCTTCAGTACATTACTCATACTCACAGACAATTCAATAGAAGAAAGGTTGATCACTTCAATCTCTTTAGTTCCTGTGTTTATTTCCTCCACGACCTTAGTCTCTCCCTCATCCCTGGGACCACTTCTCCTGCGTCTGCCACGGCTCCCTCTCCTTGTCTTACTGTTTGTGCATTGCCAAATCTCCCTCCTGTGTCTCGGTTTCCTCTTTTGAACTCTGTACTTCCACTAAAAAATTATTGTTATTTGTGGCGTCTCCACTCTGGGCATTGGGAGCTCCTGTAGTACCTCCATCGGTGGATATACTGCTTGATGAAGTGTTAACAGCTGAACTCAGAGGTGTCACATTCCTCCTATTGCTTTGGCTTTTTTGAAAAAGATAATCAAATTTACGCGCAAAAGTAAATACCCTACCGGCTGTATAATCCTGTTCATCCCTTTTCAATTTACGCGCTTTTCTCCTTTTAATATCTGCCTGTAGGTTAGCCAAGATCTCATCTAACATATTATAATTCTTCATGGTAGCTTCTGGTAAGTTTAATTGCTTAATTTCATCTTCACACGTTTTAATCTCAATCAGTAGTTTCTCAATCTTCCGTTCAGCATTATCAATGAGTATCCTTATCAGGTTACATGAACTAGTAGTTAACTCATGCTCCCATTTGTCCAATAAATCTGGCTCTAAGTCTTCATAAGTTGGTATAATAGTTGATCTCAAACCTCTGGGGATGCGGTTGAGGGTAAGATATTGTTTTAGTGTCACCGCATCCCACCACTTATTCAATTCTGCTCTCTTTAGTTTCTCTAATTTCACGAATTTGGCTCTAAGACCTTCCTGTCTTGCTGGTGTAGTAGAGGCTACTGCTACATTTACAGATGAGCCTGTGCATAGGTTATTAAATCAATCTTGAGCTTCTTGTTCCGATTCATTATTATTTTTCTAGCCACTAGCGGCAGCCCAACCCAAAATTACTGATATACAAACAGAAATGGTAACATGGACTGAGGGCGCACAGCTGCGAGTATGGCTAATGCTAAGGTTCCAAGTTATTTTAAACGACTGCTACTAGGCTGGAAAGGAAGGTTACCAAACTTCCTTAATTATCCTGGACAGGTCCAAGATGTAAAACTAAATCTGTATTCCTGCCGAGCAATCTAATTCCAAATTATTCAAAAACATTAGATGTGATATTTATCAAAATTTTAAATGACAAGTATAAGAGCAAGAGTCCAAATTCACATCAAATAAACATTCAGACACCCGAATCTTGTGGTGCGTTGGTCCGTGTTTAAATTCCAAATTTCAAAGTTCAATCCAGATTCTCAAGTCCTTTATTCAATCAAAAGCGTATTTTAATTTGGATTTCAAAGTTCATTCCAAATTCTCAAGTCAAATTCCAAACTTCACAAGTTTCAAAGAACATCCACTGCAGCCAACACGTGTTTCGTTGGGCATTTATCTCATGCCAACCAACTTCCTCAGGGCTGCAAGCCAAATTAATACAAGATATAAGCTAATGTAAAGACATATCAACAATAATAGTAATCCACTTGTTTAGATTGCTCGGCAGGAATACAGATTTAGTTTTACATCTTGGACCTGTCCAGGATAATTAAGGAAGTTTGGTAACCTTCCTTTCCAGCCTAGTACCAGTCGTTTAAAATAACTTGGAACCTTAGCATTAGCCATACTCGCAGCTGTGCGCCCTCAGTCCATGTTACCATTTCTGTTTGTATATCAGTAATGTTGGGTTGGGCTGCCGCTAGTGGCTAGAAAAATAATAATGAATCGGGAACAAGAAGCTCAAGATTTATTTAATAACCTATGCACAGGCTCATCTGTAAATGTAGCAGTAGCCTTTACTACACCAGCAAGACAGGAAGGTCTTAGAGCCAAATTCGTGAAATTAGAGAAACTAAAGAGAGCAGAATTGAATAAGTGGTGGGATGCGGTGACACTAAAACAATATCTTACCCTCAACCGCATCCCCAGAGGTTTGAGATCAACTAATATACCAACTTATGAAGACTTAGAGCCAGATTTATTGGACAAATGGGAGCATGAGTTAACTACTAGTTCATGTAACCTGATAAGGATACTCATTGATAATGCTGAACGGAAGATTGAGAAACTACTGATTGAGATTAAAACATGTGAAGATGAAATTAAGCAATTAAACTTACCAGACGCTACCATGAAGAATTATAATATGTTAGATGAGATCCTAGCTAACCTACAGGCAGATATTAAAAGGAGAAAAGCGCGTAAATTGAAAAGGGATGAACAGGATTATACAGCCGGTAGGGTATTTACTTTTGCGCGTAAATTTGATTATCTTTTTCAAAAAAGCCAAAGCAATAGGAGGAATGTGACACCTCTGAGTTCAGCTGTTAACACTTCATCAAGCAGTATATCCACCGATGGAGGTACTACAGGAGCTCCCAATGCCCAGAGTGGAGACGCCACAAATAACAATAATTTTTAGTGGAAGTACAGAGGTTCAAAAGAGGAAACCGAGACACAGGAGGGAGATTTGGCAATGCACAAACAGTAAGACAAGGAGAGGGAGCCGTGGGAGACGCAGGGGAAGTGGTCCCAGGGATGAGGGAGAGACTAAGGTCGTGGAGGAAATAAACACAGGAACTAAAGAGATTGAAGTGATCAACCTTTCTTCTATTGAATTGTCTGTGAGTAGGAGTAATGTACTGAAGAAGGGTCTTGGATACTGTCCTACCAAGAATATTGATTGGTATGTAACAAAAATTGACTTGTACAAGTTTGTACGTTTGTTGAAACTAAAAAAGTTTTTTTCTTTGAAAGACAATGCTAGGGTGAAAACAACTAATAAACCAATATTGACTGAGATTACTATCCAAGACCTTTATGACACGAAACTTTTGTTATCTCTTACTGAATCAGAAGGTGACCCTGTGACTATGAACTCTCTTTTAAGAGATTTAGAGATTAACCCTGGTTTAGCATCCGGAAGTGGGTTTAAAGATAAATCGAAGTGGACACCTCAGTTGTCCACCGGTAATGTTATTGATGCATTTTATAAATCTGTTACTTTAGAGATAGATAACTTGATTAAGAAAAAACGACAATGTAAGAAAACATTTCCAGACAATTCAAAAATAGATGAGAGGGAGGCACTCCGTCAACTGACTGATCACCCAGACCTAATAATACGCAGCGCTGATAAGGGTGGCAACATTGTTGTTATGAATCGTATTGATTATAATAATGAGGTCCTGTCTCAACTGGGAAATAGTAAATACTATGAGAAGGTAATTTCTAATCCATTAGAGATGGTTAAATGTACAATCAACACTAAACTTAAAGATTGGTATGATAAGTGTCTTTTGGATCATGACGAGTTTCTGTTTCTCAAAATACAATCACCAAAGGCCCCATGCATGTATTGTTTACCAAAAGTGCATAAGGATAGACATAAACCACCAGGCAGACCGATAATTTCGGGCATACAGAGAAACTATCTCAATTTGTGGACTCATTTTTAAGACCTTTTGTAAGTAATTTACCATCGCACATTGAGGACACCAAACATGTCCTCAACATAATGAATGATGTAGTGTGGGATGATGGTATGATCCTTGCTACTCTAGATGTAGTATCCTTATACTCAAATATCGATCATGAAAAAGGTATTTCAGCAATTGAAAGCTTTCTAAATAACAGACCAGCAGAGTATTTGGACCACACATCTATGTTGTTGCAAATGACAAGAATGGTCTTGGAAAACAATTACTTTCTCTTTGAATCTTCCTGGTACAAACAAAAGACTGGGACTGCAATGGGTTCTAAATTTGCTCCGTCTTTCGCGAACCTCTTTATGGGGAGACTGGAGGCGGAGTGGATTTGGGGCCCTAGGGGCAGTCGGTGGATAGATCACATATATTATTGGGGAAGATTCATCGACGACTGTTTGTTAATTTGGAGAGGTACGACAGAGGAATTGGAGTCGTTCTTCACTTACCTCAATACCAATGACCTTAATATGTCGTTTACCACATATTATGATAAAGAGAAATTGACTTTTCTAGACATTGAATTATTTGTGGAGGAAAACAAACTATTTAGCCGTATGTTTCGTAAAGAAACCAGTTGCAACGCACGAGCGGACAGTTGCCACCCCAGAAGCCAAATCAATTCAATCCCCTATGGGGAAATGATTAGAGCAAGAAGAAACTGTTCTAAAGACATTGATTTTGATGCAAATGTTAAGGATATGAAGATGAGGTTTAAAAATAGAGGCTATGCGAATACTATTGTTAACAAGGCTGCTAATAGAGTACAGAAACTAAAGCGAGATGTGACACTAAGACCTAAGGACAAGAGTGATACTAAAGATAATAACCAGATTATCAGAATGATCACAAACTTTGGTGTTGGAAGTAATAAAATCTTCAGTATTATGAAGAAATATTGGCACATGCTCTACTCTGATAAATATTTGAAACCTTATCTGACGGAGAGACCGAGTATTACCTTTAGAAAGGGAATGTTCATTGCCGATATTGTAAGCCCGAGCTACCCAAAAGCGATTTCATATTTGGGTCATAGTGACTGGTTACGTGCTCGTCCTAAAGGTTTTTATTATTGTGGTAATTGTAGTTCATGTTGGTGGGCAAAGAGAAAGGTTTTGAAAATTTGATTACAATGATACAGGCACCTACCACATAGACTCTTTTATTAATTGTGAATCTACCTTTGTGATTTATGTTATTGCCTGCCTTTGTGGTAAGATTTATGTAGGGAGTACAGTAAGGAGGCTTAAAGACCGGATGGTGGAACACTATCGGGCACTTAAGAATGGGGATACAAGGTACCCCATAGCTTCACATTCCATTCAGAACAGAAATGATACTGAGAATCATAAATTTTTTTACCATGGTATTGAACAAGTGACTCTAGACAGACGTGGAGGAGACAGAGTACTGAAACTCAGACGCAGAGAAGCACGTTGGATTATGGTACTTCGGGCTGTGGAAGATGGGATTAATATGGATACTGAATTACAGTATTTCCTGGGAGATTAGTTATGTCTCAGAATCGAATGAATTTAACTGTATGAGATTTGGCTTTTTACGAATAATTTGTGAAACAGTGATAAATGACTTAATTAATGATACTTGGGTATTTCAAATGCAAATGCCACCACTCTTTTTTCTTTATAATTTTTCTTTATAATTTTGATAAAATTCTTACTTTAGTGACTATCATCGGAATGACACGGGACGCTGGACGTTTTGTCACCACTTAACAAATAAATTAATATGGATATTTAACTAATCTATATTATCTTATAATGTTGACTGGGAACCTATATAGTTACGTGGTCAACTGGGACAACAAATGTACTAAGTGATTATTTTCGTTCATGTGAGTCATCTCAAAATTGAGAAATTATTTGTTTTTAATCGTATTATAATACGATCTTGATAGGCTCTCGGTATTATTTAACCACCTCCAAGATGGCGGAGAAATATATGGGAACAGTAGTATTTACATGCGCACGTTTTACTTGGAAATATGCCAGAAATAGTATGAACCTATATAGTTCCGTTCTTATTTATAATTATGACCTAATATAGTTCCGCTTTTATCTTGAAATACGAACTCTTTAAACATTTTCATCCTGATCACCTACGGTATTACGACCTTTCTACTACAACAAAAATAAAGATAAAAATATCCCGTTTATTAATTGTTATCATTTATATAGTTATGCGACCCCCAGCTGACTGTACTGGTCACAATAATCATTATGTGAAGTTAAATCTGGACCCTTCGTATGGATTCACTAGCCACGTTAAGATGGCGGTGAATTAACTCGCCACCTCCACAGGAAGCTGAAGTACTTCATGACAGGGTACTTAAGTAAGATGGCGGCCATGGTGCACGCCGACAGCCGATACTTGGCGGAGATACACATCGCAACTTCAAATTGGGATATAGGTAAGAGACTGCTTCGTTAGTTACGCGACCCCCAGCTTACAATATAGATATTTCTTTGGAAGGCCTCTGATATTGTGGTTCTTCGTTTGTAGACCTGGAATTTAATAACCGAAGTGAAAGTGACATTACGGGAGCAGAGCGTTTGACGCCTATGCACCAAGATATTGGTAAGGGGAGTTTTGTGCTAATTAACTGGCACTTGCTTAACTATATTTAAGTAAGTAGGATCTTGAATTTGTGATTCTTTTGTGATTTTTTTATGATAGATTCGTTGAGGAACATATTCATCATTAATGCATAATATATTACGTGGGAGTGAAGAAGTGGAGAGGTACCAGCATTTTACTATTACTTCTTAATGTTAGGATACACTTTCTTAATTAATGGACGAATCCCAGTGAACTATATATAAGAAGCATTATATGTGTGCTGGCTGTGGAAATAATTTGGATCTGTGTTATAGATTTTGAGATCTAACATAAGGATAGCGTAAAAATAAATATTGGATATTCAGTGGTGACAGAGCCCCCCTGTGTTATTCCAGATACTGTTGATTCTTTGGATAAACGCCCGCTGAAAGGAATCTGATACTGAAGGACATTCGTTTATGATTTAGGTAAAAAATCTTTTGTAACACGAATTTGGCGAAATGCCAGAATGTTTTGCTGTTTTTTATGACTTGACACCGGGATCCACATTAAGTGATTATGGTTACTAATTGTCACTAAAATGAGGGTACTATGTTTTTTCACTCACCTAGGGGGTGATTTTATGTAGTATAATTCAACCTTTTCATAAACAAGTGGATTACTATTATTGTTGATATATGTCTTTACATTAGCTTATATCTTGTACTAATTTGGCTTGCAGCCCTGATGAAGTTGGTTGGCATGAGATAAATGCCCAACGAAACACGTGTTGGCTGCAGTGGATGTTCTTTGAAACTTGTGAAGTTTGGAATTTGACTTGAGAATTTGGAATGAACTTTGAAATCCAAATTAAAATCCGCTTTTGATTGAATAAAGGACTTGAGAATCTGGATTGAACTTTGAAATTTGGAATTTAAACACGGACCAACGCACCACAAGATTCGGGTGTCTGAATGTTTATTTGATGTGAATTTGGACTCTTGCTCTTATACTTGTCATTTAAAATTTTGATAAATATCACATCTAATGTTTTTGAATACAATAATTTGGAATTAGATTGCTCGGCAGGAATACAGATTTAGTTTTACAGCTTAGGAGCTCACTTGTGGGGTAGATTTGCTGTCACAAGAAGAATCTTGATTTGAGTCCTGATTACGAGTCCATGCCTGGCTGTGAACGGGCTCTTCCTGCTTGAGTTGGCAAGGCGGTGGAGTGAACGATCGGGTGAGGTGATTTGTTTCTGACTAGTGCCATTGTGATGCGTGGCTGTTTGTGCGTGCCTATCCAGTTTCTAGTGGCTATGGAAATGTGAGGTGTATTCTTTGTGATGTGTAAGTGAGTCAGAGTGCAAATGCAAAGTAATCATTTGATGTATTTAGTGTCTATATCTTTCTGATTTCTTGCAAGACGTCCAGTATTATTTGCTGCTTGTTTATTTATATTATTATTCATGCATTTACCAGTTGCATTCGCCAAGTGTGTTATTATTGCTTGCATATAAATATACATCTCTGTATACATTTGAATGTTGTTCATTTGACATCTGGGAAAGCCTTTCTGTTAAAGAGCATTACATAAATAAAACCTCAAGCCTTATTCTGAAAAGAGAGTCTTTGATGTGTTTCATTTTATAAAGTAAAACCCCTTTCTAGGTGTTGTTGTGTTATAGGTCTCTTGCTTCGTCGTGTTTGAGCCAACGTGTGGGAGTGGTATTTTGGGAGGGCGAAGCAAGACAGGCTGGCATCTAGAAATTTCCACTTCAAGACAAGGAAGAGGAATTTTGAATTTTGAATTTTAACAAATTTGTAGAGCGCGCTTATACCGAGACGGTTTCATGGCGCTAGGTAGCAGTGATTCAGTGGACAGGGACAGAGACTAGACTGCAAGGGATCTGGAGAACAGGAAGGTCTTGAGATGTTTGCGGAATTCCGCATAGGAGGTAGAGGATCTGAGGGCAGAAGGGAGAGAGTTCCAAAAAGATGGAGCCAGGACCGCAAATCTTGTCCCTCCGGACCTCTTCTTCCTGAAGCGGGGAATTGTCAGGAGGGCCTGGTGAGATGAGCGGAGCTCTCTGGCCGGAAGGTAGGGTGATATGACATCACAGAGGAAGGCAGGGGCAGTCCCTGACCTAGCCTGATAAGTCATGCAGCCCAGCTTAAAGAGAGCCCTCTCCTTCACCGGTAGCCAATGCAAAGATTGTAGCAACGGGGTAGCATGGTGAAATTTAGGGAGTCCGTAAATCAGGCGGGCAGCCTGATTTTGAATCTGTTGAAGGCGACGGATCAGGTAGTCTGGGGCGCCATTGTAGACCACATTCCCATAGTCAAGGCGCGATAGCACCATGGCCATGAGGATAAGCTTAAGGGCGGGGACAGAGAAAAAGCGGGACACCTTGCGGATAGTGCGAAGTGAAAAGAAACAGGAGGACACCACTGAGTGAACCTGCGTGTGAAGGGAGAGCTGGGAATTGATGAAGATACCCAGGGTTTTGACCTTTGGGACTGGGAGGGGGGGGGAACCAAGTGAGTCTGGCCAAAAAGACGGGGACCAGAGACTGCAACCACTCCCGGTCAAAACCAGTTCGGTTTTGTCGGGATTTAGTTTAAGGTGGTTGCAGTTCATCCAATCTTGGATGAAGAGCATCACCCTCTGGAAATTCTGGGCAGAGGAGGGAGAATGGGAAAGGTTAAAAATAAGTTGGAGGTCATCGGCGTAATTGAACACCGAGACCTCCATCTGCTGTAAAGAAAAAATAAGGGGTGAGATGTATAAATTAAATAGCAGGGGGGACAGAGAGGAGCCCTGGGGAACGCCGCATGTCACTCTACGAGGAGGGGCAGCAAAGTCGGCCAGATGGACAGCCTGCTCCCTGTCCGTTAGGAAGGACCGGAGCCAGGCGTGAGCCGTGCCCCCAATGCCCGCCGCCTCGACACGGGTCAGCAGGATGTCATGGTCCACCGTGTCGAACGCGACGGACAGATCTAAGAGGACCAGGGCCTGGGGGAGGCAGATGTCAATGCCCTCCCTCAGTTTGTCCATCACCGAAACTACCACCTTCTCGGTTGAGTGCAGCGGGCGAAAACCTGCCTGACAAGAGGAGAGGCGGCCAGTGGACTCCACAAAGGAGCTCAGGGTCGCGGTAACATGGGCCTCTGAGACCTTTGCCAAGTAAGGGAGAAGGGAAATGGGACGATAGTTAGCGGGCAGAGAAGGATCGGCGCCTGCCTTTTTCAGAATTGGAATGATAACAGCTGATTTATGGGCGTTTGGGACAGTGCCAGTTGTAAGGGAGTGGTTAATTAATGTAAGTGGAGGGGAATAACAGCTGGAGAAGATCTCTTTCAGGGCAAAAGCCGGGCCGATGTCCTGGGGTGAGCCCGATTTTACCCGGGCCAGTAAGGGGAGAAGGGTTTCACGTGTCAAAAGGGGAAGCTGAGTGAGGAGTAGAGCAGCGGGAGGCGGGGGAGCAGTGGACGGTGCCGGGAGTGAGGGAGGGATGTTGGCTTTAATGAGAGCTACCTTCTCGATAAAGAAGGAGTTGAGGGAATTGCAGAGTGATTGAGACGGGGGAATTTTAGGAATCACCCTGTCGGAGGCAGCGAGCTCGTGTACCGTGGCGAAAATTTCCTTAGATTGATTTTCCGCTGCCAGAATTCTGCCAGAAAAGTACTCAGTTTTAGCTTTTAGTATGTCCCTTTTATAATCATTGAGTACCAGGCAGTACTTTGCTCTAAGAAGGGGGCAGTAGGTACGTCGCCAAGCTCGTTCTGCTCTGCGCGCCGCCAACTTCTTGTCCCTGAGGAGGGGAGTGAACCACCTGTTGGCCGCGTGAGCGCGTTTAATGGCCACTCTCTTAAGGGGAACAAGGCTGTTACATGTCTTTAACAGCCAGTTGTTGATGGCTGTGAGCTGAGTGGGGAGAGATAGATCATTAAGCTCAGGGCTGGATGCCGCAAGGGAGGAGCAGACATCAGGAAAATCAGCCTTGTCCCACTTTCTGACCCAGATGTTTTTGGGCAAAGGAGGTTTAGGCGGCTGTCCGAGGTTTAATGCAAAGGAGATAAGGGAGTGGTCTGACCAGGGGCAGGGCGAGATGATATGAGAGTTGGTGGGGATATTGAGGGTCCATATTTGGTCAAGCTGATGACCTTGGATGTGGGTTGGTGTGGCGAGCTGGGGGAGGAAGTTAAGACTAACAAGCAGGGCTGTAAACTCCTTAGATCTGGCGTCCTCCGCCGGGTCATTAGGCCAATAGTTTAGATCTCCAAGAACCAGGACCGCTGAATTGTTCACTGCTAAAGTGGGCAACAGGTCCTCAATGGAAGTGAGAAATTGGGGAGTGGACTGAGGGGGACGATAGATGAGCACACAGGTCAGGGGAACCCCAAATGAGGTGGAACGGACTACTAGACAGTCTACAGCGGGGATAGGGGAGGAAGGTAGTGTCTGGAAGTGAAAATCAGTGCGGGTTATCAGGGCGACACCTCCTCCTGTCTTTCCCCCAGAGCGATCCATTCTAATGGCCGAGTAGGACGGGGGCAGCATGGCTAGAAGGCTCGGGAGGGAATCATCCCTGAACCAGGTTTCCGTGAGAAACAGTAGGTCGGGATGACGAGAGTCGAGCAGGTGGAATAGCTCAAGCTGGTGCCCGACCGCAGACCTGGTGTTGAGAAGGATCGCGGTGGTGGTATGCTGGGGGCTACCTGGGGTGCACGGAGGGGTGTCATCGAGAGTGGGTGCCTGATGAGCAAGGGGTAGTGGAGCAAGAGAACGCTGGTGTATTAACAGGTCAGGACGTGGATATGCAGAAGGAGAGCTGCATAGCCCAAGAGAGGCGATGCGCTCTAGCACTAAAGAGGATGGAGGACACAAGTGCCAGAGGGAGAGCAAGGCCGCCGGGGGGTAACTGATGAGTGGTGGAGCAAAGTGGCGGGCCCCTAGCCCCGGCCAGCCGCGGACGGGCGCAGACGGGCTTAACTCAGGCGCAACTCCGGCGCGCCTTCGTCGCGCCCGCTGCGCTCGTCCGCTGCGCTGACACATACTGCCCGTATAAGTAGGGAGTAGCGTGGGGGGAGTGGCTACCAGGTCAACTCGGCTTTCAACCCAAGCCAAGATGGCGCCCGCGATCGAGGGAACCCCTCGCCCAGCCCACAGCAAGCTCCAGAGCCCCTGAAAATGTAAGTACGGGTTAGATACAACCTGTTAACTTTGAGCACAGGGGTTAGATGTATAAAATACAAGTTACAATAAAAAAACAATGCAGCAACTCGAATCAGTAGCGCATGAAGTTAAAAGCGGAAACTGTGTCCACAGCTCCTCGGCAGTGCCAGGTAAGACCCACTGCCACTGGGTCAGTTGCTATCACCTTGCCGGGGGCCGGGACTTCAGCTAAGTAGGGAGCAGCGTGGGGGGAGTGGCTACCAGGTCAACTCGGCTTTCAACCCAAGCCAAGATGGCGCCCGCGATCGAGGGAACCCCTCGCCCAGCCCACAGCAAGCTCCAGAGCCCCTGAAAATGTAAGTACGGGTTAGATACAACCTGTTAACTTTGGACCCTGGACTTGGAAGGCGAGGACAGCAGAGTCAAGGATAGCTTGAAGGAGAAAACACCTGATGCCCTGCAAAAATAGACTAGGGACCAGAGTAACCAAAACCAAAAGTTACAACACAGCACAAAGGCACAGTGAAAAGAAGCAAAGCGTCAGAGCTGCCAAATATATTTGCACAGAAAGGCAGACGAGAGCGCCATAATGCCCTGTGTGGGCATTGTTTTCCCTAGTTTACCATTTCATAGTGCCCTAAGGAAGTATAGGAATGTATGACGTTACAACGCATACATTTACAATGCATGCCTTTACAACAGTTTTTACATCGCAACATCCTTTACAACGCATCATTTTACATTGCATGCAATTACAACGTATTTTTTAAACTACACTTACAACGCATTTCATTACATCGCATTATACCATTACGATGCATACTATTACATTGCATTTAAGGTAAGTGTTGGATAGTGTAGGGGTAAAAGGAAAATGCTACTTACCAGTATGCATCTGTTCTTGGCATGTAGAGCTGTAGATCACATACTTTTGCATAGATCGCCATCTGGTGTTGGGCTCGGATGTTTGCACTTTGTTATTGTAGAAGTATTTATAGTCACAAGTTAGGTGACTCCTCCTCTGGTTAGCAGTGAGCATGGACATCGACTTCACCCTTAGATGGTTTTGCCATGGAGGGTGATGATGGAGTTAGTTAGAAAAATAGGAAGATATCCATGTGTAATGTATCTCAGTAAGATAGTGCTGCAACACATATAGGTGTCCGGGGAAGCGGGTGGGCGTATGCAGATCTACAGCTCTACATGCCAAGAACAGATGCATACTTTAAGTAGCAGTTTCCGTTCGAGGCTTTTGAGCTGTAGATCGCATACTTTTGCATAGACTGTACAGCAGTTCCCCTGTTAGCGGTGGCTACCTGTATGCATTGCAGTAGTTTGAAAAAGTCTTTTTAGTACAGCCTGGCCCACACTCACTTGTTGCTTTGCATGCACATCTACACAGTAGTGTTTAGTGAAAGTGTGCGGTGTAGACCATGTTGCAGCTTTGCAAATGTCATCAATGGGAATATTTCAAAGATGTTGTGTGTTCCACCATTGCAGTAAGCAATATGTGCGGCTGTCTACCAACACCAAATCTGTAAGTTGACCCTGAGCTTGCTTCAACTGTTGTGCTAGGCACTCTTGTAATGGGCGCTTCTGGAGTCTTGCGTAAGGAACAATTAAGATGCAGTTCGCACTATTGCCCTGGCGGCTTCAACCACCATTGAATTCCCTTCACCCTGAACGCCAACATGCTAATAACTCAGTGTATGAATTACATGAGCCAGAGGCAGGCCTTTTTTCAACTTTTCCACTTGTTGCCAAACCATTTTGTGCTTGATTGCACAACCCTTTGAATCTTAAAACCGATTTTGGCCCCAATAGTGAAGGTATTCATTGTACGACTGGACACAGTAAAATGAATCACTTGTGGGACACCCCCGCGCCGCACGGCCACCAGCTGCTGCGTGTGCCCCATTGCCTTGCCTAACTGCCTCGCCGCCGGCCTCGCTGCCGTCTTGGTTTCTCCCCATTTGTTTTCTCCATTTGTTTTTCCCTCCATTTGTGCTTGTTTTACTGTAATTATTGTGCCGTGTTAACGCTTTTCTGCCTGTTTTCTCCGTTTGTTTTGCCCTCCATTTGTGCTTGTTCTATTGTAATTATTGTGCCGTGTTAACAGTTTCCTTCCTGTTTGCCCGCCTACCTCGCCGCCCTCCGCTCTCCCTCCCCGCTTCCCGCCACCGCCATTTACCCCGCCCCTTTTCTCTTCTATACCCTCCCCGCTCCCGCCTCCCAGCTGCTCCGCCCACCCGCGCACTTGGCCTTATATGGCGACCGTGCGAGGCAGGTGAGTGTGACCCACTTGTGGGACACCCCCACGCCGCACGGCCACCAGCTGCTGCGTGTGCCCCATTGCCTTGCCTAACTGCCTCGCCGCCGGCCTCGCTGCCGTCTTGGTTTCTCCCCATTTGTTTTCTCCATTTGTTTTTCCCTCCATTTGTGCTTGTTTTACTGTAATTATTGTGCCGTGTTAACGCTTTTCTGCCTGTTTTCTCTGTTTGTTTTGCCCTCCATTTGTGCTTGTTCTATTGTAATTATTGTGCCGTGTTAACAGTTTCCTTCCTGTTTGCCCGCCTACCTCGCCGCCCTCCGCTCTCCCTCCCCGCTTCCCGCCACCGCCATTTACCCCGCCCCTTTTCTCTTCTGTACCCTCCCCGCTCCCGCCTCCCAGCTGCTCCGCCCACCCGCGCACTTCGCCTTATATGGCGACCGTGCGAACGCGCAGCGGCCACGCGCAGCGGGCGCGCCGATTGTGCGCCGAAGGCGCGCCAAAGGTAAGCCCGTCTGCGCCCGTCCGCGACCGTATCGCGACCAGCGCCAGGACCCCTGGCCCACGAAGACCCCGACCGACCCGCCTGACGTACTCCGCCGCCACCCTCATCGCACTCAACACCGGCCAACTCCCAGGATGCCACCAAGCCACACCACGACGCACCCACGGACCCTTCAGCTGCCACGCCTGCAAGTTCACCTGCATCCGGACCTGCCTCGCACCAGCACCCGCCAAGTCGAACACCAGCAGCACCCACCTCAAGTGCATCCTGCTCAACACCCGCTCCGTCCACAGACACGCCATCGAACTCTGGAACCTCCTAGACGCCACAGCCCCATACGTTGCCTTCCTCACAGAGACCTGGATGAACGCCTCTTCAGCTCCCGACATCGCCATCGCTATCCCAGAGGGCTACAAGATCGTCCGGAGGGACCGCACCGCCAACCAGATGGGAGGAGGCATCGCCATCATCCACAGGAACACCATCCGTCTCACGACCAGCACCGACAACACCCTGACCACCGCTGAACACCTGCATTTCCAGATCCACACCGACCCGAACACCACCCTCAGAGGCACCCTGATCTACCGACCTCCGGGACCACGCACCCAATTCAGCGAGGACATCGCCGACTTCGTCAGCCCGCATGCCCTCCCCTCCGCTGACTACATCCTCCTGGGGGACCTCAACTTCCACCTGGAGAACAACAACGACCGCAACACCAGCACCCTGCTAGACAACCTCGCCAATCTTGGACTCAAGCAGCTGGTGTCCACCCCCACCCACCTCCCCGGACACACACTCGACGCAGTCTTCTCTTCCTGCACAGACATCGACTTCAGCCACGCCACAGAGCTTCAATGGACGGACCACAGCTGCGTCCACTTCACCTTCAAGAGAACGACGACCCACCACCACCAGCAACAGGCCGCCCGCAGAAGCTGGAACAAGATCACAGCAGACCAGCTCGCCACCTCCCTGAGCCAGCACCCTCCTGCCAGCTCAGCAAACCCCAGCCAGGCCGCCGACAACCTCACGAAGTGGATCAGCATCTGCGCGGACGAACTCGCCCCGCTGAGGACCCCGCCCAGCAGACCCGGCCGCAAGAAAGCCCCGTGGTTCACCGACGAACTCAAGAGCTCCAAGAAGAACTGCCGAGCCCTCGAGAAAGTCTGGAGAAGGGAACCTACACCGGACAACAGGACTACCTTCAAGCTGGCCACCCGGAAGCACCACCAGCTGATCCGCGCCGCCAAGAAAACTGCATTCAAGGACCGGCTAGACAACAACGCACACAACTGCAAGGAACTCTTCAACATCGTGAAAGAGCTATCCAACCCCAGCGCAGGAAACAACGACATCACCCCATCGCAAGACCTCTGCAACTCCCTCGCTTCATACTTCCACAAGAAGATCGCGGACATACACAACAGCTTCAACAACCAACCAACGCACACCAAGACCGAACAACCACCCCCCACCACCACCCTCCACGCCTGGACCCCGATCAGCACCGAAGACACCATCCGCACGATGAACTCCATCCACTCCGGATCACCGACCGACCCCTGCCCTCACCACGTCTTCAACAAGGCCGACGCTGTCATCGCACCCCACCTGCGAGACATCATCAACACATCCTTCGACACCGCCACCTTCCCTGAGAGCTGGAAGCACGCCGAACTCAGCGCTCTACTCAAGAAACCCACAGCGGACCCTACCGAACTCAAGAATTACCACCCCATCTCGCTCCTCCCGTTTCCAGCCAAAGTCATCGAGAAGACCGTCAACAAGCAGATGGCCGCCTTCCTCGAGATGAATGGATCCCTCGACCCCTCACAGTCCGGCTTACGAGCCAATCACAGCACCGAGACCGCCCTCATCGCCGCCACCGATGACATCCGAGCCCTGATGGACAACGGAGAAACAGCGGCCCTCATCCTCCTAGACCTCTCCGCGGCATTCGACACTGTCTGCCACCGCACCCTAGTACAGCGCCTCAGCAACGTCGGAATCCTGGACAAGGCACTGGAATGGATCATCTCCTTCCTCGACGGAAGAACACAGAGAGTCCGCCTACCACCGTACAAGTCAGAGGCCACCGAAGTCATCTGCGGCGTCCCTCAAGGATCCTCACTGAGCCCCACCCTCTTCAACGTCTACATGAGCCCCCTCGCGGCCATCGCACGCCAACACAACCTCAACATAATCTCCTATGCCGACGACACCCAGCTGATCCTCTCCCTGACCAACGACCCCGCCGCCGCCAGAGCTAACCTGCACGAAGGGATGAAAGAGGTAGCCGAGTGGATGACGACCAGCCGCCTGAAACTGAACTCGGACAAGACGGAGGTCCTCATCCTGGGCTCTTCACCCTCCGCCTGGGACGACTCCTGGTGGCCTCCCGCCCTGGGCACCGCACCCAAACCGACAGACCATGCACGCAACCTGGGCTTCATCATGGACTCCTCCCTCTCCAGGACCAGGCAAGTCAACAACGTCTCCTCGGCGTGCTTCAACATCCTACGCATGCTACGGAAGATCTTCTGGTGGATCCCCACCGAGACCAGGAAGACCGTCACCCAGGCCCTCGTCACTAGCCGACTGGACTACGGCAACGCCCTCTACGCCGGTACCACCGCCAAGCTCCAGAAGAGACTCCAGCAGATCCAGAACGCCTCAGCCAGACTCATCCTCGACATCCCACGAACCAGCCACATCTCCGGACATCTGAGAGACCTTCACTGGCTCCCCGTCAACAAAAGAATCACCTTCCGCCTCCTCACCCACGCACACAAAGCCCTACACGACCAAGGCCCGAGCTACCTCAACAGCCGAATCAACTTCTACGCTCCCAAACGCCACCTCCGATCAGCCAACCACGCCCTCGCCGCCGTCCCCCGCATTCGAAGAGCGACTACAGGAGGAAAGTCCTTCTCCTACCTGGCCGCCAAGACCTGGAACTCCCTCCCGACCGACCTGCGCCTGACCCAAGACCACCTCTACTTCAGGAAGAAGCTGAAGACCTGGCTGTTCGAGCAGTAGCGGCACCCCCCCACCCCCAGCGCCTTGAGACCCTACGGGTATGTAGTGCGCTCTATAAATGTCATTGATTGATTGATTGAAACTATAAGTGTGGGGAATTCGCAATCCGTAGTTTGCAGTGCCAGTATCTGGGCTTTTAATTCTGCCAGCTATACTGGGCTGTCCCCTAGGGATGTGTGTATGTGTTATTCCAGGAAGAAACTTTCCATCTTGAATGTGTCCTTTTATAATTGTGAATGCCGCGGAATAATGCTGTTTTGATCCAACAGCATGTTGAGCACATCCAACGGTATAAATGATACATTTATATCGATCTAGAAGCATTATTTAAATCAGCAGAGGTTATTCCTTTTCCTGCTGCAGGAATGCTTGTGTTTGTAATGCAGCGTCAAATCTGTAATCTACATCCGTTGCAGTGAGAAAGTTAGCCCACTGAATTCATCTTGAATGTAGAGCCTTAGCATTCAGAATGCTCACGTAAGTAACTGCCTCAGGGGGGGTACTGGGGTGATAACAATTATGTGTTTTCCCTGAGCCCGAACTCTCACTCTCGCATTACAGTAGTCTGTACAGCTCAGTGTTTGTGTATAGATGTGAATTGTATGCTATAGGTACCGTATCACCTTTATTGAAAGTGATATAGGTATACCCGGTAGGTCTAACAACTACACGGATCACCAGTGTAGTTGTATTGACACATGTGGAAATGTCTGGAAACAAGCTTATGAGCTTGTACGGATCGTAAAATATCAGTATGTTCCTGTGTCCAGTGTTGCACTGAAAAGTCGGGTCTAATTAAGTCGTAGAATGGTTTTTCCCTTTCTTTGGAATCCAAAATGTAAGTTCTGCCAACATTTAAAAATCCTAAAACGGATTATAGTCTCTTCAGACTTGTTGGAGGTTAGAGCATTGAACATTTTTCAAAGAAATGTGTTGCCAGGCTTTTGCCTTCACTTTATAACTTGTATCCTAAAAACAAAACCCAGAGGTGGGCTATTTTAGATTTTTTTTTATTTAATTTGTAACCCAGGAAAGCAAACTCCACTATTAAGTTGTTGACTCTAACCAAATGTTACATTAATTCATCCTCCGTCAGATAAATAGCATCTACATAGGATCCCTACTCCTCACCAATACTTTGAAGCTACTCTGTTACTGTAGCTGAAAACAGCACAGGGCTATTCCTATACCTTTGTGGTAAATGTCAAAATTGACTCTGAGACCCTAAAGCTGAAAATGCAGTCAAATATCTACTATCAAGGGCTACATTTTGGCAGAAACAAACATTTGAGATGTCTAGTGTTGTTTAGTATTTTTCCGCACAATCTTATTCATCAGTGTGGCACTGTGTGCATTTAACAAAGGATTATTCATAGAAGAGGTGCAAGTCTCTATTACACCCTGCTACTCAAGTTGATTTAAGATTTCTCTGACTTGTTTCTTTGCTTCATGTTTGATTGGGTACTGCCTCTGCAGTTGAGGGATAGTTTTAAATGGGATCTCGTGATGAGGAGACTCATCATCCCACCCAACATGATCTCGCTATAGAGCAGGCGCTAAAGCTAATGCCCACTCCTGCAAGTATACATTTTTAACTGTTTCTACTATGAGGTTGGAGAAAGCAGGTAAAATGACTTCTTCCGCCATTGGGCAACTTTTTAAGAAGTCAGGTGGCTAAACGTTTTCAGCCAAAAGAACGTAGTAACCATGTGTCAGATCCTCCCAAAAGAGACCCTTCACTTCTCTTTGTATGTCCCCGTCTATCTGAAGCGTTATTCCATGAAAATGATGTGGGACACTCACTCTCTTATCAGGTGTTTCCACCGTGATATATTCACTTAGCGCTACTACTTCCAGAAACTCTACATATTCTAGGGAGCTATTGTGAATTCTGCTGTGCTGTCCAGCATCGTCACTGCCCATTCCCTGTTCAGATGGGAAAGGAAACAAGGGAACTCTACTCACTTGGAGCCTGGGTGTAATTTATTAAAGGAAACAATGGCTCCTGTGGATAGATAAGAACTTATTGTAATATATATCTTGCACAATGGCAATGTGGGTGATTTAGGAGAGATGTCAATCAAGGAGGCTGCGCATACACAGTGAGAGTTCACAAAATTTATATAAATATGTATCAACAATTTATACAGATTATCAGCAATATTATGTACAAACATATAATCACAAAAGTGATAGCGTGTCCCAAGTGAATAATACCAAAAAGAACCTAAACTACAAATGTGTGACATAATATTGTATAGAAAACAAGGTTTCAAGTTTGCATTCAATTTGTAAGAGATGACCAAGTATTGTATAGGCAATTGAAAATACAACAGTGGAAAAGTGTAAGCAACTGCTGTACACGGACTGTCTCTTTTTTCAATGTCGACGACGTTTCGACCTGAATAGGATATCAGGGCTCTTCAGGACTTGTCAATGAGGGGCACCTTTCAAGGGCTTGTTCTACTTATGGAGTGAACAAGGGTGGCAGGGTGAGGTGATGGTGAAACTAAAAACTTACAGGGACCCCTAGTAAGGGTGAAGTAAGCAGGCAAGCGAGGGTTGAATGTCGGTCCTTAGATCCGTGTTGTAAACAGTGTGGAGGTGTAGGAGGAGAGGCAGCGGGACAGGATACACACGAGGGCGCTCCTGGTATGGGAATGGTTGATGATATCGAAAACGGAGTTCTATTCAGTCAGATACGAAGCTCAGATGGTGCTGGTGCTCAGTTATGGCACGGAGATCGCGGTCGGTCCCAGCGGTGTGTCCTCTCCTCTCTGTGCGATGACCACAGAGAGGAGAATTCTTCCCATTATGGCACTCAGCGTTTGAGGGCTGATACCCGTAGTATTTAATTGAGGTTGTGCAGCCTGAGAAGCCCTCACAGGTTGAACTAAAAGTGTTCGCATTATGTATTGTGTAAGATTTCTGTAAATTGTCACTAAATCTTCATATGGTGTGCACATTTCTGCTGCTTCTAACTTGTGAATGTCTGTGAAGGGTGTATATGAAGCTAAGACCGGCCAAGTCACTCCTTCACCGAGTGGACTGAGTCTCCCATTTTCTACGGTTTGGGGGAGGGAGCCTTTAAACCAATTTATGTGCTCTTGGTAAGTTAAAAGGACTTCTATGTCCACGTATGGAATGTATTCATCTGGTATCTCATCTTCACTTCACTGTGAAACAAGTGTTTGAGTGCGTCTGCAGCTGGGAATCTGACCCAAGAATAGAATACCTCAGTCCTAAATGCTATGTGTGCCTCGACCACGAAGGTAACATCTACACCCATTGCCGGGAGGCTATGTTGTAATAATTTCACAGCAACTGCCTGTCTGCAATTTTCTGAAATATTTAGAGTAACTACTTGTACTTCAACACCGTCTCCATGTTCGGTCATTGTAAAAAGAAAAATATATTTTTTATGAAAATAAAATTCTTGAGATTTGGTTTGTACAGTATGGGAATATTCTTTAATCCTTCAAGCATGATAAAACCTACAGCTAATACATAGGACGTACCTACTCGGCCGAGGCATAGTCCCTTTTCCCACTACGGACGTCTCCGCTTTAATGTGATTAGGGGTCTACTCAGATTCAACCATTAAATAAGTGCCTAACTAACGTTGGCGAAGCCATGTCGTGTAGTTTAAACTAATCCGTAGGATCTGCACATTGTTTGTATACTCACAAAAGTCTTACAGCGCCGGGACACTCCTCGGAGTAGCCGTGCGCTATAGAAGCACCCCCTTAACATTAACATTAACATTTGGACAACATAAACTAAGAGATTGGTGCCTAGACTCATTCTGGACACCCCCATGGGATATGTTGGCCTACAGACTGTTATGTTTCGTATAGGTACCTTGATATAGGTCCAGGTACCATCATGGAAACAAGCCTTTTAAGGAGTGAATACCTTTTATGGACTGAACCTTTTACCTAGTTCTAGGCCTGGGGCAGAAGGAGGGGTTTTCCCTGAACAATAGTGTTCTGTGACCTTATCTTTATGCAGTATGAATTAATATTCATAAAGCTACTTGGAAACCAGGCTGGGGCAACACAACATTCCTCCCCATATCTACGTACACAGTTCATTCCATACGTCATCCTCGCATCCAACAATGGCTAATACAAGCAATAAGGGGCAAAGAAGCCTTAGCTACATTTAGAATAAATATAGCTCCTCTTGCTAATATTAGGCAGAGGGAACCGAGACTTCCAGGCCGACACACTGACCAGAGACACTGAGGCTCCTGCATGCAGACGCTCCAGATGACGGTGGTCTAAATATCCCTTGCAGGGTGTCCAACTCAAGACCAGAAAGGGCTCCTACATTTCTCACTGCAGTTAATGGGGTTCGACTGAATCCTAGAGGGATTCTTGGCTCTAGACACCTACTCACATGCTAGGTACACTTAGGTACATTTAGATAGGCATCGTAGGATTACGCGCACTTTTATCATGCATTTTATATCCATGTATTTATTCATGCTTATTGCAAAATGGTAGAACTGTACTGTCCATTCATATTCATTGCACTGCTAAGAATATATCTCTGCTACTGTCTAATGATTGTTACAGCTGATATATTTTTACACGAGAAGAACTGTGCAAAAATAAATCTTATTTTAAGACACCCAACTGTTTCTTCTGTGTACCTCTCTGACACATAATCAGTAAGCTCAAGTGACCGAGCGAAAAGTACTATATTGTTTCCACAAATCTGAGGGATCAGGGTTGTCATGATCTAAGGTTACCGGAAACTATTCTCTTCCCGCCGAGAGGAGATTCTAGTGGCACTGTGAGCTAGATATTTGCAAACAGGCTAATATTCTCTGTGAGGGTGCTCAGAATCAGTCTGCCACCAAACCCACAGTTTATGTTACCCAAACGTGCAGGTCCTGCATCGGTACCATAGGAACTACACGACAAGACAAGCAAGCTCACAGTGCCAGTGTAGGTCCACCTAACCTACCAGGGAGCGAACAGTTTCTGGCAACCACTGAACATGACAACCCTGAACACTAGGGGATCGCGGAAACAGTACAGAACCTTTTACTCAGTCACTCGTGCTTAATTGTTCCCAGAAATATACAGCGAATACACAGTCACAGGCGAGCCAGTGTCTCTGGCCTTTTGCAGTCACTCCACTGGCTGCCTATCCGGAAGCGGATAGTGTTTAAGGCCTTGACCTTGGCTCACAAGGCTCTGTATGCCTCGGGAGCAAAATATCTCCAAAGGAGGCTTGCTTTTTACCATCCGGCCCGATCTCTGAGATCTGAATCATTGTTCCTTGCTGTGGTTCCTCGAGTAAAAAAGGCCCGCATTGGAGGCCGCTCTTTCAGGTTGCGAGCACCGCAGCTTTGGAATTCTCTGCCCTTGGCATTACGCAGTACATCTAATTTACTGACTTTTAGGAAAGGCCTCAAAACATGGCTCTTTGCCCGTTAGTGTGCTCTTTTTCTACTGCTGGATCTGTTTTTATTCTTAATGCTTTGTTTTTTGTTCACTGTGTTGTGTTTGTCTATTTCTGGTTGCCAATAAAAGCGCCGGGACACTCTATCGGAGTAGCCGTACACTACAGAAGACCAAATTAACATAACATAACATAACATAACATAACATAACATAACATAACAGTGAGACGTTTTCAATATATTTATTGAACCAACATTATTCTTGTATAAAACACGTGTGCTGCAACGATTAGGAAACAAAAGCAAGTAAAGGAGATCACAAGCACCAAAAGCAGGAACAGTAGATATATTTCTACCAGGGTGCTGAAGCAATGCATATAAGCAGGCATTTATGCAACTTTGTAATCTAACGTACTCCTATGAAGTGGACCCTACTCTATGTGTACCTAGAGTGTATGTAGGTGTAGAGCCAAGAACCCCCTTAGGGACAATCCAACCCCATTACCTGATGGGAGAGTGTGAAGGACCCGTCTTGGACTTGAGTTGGACACCCCTCACGGAATGTCAGACTGGTGCATGGTGATATCTCAGCATGCACGGGCCTTCGGCGTCAGCAGAAGTGTCTCCTCTACCATTCTATCGGGATGCCTATTATTTATAATAAAAAGCAGCCTTCGCCACGTGCGTGCTAGATTGTGATGTAGATAGCACTGTTGCCATGGATGAAAATATGACGACTTTTGTACCTAGTGCGTAAAGAGGCCTAGTACACGATGTTTAAGGCATCGTGATAATGTTGTGCAAAGCTTGATGTGTAAACAAAGTAGTTTCAGAGAAACGAATACAACATTGTTGTGCATGAAAAATGTGTGCGAAAGTTTACTGCTGAAATGTTATTTTCTAGGACAATGTAAGGAATAAGCTGCCTCGCTACATGGACCTAACTTGAGAATATAACACAGCGGTGAAGACTTCAGCAGCAATCAACAGCCCAGCAGGGCTGCAAATCCGAATAGCACAGTCAGTGGCGTATCTGGGAGCAGGGCCCCGGGTAGCACTCTTTTTGGGGCAGCAGAGGTGAGCAAGTCCTGTCTGTCGAACACCAGCCCCAGAGAACAAGATGTCCATTAGCCGTCACCACCCGTTCTTACCTCTAGCGGGCGGCGAACTTAGGTGTGCCGCAGGTGGTAGTAGGTCTAGCTACACCACTGAGCACAGCAGACTCCAGCAGCACTGCAGAATCTAGCAGTTTTGCAAACCCCAGCAGACATATAGACATTAGCAGTGCTACAGGATCCAGCAGTGCTGCTAAACCCACTATCGCTGCAGACATCAGAGGTGCTACAGACTCCAGCATCAATTCAGGTCCCAGCATCAGTGCAGTCCCCAGCAGTGCTACAGACCCTATCATCAGTGCAGGCTGCAGCAGTGCTGCCAATCCCAGCCGCAAGTGCAGACCCCAGCAGTGCATGGACTGCAGCATATCCCAGAAGTTCCACAGACCCCAGCAGTGGTACAGATCACAGCAGGTTGCAGACCCCAGCAGCAGGACTGATTGTCCGTTCTCTCCCGAAGAATGTTCTACTGTGCTCTATTGCAAAATCAAGGAAAATAACAGAAAAGGAAAAAAGAGTCCACCTGACTAACAGCAGAGAGCCTCTGGCATGCAGCACTTTATAATATAAGAATGATATCAAGACACAGAGAGACTTTTAGATGCAGCTCACTGCAAATATTCCGAAACATTAGGAAATGAAAGAGAATAAAGAAGCAGGAGATCAAAAGGAAGAGCAGCCTTTAGTTACCTGCAAATCTGCGGGCCCATCTCCACTCTACAAAAAAATACAGGTAGGTGTAAACACAAACAGAAAATACACACATTTAGATCAACAATCAAGGTTTACAATTAAAAAGGTATACTGTACGCGCAGATGTTACGAAATTTAATTCACTGAAAAAGGCAATTACCCCAAACCCATACTTCAACCCCAACTCTAACTGCTCATTATCCCTTATACAAATCCTAACCCTAATCAATCCATAACATACCCTGACTCTGTTCCTATCCCTCACCCTACACCCATTCTTTCCCACCACTCTAACCTCATCTCATATAATAACCATCAACTTAAGCCAATCATTTACCCACCCATAACCCAAGTCCTTAACCCTAACCGCTACTCTTACCTAACCGTTACCTTACCAACTGCTGACCTAGCCCTTAACCGTATCCACAATACATTGAAAAATCACTGCTATTTCATTTTTAGGCCTAGCTTACTAATCAGCGCAAACTATTTGGTTGCAAAAATATATTGTGATCTTATCAAGAACATAAAAGGGCATTGGTTGCCTTTATTGTCATTCATTTCTTTGCTTCTTATTCAATCGCTTTCCTTGTACCAGCTTGTCCATTTTATGTATGTCCCTCCTCTGGAGCTTAGCCTCTTTAAAATCTCTCTGATTAGCAGACTTCTCTCCTGCCACTGCTCACTTTTAGGGATATTGTTTTTACTTGTTATTAAGTACTTCATGTGTGTGCATGTGTTTTTCAGCTCTTTTCTTCACTCCCCATATGTTCTGGCAAATGCCCTCATGAGCTTCATGTTTGTCGTGTACTTCTCCTTTACCCCCTCTGCGCTCTGTAATCTTTTCGACTTTGTGTGCTCATATATTCATGGAGATGTGCTTTTCTATGTAGGCAGGTCTACGATAGATCACTGAATGGGTAGGAGGCTGCGATGTGAGTAGCTCACAAAGCACATCCAGTGTGAAATGCTTTTTGTCATAACTACATTTGCATGTGAACAAGTTCTCCTACTTTCAGCTTACTCCCCCCTTCCCGTGGACTTCAAGCCGCTCATTCCCTCCTGCCTGACTCGTTTTTTGCTTACTTCTTCTTGCAGCCCCTGCAACCTCTCACATTCCCATCCATCACTCCAGGTCCACTCTGACAATTTAACCTTACTGATTTTCTATTGACCCTGTAGAGCATCGCCAAACTGTATTTGTGAGAAGTTGGACTGGTATATGCTGTCCACTAATTAAAGTGGGCTAGTCCAAACAACCCTTATGGTGATTAGGTTAAAGATAACCTTTATAGAAAGCTATCCTAGTGGAAGCTATGGAGAGCAGCCGTCAGGCTAAGTCTTGAAGGAATGTTAAGCAGCTGATTTTACCAGAATTCAACCTTATAGTATTGGTTAAATGAAAGGGAAACCACACAGTAGTTATACAAATATGTATTTATTATATATAACAGTCTTTAGTATCCTCTACACGAGGATGGAACACAAATCAAATAATACAGCTGCAGTGAATCAATCGTAAGTAGCACAATACAGTGGGCTCCAGGGGGGGACCAAACCATATACTAATTAAGTGGTATAAGAACCACGACTGGAGACTAGACCTAGTGTAGAAGTTGCAGAATTGCTGGGACCGCAAGGAACCACCCAAGGTGAGTAGATAGGGACCCCACAGAGGACGGGTGCAGTGTGGGAAAACGACCGCGAGCTACATATAATTCAATGGGGAAGTCGATTTTGGAAAATTAGAGTTTACGGACCCTTCCCAGTAGATTACAAGGTCATCACTTGGAACTTAAGAGGTTGGAGAGCCAACCCACCCATGGATACCTTAGTACCAGACTTACGTATCGCAGAGGAGCCGGGTGCATAGGCCCGAAGTGGCGTCTGAAACCCTTGTCGTTCTCAATGGGCGCTGACAAAGAAATGCTGCTGCTGGAAGGATGAAAAGTGTCCGGTGGAATCCAAAGGTGGAATCTAGGTGAGAATAACCTGAAAGCAGAGGGGAAAGTGTCTGAGTCACTTTGGAGTGACCAGGGGCTTGGTAGACAAATGCCCACCGATGTCGGGCGCCTCAGATGTGTTGGCGGTGGTCTTGACTCTTCAGTTGCCCGGACCTCGAGATGTCTTGGACGACCAGGAACCGGATTCGAGCTGTCTCATGAAGGATGTAGAGTGCTGAGGGGTCCTCTGTGACAACTTCAGCGAAACAGTACCGGACACCACCCTCCCGCCCGCCGCCGCGATAAGCCTACCATCATGTCCTGGGATCCTGCTGCCATCGAACTTGTCACCGCGACCATGAAGAAAACACACTCAAGAGCACCAACATGCACATTTTCAACAGGGCTGCCGCCACCATCGCACCCGAACTAGGACGTACCATCAACGCCTCCCTCAGAGGCAGCATTTGCCCAGACGACTGGAAACGGGGGGGGTGAAACCCCTCTTCAAGAAACCAACAGTCGACCCTACGGACCTGAAAAACTACCGGCCCATCTCTCTCCTCCCCTTTGCGGCCAAAGTCATGGAGAGACTCGTAAAAGCCTAGCTGACTGCCTTCATTGAAGAGAACTCCATCCTAAACACCTCCCAGTCTGGATTCTTCAACAACCACAGAACCGAGACTGCCCTCCACGCCGCCACTGACGACATCCGCATTTTACTAGACCAGGTACACACGGCAGCCCTCATGCTTCTAGACCTCTCCGCAGCCTTGGACACCATTTCACATTGCATGCTCGCTGCCAGACTTCAGGACGCTGGGGTATAAGGAGCCGCCCTCGACTGGATCCCATCCTTCCTCTCCGGCAGAACCCAGAGGATTCAACTCCCTCCCTTCCTCTCCGAACCCACGGAAATCAACTGCGGAGAACTCCAGGTATCTTCTTTTAGCCCCACACTCTTCAACATCTACATGCCCCCCCTCGCCGCCATCGTCAGACAGCATGGGCTCAGTATTGTATCCTACGCCGACGACACCCAGCTCATCCTCTCACTCGTGAAGAATCCCGAAGACACCAGACTCTGCTTCCAGGAAGGAATGAAAAACGTGGCAGCCTGGATGAAAGACAGCTACTTGAAGCTCAACTCAGAGAAGACCGAGATCCTCATCCTCAGACCCTGCACCTCCGCCTGGTCCACCAATCCATACAGACCACGCACGGAACCTCAGCATCACCCTTGACTCCTCCCTCTCCATGAACCCCCAGATTAACGCTGTCACCTCAACTAGTTTCAACTGCCTTCGCATCCTCTGTAAGACCTTTAAATGGACCCCCCCACCCGAGTGCAGAAGGACCGTCACCCACGCCCTTATAACCAGCAGACTGTACTACGGCAACACCCTCTACGCCAGAATCAACATAACCCTCCTACACAATCTCCAAACCATCCAGAACGCCGTAGCCAGACTCATCCTCGGGACACCGCGGCACGAACATATGCCCCAACACCTACGAGGCCTCCACTGGCTTCCAGTCGAGAAGAGGGTCACCTTCAAACTCCTCACCTACGCCTACAAATCCCTCAACAACATCGGACCCAAATACCTCAATGAGAGAGTATCCTTCCACGTACGCAAGAGGAACCTCCGCTCTGCCGACCTCGCCCTGGCAGAGCCCCCCGCATCCACAGACACAGAACCGGGGGAGAGCTTTCTCCTACATCGCAGCCAGGACCTGGAACAAGCTTCCTGTGAACATCAGACACTCCCCGACCCTGCACACGTTCAGGAAGGACCTCAAGACCTGGCTCATCGACTGCCCCAGAGCCGCTACCCCCTCACCAGCGCTTTGAGTCCATCACGGGTGAGTAGTGAGCGATATAACCCCCTAATTGATTGATTGATTGATTGAGGGGTCGGTGTCCGGCAGGAGCACCAACAAGCCTTGGCAGCGGCAACCAATGAAGAAAGTGAGGATCGGTGTTGGTTCGGTCCAGCAAGGATCAGGATGCTCACCACAGCAAGGGGAGTCAAGGCAGGCCTTGAGCAACCAGGGGAGCCCAAGAAAAGCAAAGCTGACCCTCAAGTGGACCCACAGGCCAGAGGCACAAGAATCGCGAGGGAACCTAAGGTGGTTTCTCAGGAGAGCAGCTAGCAGGGCACAGAGTGCGAGGATGCCGGAGTCCTTCTCAGGAAAGGTGCACTGGGGTCAGGGCTACAGATAGCCCAATGCACAGAATTGTTACACACAATCAGGCTGTGCTGCTGCAAATATACACGGTGCACAGAGGTACAGGTATACTAGCCTTAAACTTGGTGAGAGGGTAGATCGACCTCGGAGACCTTCAGGCAACCACCTCCGGTGCTGCTGGGATCGTCGGAGTACGTAGGAGCACGGAATAAGCTGACCAGTCAAATGCTTTGAGGTTCCTCCTCATTCCAAGGGAGATGCTTTGGATGCATTGAGTGTCCACAGGGTCCTGCACGGAGCCTGTATGGCTCTCGGACACTGGAGCAGCTTCAGACGGCCAGGGAGACGAAGTCGAGCCCAGGGGAGGTTCAGCGAGGTCCAGCGGTGTCCAGACGTAGTCCAAGCATAGTGGATTCTTCTTTTAGAATCTTGTCCACGTGAAATCTAATGTCCTGTAGCCAGGTATCCTATTTCATACCCACGGGTGAGGGTTGGACAGATTTAAGGGACACTCCTATGGGAGAGTCAGGACAGAGGGAAGGCTACTCCCATGTCCTTTGTCCATTTTCGCACCAGAGCAAATGCAAATGGCCCCCAGGACTGGTTTTGAACTGGACTATGCACAAGGACAACAAATGTGGCCTACATGCAGACTTTCTGGCATTGAGGCAGTGCACCCTCCCAGCCCCAATACACTAAATCCTGTCTAGGAGGTGGTAACATCTCCCTGTGACAGGATGCCTATTGTGCTGCCTTCCCCTGTTCGAGCTTGGCTCAGCAACAGAAGGACAGACTCGCGTCTGTGGCTGGCAGTATCCTTTTTGTGCTGTAAGGCTCGAGATAGTTGGTACCGGTAGACTTAGGTACCCCCAGAACCTCGGTTCTGAGGGGAGGAATCATACCTCAGACACCAGTTGCTGGTGTGGAGGTATGATTCCAAGGTGTTTGACACCAAACACGACATACTTCGTTGCAGTCGTTTTCGAGATAGTATTTACCGCGAGTTATAATGCACCTCTACCTATATGTCTGGTAGTATCACACACAGCCCGGGAGAATGGTCTCCGAAGACTGCAGAGGGGCCTTGCTCATGCAGGAGCACCCTCTCACGTAAAACCCATCACTCTGCCTTCAGGATTGATCAGGCCTGCTATAGGGGTGACTTATAAGGTTTTAAGTGTAGTGATATATATAGATATAGTGAACCTATATCTAAAGTAAGTGGTGCAAGCACCAGCTTACACAGGCTGCAGTAGCAGACCTGAGGTTCCATTTTGCTTGGCCTCTTATGGGTGGCATAATACAGGTTTCAGCCCATGGGCGGCCTCTGGGGTATCTATGCCCTTGGTATCTGGTGTACCATATACTTGGGACTTATGAGGGTACCGCAGTATCCAATCTGGAGATCTATCTAGTACATGTATTGCAATTTAAGGGAGAAAGCAGATAGGCTGGGGTCCTGAATAGCAGGCTCCCAGCAAGACTAGTGAAAACAGTGGGTGCAAAAAGCAAAAAGTGAGGTGAGGGTAACCATAAGAAGCAGATCCTACTTTCCTACAGTATTGACAAAGCCATTTGGAACCAAAAGTGAGATCTACTATCTTTGACAATGCTTGTTGTATTATTAGTATGCAAACAGTTTTAATTATATAAACACATTTGTTTCATTTTTTTAAATTAAAATTCAAACATTTATTTGAATACATTATTGGTATGTTACATTTATGGCAGAACCTCTTCTTGCCATGACTTTTCACAATTTCTCTGCAAATCAGGTACTGTATAGAATAGCATTCGAACGAGCTCCCAAAATGTGTCTGGAAGATGGAGCAAGCACATCCCTTCCCTTCAAGATACAGACCTCCCTGCCCTGCATCATTCTCCACTCAGTCCAAGCAAACTTTCAAAAGGTTGCTAGAATTTAGTGCAAGAGCTGAGGAAACAGACTCTACAGGCCAAATAACCTCCCACTGAATAATGTCTATGCCCCAAGTCTTAAGATCGGCAGAGCAAATAAAAGTTCTTACTTTAATTCCCTCTGCTCACCCTGCCACACATGTGGTTTCCTTCTGCCATGTTCGAAATGTGTATCCTAACAAACAAATCAGGAGAAGAGACGTACATCTATGATGTTAGTCTTTGGAAAAATTGTCTCTTATACAACGTATGGTCAACGTAGCCTAACTGCCACATCTAGGGCACCAATTACTTTTGTTGGACATGGCCCTCTCCTCAGGATCACCCCCAAATATTTTGCCTTCATCCCTACTGTTTTCTCAATTAGTGTTTTTGCCATTAAGACTTTACCACTGCTAACCATGGCTAAAGTGCTTGTGTTCTCTTCCTAAAACATGGTAAAATTGGATTACATTGGATCGGCACACTTAATTTACTCATATGTCCCTAGTATATGGTACTACAGGTACCCAAACCATGTAAATTAAATGCTACTAGTTGCCCTGCAGCACACAATATACCACCCACTAACGTAGTCTTGGCCTGCCACTGGAGCCTGTAGTGCAGTTTTAAACCTGGCAAAATAAACCTCACGCCAGGCTAAACTTCTTTTTTGTTGCATTTAATAGTTGCTAAATTTTGATTGAGAGCAGGTAGAAATATCATGTTTGGACTCAAATGAATTGTAATGTAAAATCCTCTTTATGGGGAAGGTGGATTTTAGATTACAATTTTGAAAATGGCACTTTTAGAATATTGGCCTTTTCCTGCTCAAACGTTTCTGATGCCTTCTAGGAGTTTCCAGCTGTCTGGGCCTGTTATTTGGTTTCCTCATTAAGAAGGTGTATTGTGCCCAGGCATTGAAAAGGGGACTATGTGTTGGCAGGACAGGCCGTCTAGCCAGACTAGTTGGGGGCGGTACCGTTCCCTGCGCCTGCAACTTGAAGCCTGTCTTGTTCCCCAGAGGACTGCCCTGCTGCTTGAGGCTTACCTTTGTTCCCTAGTAAACTGTCCTTCTGCTTGAGGCCTGCCCTGCTCTCTTAAAAGGAACACTGGACCTGCTCCCTTCATCGTCACCTACATAAGTGACTCAATGGGTCAGTTGGCTGACCTCCTGAGCTACAGAGACGCAAAAAGCTTCAGAGGCCTCCCTGCAACTGCTCTGTTGGAACTGGACCTGCCTAAGGCCAGCTAGCCTGTGCTAGAGTAAGTCTCTGGTCACCAAGAGGGGCCTCCACGGGTCCTAGACACTGGCATCATTTGCACTACTCTACAAGAAAAGGAGAAATTCTGAAGTTCTGGACTCTTCGCGCTGACAAGATACCTTTTTCAGAGGGACTAAACTGGTCCCTGAATCCTGTACGTGCTCCATCTCCATCGTGATTGCCCTAAACTTGTGGCTTCCCCCTGTCTAGCACTACCAGAAGACTGCGACTGGTGCTTTGTACTTTTAGTTGCTACCGTACCTAAATCCTTGAAATTGCTTGTCTCTGATGCTACCAATTGGATTTTTGACATTTTGGTCTCATTTGATCTATTAAAACGTACTCTATATTTCTAAATTGGTTTGGGATTTTTCTTGTGTTGTCTTTTCACTTGATTACGGTTTGTGTGCTGCATAAATACTTAACACATGCCTCTAAGTTAAGTCGGACTGCTTTTGGGCCAAGCTACTAGAAGTACTATGCACGTGTTTATTTAGTGACTTCTGTGATTTATTCTGACAAGGATTGTTGTTGTTGCCCGAGTAGGGTTATCGCCCCCTCAACCAATAACCCAATTTCTTAGAACTTTTAAAATCAGTTTTTACCCTGAGAAGTAAATGCAACTATGTGCTAATTCTTATATTGTGAGGTTTATATAATGCTATGACTTACTTTTCAGATACTGTACAGCTGACACTGTGCAACGGAGCCTGAAGTCCAGTATGAAGGGTGGATCCCATGTCTGATGTTCTTGGATTAGAACCCTTGGTCTATGATGTGTTCAGTTAGAAAACAAGTCTGCATAGTTCTGCCTTCCAGAGTTTCCTCAATTGTAAATGACTGGGTTCAAATCTCAAGAATGGGGAGGTTCTACAATCTGAAGCCTTGTGCGCCATGTTTCATCTCTTGCTGATTGTTGACGGATAAAGTGGGCTGATGATGAGTGGGAGCTTCTGGCTGGGGGTGAGCATGTGGCCAATTTCTGTTGGTATTCTGGACCTCCGCATGAGCACACCTTAAGGATGGTGCCTCATTGCAAAAGTCGTAACCTTGCTGCTTAGCTCAAGAGTACTCAAAAGTGTCCACTATAGAGACAGAAAAACAGACAAGAGCTAAATTATTTATTTATGTTGTTCTCAGAGAGGAGGCATATTCCTTAGGTATTGTTAAGTACATAAACTCTGAAGTAAAGAAAAATGGATTTCCCAAGTGGAGTCCCAGGATGGCAGGAGTAGCCACACAGTGCCTTTGCCCACCACACCACTGTGTGCAGTGAAACGTTATTTCATTATCTGTCTGGTCTGGTCTGGATGGTATTTAACAATTTACTCCAATGTCAAGAGATTCCAGGCAGACCAGATACTGTCAAACCTCCACTAGCACAATCCACCACCACCACTTAACGTAATGTCATGAAGCCATATATGGGACATAAACATGTAGAGGAAGATTATTACTATTTCTTCAAATGGTCACTTCTAACTGTACCCACTCTAGGCATGGCTGAAGAGAGAAAACAGGAAGGCGAACCAACCAACCCTCAGTACTGGCAGATAAGAAGTAGTTCCAGATAGACACCAGTAGACATACAATAGATTGGTAGAAACCCAAACAGCAGTAGCAACAAACAAGGCTGAAACTTAACCTGAGTGGCACATCCCAAAACAAACAGTTGATGTTAGAAAATGAATCAAAAGTTAGCCAAACAAAAGGAAAGCATAATGATCCATGCCTCAAACCTTCTGAATCTAAATGAGGAAATGGCAAAGTAAGTCATCAAAACACAATACCACCTACAGGTACAGTTTAACACTAGGAGGGTGCCTTGTCACGCTAACTGATGACTGCAGCCATTAGTAACACAAGAATGGTTCAACTATCCTAGGACAAAAGGAAAAAGAAGCATCAGCCAAACAAATGTCCAAACATAAAGTATGACTATAGATAAGAAAGCAAGGGTCACAAAAGGAAACCTGTGCATCCACCATGAAAACTATGCAAGGAGAAATACCCTCATCCTTCCAGCAGAGGCTGAAGGTTCAAGTTGGATAACATATTGGCAGAGCTTGTAAAACCATCACAAACCAACAACTAGTAGCAGAACCAAAACAACCACTCCCTACAAGTGCACCCAAAAGTTGGGATTTAGTGGCCTGCATGAACCCTTAATAAAAGACAGACCATAGTCAAAACAACTGCACACCTCACTTAACCAGTCACCCATCACCACCTCATCAGGACCACCAAAAGAGCCTTGTTCAAAGATTGCCTCGACAACAACTCCCACAACAACAAAGAGCTCTTCAACATCGTGAAAGAACTCTCCAATCCTAACTCTGGCACCAACGTCATCCCGCCATCACAAGCCCTGTGAGACACCCTCGCCGCCTTCTTCCACCGCAAGATCACTCACATCCACAACAGCTTTAACCCCCGGTTGAACCCTACGGACCCTGCCACGACGAATACCCCAAACCCCACCAACCACGACCCCCTGACCACATGGACCAACGTGTGCAACAAAGACATAATCAAGACCATGAGCACCATCCACTCAGGCTCCCCGTCTGATCCTCTTCCCCACCACATCGTCAACAAAGCCGACAGACTCATCGCACCCCACCTGCGGAACATCATCAACCTCTCCTTCAAAACCTCTACCTTCCCTGAAAGCTGGAAACACGCCGAGATCAACGCCCTACTAAAGAAACCCAAGGCAGACCCAAGTGACCTGAAGAACTTCCGGCCCATCTCCCTGCTTCCGTTCCCAGCGAAAGTCATCGAAAAGATCGTCAACACCCAGCTCACCCGCTACCTGTAAGACAACAGCATCCTGGACAACTCCCAGTCAGGTTTCCACAACCACCACACCACCGAGACCGCCCTCATCGCCGCCACAGACAACATCAGACTCCTACTCGACAACGGCCAGGCAGCAGCCCTCATCCTCCTGGACCTCTCCGCCGCCTTCGATACCGTTTGCCAACACACACTACCCACACGCCTCTACGACGCAGGGATCCAAGACAAGGCCCTGGATTGGACCACCTCCTTCGTCTCCGACAGAACCCAGAGAGTCCGCCTCCCCCCATTCCAATACGGAACCACCAAAACCATCTGCGGCGTCCCGCAGGGATCCTCCCTCAGTCCGACACTGTTCAACGTCTACATGACTCCCCTCGCTCGCATCGCCAGACTACATGACCTCAACATAATCTCCTACGCCGACGACACCCAGCTGATCCTCTCCCTCACCAAGGACCCCCTCACTGCCAAATCCAACCTGCACCAGGGTATGAAGGACGTCGCCGACTGGATGGAGACAAGCCTGCTCAAGCTGAACACGGACAACACAGAGATCCTTATCCTTGGGCCTAACCCCTCAGCGTGGGATGATTCCTGGTGACCATCTTCACAGGGATCCTAACAAAGTCAGTACTTAGACATGTAATAAACACAACGCCCATGCACACTCAGAAAATAACATGAATAGAGTAATCTTGGTAGACAGTGTTTGTAGAGACAAAAGCTGGTAAACAACACAAGTAAATGGTATGTAACACATAGGATCCAGCAAACAAAAAAGAAACGTGGTAATCTGATTCAATTATTAAGAAGCACGGCGTGTATATTGTCCGTGACTTCTGTGATTCTGTAGGTTAAAGCGAATGATAGGACGGGTCCGTCCTAGAGGGAATCTTGCTGTGCGCCGGATAAGCCCACAAGGTTGTGGTTGTGCTTCTTAATAATTGAATCCGATTACCACGTTTCTTTTTTGTCCTTTTGGAGGACTCGAGTTATATACCTACTCGATTTCCGCTTGAGAGTCTCCACACACAGACGTTACGTCCGTTTCTACTGGTCCTGGGCCCTGTCGGGTCGGAAGTATCACTGATAGAGCGACCTCTCAATTTGTACCTGTTTCGGTACAGCCCTGAAGAGTCCTAGGCAGAATGGTATGTAACACATAGGATCCAGCAAACAAAAAAGAAACGTGGTAATCTGATTCAATTATTAAGAAGCACGGCGTGTATATTGTCCGTGACTTCTGTGATTCTGTAGGTTAAAGCGAATGATAGGACGGGTCCGTCCTAGAGGGAATCTTGCTGTGCGCCGGATAAGCCCACAAGGTTGTGGTTGTGCTTCTTAATAATTGAATCCGATTACCACGTTTCTTTTTTGTCCTTTTGGAGGACTCGAGTTATATACCTACTCGATTTCGGCTTGCGAGTCTCCACACACAGACGTTACGTCCGTTTCTACTGGTCCTGGGCCCTGTCGGGTCGGAAGTATCACTGATAGAGCGACCTCTCAATTTGTACCTGTTTCGGTACAGCCCTGAAGAGTCCTAGGCAGACTGTGCCATACACGATGAAACACGGGCTGGTCTTTCCAAATCAGAACAATAAAAGACACAACACCAATGCTGGATCCTACGTGTTACATACCATTTACTTGTGTTGTTTACCAGCTTTTGTCTCTACAAACACTGTCTACCAAGATTACTCTATTCATGTTATTTTCTGAGTGTGCATGGGCATTGTGTTTGTTACATTTCTAAGTACTGACTTTGTTAGTACTTTTTTGGGGGGTTATAGGGCTTTTCCCCTCGCCCTTCCTGCACCTCGCCACAATAGACACCTTTTACGTTGATTACTAGCGTTACTTTTAAGCTGTGCACCACCTCCTAAAAACCCTCGCTCTGTTTCACTGGGATCCCCCCCCGGCACCAACCAACCACATACGCAACCTAGGAGTCATCTTCTCTAACCTCAGTATGACCAACCAAGTCAACCCAGTCTCCTCCTCCTGCTTCCACACCCTCCGTATGCTCCGCAAGATCTACAGATGGATCCCGGTGGACACACAAAAAAACGTCACCCACGCCCTCGTCAGCAGCCGACTCGACTACGGAAACGCCCTCTACCCCGGAGCCCCGTCCAAACTCATCAACAGACTCCAAAGAATCCAGAACGCCTCCGCACGCCTGATCCTAGACGTCCCACGCCTGGACCACATCACCCCGCACCTGAGAGACCTGCCCTGGCTCCCCGTTGACAAAAGAATCACATTCAAACTCATGATCCATGCACACAAAGCACTCCACAAGACCGGCCCATCTCAACAACAGACTCTCCTTCTACGCACCCAACAGGAATCTCCGCTCAGCCGACCTGTCCCTGGCCGCCGTCCCGCGCATCCACAGAACCACTTTCGGGGGCAGATCCTTCTCCCACCGTGCCGCCAGGACCTGGAACGCCCTCCCTCTCCACCTACGACAGACCGCAGACCTCCCGGCCTTCAGAAGACTGCTCAAGACCTGGCTCTTCGACCACTAGCTGCTGCTCCACCCCCCTGCCCCCCAGCGCCTTGAAACGCTTGCGGGTAAGTAGTGCGCTTTACAAATTCCATGATTGATTGATGATTGATTGAACTACAGAAAACATTAGATACCAGGCGTAACAGAACCTTCTGGTAAGAGAACAACCTTAAAAATAGCCAAGCCAAGCATGATCGACCTATTGCAGGAACTCCTATCTGAAGTAGTAAATGTCTCCAAAGAAAGTGAAGAACAAGGTCACTGAGCACAGTGTTGTGAACACCAGAAAGAATGTTCTTCATCCCCATGCCACACACGAGTGCTGATGCAAGGGGGCCAGAGAAAATTAATGCTTGCAGAAGAGACTCTGAAGCCATTTCAGACATCCCCCTCCTCCCCCCAACATATGAAACTCCTCATCTGCACTAGGGGATATATGACAACAGAAGTACATCTCTTATACGACCTAGGCCTAGCTTTAAACAACCTGGGGCATGTCTATCATCCATGACCTGAGCATAGGAACAGTCAGTGATATAGACCAGCAAGGAATATGCCCATGTCTATCCCCCTGCAGTACATGCTCAACTACTGCACTGAACAGCTGGGAGCCTTTGAAGGGTACATTCAGTAAACTAGCCCTCACAGCAACAATGGCATCAAACCTAGTACAGTGGTGAAGAGATACAGAGCAGCCCATGGGACTGGGCAAAGAGTCTGCATGACAATGCCAGATCTACGGAGTTGTTTGGCAGCTCAAAAACCATCATGAATCACTTTTGCAAAGTCACAGCTCTCATAATCAGGAAGAATCAAGTCCATAATTTGTGCCAGATCAGCGTAGGAGTAGCAGAGAAAGCAAGCATACAGCCTTACAAGAATGGAGGCCATCCCTTATGACAAGAAAAGTTTAATCCCCAAAATATCAAGCAACGTCTGGGAGATATCCAACACAGTGGTGAATAAAAAAGAATAAGCGGTGGCAATTGTTGCCAAAGAAGATGTTGGACCTAAGGTCACAGAGAAGCATGGTCATTAGGAGCCAGGTGATGACAGCATGCAACTTGACCACTGACCGCCTTGACGGGAACTGCTCTATTCCACACAAACTGCATAGATTTAATTGGATCCTCATTGAAATGCAGCAAAAGCTCTGGTTCAGAAGTACCAGACTTGAGAATCTAGAAATTAACTTTAAACTCCCTCAAGGGTTTTGAAAAATGCAAAACCTCCTTAGCTTTACACATCATCAAATTTTTTTTAACGTATTTTAAGGGTATAATCTGGGACCCATTCAAAATCAAAAGAAGTCTCAAGCCCAATGTCCTGACAGTATTTAGGCATGAAAGAAACCACCTTAAGACGATAGGAAAAAGGAGGTGCAGAACAGTCCCTACCTCCTCACACAGTTTCCCCGAAGCCATAATGGAGGAAGCAGAGGTCCTAGAAGAGTGAGTCCAGCACTAGGGACCTTGGTGTTGAGAAGGAAAAGCACCTTAAGACAGATCACGAGGTGCAGCCCAAAAACTTTGGTCAAACTTGAATGCGTCCGGCAGTACTAGGCACGGCACATGATCAGGGTCAGGCACATTTGGCAGGCTGCTGCCTAACAAGACAGGAGGCAAGCGCAAAGGCGATGGCGAAGTCAGGGTCATCCTGAACAAACGGTCTGTCCTATTCAAGTTCAAGTTCAAAATTTGCATAGCGCACTACTCACCCAGAGGGTCTTAAGGCACTTGTGGGAGGGGGGGTACTTTACTTATCGAATATCCAAGTTTTAAGTTGCTTTCTGAAGGAGAGGTGGTTCTGTGTAAGGCGGAGGTGGGTGGGGAGAGAATTCCAGGTGTTGGCCGCTAAGTAGGAGAAGGATCTTCCCCCCATGATGGATCTATGGATGCGCGGAATTGCGGCGAGGGCTTTATTGGACGATCGTAGTTGGCGGTGGGGGTTTAAAAAGACAGGCGCGTGTTGAGGCATTCGGGTCCTAGCTCGTAGAGGGCTTTGTGTGCGTGGGTGAGGAGTCGGAACGTTATCCTCTTGTTGACGGGGAGCCATTGGAGGTCTTTCAGGTGACCGGAAATGTGAGCTTGGCGGGGGATGTCTAGTATGAGTCTGGCTGAGGCGTTTTGGATGCGTTGGAGTTTTTTCTGTAGTTTGGCTGTGGTTCCGGCGTAAAGGGTGTTTCCATAATCCAGTCGGTTTGTGACCAGTGCGTGGGTGACCGTTTTTCTTGTTTCGGTGGGGATCCAACTGAATATTTTTTTGAGCATGCGTAGGATGTTGAAGCATGATGATGAGACGGTGTTGACTTGTCTGGTCATCGAGAGGGAGGAGTCCAGGATGAAGCCCAGGTTACGTGCGTGGTCCGTTGGTATGGGTTGAGAAAGATGCCCCTCTTAATATGTTTGGCATGAAGGGGCCAACAGAGTGTGACCATAACAAGGATTCACCACTGCCTTAGGTACTGTACTAAGACCGGCATCTGGACTGTTTCGCCTCAAACTCACACAGGGTGACGATGGTAGGATGAAGACAATCCTGACGAGTGATTTTGGGCAACCAGAAGCCAATCTTCAAACTAGACAGCACATTAGATTCATTCTGAAAGGAAAAGGAACTGATATCACAGTGCCAGAGTCACCATGAGAGGCTCCATGATGTCACATCCGGGAGGTGCCAGAGCTGACTTGGAGCCATGCAACCAGTTGTTAAACAGCAAAGCTACTGCAAACTTTTCAAATTTCGGTTGGCACCTGGGGTAGTTCATAAGGGAGGAATATGCAGGTAGAAGTATCAATTAGAGCTGTGCATGTCAATCGCAATTGGTGTTTTACAAAAAATGGATATATCATTTACCTCAGACAGGCTTGCCATATGAAGCAGCATGGGCATGCCGGAAGATGGTCCCTGGCAGTCTGGCATACGGAGCATCTTACTGTAAGCAACATCTGGGCATACTTGAGCAGTACTGTGTGCCAGCTGAACGTCACATACCACAATTTATTTTGATGATGTTAAATTTTGTGGTAAATACATTTTAACAGGTTATAAACTAGCAGAGGAACAAAGATGTCCACTAGTATTTATGATGGCTTATATATGGAGCTAGAAGATTGTCACTGTAATACCATCATTACTATTAACACTACTACTACTACTCATAATAATAGCAATACTAAACAAACATTGGCAATGCCAATAGGTCTGGCTTTAAAGGAATGCTGTAAGATAATGTGATGCATTACAAGTAGATAGCATGAGAATGGATCTTTATTTGTGTTGGAGCAATTGTAGAATGATTGTGGTGACGATTAAAATGTCAAGTGACAGATGCACTGTCAAGCTAGACCTAAAAACCTGGGTTAATCACTGCCCCCTCGCCCCCCATCAGAGCTGCTGCCAAAGAAAAACACAATAGATTATCTAGTTATCTAATATACCTTTAATAGCATTACAATGGCGTGTGCGTGCCCTTGAAAGTTCAAGCTCAGGGAGCTGGCTAAATAAACAAAGTGATCAGAGCTATTTGGAAGGCAAGTATTTTCTTTGCGGAAACATACAACATCTGCCCAACCAACACATGTACTCTTGACTCCCAACATGTGATTCACTGATAAATGTCTAGCGACAGCTTCATAGTCAAGCCAGACCATAAAAAGTGTGCATTATTTTTATTATTTTAGCTATTGCTCATCACCATTATCAATATTAGGCGGAGAGTACAAGGAATTGGTGAGAGTGGTTTAACTACATTTTGAGGCAAACATCTAATATTGTTACCACAGTACTGATCTTAAGGTACTCATGGGGAGGTCTTCAGTTTCATTAAATGAGTGAAGAGTGGCAGTAAACCCCTTTGTTGCTCTGCCTTTAAAGGTGGCAATGATTCAGAGGAAGAAACAGAGGCAATGTCTAGTGTTTACGAAAGTTAAAACTAAGATAATTTGACTCCGACTGATCACAGGCTTCAACTGTGCAAATTTCAAAGGCATCCACCACAACAGCAAGAGAGTCTGAGAAGACTATTCTTTGTCCCACCTTCACCTTGAGACTATTTCATTCACCAGTGCTTAATGAATCATCGTCTTAGTAGTCTGCAAGAGGACTATGTACAGTCTGAACAACCATTAGTGTTTTCTTCCACTTATTTTTTGAACTTATGTCTCATGATGGAATTGCGAGAAAAGAAAATCGAGATGAGGCTTGTGTGACAGCTGGAAGCCAAGAAAGGGTTTTGTTTTTAGTTCTTCCTAAATCATCATTGGTAGGTAAAGGCCAGCATGTTCCTCTGCTTGTGCAAGCAGAGCAAATGCATGCCATGAATTGGAGCGATGACTTAAGTAAAACAAGGATTGGCATAGCCAATAGGTCTGGTCAGTTGGGACCGTATACGTTTTTACCCATGCAGCTGATGTTGTTGCACCAAGGATATTGTGCTGGATAACTAAACACTTCTAAGGTCCCAAAGGCGAGACCTATTGGCTATGCCAATGCTTGTAGTCTTATTTAATTCCATTATAAAACAGGACTACAAGTCCCAGGTTTCAAAGGGGAAACACAGGACTGGACTACAACAACACACATGGACCTGGGAAACTTGGCAGCTATAAAATTCGCTAAAAAAACGTTGACAAAGTCAAAAGTTCTTGCTCAGGTGAGACCTAATTTCGTTTAGGGTCTCATTGCCTGTGCCTTCTTTGTTGGTGAGCTCTATCAATCGAGTCGTTCTGTTCTCGCAGGGTGGTGCAAAATTGCAGTCATAGTTCAACATTTGCGAAATCTCGTGGGTTTTGGGTTTGATCAACCTAAAATGAAACGCTTATAATTATACCTCGCTGGCAAATATTAATATTATTTAAATCGAAATAACTTCTATAGAGCTCAGGACGAAAGAGTACAATGTTAATTTCAATTCCTCCTGCAGCATTTACAAATGTGGATGAAAACTGTGTCCTAAACCCCAAAAGAGTTTGAAACCAACCGAGGGTGAAAAGCTGTGCTACCATACACTGACCTATATAAAGATTTCCCAAGCGAATAAAACACTGTATCCAGTGAGTAACTCGGCATTAGACGTTTTAACAAAAAAAACAATACAACGGATTCTCATAAAATTCGTATTCCGCAAATCCCATTTCTTCTTCAGTGTCACTCACGCCTTAGTCGTGCAGCCGTAGAACCGTTCACACATTCATAAACAGTCTTGTGCACGCCTCTTTTTTCACCCTTCACAAGTGATGACGTGGATGGATGCTTAGGTTAGTGCAAGTGAGAGTTCCTTATCTTTTTAGAGTTTGTGGAGTAACCATTGTCATCATATTAGTCTGCTTTTCATTAATTAAAATGGCATGCCCCGCAAGTGGAAACAAACGTGGCCGCGTCACTCAGTATTCAGAGCAAATGTCCGACTAAGCATTCTTTCAGTCCTTACTAGAGTCCAACGGTGAAACACCATTCATTACCTGAGCAGAGAAAAATGTGCATGAGAACCGTGTTTGCCGTGACTGTGCGCACAGAAGCGGCCCTTTCTGTCACCAGGCCCCTTCACTGCGAGGCGCAAAATTAAACTCTTGGGTCACTGTTTTACCTACAGTAGTTTCTTTAAAACAAGCGCATGTGAAAAAATAAGAGGGTGCATCAGCACTATATAAACATCAAACTCCAGTGCACAGACGCTACATTTAATTACAGCCATGTCCTGCAAACAGGGGGACATGCTGATTAAAGCCACATGGCCCCTGCGCGCTGCTGCTGGCTCCCGAGAGCAAAACGCTCTGGGAGTGAGCATTTCCATAAAAGCGGAGACATCCACATGCCTTTGGCCAATTGCCTGCTAAAGCCAGACACAAAGGCCAATGGCGTGTGAGCACCACATGCATAAGCGTCTCAATAAGCTGAAGTGATTCCAAGAGGTCAATTTCCTATGCACCGCATGCACGCTGCCATAGGCTCGACCTAATCATCAGTAGGCCTTCTCACCAGCTTCCTGCTGCCGTGGAGGTCTCCTGTCACGGCCGCCTGGTCGGCTGGTGACACTCCCTGTCCATCTCGCTCTGCTGCTGCAAGGTAGCTGCATTAGCCCGTTTTGCATTGCCTGAAATAACATTTATGGCAGTATTCGCACCGTCTCTTGTGTAATAATTAGCTTGTTTTTCCTGGGTAACCCATTTACTTTTATGTCAAATTAAGGCCTTGCCACCCTTTGATGCTTACTCTGCAAATCCTGCCTCCTGCCACTCAGAGCACTTCCCCTCCCCAGGACCTACTTAATGGAGGTCACATTGCAGCCAAGCTGCTGGCGTGCCAAAGTCAAGCACATCTGTGCCTGGACAACGCCCAGCACCAGGAACCCTGACCCTTCCGCGATCCATCGCTACACTTCCACCGAGGTCCCTGCCCTAGCGCCCCAGAAGCCATAACAACAAGTGCTGCAACTCCTCTCCATTATCCACAGAAGGACCTTGCACCTGCCACAGCTTGCCCTGCATCACAGAAACCCTCCCCACTCACACCCAGCTGACCTCCGACCACCAGAACAGCTTCAGTGCATGCTGCTCAATGCCCGATCCCTCTGCAAAAGCGTCACAGATTTCTGAGGCACCACCTTCACACCGGACCTGATATTCATCACCGAGACCTGGCTCAACCCTGACATTGCAACAATGCCCCATTGCTACAAGATGATAGACAAAGACCACACCAACAAGCATGGAGACGGCATCACCATCATTCACAAGAATACCTTCCAATGCACCACCAACGAAGACGACACCACAACTATCAAGGAACACCTCAACTTTCAAATCCGAACTGACGCAAAGAAAACCCGCGCCTACAGACCCCCTGCTCCCCACCCTGCCTTTTGAAAAGCCATCTCAGAATTACTCTCCCCCTAGCAATCAACTCCAAGCACTACATCTTCCTCTGTGACATCAACTTCCACCTCGATGACCTAATCAACAGCAACTCCACCAACTTTCTCTAAAGCATGAGCAGCCTCAGGCAGCTGGTCACCAGTCCCACACACAGCGTGGGACACGCACTGGACCCCATCTTCAAAGCCAGCGATATAATCAAGTTTGGTCATGTCATCAAACTAACCTGGACTGACCACAGCATCGTCCACTTCACTGTCGCAGGCTCAGTGGAACCCACCACCAAGCCCCCCAGCTTCTCGCAGTGCAAATTGACCAAACTCACTGAGATCCAATGGCTACTAGCCGGCGATTACACGCTTTAAGTTGCAGCACATTGCCCAGAAGGCAGGTAAACGTGTTACAAAGTACAGGCTCCCCAACCATAGCCGTTAATGCTTCAGTTACTTTCCCCTAAAACTCCATTACCCTGCCACAGCTCCAAGCCAAATGCTGAAAATCAGCGGCCTCTGCCCCGCATAGTCTACAGTTATCAGAATCTCGAAGCCCATACTTAAAAAGTTGTGCTGGCGTATAATATACTTGACGGACATATTTATAGTAAGTCAGGCGCAAATTCCCATTAGCACTAAATTGACCCGTCAATTTACAACAAGCGCCTCATTCATCCTCTGTCAGCTCCTGCGGCAGGATAGCATTTCATTTTTCCGGGGGACCCACACTCTCTTCCACTTCATCCGCTTGCGATGCATTATATAAACGGGTGATCATTTTTGCCCTATTTTGCGCAACATAAATATGTTGTAGTGCCGTAAGAGTAGGGGGTTCGGCAGGATAGCCAGGATATAAGGCTTTAATTGCAGCCCTCAATCTACTGTATATAAAGGTAGCCATAACCGTGCCTCCCCCGTCTCCCAGAAAGGCCTGCAGTCCAATAAACTCCCCACCTGAAAAAATATCCCCCATAGTGCACATTTCCACAGACTGCAAGATTTTCAACGCTCCTGTCTCACACGTCACTGAAATCTGTCCATGATGAAGCAGCGGCATGGCCGGCGCATACAGAGGCAACCTCCCAGCCCGTCTCCCAAGTCCCCTCCACGCATGTCGCGTGCAGTGTATTGTATCTATCTCATCTTTCTCAAAAACCGTTGCATCATTTACCACCATAGCTTTCAATGGCACCGAATGCCTCGCCCCGCCTATACCGCTACGTGCAGCGTGAAGGGTGGAGCATTCTGTCAATATGATGCATAGTGTGCTTGCGCGCACAGATAAAATAACTTCATATCTGGCACACGGAACCCACCCTTTTCATATGGCAGTGTCAGAACCTCCCACCTAACACGCGGCTTTTTTCCTCCCCATACCAATGTGATTAAAATCCCACGCAGAACATTAAAAAAAAACTGTCTGTAGATGACGGGTATGTTGACAAATAAATACAGAAATTTCGGGAGGACCACCATTTTAATCAACGCTACTCTGTTCGCAAATGTCAATGGGAGTTGTATCCACCTAGCAACCCTGTCTTCAAGTTTCATTATAGCAGTCCCATAATTTTCGCGCACAACAGTCTGCGGATCCTTGTTGACCCAGATACCTAGGTATTTGACAGGCTCATCACTCCATATCACAGGATACACCAGCTGCACTCTTTTCGTACATTCCGTTAAAGCAAAAACCACTGACTTGTCCTAATTTATTCCCAACCCCGTGTACCATTCAAATCTGATATACTCACGTATCAGTTGCTCTAAATGCACCTCAGGCTCACGGACATAGAGGACCATATCATCAGCATACATTGACACCGCCAATGGCCTTTGCTGAAACCGTAGCGCCGCCTGTGCATGCCGCTGCCGTAGGATACAGGCCAGAGGCTCCAACACAAGGGCAAAAAGGAGCGGCGATAGGGGACATCCCTGCCTAGTTTTGCGGCCTATCGTGAATGCATCGGAAGTTCTACCATTGACTCGAACACGAGCCACCGGTGCCGTGTACAATAATCTAATCCAATTTGTAAATATAAAGGGTACCCCCATCCCATGTAGCACTGCTAGCATGTACCGCCAAGATATGGAGTTGAACGCTTTTGAGGCGTTCAGCAGGACTGCCGCTGCAGGGAGCTCAGGCTTCAAAAGGTGCATTACTGCAAATAGCGTTCGTAAGTTGTGCGCATTGGAGCAGGTCGGGACAAAACCCGATTGGTCTGGTTAGACAATCACAGGCAGTAACAATTGCAATCTAGTGGCAAGCACCTTAGCGAGAATTTTAACATCTGTATTCATCAACGACAATGGCCGATATGAGTCGCACCTATCAGGGTCCTTCCCCGGTTTAGGAAGTCTCACAATCAACGCTTCACGGAGCATGGCCGGTAGCCTCTGCTGGTCATACGCTTCCTCAAACATAGCCTGAAGATGAGGTGCCAGAAGATCCAGATATTCTTTATAAAACTCTGCAGGGAGTCCGTCTGTGCCTGGTGCTTTGCCATTAGGCAATGCATTGACAGCATCGCGTATCTCATCCAACGTCAACTGATGCATTAAAAATTCCTTCTGCCCTTTGGCCAACCACACCAAGGCTATGTCATCCAGATATTCTGCTATTTCTGACTCCTCAGTAGTTTGCCTGCACCTATACATACCCTCATAGTACTTAACAAAAGAGGCTAGAATGCCCTCACTATCACAATGCCTGACCCCATCCACACAAATGGAGTCCACTGTAGTGTTTTTCACCCAGCGTTCAGTTATCTTTGCCTGGTCACCCTCCCTCCCCATAATATCTAGCCGACCATTTCCGTGTCACGTGTTTCGCCTCCATGTCCGCTAACTCATTAAACTCAGTGACCTTTGATCTGATGCATCCCAATCATGCCAAGGAACCCCAATACCAAAAAGTACAAAAACAAAGCCCCCCCCCTCCCCACCCATCGCGAGAAGCTAACCCTCTCACTGCCTACCCTCATATAAAAAAAGAACACTTGGGTTATTCCCTGCCGGGGGACACCAGCCGCCCACAGACCCCATGGTGGTACCTAGGGGAGTCGGGGCAAGCCAACATTCCCTCCCCATCATATCCCACGGTCATCATACCAGCAATAATAACCTGGACATTGTCAGAATCTAACACACAGTCGAGCACATATAAGCCGCCCTCCACAAATAAACAGCAGAATGTAGTTCTCAATGGCCCTTCCCCTGAATGATAAAAGCAGAGAGATGTGGATATGTTGTAATATAAAACAGTGCAAAAACGCAGAGCTAAACATCTCACTTCCCCCCCACCATATCCAATGCAAAGCTGAGCCCCTTGCTTGTATATATAACAGTACAACCAACAACCCCATGAGGTGGAGAACAACAGCCAAACTGTAGAGATACAAGTCCATCCCAAAATGTCCAGTGGCCTTCACCCCCCTTCACTCATATATCCTTACTGACTCTATTTCAGTTCACATGCCATAGCATGACCATTGTCCCATCACTGAATCATATAACCTGTGAAAGAAGATCACATGAATGATAATAAACAAACGTGCAATGTTCCACACCTGCATTGTGCAGGAGCATCATACAACCTGGACGAGTCCGCTGATCCTCATTGTCCGCATCATCACCAGCGTGCCGGGCTACAGCTCGCTTTTCCAACTGCTTGATGTACTGCATAGTGTCTTTTGGAGTCAGGCAGATCCAAGGCTTGTTCCCATGCATTATCTTAAGCTGAGCAGGATATAACGTGGCATACTGTATTTCCATATCTTGTAACTTCTTCTTGATTTGTTGAAATTCTCGCCGGGCCTGCTGTACCGCTACTGTAAAGTTGGGAAACCATGCCACTTCCAGACCCTGATAACTAGTGGTGCCCAGTTCCCTGGCACGCCGAACAGCCACATCCCTGCCGCGATAATTTAAAAGTCTCGCAATAATCGGACGCGGTAGAGCCCTAGGCACCGGACGCGGTGCAAGCGATCGATGCGCCCTGTCGACCACCAGAACATTAGAGAAATGCTTAGCCCCCAGCATAGTCTTCAGCATGTCCTCCACATAGAGCTCCAGCTTGCCCGTATTGGTGGATTCAGGCACCCCGTGATGCGCAAGTTGTTTTGGCGCGATCTCGCCTCTAAATCCTCGTTCTTGGCCCTTATGACCTCCAGGATCTTGTCCATCTCAGAGCAGGACTTCATGACACGGTCCGCCCTGTCCTCAGCCGTGGAAATACGCTTTTCTGTCTCAGTCAGGCGGACCCCGTGTTTGTCTAACTTAGCGGACATGGTGTCCATACGCAAGTTTAAATTATCTATCTTTTCCTCTATAGTTTGAAGACTCTGTTGCATTGACAGCAGTACCTTTTCCAGCTTGGAGCTATTTCCAGACTTCATATCCGTCTCCGTGTCGGAAGTCGTCTGTTTTTGTGTTTTTTTCAAACGCTTAGATTCAAAGGAGAGCGTAGATTGCAGGTGCTTGTCCGTTTTCCCCATTTTGTCACCAGAACAGTCAATCCGCAGGTCGTGGACTACACCCACCTATCAATCCGCAGGTGTGGGCAGGGTCGCCACACTCCGACTGGGCCGCACGCCCCCAAGGCTAACTGCAGACGATGCAGGCAAACCCACTCTACCAGGCAGTCCATAACTCCAGTTGCGGAGATTATATCAAATACAGTCCCACTTAAGTTCTTTTGCAATGCCTGTGGTGTAACACTCCCCAGGTTCACACTTGAAGTACACTGAACACCAACAAGGCCCAGGTGCAGAGGGAGAGTGAGCAGATCACCCCGCAGCGCCTTAGGTGTGCAGTTGATGAGCCCCCCCCCCCGCCAGCCGCATCTTCCAGCAGCAAAGTTGCTTCCCAAGCAAGCCAATCACAGCGTTAGTAGGTCCTGCAAGCCACCACAGCGGCGTCCAGATGAGAATCTGAAGACACAACACCAGCCCCACAATCCTTCCAACTCAGCAGATGCCGCCAGTAGCAGTAGCGTGGGGAGATTATTCCCAGTCACAGCAGGGGCGTGTTTCCAGTAATAAGATCCCCAGGGCGAATATATCACAATGGCCCCCGAGTTCACAAGTGCCGCCACGCAAACTGTGCTCCGAATGTCGAACCTCTCAATAGTTGTCAAGCCGCCAAGCCGAGCGCTTACCGCATGTAGCACCGCCTCCAGGGTCCACCGTGTCAGCAGGATGGCCGGCCGCTCCTCCGTATCAGGGTTCGCCCCAGTGGTAACAAGGCCGCACCGCCACTGTGCACCGGGCCTCTGCACAGCCCCCCGCCGACCTGAACAAGCCGCCCCACCTGCAGCCGCTCTCTTCCGGGCAGCGCCGCCTCCCACAGGCGCGATCGCAGCTGGTCCTTTGATTGCACTCTGGCACCGCGGCTCGCTGCTTCAACAGCAGGGTCGCATCACAACAGGCCAGCCGAAGTCAGCGCGCTTTTCTCGCTGGCAGTCCACAGGGCTCTCACCTCCCAACGGCAGCTACGTGCAGTGTTGGAGCAGCGGCACCCGCTCTCCACTGTCTCCCACGGGCTTCCCTCTGCAATTCAGGCTCTGTCTTTCTCGATTCACCTCAGTGTCCGCCACAGCCCACAGATGCCGCCATTTTACACGCTGACCCTCAGAGGCTGCAGATCGGCTTTCTGCAGGGGCTGCAGCTTCATAAGTCGCCTCATCCGACACAGCAAGCAACTTAGATTCAGATACGCTAACTCTCCACCGTAGATGACCAGAGGAGGTAAAGGATAATGCACGGATGATAGCCCCGACCAGCAGAGCTGCACTAATGTGCGGCCATCTTGCTTCGGGCTCACTAGCGCCCCCCAAGAAAGAACATAATTAGGATGCTCTCTGTACAGTCCCCACCACGAGTAACGCTACTGCAAGAGGGACACAGCGGCCGAAACACCAGCATGTGCTGAGGCCAAGCCCTCATGCACTGCTATGAACAAAGGAAGTTTCCGTCCTTTTTGGGAATCAGCCGATCCCCAACGAACGGTATTGTTGCAAAGGGAACTTGTTCTGGAGGCATACGACAAGAATATTTAGACAGGAAACTGCCATCCCATCTTTAGTAGCAGCTATTGTGTACACTGCCAGACTCGGGGTCTTTTTCACGCAGGGACACTCTGTGGAGTAACCGCGTGCTTTATACGTAGCTAGTTACATTACATCACATTCCATAATGCCTCAAGAAGTTCATTATCAATTTTGCACATGGACCTTGTAACTGCTGCTACTGAGCAAGTAGCTACTGCAGATTTGGCTGCTTCATCAGCCAAACAAATTGCTAACAGCATGTGCCCCCACATGCTGATGGCCATGAGTAGGAATAACACGTGTGAGCGGCAAGCTTTCTTTAAGGGCTGCTACTCGAATCCAAAGCGTATAATGCTTAATTGCGCTACCTTTTGAATCTCGATATTCGCTTTGAGACCAAAAGAAAAAAATGTATAATAGGATTGTACACAATAGAAAGAGTCAAATAAAACTAGAGTAGGAACCATAGGATCAGCAAATTCAAGTGCTAAAACTAATGCCTGTAACTCAGCCAACTGTGCTGTACAGCTCGCCAGAGACTGTGTGTGAACCTAGGACGACCGGAATTCACTGTCAACCATAGCACCTGCCACAATGGCACATGCGGCCGAGTAGGCATGCTTAGAACCGACAGCCGGTTGCGTCAAACCATCTGTGTAGATTATACACTTATATTGTTCAAGTGGAAGAAGAAACTGCGATGCAGGATTAACTTGTTCATACTGTAAAAATTCCTGCGTCTGCAAAGAAGGGTCAAAGATTAAGGTGACATCAGAGGATGTCAAAGAACTTTCCCACTGAATCCAACGTGGGTGTATAGCTTTAGAATTCGGTATACTCGCTTTGGTTACCGCCTCCATTGCTGGAATCGGTGATACCATCAGAATGCGTTTGCCCTGTGCTGGAGAGCATTCCTTCAGGATCTCCATCTGCACAGCCGTAAGAATTTTCTCAATGGGTGCAAACCGCAATTCAGCAGATGTGTACAAATGCGATTTGCACGCGTTGGGCACAGTGTCCCTCTCAGGTAAGTGAAACCCAGTGTTCCAGGCACAATAAGTATAACCAAGTTAGTTGTGTTTTTGCGAGTTAACAGAAAGTTGGTCGCTAGCAGATCAGACTACAACGACCGAAAATTTGATGTATGTTCTGGAAGCTAGCTGTAGACAAATAAGTGGGTTGTATCAAGGCATAAACCGGCTTGATACGTTGAGCATAATCAGGAATGTATGTTCTTCTAAAATTAAAAAAACTCAACAAAGATTGTAATTTATTCAGAGTCGAAGGAGGTTGCAATTGTGCACATTTCTCCAGAAAGTGGGGGGACAACCCCCTACCTTCATTATTGAAATCATAACCCAAAAAGAGAACAGCCAAAAAGCTGATGTGTGACTTTGTAAAATTAAATTTGTAACCTATGTCATAAAATTACACAATAATGCAATCAACATGCACCAGATGCGGAATTAATTCATCATCCATCAAATAAATGTCATCGATGTATGAGAAAGCATCAGGATGAATGCCGTGCAAAAGACACATAACAGGCGAGGCGAACGCACCAGGGCTATTCTTATAGCCCATTGGCAACCTTGTGAATTTTTTCTGATTGCCAAAGGCGGTGAATGCGGTCCAACTTTGGCTCTCTGGAGCCAAATTGGGACTGTAAAAACCATTAGAAATATTCAAAGTAGTTTTTACTTTTTACGGACTACATTGTTTATCAACACAGAGCTGTGAGTGTTTTGTGCTGCAAATATACAAACTCGACTGTTCAAATTTCTGTAATCCAAAACTATCGGATATGAACCATCTGGGTTCGATATCGAAAATAGAGGATTATTCATTGACAATACACACTGTTCAATTACACCTTGATATTTCAACTGCGTTAAAGTATCACTAACGGCGGCTTTCGCCTCACATTTGATTGGGTATTGAGCCTGTGGCATGGACTGCAACGGAATTTCATGAGCAGGTGAAAATGTATTCCAGCCTGGCAGATGGCTGGCTCAAGGGCCAAAGCCCATTCCTCCGTATAAGCATGTTTAGTCTCTTCCGGGATGTAACTCGAAAAACTTTGTAGTTTAACATCCTCCCCTCTCTAAGAAGCCAAAACAAACGGAGGAGGCCAGTCCTCCTTTGCCAACAAAATGTCATAAGAGGAGGTGAGGTTAACCCAAAAGATACCCTTAATTTTACGTTCTATATCCCCTTCAATTTGTAGGAATCTTTCATAAAGTCTATCAAGGGGTGCAACTCTTGTGTCAGCTATCACCACTATAATAAATGTGCTAGCTGCTTTCACCTCCAGACAAGAACGCAGTGCCTCCCGCACTATGGTAACTTCTGCCATGCTGTCGTGGAGTGTCACAGCCCATCTTCAAACCAGGTGACGGGTTCCCACAGACTTAGGCATATTTTGCTGTTACAGCTGCAACATTTTTTGTTCTGAAATTGGCCATGATATTGTGGTTGTACCTCCGATTTGGCTTTTACTTCAAACTGGCGTGGCTGATCACGTTGCTGTTGCATGGTTTCACTGGGTATTCTATCCTGACGTTCCCCTCCAACGAACTTTTGATCCGACGATTCCTGCAAGGAACGAGGAGAACGGGAGTCAGGAACTTGAAACCTTTCAGGAGACTTAATTTTTGATTGATCATGTAAATCATATGTAGGTTCAGAAGTCAGAGGTGTCGGTGAACCAGCACGCGACCCCTGCTTCGGCTACTATTGTTGTTTATTTTTGTTCCAATTCTTTTTAGGAATGAATGGGCACCCCTTCTTCTCAGGGGGAGCTTTAGTTTGTGTTTGCGGTTTCGTCAAAGGTCAGACCCCCAAATTATTACGTCCCAATGACTTATAGACTTTAGCTATAATCTTTGACAACTCACTCTGTTAATCTACACCCGCCACTAATTCAAGGCGGTTACTTATTTGTAAACTCTCAGCGTCTCCCTAAACATTAGCAAGAATCGGGTCAGAGACGATAAGGAAAACCCGATCAATCTCATCCCCATCTCTAGGGCTACCTCAGCCTTGTGCTCATTCTGTACCTTCCTAATAACGAATGGCAGGACTGCCATAGAGGGTGTGCCAAGGCAAAGGGAATACAACGCCGCAAACATTGTACCCCAAGTGGTGCAATCCGCGACACTGGGAACTAGACCTTTCAGCAAACTCATTGCTGGGATCCTGTGTTTTTCAATAGGGTAAGTATTTGAAAAAACAGCTTCAAGTTGCTCAAATTTCTCAGCCACCCAAAACAGCAAGTCGTCCCTACTCTGAGGATGTTTGCCCATCACTGAATTAATCATGAGGGGACCAAGCAGCCAGGTGCCGGTTGCTGTTGAGGGGTTCCAGCCGGGGCCACTTGGACAGTGCGTGACACATATTGTATCACTCTCCGATGTATATGAGTTACTGAAGTATATGATTCACGTAGCTCTGCATGTGTAACACCACGAAAATTTGGGTGTGGTGTAAATCCTGCCAAAATGGGTCATGTGGCTCCGTCGACCGATAAGGGACCTAAACGGACCGATGTAGCAGGGTGAGGTAGGGCACCATTAAACCAGATGGTGTGCTGCCAAGCCAACAACGGAACTTTAATGGACCAATATGGTTGATATTCACGGGGAGTCTGGGCGTGAGTATATACAATAAAGAAACCATCATTTCCATCAATCGCAGGAAACGTCACCCAAGAATAAAAAACTTTGAAACGATACACTGTGTTTACTTCACAACAAAGATTATGGAAGCGCCTGCACACGGGAATCCATTTTGATGCAAGTGAGAAGTTAGAGCAGCACGATTGTGATCTGCAACTGCTAGAGTCATTATTCAAATAGTAAAGGAGAAATGGGAGCGCAATATCTGGAATATGCAAAAGAATAACAAAAACCTTTTAAAATTCAAGCTTGAAAAACCTATAATCTCAAATACAGGAGGTTATCCTAACGCACACAGGACGTTTCCGGTAACCGGCGAAAAGGTATCGTGGCAAGCACAAGAGCTACTCAGATGCTCTTACAGATAAGTACCAGATCAAACGTTGGTGGCGCCATGTTGCAGGGATGCTGCACATCCGCAGAACTATGCACAAGATTATAGGATCTTGATGCATAGAGGCTGTGGCCTTCCTACCACCTTAGTACCCACAAGCCCCGGACTGATTAGCTAAAGTGTCTCACTCGCTCTCTTACACACAACAGGAGTAACAAATGATTGGACACCCCAGAACACAACACTCCCTGATCTCTCAGGAATCGTGGAAACAAGATTCACCTTTTCGCTCACTTACTCATCCACAATAAGATCAAAACAGAAACACAAAGATAGTTTAAAATATTTATTGTAACTAACGTGCTCTTAAATGCAGTATATGTACCACAACAAGCATAAATATAATGCAAGTGTTCACAGCGGGCCTGTCAGGAAAACGACTGGTAGGAATAGTGGTGGAGGGCCATCAAATGAGAGAAGTGTGGCTCACTGGTTAGAGGAGGCAGACCTGGAAGCAGAGGTCAGCCCGGGACCAGGGTTCAATTCCCGGCTCGGCGGGGTCTTGAGTCCTAAAATGTCCATGGACTTGACAATTCTCGCTCCGGTGCCTACTCAATTCACGGGTTCACACTCTGCGACTCTGGGCAATAGCTTGCTTAATATCCACAATGGCCCCTCGCGGCGGGATGCCTGGCTTTCACCTTGCGGATACCCTGCCGGGGTATCTCACAGGGGAATACCAGGACGGGTTCCCTAAGCAAGCGCCTTGATGCCTTCGGGTGATACGTGCACTATATAAATCGCAATACGCAATACAAATAGGACACCGTTCGGTCTGACCAAAGGTATGCCTCCAGGAAACTAGGGGCCTGATTTATATCTTGGCGGAATGGATACTCCGTTGCATATCCATACCACCAAGACGGTGGTCCACCCACACGATTTAAATGTGGGTGGACCTGTGTTTTATTCACGGCGAAGACTACTCCGTCTCCACTGCGATTAAACCCTTCCGACAGAGTAAGGGCGTCAGAGGTTGACATCTAATTCCACTCACCTAATTTAGAAGTGGGGAATTAAAGGACATTTTTAACTGCTCGTCACTGCCAGGAAAACCCTGGTTGTATGGGCCAGTGAAAACTTAAAAATGCTCCCCTCGCCATAGTAGAGGACTCCCATGGCGAGGGGAGCACTGTCTTTTTATATTTGATAAAGAAGATACCACTTCTTTTTAAAAATAAAAAATAAAACCGTTTGCTGCAGCGCTCAGTCATGCTTGAAAGATCCGTGTCTCAAACTGAGAAAATCATTTAAAAAACCGCTGTGACAGCGATTTCTGGCAATGCTGTAGGAAAAGCCATTGGGGGTCATTTAATAATTTAAATGGCGGAGGTGCAGTCAAGGCGACCGATTTATTACTCCATCGCCATGCCAACCAAACCTCTATCTGACAAATTATAAATTGCCTCCTGGGTCTCTCTAAATGAGGTGGGAACCAGCGGAAAGGCGGTTGGGACATCAGCCAATTTTCAGCATATGGCTCATGCATGCCCTCCTCTACATAAGTCCATAAAAAAATTTGATAGATCCAGTGCAATGCTATTTATGAAAATTGATGTCATATCTCACTTTTCTAGGCTGAATTATGCAGCTGTTGTATGACTAACATTAACTTTGATTATGGATTCAGGTTGACTAAATAGGTTTGGAGTAAGATGCAGAGGGAATAGTCAGTCACTGAGCTTTCCGTGTTTAACATGTCACCAATCAAATGACAAGTCTACTCAGACTCTTTTACTTATGGTGTTTGTTGGATTTGTCCCTTTTTGCAGGGTCACCCTCAAACCTTTTGTCTTTACCATCCACTCTTTGTTGGCCTTAGGACGCTGTGCATGTTAGCACTGGTTAGCATTGGTAAAGTGCTTATGTGCTCTTCCTAAAACATGGTAGAACTGGTTTATACCCAATTGGCACATTTAATTTACTTGTAAATCCCTAGTAAAGTGGCACTACCTATGCCCAGGGCCTGTAAATTAAATGCTACTAGTGAGCCTGCAGCACAGATTGTGCCACCACCCACTTAGGTAGCCCTTTAAACCCATCTCACGTCTGCCATTGCAGCCTGTGTGTGCATTTTTAAACTGCTATTTCGATCTGACAAAATAAAAGTGTCCCCCAGACACAAACCTTTCTATTTCATACATATACGTCACCCCTAGGGTAGGCCCTCGACAGCCAAGATAGCAGGGTGCAGTGTATTTAAAAAGTTGGACATGTAGTTTTAAGTTTTACATGTCCTTGTACTGAAACTCTTAAATTCGTTTTTCGCTACAGCAAGGCCTTCCTCTCCCATAGGAAAATATTGTTGTCTCCTTATCACATTTATTAAGCTGTAATTTCCAAAGGTGGTAACCAGTTCATGGTTGGTATCTTTGGAATTGTAATGAAAAATCCTCTCTCAAGGTGAAGTCAGATTTTTGTAAAAATTTTTGGAAGACCTTTATTTATAGCAGATTGTACACAAAGCCCAACAAAACGCCCGGAGGCTCACAAATACAGTACATAGCAATATGGCAGTGCACAAAGGATTAATTACAGAGGTACTGAGGTCTAATTTCAAATTATAATTCGTAAGGATAAACGGTGTCAGGATGTCTTAGGTCAGCACGTTGGTTCCGGCGTTTAAGGATCAGGAGAGACAAGTACACAATTCACCAATATTACCAGAACCACGACTATCCCCATTGAGGAAATACTTCTAAGTAGTCAATAGTACACACCGTTCAGTCTACAATAAACGGGAAGTCGATTTACTCTAAAGCCCAGAAGAAAAAGGAAAAAAGAATAGAAGGCCCATAGAACAAAAAGGAAAAAAAAACAAAAGCCCCCTCCCACCCCCCACCCTGCACCCCTGCAGCTGGCTACGGCCTACCCCCCCCTAGCAGTGTGCCTGTCGCCCCATAAAAGGAGTCCCGAAATGCAGAAAGTAAGAAAAAGGTCCTAATCTATAACTACAATGAAAGTAGTGGGAAACGGGGAGGAGCCCACCACCAGTCCCCCGGCATCACCCTCCCGTGGCTCAGACATTATCACAAGGTGTAAAGTCCGGTGACAAGAGACATTACTAGCAAACAATTTACAAAGCACAAAATCGGTATATCGCGTACTCAGAGAAATCAGCCCGCCGCACATCTATCTCGGTCAGCAACGAAGATACCGCCAGTCTGTGGTAAAAGGCGTTCATCCCTGTCCCGTTTTAACTTTCCCGCCACTGCTTACCAAAGTGACCCAGGAGAGCGTGAACAACAGTCTAACAGTGTCAATGCGATCCAACCACTCAATCAGATCAGTTACCCGTGGATCCAGTGATCCCAGGCTGGGCCAAAAGTACACCATCCACAGAATATAGAGCGGGGACGAGCCAGTGAGGAAAGTCTCAGTGTCTAACCACTTCTGGAGCAGCCCCCGGATAACGGGGAGCATGGCTTGGGGAGAAAACTCCCGTCGCGATTTCAATCCGAGGTTTTCACTTCGTCCCGGGCAAACATCATCTACAGCGAGATTCGTCTTGGGGCTTAGAGTCTCGAAGCCGTCACTGTCGCATAGGGCAGCCATCTTGTCGCAGACGGACGTGGAGCGAAGAATGTCGCTATGGATCTGCGAGTCAGCCATTTTCGAGTGTCCCAGTGCACAGACAATAGCATCCACCCTGCTGGCCAGGGTCCGAACAGAGTGCACCATATCGTGTCGTAGGGAGACAACAGCCGCCAGGAGATCGCCATAACCCCGGTCACTTTCACTCTCCCCTCCAGTGTCCCCCTGCTCCACACGTCCGCGACTACATTGTAGCCCAGACTCCCCAAGGCTGCGCTCCATTGTGCCCTCTGTGATCATTGGTAGGGATACTCCGAGTCGGGCCAGGCTGTGCACAGTGGGGCATCAGATGTCTGTAGGTTGAAGGAGCGGCAGGCAGAACCGATGCATTGCCATAAGCATTGTCCCGTAAAGAAGCCGCCCCGATCGATATTTTGGAGGCGGAAAATTCAGGAACCTCCCGCCGACAGCGGGACAATGCGTGAACAGTTTCTTGGCAGCCAAAAGTTAGGGCTCCTGCAGGCGTGCGATTCCCCAGTCAATTCACCAGGTACGCTTGGTTCCGTACCTGCAGTCCAGCAAGGCACACGCCTCAAAATTCGTCCGTGTCTCGGTAGAAGTGATCCGACCGGCTCCCCACAGTCGCTGATGCCCGGTGTTGTTCGCTTGGTGACCGGCCTCGACATCCACTCGATGTACCGGTCTCAGGGCTGCTGCGGGCCGCAAACTGCAGTCGGACGTTTCACTCGCTTGCGAGGAAGCGCAAGCCTCAGGATTTCACCGTGGGCCGTCGGAACACATCAGCTTCCCCGATGTGTCGCCTTGGTGCAGGATCACCGGCAGGATAATAGCAAAGGAGGAGATGGTCCTCGGAGCCGAGGGACTAGGCGTCCGTCCCGGGCGCCATCTTGGCTCCTGGTGAAGTCAGATTTTAAATTACCATTTGGGAAATGCCACTTTTAGAAAGTTGGCATTTTTCTGCCTTTAGCCATTTAGTGCCTGTAGCGTGTTTCTGTGTCACATGACTGGGTGAAGCTGGCAGTTGGGCTCTGTGTACCTACAGGACAGCCGTACACAATAGAGAGCTAAAGAGTGCACGGATGAGCTATCACTGGCAGGATGGGAGGGGGTAACTGGGCACAGCCCTACTTACATTTGACAAAGCTTGCTGCCACAGGAGCCAGGACAGGGAGGCCATGATGACTGTGAACTTCAAAGGGAAACGTCTAGAAGCTTTGCCCACTTCAAAGTCAGAATATTGGATCTCGGAAACCAACTCTTCAGTGCACTTCTGCACCTGTGGATACTCTGCCAGGAATAAGAACTGCTCTGCTGTGGCACATATCTGCCATTCTGCTTGACTGCAGTCCTGCTACTTTGGTGGGCTGACCTGATGCCCTCTTGCATAAGTGAGAAGGACTGGACCAGCATTTGATGAACTCAGGACCCCTAAGTGACTCTAAGGGCTAGTTGGCTGGCCTGAAAATAGCCTCAGGAACAGAAGGCTCCAACAACCTTGAATCCACCACCTGAACTCTGCCATCTGTGAGTCCTACCATGCCCAAAGGTTCCACCTCAGTACTGGGCCCTTGGAAGTGGGCCCGAAGGTGCTCTGCCAGCCCATCTGTAGAACCAGCAGAACCAACTCATCTCCTCTGCTCCGCAACCCTAAGTAGAACCTAAGCATTGCCTCTGCTGCGAGGGTTGTCCCAATGCAAGGAGACCACATTGACCTCGCAGCCACATCGGAACCGCTGATGTGCAAAGCTTCACTGACGCAGACCCTTGCATTGCAAATCTCTCACTGACAGCAGCCTCAAAGACGATGCAGGTTCTCGTATCGCAGCTTCGAGGGTCTTCAGAACCGAAGCATCACCTCGACTGCTCAACTCATCCTCAATGCCAGACTTCGCATCACAAGCCCTTGTCAACAGGATTCTTGACGACTATGCAGGAACTCTCATCCCCACTTCGCAGCACTTTGGAAACAACACATCATCTCAGCTGCACTACACATCTCTGGCGCAAGACATTGAAATGCTCCGGAACCCAGATTTAAGATGCCCCTGTTCAGTGGGCACAACTAGGTTCCTGTAGCTGACCCACACTCCATCACGGCTGGCCTCAACTTTTGACCTTGTCCAGGTCTGGAGCGACCAGATATCCACAGTTGCAGCAAACTGCTTTTTGGCACTGGTTTCACTGAAATCCTAAAACTTGCACATCTCCAATTCTACTGATTTTTGTTGTTTTGGTCTTGTTTTATTTATTATTTTGTTTTCTAAACATGTATGGGATCTTTTTGTGGTGTCTTTTCACTGTGTCATGGTTTGAGGTGTTGCATAAATTCCATACATATTGCCTCTGAGTTAAGCCTGAATGCTCCGTGCCAAGCTACCCGGAGGCGAGCACAGGTTAATTTAGGGTTTGCTTGTTACTTCACCCCGACAAGGATTGTGGTTCCTTCATGAGTAGGGTTCACTCCCCTTAACCAGTAACCCAGTTTCTTACAGTGCTATATTGATAAGTTAGAGAACTTACAAGTTGCAAGACTGTGATACAAAGAGGACTTTGATTAATGGTTAATTCTATCATCGACTTTGATCCAGTGAAACTCTTTTATAACTGGGGATTTGAGCATCTTAGAAACAACACTCATACATACAAAAATGTAAACTGAATACTTTTCTGGTCTGATCAATATAGGATTATATAGTTTACTGGACTACAAGTGTAGTTTCTCACCCAATGATTGGATTATCTTTATTGGCAGGTCCACTTCCTCCTTCTCGTCTGTCTTCTCTTCTTTCCCTTCAAAGATATCATACGCCATATGCTGTGCCTTCATATTTTCATACCTAGAAAAGTGATAAGAGGGGATGCTATCAAATTTTCTTTTACTCAGAAGGTAAAGGTAGTTGTGGAGTCCTAGACTTTATCACATAAATGAGAGGAAGTAAAATACTGGTGCTGGGAACATCCACTCTGAAAGCAATGAGGAATGGAATACCAAGGTACAAATAAAATATTAAGTCTACATACTGAGATACCTGATGAATAAGAGACTTCCCAAGGTAAAGGATAAGAACAAAACTGCTATTATGAGATAAAGACTATAAGACCTCTGAGTGTAAAGGATCAGACAAGGAGAGCACCTATATTTAGGATAATAAACAGAGGAATTTCCAAAAGCAAGTGTTTGACTGCAAATCTATACAATCAAATAAAGGATATGCACCTCAACAATAAGAATGGGAGAAAGAACATATACATTGTGGAACATCAAACTCTAAATACAAGTTTACAACTCAAAATACATGAATGGTTTAAATAGTGGTCGGGTACTAAGGAGCAATATTGAGAACAGTCTGCAGACAATGCACTCAGACCTGGGAAAGATATTTCAGAGAATTAATGTAGGATGAGTATGCGGTGAGGGCTGCAATTGGATGTGGAATCGAAAATGGAAGCAGTTGAAATAACCCACAACAGCAAGGAAGAGGTACTTCAACAGATAGAGGTTAAGCTTGAGCTGGCACTGATGACTGCTGAGAAACTGGTGAACCGCACAAAAAAGGAAAACCTACAAGTGCAATGGGTGGGCCAATGCCGATTGCAACATGACCAAAGGCCAAGGGATATAGTTGTGAAGTTCCATTATTTACAGTGAAAGAAGAGGTCTTCTTGGATTCTAAGAAAAGAAATTGCAGTCCAGTGGAGTCATGTCTGATTTTTCAAGATATGTATCAGGTCGCATTGTAGAAGCACAGAGATCTTTGCCCCGTCACTGATAAATTGAAAAAAGACAACATCAGGTAGAGATGGACATATCAATTTGTTTTGGCTTTTGAATTCAATTGCAAAGTGCTGCAGGTTTCGGAGAGGACAGAAGCGGCAAACATCTTGGGGTTGAAAATGGAAGTGAGTGAAGATGCCCCCTCAAAATCAGTGCAGACTATCAGTGCTTGGGAAAAGCGAAAAGGAGTCAAGCGGATATCGCTTGCTGAAGCCACAGAGTGGAAAAGATCATGGTGAGAAGAAACAGAAGAAAAACAGTTAGGAGTTTGGTGAAACTTGTTGAGGATGATGAGGCACAATGAACAGAGGGTAACAGGTTCGGAGAGGGAAATTTAAGACTGATATATATTACCAGAGTGTAGAAGATCTAGGTACTGCTGCTCAACCAAGGGAAGGTATCTGACAACAAAGAAATGACCAAATAGGTGGGCAAGGGGGGAAGACAATGGGAGACATTTGGAGATTACACGGAGATTTAGATAAAAGCAGATTTAGCTAAATTAAATGACATAAAAGAGAGCAACAGGAGTTGAGGTGTGAAGGGGGGGGGCTGAGGGGTGGTTGCGAGTCACCCCAGGAATCAACATCAGGACCTGAGGCTTGATACACCCCTTGCTATACTAAAAGGAGGTAAGGATACGTGCAAAAGAGACAAAGAGAAATACTGTGACTCAATTGTCATAGTAAAGATAAGTTAAGAGGAGACACAGTTAGGGGCACAAACAATACTAGTGAGGGTAGTATCGCTTAATGTCAATGACCTAGTGAAAAGAACAGTATGGTTTGGAATTATGTATAAAAGTCCCTCAGCTAGACATTAGATATCGAAACACACTTAAGGAAAAAAAGGATCAACACGGGATAAAACACAGCACACACCATAATACAAACTATTCTGGAGTGAGGTCCCTACACAATAGTGTAAGCTATATTCACAGAACAAGACATCCAAATCATATAAGAAGATGGACAAAGAGGGCAAACACTTAATCCTAAGGAGTACGATATATGGCAGGACCCATACAGTTGCTACAATTCACACTTAACTTGATGCAGGACATATTTTCGAGAGAATTTCTAGACATAACCAAATTTGCAGGAGACAACACTACTGTAGCTGGGGATTTGTATGATGTCTGGGACCCCCAGAGGGCCAGCTGCATGTGAGTGCGGTCTCTAAAACATGTAAAAGGGAGCTAGGGGAACTATGGATGAGGGTAATTTGGATTAAATGTGGATGAAGAGGACTATACATAGTACTCGCATGCGCACCACACATTTGTACTCTGATTAAGTACTAATTATCCCCGGTAACCACCGCGGCTGATATGGGGATGATATCAGTTTCAGATCATGCTCCTAATTCACATAGGTATACATGTGGACATACAAATCAAATACAAGAGATCCACTTTTTAAGGCACGACTGGGGCAACAGGAGGAAGGATGAATGGGACTCGTTAAAAGCTGTTATATAGCATAAATGCACTGCCTTTTCATCTCATCTACGAAAACCTCACACTAAAAGCCCAAAAACTGGGGAAAGAACAGCAGGGGGCAGAAACTCAATATAGGGCACACCCTTCAATACATTTATGCCAGAAAGCTTTGGAATTTATAGGTCAATTAAGGGTTGAGTACACTAAGAAGGAGGAACCCATTCTTCTGCAGATTAAACAAGAAGCCTATGTCACAAGGGTTAAAACAGAGATTTCAAAGGCAAAAAGGGAGGAATTATATTAGAGAAATTACAGAGGCGGCAAAGTTGCCAGTTCTGAATAATAAATTAAAAAACTGAAAGAATTCCTTATATTCTACCCCTCCTTAAACACCCATTTGCTCTAGAATGTGAGCAATGCTGTCATAGACAATAAGATAGAGAAAAAGCTCGAGCCAATGACCTTTAGTTTGGGGAACTGCTTACTTGAAAGGATAATTTTTTATTTAGGCTTAAATACTGTAGTGGAAGCACTTTTTATTAAATTGAATACGAACTGTCATGCAAAATTGTAGTGGTGATTTTAAATGAGCAATTTAAAACATTTGGAATTTAAATGAAATTTTAATTACAAAGTAGTGATTTTGGGAAGTAATCTTGACCTGCCTCTATTTTGGTTTAAACCGCTTGACAGCGGTTCAAACCAAAATAGAGTCATCAAAGTGAGCGATCTACATGTTTTTGCAGGATTAATGAAGGAGGGCTACAAAAACGGAATGGTGCCACGACCGTGCAGGTAACAATAAAATAGAGACAAAGCTCAAGCCAGTGAACTTTTGCTTGAGGAACTGCTAACTTAAAAAGAGACTTCACTGATTTTAGCTACCAATGAATTAAGGATGCAAGTTGACAGTGGTTGGTACTAATCCTGCTTGCATGTCTGAGAGGCACACCGCTTAAATGGATTGAATCCTATCTCTCAGGAAGACTGTAAGCAATAACTCTTTCCATATTCATATCTGAATACAAAGAAATCGAACATGGGATGCCCCAAGGCTCTGTCCGGAGCCCGATTTTGTTCAATGTGTATCTAAGACCACTGTTAACCATAATTAAATCTTTTGGGATATTGTTTGTAAATTATGCAGACGATACACAATTAATAATATTGATAGAGCGGGAATTCGATAAAAGAAAAAGAACACCACTTGTATTGAGTACTTCTGTAATACGTACTAATTTTAAGTAGAAAATAGAATTAAAATGCAGCTACACACCACACATGGGGAATTTGCTTAACGATATGCATGGATTAATCCTCACAATGCGTAAATAATCAAGTCTGTAATAATATTGCATGTATATGTAGTAAAAAGGCATGGCATGTGTTGCCTTTTCATAATTATTAATGCCGCTTTTTGTTTATGCTATGCTAAAATAACTGTTAACCTGGACTAGAGTTAAGGTGGGTGGTTAACAGTGAAGATTTCAGTGCCACATTATTAATAAATGTGTGCTTTCTATTCTTTTAGTAAATGGACGAGTCTCCATTTTGAGTTGTTAGCCAAACTGTTATGGGTGAAACTTGCAGCGCGCATGAACCACGTGACTGTGTGGCTGAATAAGCTGAAAGAGCATGACCCCGTGAAGGACCCGTTGAAGGACATGACGCTTAACGTGCAGCCAACTCCAGTGAACTCCTTGTGAAAATCCACAGTAGATGAATGTATTAAAATGTGTCCTTAGGTCGATACCTTCACCTCATGAGAGAATAGGGATGTATACTGAATATGTGGGAACGAAAAGTCTGACAATGGGGTCAGTCAAAGAATTATGACTTAATGATAGGGTGATCATCCTGTGGTAAATATTTGATTTACCGTCCTAATTTCTATGCAGGTAAGTACTTAAACAAAAATAACTCAATCGGAAAGAAAGACGCAGAGTCCGTGGTGTTAGAGTTCTTAGGGGTTTTATTCCTTAAAAAGGAATGGTTCTGGTACCGGATATCGGGTTCCTGACACCACTGGGGTGCAGGAAGGGATAGAGCATACTTTATTGACAAGACATAACTTTTATACTTAAACCATATAATGAATACCAATACAGTAGGCGTAACAGCTGAGAGAAACAAGATAAAAACACACACGTGTTAGCAATACGTAATCAAAAGGCGTGAACTAGGCGTGAACATAGAGGTGTGTGCAAGAAACGTCACATGTAAGTGTCACAAGTAGGTGGGTACATAGCAGAACTTTGCAATGTCAACAGAAATCTGAGGTCTGGATGCGCGCGCAGCTGCATGACGTGTGATTGACGTGAAGCTGGAGGGTGCAGGGGACTTGACATTTACACTAGCGGAAAGAGACAGAAGTCTGGCATGTCAGATCAACTCGTACCTATATCATATCTAATATCTGATGTTTGGGAACCATATTATCTAGAGGGAAAGGTCTCTTGGGCAGAGGCTATTCTATACTGACTGTGAGTGCGTGTATAAGCGTCTACGAGTCTGCATGAGATGCGAGGGGGCATGGGCCTACCATGGTAACAGAAGCTATGAATTACTTGCACGGAGACAGTGAGGCCGGGCCCTTTGCTCTGCAGCTGGAAGGATGTTTACTTGAACTAGTAGGCAGGAATGTATGTTTGAGGAGCGGAGCAGATAATTCGAAGGTTGAATACAGTCTTGGCAGGCAGCAGGCTGAGCTAAGCGCCGTTAGCCGCGCAGGGAGTAAGGCAGAGGTCACGGGTACAGAGGCAGCCCAGGCTGAGGCGTTCAGAGTCAGAAGGCAGGAAAAGGCTCGATGGCAGAATTCAGAGGCCTACTTCGCCAGAGCTGAAAAACGTGTAAAGTACACCACAAAAAGACGTTGGCATGGCATACTTAGGAACGGAATATTCAACCCGTTCAGGGTGGATCTGAAAGAGGACATGTTAACGTTGGACGCAAATGTATTTGCGTCTTCATAGCTGGCACAGGAGGGACGTTACATGCACTTTAAGCTTGTACATGGAGACGGTGGGGTACACGTTAGGGAACATTTCTTGACCATAAAATTTATATTTCCTCATTCCCTCCTTGTTCCCTACGGACCCTTCATGATATATCGATCCTCATGAATCGATCAGTCTGTTCTTGTAACATCATTTGCTCTTCTTTCTTCTTTTCGCGTTTTGAGTGAAAACTGGAATGTGGAATACAAGATGTGGCGCACAGACCACAAATCGCTGGCCCACACTGTAGGCAGAGGCAGCAACTGAATACTATGAGAAGGGCAATGCCTAGGAAGGATAGGATCTTCCATCCCCAAGCGGTCAACGTTGTCCAGAACCAACCGGACCAAGTCCAGGTGCCTGGATTCTGATGTATCAAACTTGCAATTTTATGAAGACGTGTAATAGCTTTATATACCGTTGGCGCGTTTTCTGGAATGAAAACACAGCAACTTGACCCGATGACCTTACAAGCTCCGCCCCTATCTGCTAGGATGACGTCAATAACAAGACGATTTTGGAGAACAACAACCCGCATGGCAGATTGCTCCTCTGTTAAGTTGCCTAGAGCGGAGGTAGTTTCATTCACTACTGCTTCGAGTGTTCTAGTTAATCTTCGTATCAGTTTACTATTAAAGACAGTACCTAAGTAGGGGAAAAAACCTTTATTGAAGTCTGTGTATTGCTCCCATGCTGTTTCAGTATAGTCGACAATCGGGAGATCTCTTCGGAGTCTATTCTTTACTAGATTTGTATTTCTGTGATAATCAGGAGGGGCTAGAAAAACAGGTGGCAGAAGGAATGCAATGTAACAGGTACCATCCCAATCTGGAGGTAAGCGTATGTATGCGGTATGGCCACAAACAAAGTAGGATTGACGAGTAGCTCTAAAGGACGACTTGCCTTGATCACTGAATTCGACCACAGTAGTACATTTACTATGACCTAAGTGTACTGAACCCTTCTTTCTGACACATAAGTCACCTGTGACTGGTAATACTGACATGGCAGGGAGAACTGGTGCAGCTTCAGATTCGACAGTAAGAATCATAAGGTTAATTGTATAATTACCTAATCCATATACTTCATTTTCTAGATCAGTTCCTATCCTAGTGGGAAGTCCCTTCTTGTCAGGATAACAGGCGTTAAGCAGAACTAAGTTCAGGTTTCCCCAAACCCAATTTCCTTCGAAAACAGCAATATCTGGATCTAAGGAATTAATTATTCTAAACCATGCTCCACATGAGCCATTGTGTGTGAACGGGTACGGAAAGAGGGGCAGAACTCCCTTGTATTTCTGATAGGGAGGGAGTCGGCCACATATCCAACAGTTTGTAGCATTATTAGTCTGATGGGAGTGATGTAACATACTAATGAATGTGTTGTTGCGCAGCGCAAGTCTGTAAGATAATTCATGAGGGGGTAATTCGCTAAAAGAATGTTCAGCAGTGACATTGTAAGCAGATTGTTCACGCTTGAAGATAGGGTAATATATAGGCAGCAATATACTGGTAACAATAATCAAAAGACTTAGAAAAAACATAACCAATAATGTCACTATACAGTGACTACGGAGTGATTTACAATATGCATGTTTCTTGAATTTTCTCTCTCTCTCTCTATCTCGGTCTAGGGGATACATGTCAGAAACTATTTAACCGATTCACCTAGGGGAGGACTTAAACAATTAAACTGTCTGACTTGCTAGACCGTAGTTTCTTTTTATACTCCTCTTGGGGAGTTTTCTCTCTCTTGGGAACTTTAAAGTCACTAGTATCGAGGCAGTCCTTTGAGGGGGTGGACGAGTCAGTCTCTGGCAACAGTTCATTACATTTTTTAATATGACTCGTGTGGATCCACCCCTTTCGGCCCTCCACTTTAATTGCCGTCCTCGTGGTCAGAAGGACGATCTTCGGCTCCTTCCAGCGGGGCTCCAGCGGGCTTTTTCTGTCGAAGTTGCGAATCAACACAGTGTCACCGGGACGGACGTCGTGTGGCTTTACATCAGTGTTGTCGGGAAAGGCTGCGGCAACCTGTGAACGACATGATTGGAGTGCAGACATCAAGGAGGCAAGGTAATCTGTCAGCATATTACAATCAACATCGGTTATTTTCTTAGGCATGGGCGTCCCCCACATATTTGGTGGTCAGCCAAAGACCACCTCATACGGGGATAGTCCTGATCTCGAATGGGGGACCATTCTCATATAGAACAGTGCAACTGGCAGGGCGACTATCCAGTCGACTCCTTTCTCTTTACATATTTTGGCAAGGCGTGTTTTCAGTGTCTGGTTATGTCTCTCTACAAGGCCAGCTGCCTCGGGATGTCGGACACAATGGAATTTCCACTGATATCCTAGCAGAAGGGAAACCTGTTTCATGAGCTCGGATGAGAATGGCTGTCCGTTATCTGAGTACACGATACGAGGCAAGCCGTACCGTGGGAAGAATTCTCGAACCAGCTGCCTGGCAGTGGTCGGGGCAGTGTAATCTGGGACTGGATATGCTTCGGTCCAACGGGAAAGTGCACAAACAACTACGAGGACATACTTGAATCCTCGACAACGGTCCATCTGGATATAATCCATCTGGAGGACTTCAAAAGGGTGATCGGGAGGATGAAATCCACCTTGCTCTACAGGGACGCTTTTACCTGGATTGAACTGACAACAGATCATGCAAGTACGCACTTTCTGTTTTGCTGCTGCTCGTAAATGTTTGTTGTACCAGAGATTCTGTAAACTGTCTAACATAGCTTTTTCTCCTAGGTGTGCTGGACTATGTGCTGTATTTATTATGACTTGAACCATAGAGTCGGGGAGAAACCATGTAGATTTTCCCTTCGTCATCCATCCTTGATCTGTCTGGATCCCTCCTAGTTCAGTCCATTTCTTGATTTCATCTGGAGTCGCATGTGTCTGAATATCGATTACATCTAGTGTGGGATCCCTAACTGTCATACAATGTGTCGGCACTATTGTCTTTGTCACATCAGTTGTCTGGGTGTGAGTCAATGCTGTATGTTTTGCTGTTTGGTCTGCCAGGTCGTTACCCTGGGAAATGGAATCTGTAACTTTAGTATGTGCTTTACACTTCATGATGGATATGCCTGAAGGCAGATGTATTGCTTCTAATAGTGCTTGAATGAGGGGACCGTGTTGGATCTTGGCACCGTGAGAGGTCAGGAAACCTCTTTCTTGCCATAACACTCCGAAGTCGTGTACGACTCCGAAAGCATAACGTGAATCTGTGTATATGTTAACATTTCTGTTTTTGGCTAGTATACAGGCTCGGGTCAGAGCGATGAGCTCTGCTGCTTGAGCGGACAGTGTATCAATACGATATGTTTCTTTAACTTCAGTTTCAGTGGTCACTGCATACGCGGCCACTAATTCTCCTGTGTTTGTTCTCATACATGAACCATCCACGTAAAGTGTCAGGTCTGGATTTGTCAGAGGAACATCTGTTAAGTCTCGTCGGGGCTTTGTTACTGCATTAATGATCTCTATACAATCATGCGGGGCTGAATCTGTCATAATCGAAGGTAACAATGTTGCAGGATTCAGAATGTTACAGCGTCTGATTTCTATGTGTGGCTGGAATAGCGTCAATTCATAACCTGTCAGTCGTGCTATAGTCAAGTGTTGAGTCTGGGTTCGGTTTAGAAGAACCTCTACAGAATGTGGAACTTGTACTGTTAATGGATGCCCTAAGACAATTGAGTCGCTCTGTCTGATTGCTAGGGCTGTCGCTGCGACTGACTTTAAGCACGCAGGGAGTGCCTGGGCTACTGAATCCAATGTACTTGAAAAATAAGCACAAGGCTTATGTGAACCTGCTTGATCTTGAGTGAGGACAGACAACGCTGTACCATCACGTTCTGTAACAAAAAGTGTAAAAGGTTTGCTGTAACATGGTGTCGCTAAAACTGGTGCTTGACATAAAGCTTTCTTTAATTCCTCAAAGGCCTGTGTATGTTCCTGAGTCCAAGGAAGGGCAGTCGAAGTCGCTGCCTCCTGTGTTGTCAACTGAATGAGTGGTTTAGCTAGAAATGCATATTGAGGAATCCATTGTCTGCAGTACGAGGTGAGGCCTATAAAGGCTCGCACTTCCTTTTGTGTCTGGGGTTGTGGCATATTTACAATTAACTGGATGCGGTCAGGAGTGAGCTGTCTCCCCACTTTGGACAGCAAGTGACCCAAGTACACAACTTGCTGAACACAGAATTGTAGCTTCGAAGGAGACACCTTGTGTCCCTTGTCGGCCAGAAAATGTAAGACTGTCAGTGATGCTTGTTCACATTCGGGTTCACTTCGTGCGGTGATCAGCAGATCATCGACGTATTGTAGTAAGGCGGTATTAACTGGCATTTGGATACAATCACGTTGTCTTTTCAGTGCTTGGCTATAGATGCTGGGGCTTTCTGTGAATCCTTGAGGTGCGCGTGAAAATTTGAAACTTTGTCCATTTAAACTGAATCCGAAGAGGTATTGGCTCTCTGGATCAATGGGCACACTGAAGAAGGCGTTCTTGAGGTCAATTACAGTAAAGAACGTTGCTTCTGAATCAATAGCAGTCAATAGGGATGAGATGTCGGGAACCACAGGGTACTGTGGAACAATGCATTTATTCAATTCTCGTAAATCAATCACCAGCCGATATACTGGCGGTGCATTGGGATCAGTACGTTTAAGAATCGGAATGATAGGGGAATTACAGATATTGGAGTCGGTTTCTACGACCACTCCCATGGCAATGAGCTCTTCAATGATTTCCAGTAAAGCCACTACAGCATCGGGTGGTAACTTGTATTGTCTGATTCGCGGTAAAACAACTCCTGGTTTGAGTGTAACACGGTATGGTGTGATGTGCATGCAACCTACATCAGTTGGGCCTTGTGCCCACAGGTGTTTCGGTACATTTTTCAATCTGACATCAAACTCTCGTAATACATAGTGACCCTTAAAGTCACGCAGGAAAAGTCTAACTCCTTCCGGAGAACAACATATCACAGCTCCTAGAGCCTTCAATGTTTTGATACCTAACAGGTTTTCTGGACATGATTTCGTGAGTAACAAGTCTGTAACACGTGATAATGGACCCACAGCCAGGGGGACTGGTTTCGATACCTCATTTACAATAGGCTGTCCTGAAAAACCAAGGGAAACATTCTGTGAGCCTGAGAGGGGTGCCCCTGGGACTTCATTATGGCTGATTGTTGTGCGGCTTGCCCCTGTGTCAATTAAAAACTTTCTGTCTTTTCCCAATACTTGACTGTGTACATAAGGACCCTCTTGATCTACAGGAATCTCAATAAGAGGCAAGCCAACCTCCCTCTCTAGGCTGTTTCATGTGTATCGCTGATAATCGGGATAATCAGATTGGGCATACTGGTTCATCTGTCGTGAAACTTGCTGTGTCGCGGCAATGGGCTGTGGCTGTGGCTGTGATGCAGCGGTGGTCTGTGCTGTATGTGGTGAAGCATGCATAGGTTGTGAATTCTGCGAAGTCTGTTGCTGAGCCTGATCTTGTCTAGGCGGATGCGGTCTTTCTTTAGTTTTACCTGTTGCTATATTGTGTTTCAGGACTGGACATTCATGTACGTAGTGACCTGGCTGCTTGCAATAATTGCATGTCCCTTTAACGGGAGCTGCTGCATTACCTGTCTGGGTCGTACCCTTTCTCTGGCCATCGGCTGGAACCGACTGGGCCACTAACATTTTCATTTTTGTGTCTTTCATACGTCTCTGTTCGTGATCCTGTTCTTCTCTAATTCTGTTCTGGTGGTATTGTAACATTTGTAACATCTGGGATGGCGTATTTGCTTGCCATGTACTTTCAACTTTATATACACGGTTCTTAACTGATGTCAGGGAATTCTCGACTAACTTTGTTACAAAAAGATGCGGATACGACTCGCTACCTGGTTTTAGGCCACTATTAATAATGAAACATTTCTCGAATCTTGAATAGAAGTCACTGGTATCTTCATTGTGTTTCTGTTTACAGGCTGAGATTGCGTCCCAGTCTTCCTTTTTAGTTGTCAATAATCTTGGCAAGACCTGTACTATTAAACCTGGTAATGCTTTAGCTTTGTCCCCAAGGCCTAGCCCTGGGGTACGACCTTTTTCCTCGTCTTCTATTTCAGTCCATATAATCTTTTTATCTCCCACCTCCCATTCTTTTTCCTTGAGTTTCTCGTAGATGCCGGTGGGCAGCAGTACCTTTAACAATTTCATAATGTCTGTATACGTGTAATCTCCCATGAGTAACATTGTTGCATCCTTGCTTTTCCACTGCTTGTTGATCTGTTCTGCCCTACCCCAGTGTGCTGGAACCTGGAATGTATGATGCGTGCCTGCATCTTACATCCTTGGTTCCAGATTCTTTCCCAACTGTATTATCTCCCTGTACCTCTTACTTATTGGATGTGCTGTGCTTCCCTTCATCATATCTTAAATAAAATACTATTTTTGTAAAAGAAGCTTCCTACTTTTTTTACACTGGCGACGTGGGACCCTCATCTTCTTTCTGCCACATCTCTCCGAAGCACAGGAGCAGAAATCAGAAGAATCCGCATTATCAGCCTCAAAAGTCCTTCTGGAGTGAAACGGAGTACTTTCTTTTTACTTTCCTCCAAGTCCGGTGAAAATACGCTAAGTATTCAGCGTTTTAACTGTTTTTATGCTTTTCTTCGTTTTTCCTTCGTGGAAACAGCAGCTGTTTACGTCAAACAGATACCGAGGCTTTAACCAATCAGCGTCTTTCAACGTTTCTTGCTCCTCATTGGCTGCTGCGAACCAACCTCTGTGACTCTTCACGCGTCATCGCGTATGACTGCGCAGTGAATCCTAAGCCTTTGCGCTTCACGCAACGTTGCTATAGCAACCTAATCACCGAGTGAGTGCCACACGAAGGATCATTTCCTTTTCACCGGGCAAGCGCATTTCCATACTTCGCGCTAACTAAAAGGACAAAGGTACTGTTTTACACGCTTTCCCTCAGTGCGTGTATTATTTTCTTTTCTTCATTTATTATTTTGCGCATATTCTTTATTTTGTAGCGCTATTTCAGTGACTTGTTCATGGCTCCAGAATGCTCATATATAACATTTTAACTGTTTTTGTGGAGTTGCCTATGGAAAGCTTCGGTACTAGTTCATTTTTCCTTCATTAGACTGCCATCTGCTGGATATTTTTGGCATTTTTTTTGTTTAGTGACATTCTTAACAGTCATTTTGACATTTATTTTTATCCTACTGCCAACATGCAATTTGATCCACCATCAAAATTTTTACAGTCTAAGGGTGATCCACCCATTCCATGGACAAGATAGAAAGAGGAGTTTTTCACATACCTCAAGGCCATGGATGGAGAACGTATGTCTGCGGAGAGGAAGAAGAACATATTTCTACACTGTCTAGGCTCAGAAGGGCAATTAGTTTTTAGAACTTTACCACCTGTAAGATCTGGAGGTGACAGTAGTGTATATGATGAAGCTGTTGCTAGAATTGAAGGGAGGTTCAAACCTGTTACTAGTGTCGCTCTTAATAGGTTTAAATTTTATACAAGAGTTCAGGATGAAAATGAGTGCTTTGATGATTTCCTTACAGCTTTACGTGCATTGTCGTTACATTGTAATTTTGGTCTTATGACGGATGAAATGATCAGGGATCAGATCATTGTGCATGTAAAAAGTAAGAAGGTTCAAGAGCAGTTGTGGATTTTAGGTGATCCCAGTTTGGAAATAGCGATCAGTACTGCTAAAGCTCTTGAACAGTCCGATAAATGGATAAAAACATTAGATAAAGCGTCTACTGCTTCCTCCTCCTCAACTAGTTCCACTTCTTCTAGCGAAGTTAGTGTTGTAAAACCCCAAGAACAAAGAAATGTTGTATCTTCCAACAGGAGTGATGGAAAAGCTAAACAATTCTATTGTTTTAGATGTGGAAACCCTGATCACATTGCTTCCTTTCCTCAATGTCCAGCTATCTCTAGGCAATGTAATAAGTGTGGACGCTCTGGTCATTTTTCTAATATGTGCAAAACTTCCACGAGGTCCTTTCAGGACACTAGAAGACCTTTTATCCCTTCTTCTAAACGCTCTTCTGGTAAAATATCATATGTCAATGATGATGCATGCAATGATCCAGATATTAAGGAATCTGGTATTGTAATTACTATACAGGAGTCATTTGATTTGTCTCTGGCTGATACCCTTTCCTCTCCTAAAAGTCCTGTTACCATTTTAGGCAAAGTGCTAGAGCTTATGGTAGACTCCTGTTCTCCTTGGACTATAATCACGCATGACTATTGTATTAAGTCCTTTGGTGATTTAATTGATATTAATTCCTTATCTAAACCTGACATACGTGGCTATAACTTTGATGGCTCCAAGATCAATATTATTGGCTTTAAGGAAGTTGTGCTTACTATCAAAAATAATTCTGCAAATGTGAAACTTTACATTGCATGGAAGGGTGTGAATGTCTTGGGGTGGAGGGACCAAGCGAGACTTGGTGTTTCTTTAAATCCTAGACTTAAAGATCCTGTCTTAGTTTTAGCTATATCCGACGGAGATTCCACTGAATCATCTGAGTTCACTGAGATTTCTCGTGCTTTTCCTAAAGTGTTTTCTGACAAATTAGGCAAATTGAATGGGTTTAGTCATAAGATTAAAGTTAAACCTAACTCTGTTCCTGTTAAACAGAAGTTAAGGGGAGTGCCTATTAGTATTAGGGACGAACTCAGGGATATGCTTGACACCATGGTGAAAGATGGTATAATTGAGGAAGTGGAATCGTCCGAATGGGTTTCCCCCATTGTTTTAGCCATTAAACCCGATAAAAGTATTAGGCTATGCATTGATTTAAGGGCACTTAACAAGAGTTTAGTCACTGACTGTCATCCACTCCCTAATATTAACGAAATGCTTTGCATGTTGGATGGGGCTAGTGTGTTTTCTACATTAGACCTGAGATCTGCGTATCACCAGATCGAACTCACTGAAGACTCCAAACAATTTACTGCTTTCATTACCCCTCATGGGTTATTTCAGTTTAAGAGAATGCCATTTGGTCTAGCTTCGGCTGCTTCAGTGTTTCAGAGAGCCATGTACCATATTTTCAAAGACCTGTCATTCGTCAAATGTTTCCAGGACGATATTCTGGTTTTTTCAAAAAACAATAGTGAACATCATACTCACCTTAAAGATGTCTGTTCTAAGTTAGAGCATTTTGGCTTGACCATTAAAGCCAGCAAATGTAAATTTTTCTGTAAATCAGTAGAATATTTGGGACACACTCTCTCTGGAGATGGAGTGGTACCAAAGAAGAACCTTGTTGACGCAATTATGAATGCACCGGCCCCTGATAGTAAAGAGAAGTTACTCTCTTTTGCGGGGTTGTGCGAATATTATAGTAAATTCATTCAAAATTTTGCCAACAAGATGGAACCTTTAAGGGAGCTGACTAGAAGCTCAGCCAAATTTGTCTGGTCTGACAGGCAAGACATTGCTTTCAAGCAAATTAAGAGTGAGATTGTTAATGCCCCCACTCTCAAATCTTTCTGTATAAGTAAGAAATGTGTCATTACTGTTGATGCCAGTTTGTATGGCATTGGTGCCGTGTTGAGTCAAACTGCTGGTAAGGATGAGTGGTGCGTAGCCTTCGCTTCCAGAACTTTATCTCCCACTGAAAGGAGATACTCTGTTATTGAAAAGGAGCTACTTGCATGCATTTGGGCTGTAGAACACTTCAGAAACTATGTCTGGGGGAACAGGTTTGTTTTGAGAACGGACCACAAACCATTGGTAGGTATCCTCTCCCCTGGTGGTGGTTGGAATTCGACTGCCAGGATTGCTCGCTTGTCCTCACGCCTCCAGGAATATGATTTTGAAATCATGTATGTTCCTGGAAAAAGTAACGTAACCGCAGATTTTTTATCCAGACTACCGTGTAGTGTTGATAAGGTTTCCACCATTGACCAGGATGTTGATGTTATTGCTTCCATTGAGGATTGTATTTCGAGTGAGTTTTTGACATTGTCTGAGGAGGAGTGGTTTAGTGAAATGGCAAAGGATTCCATTTGTCAACAAATTTTTGGTTTTGTGAAGGATGGTTGGCCTAATAATAGATCCATTCCTTCTGAATTAGCTTCCTTTTCCCAAGTTTCTTCAGAGATTGAAGAATTTGGGGGGTTTCTGTTTAAGTCTGGCAAATTAATTCCCCCTGCTTCTTTACAAGAGAAGATTTTGTTGTTAGCTCACCAAGGCCACATTGGCATGTCGTCCATGAAGCGCCTGGTTAGGGAAAACTTTTGGTGGCCTGGCATTGACAAAATGATTGATAGGATGGTAAGGGAATGTCCTCTGTGCATTACCAGTGACAAAATGCTCCATTTGTCTTCTGCCCCCCTCAAACCCGTGGCTTGGCCCAAATTTCCATGGCAAAAAGTGGCTTTTGACATCTCAGGCCCTTTTAAACAGTTACCTTCTAATACCCGTTTTGCACTTGTGTTGGTTGATTACCACTCTAAATGGCCTGAAGTTAAGTTTGTAAATAGTATTTCCTCTCAGGTCATTTTGCTTTTCTTAAAAGAGATCTTTGCCAGAGAAGGCTTTCCAGAAACCTTTGTCACAGATAACGGTACACAGCTTGTTTCCTCCGAAGTTAAACAGTTCCTTGACTGCTGTGGTATTAAACATCATACTGTGTCTTTGTACGAGCCGAGAGAAAATGGTCTGGTGGAACGTTTTAATCGTGTCCTCAAAGATTGTATCTCTGGGATTGGGTCTTCCAATGATTCCTGGTTGGAGATGGTCAGGAAAAGACTTTGGGTCTACCGTATCACGCCTCATTCGGTTACAGGTGTGAGCCCTTTCAAACTCCTGAAGGGTAGAGAACCTTCTTCTGCCATTTGCCCCTGGTGGGTTAAAAAACTTAATAGGAATGATTCTAAAGTTGATGTCGAAAGTGTTGCCAAGCGTGTTGAAGACAAACAGCAGAGTATGAAACTTGCTTATGATTCCAGAATGAATGTTAAGCTTCACGATTTTGTTGTGGGTGAGTGGGTGAGGATAAAGAAACCTGGATTCTTAATTAAAGGTTTCTCCAAATTTTTTCCTCCTATTAAGGTGGTCAAGGTGTTTAAAAACTGTGTTGCCACACAAGATGGGAGGGTTTGGAATGTTCGTAGGGTTGCTAGATGCCCTGCTACTTCTGATTCTTTTCCATCACCATCACCATCACCATCACGTGCTCAGACCAACACGTCTTCTCCTGCACTTGTCAATGCTCCTCCTCATGTGCAAGTTAATGTACCTCCTCTGACTCCTGTTCTTAAAGATTTGTCTGTTGCTTCTAGGGTTAAATCTGATGTTAGACCCAAGATAACTCCCAGTAGGTATCTGTGTTGATCTTTTTCTTTTATTGGGGTAAGATGTGTTGCATCCTTGCTTTTCCACTGCTTGTTGATCTGTTCTGCCCTACCCCAGTGTGCTGGAACCTGGAATGTATGATGCGTGCCTGCATCTTACATCCTTGGTTCCAGATTCTTTCCCAACTGTATTATCTCCCTGTACCTCTTACTTATTGGATGTGCTGTGCTTCCCTTCATCATATCTTAAATAAAATACTATTTTTGTAAAAGAAGCTTCCTACTTTTTTTACAAACATGTCTTTAAGTTCTCGGTGAAAACCTGCAGGGTCTTTATCATGACAGGGTACTAGTTTCTTCATTTCTAACAATTCTAACTTTGTTAAAGGTGTGTACACAAACACACGTTCCAAGGTGTTATTAGTACCCATAACTGGGTGTACTTCTCGTAAGGGATTCTGCCTGTCAAAATGCTCAAAGTGACACATTTTTCTTTCTGGTGGCTGGGCTGAAACATATTGTGGGCCTAAGAAAGCGTTATATTTACGTCGTTGTTCTAGAATTATTTGAATTAATCTGGTACTTAGGCCTCTCCATCTATTCATAAGTAGTGCTTCTAATGTATCCGGTAAGGGACCTGGATCAGAATGTTGTTGTCTGTATAACGTGATGAGATGCTGAATCATGTATATACCAGCTAATTTCTGCTCGTCTGGGGAAAGGTTCAGAAATGTCTGTGCTACTGTATCATCATTGTATGTGTTAGAATTGTCAGCCCATAGCACTGCTGACCGGGCTAGTTCTTGTTCATCCATAGAATTGAGTACATGGTACCCCATTTGTTCTTGAAGCATTTTATCGGTAACTTGAAACAGATGTTCAGGAGAACTTGGTTTTGATATGCCAGAGAGAAAAACTCTCTTGCTTTCCGGACGAATGCCTTTCCTAAGGTAATTTCCCTTACCTACATACGCTATCATTTCTTTAGTCGTTTCTGGTTCTTCAGGTTCGTCCTCCTAGGAGGAGTTGTCATTTTCTTTTTCTTGTTCTTTTCTGTGTATTTCTATTACTTCCTTTCTGATTTTCTTGTACATGCTTGATATACAATTCAGTTTATCATGCTTTCCGTCGGCTATATTTTGACCCCACTTGTTTAGTGCTTCCATTTCTTCCTGGTCTACCCCAGGCCTGTCTCGGTCTCTTATTAAGCAATTTATGAAAAAACGTAATACATATGCTTGAGTGTCAACTTTCTGGTGTGCCAGAGCCTCCTTAATACTTTCGGGATTTTCCCCAGTCTGGACAAAATGATATATTCTATCTAGATGATCAGCCATCCCTGGGAATAACACTAGGTAATCTGTAGCTTGTCGCAAGCGTAGTGATGCTATCAACATTCTATCGTCTTTACCGGGTACTGGATCGTATCTGCAAATTGGAAGGGGTTCTTTGAGTATGTCGAGACGGGGTGATTGGGGTGTATGTTGCTTCAGCAGGTCCCTAAGGTTGAATCGGTGTGTTGCTGGCGGGGTCTGGAGACCTCCTGTCGCACCTCCTGAGGCAGAGGCTTGAGCATTATTTCTCTGTGGAGTCTGTATGTGTACCTGAACTTGTCTCTTACTGGGATCAGGCGCAGTCGGATTCGGTATATTAATCTTAGGTGCGGGAAGTGGTGGAGGTGGAGGAACAAGTGGAGCAGGCTGTCGATCGGGGGAACCTTGTTGCGGCAATGGCGGAATATGGTCTTGAGGCGGGTTGCCACCTCCGTCACCGTCAGTGGGCGGGACGCGGGCACGTGGATTGGTGTAAGCGGGTGCTACATCGTCTAGATAGGAAGCAAGGAATATATCTTTGGTGGTCCTGTGATTTACTTTAGTCGGAACCAATGGTGGCGGTAGATCTTTCGGTATTTCTGAAGTGGCTTCAGGCAAACCCTCGGCCACTAAGTACATACCATTTACAAGATTGTTTCGCATGCGGTCTACTTGTTCTGCTTTTACTCGGATCCCTTCATTAACTAATTCGTTTTCTCTGACTCTATCCGACTCTTCTCTATGTCTGTCTTCTCTACGGAGTGCTCTTTCGGCACGTTTGTGTGATTCCTTACGCCAAAATTCTATGGCGTCTTTCTGAGATTGTCTGGCTTTCTTTTTCCATAGCGCTTCTTCTACCTTCACGATGCACTCGGCATCCCATGTTCCTGTAACGGGCCATCTGTGTCTCTCGTCTAGGTGCTTAGTATAATCGGCCCATAAATCTAGATACAATATGGCATCTAAGCCATGCTTATGGTACATAAAATTTCCAGGAGTGTCCCTAGGGGGGATAGGAATTTCTTCCTCTAGCATCCCTTTCCTAGTTCCTATCTGTCTTAGTTTATTGAAGAACGGCATCTTGTTGCTTAGTACTGGATACTCGATACTTGTTACTTACTCTGAACACAGCTAGTTACACAAAAACACAGTAATGTACATCAAACAGTCACTCATACCACGACATTAATCACATGAAAAACATTTTGAACATATAGGACTACCTTGATACTAGATGTACTGCTAAACAGCACAGATACACTGTTGGGAACAGTGCAAGAACTTGAATGCTCGATATACTGCTAAACAGTACAGATACACTGTTTAAAACAGTGCTGACCGCGTGTGTGTACCCAAACCCGTCTTTACCGGATACATAATAATGCACCCGTCTAGATACGTCCCAGCAATGGTACTCACCGGGAAGCACGGAAACAGAAGGCCTCGGAAAACTCGACTGGACTGGACCGGACTGGACTCGACTCGACTCGACTCGACACGTGGATACTTCGGAAACTGGTGGGCCTCTTGACACCTCGGACCTTGCTTCTTTCGGCTAGGCTCTGGTCGGGATCCTCCGCACTCCTCACCGCCTCGTCTGGGTGCTGATCGCAGTCTCCGTCACCTCCGTGGGCCAGAGGGAGATACAGGAAATCCTGCGGTTACGCGTAATTGTCCGTCTTGACTTATGGCAGGGGGCAAAGGTTGCAACGCACCAACCGGCGCGTAAGGTGGGGGAGGGGTCCCTATTCGGGCGCCAAAATAATGTGGTAAATATTTGATTTACCGTCCTAATTTCTATGCAGGTAAGTACTTAAACAAAAATAACTCAATCGGAAAGAAAGACGCAGAGTCCGTGGTGTTAGAGTTCTTAGGGGTTTTATTCCTTAAAAAGGAATGGTTCTGGTACCGGATATCGGGTTCCTGACACCACTGGGGTGCAGGAAGGGATAGAGCATACTTTATTGACAAGACATAACTTTTATACTTAAACCATATAATGAATACCAATACAGTAGGCGTAACAGCTGAGAGAAACAAGATAAAAACACACACGTGTTAGCAATACGTAATCAAAAGGCGTGAACTAGGCGTGAACATAGAGGTGTGTGCAAGAAACGTCACATGTAAGTGTCACAAGTAGCTGGGTACATAGCAGAACTTTGCAATGTCAACAGAAATCTGAGGTCTGGATGCGCGCGCAGCTGCATGACGTGTGATTGACGTGAAGCTGGAGGGTGCAGGGGACTTGACATTTACACTAGCGGAAAGAGACAGAAGTCTGGCATGTCAGATCAACTCGTACCTATATCATATCTAATATCTGATGTTTGGGAACCATATTATCTAGAGGGAAAGGTCTCTTGGGCAGAGGCTATTCTATACTGACTGTGAGTGCGTGTATAAGCGTCTACGAGTCTGCATGAGATGCGAGGGGGCATGGGCCTACCATGGTAACAGAAGCTATGAATTACTTGCACGGAGACAGTGAGGCCGGGCCCTTTGCTCTGCAGCTGGAAGGATGTTTACTTGAACTAGTAGGCAGGAATGTATGTTTGAGGAGCGGAGCAGATAATTCGAAGGTTGAATACAGTCTTGGCAGGCAGCAGGCTGAGCTAAGCGCTGTTAGCCGCGCAGGGAGTAAGGCAGAGGTCACGGGTACAGAGGCAGCCCAGGCTGAGGCGTTCAGAGTCAGAAGGCAGGAAAAGGCTCGATGGCAGAATTCAGAGGCCTACTTCGCCAGAGCTGAAAAACGTGTAAAGTACACCACAAAAAGACGTTGGCATGGCATACTTAGGAACGGAATATTCAACCCGTTCAGGGTGGATCTGAAAGAGGACATGTTAACGTTGGACGCAAATGTATTTGCGTCTTCATAGCTGGCACAGGAGGGAAGTTACATGCACTTTAAGCTTGTACATGGAGACGGTGGGGTACACGTTAGGGAACATTTCTTGACCATAAAATTTATATTTCCTCATTCCGCCTCGCTTTTTGGCCAATCCTGTAGCTTGAAAGGGTGATTTTAGCAACTTTAGTGGGATGGAATCTGTATGGTAGGGTATAAAGAATAGGTGATTTAGGGGGCGGGGTTAGAAGCGCGGGTGGCAGATGCGGCTGCAGCATTAGGCGCGAGGAGAGAAAGGGTGCGATGCTGATTGTCGGGTTGCAGAGAGGCCTAGCTTTTCCAGTCCTATCCTTATCCTGATCTTAGAGTCTTTGATCCCTGACTCTTTGTCTGGGGGTCCCCTGCTGCTACCTAGACCTGGGTGGTGGTTTTCCTCGCTCTTAGTCTTTGGGCTGGTATTTTCAATATTTCGTAGTTATAATCCATGTTTTTTTGTCTCTTTATCTATCTTTCCCAAATCGAGATTTCATTATGCTCGTCTGATGTCTCCTCATCTATCCCCTCATGCAACTTATGTTATCTTGAGATTGATTATTTGTTAACGGTTTAGAGTGTATTTTCTCTCATGAGGTAATTTTAAAGACTAGTTTTGAGTTAGATAAATTTAACAAATTGCAAACAATGTCTTTGATTATTTGTATCCGTTTATTATTTGAGTAACTGTTGCCTTCAATTTTTCAAATAATTGAAATTTGAACAAGAAGGTTTATTGTGTAGAATATGAACAGTCCAAAATTTCAACTATTGAATATGAAGTGGTAAGAAATTTGTGACCTTGACAACAGCGCCACGGGGACTAGGGTGTATGTGTATGGGCCAAAGTAAATGAAATAATGGAGTGTTCTTCCCTGTCCAAATTATTGGGTCCATGCTGGATCACTTTCTTGGTAGCAGGTTTAATTATTTATTAATTAGGTAATGGTTATTGAATATTCACTATATGTATTAACGTAAAGAGTTAGTGTTTTCGTTTATATGTTGTCCAGAAGTACAGGTACAAGAGGTGCTTGAGGAATCCCGGGAAGGAATTGGAAGAGTGTGATAAAGAAATCACACTGAAAAAAATACTTTGTCTGTTGTGATAATACTGAAAAGCTAGGTAGGGCTGTCGTTATTATGTTTCGGGAAATTTCTATGTGAAAGATGAAAGTTTGTAATATTGAAGGGTTACCGTTTTTGAAACTTTGGCAAGGCAAGCCGGGAACAGTAACAGCAGAATCCTCTTTGTACGTCAAAAGTCCCTCTTGTGATACCTCCGTGCGATCTTGAGAGGAGTAGATAGGTTATTCCGGAGCTTGACAAAGAAGTAAGATAACGCTGGTCGTTATTATTGCATGCAGTGTAAGAAAATTTCTTTGAAAAGTAAAGATTATCTCTTTATTTAGTGGAATAGAAGAAGTATCATTGTCATTTTATGTTGTTGCTAACAGAAATTACTGATAAAGAAAATTTTAGAAAAATATTGCTGTGAACCTTTGTAAAGGGAGGGTCAGTAGCAGGAGTGATACCGACGTCATGAGGTGCCGCCCTGGTATTGGAGAAAGCAGCGGGTGTGTATCAGATTGTAAAGGGAGGGTCAGTAGCAGGAGTAACACTGACTTTACAAAGCGCTGCGCTGGCATTTGTCAGACAGCGGGGGAGTGGAGTGTTGATTGGGCGATTAGTGTGAGACGCGCTGACTTTGGATGAGACTGGAAATACTTAGTTTATTGAGATTGGTTAGTTGGTTTGAGACGCGCTGGGATAGGATAAAAGTTGAAGACTGGGAAAATGAAAATACGGACAGGATTTGGTATTTTGATTTAGTAATAAGTCACTAATAGAATAGTCTGAAGATGGGTTTGTGGCAGAAACTAAAGAATCTTTTTAATAAGGACAGGCTGATTGTGACAAGGGAGGGAATTCCTATTCCGCCCCTGAAAACGCCCGCATCTTATATGATGATGAAGCGATGATATCATGCGTGTGTATGGTTAGAAAACTGGATGAAATATAAAAAGGATGATGGAGCGTTAGCCTTTCCTGAGTTTGGTACGTTTAACATAAGGATCCTACAAAATTTGAGAGACAAAATGAATCCCTTGGAGCCAAATCCTAGACGCATACAGTATGAAGGATTGGAAGAGTGGGAAGCAGAAGCATTTGAGAGAGAGAGAGAAGGATAGAGGAGGTAGAAGGAATAAGAGATTTTTCACAGGTTACCCACTGAGAGGAGAGAGGCTCAGATGGAGAAAAGCTGCAGTTATCGCAGGTTTATACCCAGTCCTGACAGTAGAGAGTCAAATAGGAGTTAAATGTAAGGAAAAACAGTAAAATCTAGAGGCGTCTAGAGAAGGTTTAGATGAAAGCGATGATGAGTTATTAGAAGACTGATGATAAAAAGACCTCCTTATGAAGAAAGTTCAGGGGGCTGCCTCAAAGTGCTCCGCAAACAGTAAATGTAACCCCATTAACTCCGCAAGTCACTGATTTAGCTAAACAAATAAGAGAGAATTAAGTTAGTCTGTTAAATAAGGCTGGAATAGAACAAGTACTGAAATTAAATCAATTACATTTTAATACAGAAGCCCTGACAGTACCCATGACTATTGGTCCTGGGATCCCACTAACTGGGGAGAACTGAAGGGAGGGAGTGGCTAGCCAGCCATCATGGCGGATGCGAGTCCCTAACTCTCGGACTGAAATCCCCCTTGAATCCAGCAAATTTATCCTGAAAGTGAGCCATCCACATTGGAAACAAGTGAGACCAGACAGCTAAGGAATCGCTAAAATCAAAGAGCCCCGAACCGTGCCGCTTCGCCCCCCGGGACTGTGGCTGCTGCGGTGAGGAAAGCTGGGGCCTACAAGCTGTGAGGCCGCGCACGGGCAATCAACGGCGGGAGCAACAGCACAAACAAGATGGCGCTTTGCAGCGCCACATGTGGGAACTGACCACCAGACCCCTGGCGAGTTGGACCCCTGACGTGGTCTTGCTGCTGTGGAACGTGGGTGACCGGTGTGCAGCAAACCGGGTCCCTGCGATGTGAGCCTGGGCCGCTGCGGAGACACTGAGTAGACTGGCGGTCGTGCGGCCGGAAATGGTGCCGCCCTGCCCCCGACCCCCACGCACCGTGGCATGCCCAACCTTGACGCCCCGATGACTAAACACACCAGAAATGGCATGAGCTAACATAATTACATGGAACATATGCGGCATGCACACACCCACGCAGCGCTACTCCATATTCGCTTACCTCCAAAGACACTCGGTTGGAAATGCCCTATTGCAGGAAACACACATGACACAGCCGGAACTGGACAGATTGCGCAGGCGCTGGAGGGGACAGATATATGGCACAGTATACTCAGCACATGCGAGGGGCCCACTAATCTGGGTGAGAGCGGGCATCCCGTTTGTCTGTGCAGGTGCAGTGATAGATCCCGAAGGCAGATATTGCTGGGCTCAATATATGCCCCGAATGTAGACTAGCTTTCGTTGCTAACACAGTTGTCATCAATACTGACCCCTTACGCTGGGCTCCCCTGGTTATTGGGTGGGGATTTTACCTCAGTGCTCGATGTACACATAAACAGGTCCTTTCCCCCTCTCTGGAAGACGCCAGCTGTGTCAAATGCGCAGGCGTTTACGGACTGGCTCTCACACTGGGCATTGCTAGATATGTGGCGTGTCCTTCACCCTAATGAACGCATTTATTCCTACTACTCTGCCTTACATGACCTACATGTATGCCTGGATAGGGTGGTGGGCTCCCAATCCCACTAGTTGAGAAATGAAGGGACAGCAAGTAATGCACTGGTGGAATGGGACGCCCACAATATAGCGGTTATAGGTCATTGCCTAGGGGCCACATGGAAAATACGTAAACAGCTAGCATTATCGCTCACTCTCCTAGAATCCCAGTTACTCCAATATGAACGTGAGGGAGAGGGCGGAGGCAGACATTCGGTCCACCTGCAAAGCCTTCGGGCACAACATGCGGAACTCATGGAGCGATTGCGTTGCCACAACTACATGGCTCACACAGCTCGCACACATGCCACAGCGGACAGGGCGGGACACCTGCTTGCCTGGCTGTTGAAGCAAGAGAGTAATCAGACCCCAATCGGAGTCATACACCGGAGGGGACCCTGGTGTATACACTGCGTGAGATCCACATGGTGATGAGAGATCATTACACACAACTATACCAATCCAGGGGATGCTGCTCAGGTCCTGATCTGGAGAGATTTTTAGAACCTGTCCAGCTGCCCACAGCCTCAGAAACACACCAGGAGGCACTTAATAGTCCCCTCACCTTAGAGGAACTTGGGGAGGCGACTGGGTCCATAGCATCTAGGAAAACGGCGGCCGGACGGCCTAACCGCCGAATATTACAAGGCCTACCGGGAGATTTTGGTGCAACGTCTACACACCCTTTACACCACAGCTCTGGAGGAAGGCACACTGCCCCCATCAATGTGTGAGGCCTACCTGGTGTCCTTGCTCAAACCAGACAGGGACCCCTCAACCCTGGGATCTTATAGACTCCTGGCGCTACTAAACGCGGATTACAAGATATTCGCTAAAGTGCTAGCGGAGCGATTGGCGCTGGTGGTCACCGAATTGGTTCACGGCGAACAAAATGTATTTGTGCCCAAGCGTAGCACATCACTGAACCAGCAAAGGTTTTTCAGGGTGGCTTCGGACGGTGTGCGGACATGGCCCAGAGCGGGATGCCTTGTATTAGACCTGGAGAAGGCCTTTGATTTCTTAGAATGGAGTTATCTAGCGGCAGTGCTGTCATGATATGAGCTGGGCCTGGGATTTCTTCAGAAGCTTGACCTATTATACAAAAATCCCACAGTTCGGGTATGGTTGGAGCCATACATTTCTGACGCCATACCAATACGCAGAGGTACCAGGCTGGGATGCCCGCTGTTACCCCTCCTGTTCGCGTTGGCGATTGAGCCCCTTGCGACGGCATTGTAAGCAACGCTGGGAGATGAATACCCCTGGGGCGTCCTAGCAACACTCGTTTTGGGTGGAAAACGCCGTTACCTGTGCATTGCTGGCCTTAGGATCCCTCTGGTGCCCTTGGTGTTTCCCCCCCGCCGCCGCAGAACTACAGGCTTGCGGGCGCCGTGGGGTGGGGAAACTACATCCCCCAGAGTCCTCTGCTGTGATTCCCGCACCCGGAGGCGCTAGAAAAAGGAGGACAGCCCCGGTGGAGTGGGCGTCCTAGCAACACTCGTTTTGGGTGGAAAACGCCGTTACCTGTGCATTGCTGGCCTTAGGATCCCTCTGGTGCCCTTGGTGTTTCCCCCCCGCCACTGCAGAACTACAGGTTTGCGGCTGCCGTGGGGTGGGGGAACTACATCCCCCAGAGTCCTCTGCTGTGATTCCCGCGCCCGGAGGCGCTAGAAAAAGGAGGACAGCCCCCGCGTCGCGGGCTAAGCCCGGGCAAAGGGCGGGCCGTCTGTGGCCGTCAGGGGCTGTAGGAGGCTGGGCTGGGCCTGCCCTCTTACATCACGGCCAGGACCTTATCCTGACTTTCTGACTTTGTCACAGTAAGCTGTTCCCTGTCTGACCCCATTTACCGTTATTGTCATATGTCTATCACAGTTCCGGGACTTATTATTTAGTAGACCATTTTGATCAATTTTTAAATTGTTATCGATCTTAGGTTTCAGTATGTCTACGTGTACACCAAATGCCCTACCCTCTACTGTAGAGGTTTCAATACTAGGACCCTAGATAAATATTTTGCCAGGGCCACTCGAGAAATAGATAGAGATATCGCACTGGCTGAGAGACGTGCTGAGCGTCGGTTTTCCATCGAACTTCTCAAACACAAGTCCTTATCCCTGGCCCAGAAGGACGTAGTCACTGCACAACAAAATAACAACACGTTAGTAAACGTAGACTCAGAGCTATTTAGCACTGAAAGTATCCCCTTAATTTTTCAAGATAGATCTCCAACACTACCTATCACTGAGACAACCAACGATACTAATACCAATGAGCCACCTCCTGTATCTAACTCCCTAATAGAGTTAAATTCCCCAATAGACTTAGACGTAGCTTCACAGTCAAATTTAAATGCCTCACTTTCTTTATCTAACTCTCTAGTAGAGTTGGAAGTAGCTTCGGAGACCCACTCTCCAATAGCAGTTAGTGTACCAAAAGAAAAGACACAAACCAAAAGGCATCAGGGAGCTCAACGATCACCACCAAAGAAAGAAGGAAGAAGGGAGGGGACAGAAAGGGGGGTAAATGCTCAAAAATACCCTCATCACCAGCGGATTTAACGAAAAGGGTAAAAAAGGATTTAGCGAAGTATGCCCCAACAGGGTTTACAGCAACGAAAAGTTTGCTCCCAGAAGGCTTGTCCCTAAAAGGGATAATGGAGGCTATGGAAGGCCTAAAATCCCTTTTGTTACCGCTTATAGAGAGAGTCAAAAGGCTGGGTGATCAATTGAATTGTATACTGGCAGCTTCCACTCCCCACAAAGTCCCAAAACAAACTAAACCTCAGGTAAATGGCCCATTAATTAAACATCCATCACAGAGAACAAACAGGCCCCAAGTGGACTACCCCATACCTAAACCAGTGACTCCCCAGACCATTCCTCCCAGACCGGTGGCGCCTCAAGATCTACTTAGAGAGAAAGCTAAATTAGGTCCCTCAAAACTCCCTACTAATAAAAGTTTAGCTTCAACCAAGCCATCCACAAAGTATACAGCAAAACCCAGCAGCAGGAATGACGTAGATTTACCTCCAGAAGCATCTAACTACGTCATTATTCTGACTGGAGTTCCAGTTGTGGCAGAAGGAACCACAGAAACCGACACTAGTCTTAAAAACAAAGTCATTTTTTGGCTACGTAATAACAGACCTCTCCCACCACACTTAAATGGAGATATAATATCTGTTAGACGATGTAACTGGGTGGGTTTTCGACCAAAAGATATCGAGGGGGACGTTGTGATAGTTAACTTTAGGGACCATAGAGTTATAACGTACATTAGTGATTGGTTTCCAGGGAGAGGTGACGGTAGTGTCTCATCCCGTAACCTGAGCTATTTTTATCCTGAAGCTCTGATGACGCCTCTCAAGTATCCATCAACCCTGAGTCGTTACAATCCCCCGCAAATTCCCTATCGTAACTCTCATTCCACAGTATTAAGAAATCGAACAAACAGTTTCCCCCCCTTTTTCCCACCCCAACGTCCCAATAGGTTCTTCCTTCCTTCTGGTAACAGATATTACCCCATAAACCCAAAAGGGCATTGGAATATCCCATTATATAATCCATTTGATCCCCTCTCTGGTTTAGATGAAAATGAATGACTCACTTTATCTGATTTCCAATTAGGATGTACTCATGAGTGTTCGAGCAAATGTAAAACACCTAATGAACCTACTATTTTTACTCCTACTCCCACCAGTAGGTCATTTGAGCCCCTGCAAGTAACATCGGGGAATTACTCCCTATAACAATCAGATTTGAATGCGAGCTTAGGGGTCGGCCCTGAGCTTTTGAATTCTACCAAAATGGGTAATACTGTGTTAAATTCATCTCACTATCACGTGAAAAATGATTGCTCCGCAGGGTGTAACTTATCATACAACAGTTCTGCTAGCTCGATTACAATTGGTGAGCTTATCCCTGGAAAATCTCCTACCCCGTTTCCTCAGCAAATAGAAACTAATTTAGTGGGGGATGTTGGGAACAATGATACTGTCTTATCTCCCAAACCATGTTCTACTACTTATGGTAAAAAAGGGGGTTGTTTCCATGCATCCTACACACATTCCTGTTTCTTCCCCCAACTTAGTTCTTAACTGGAACGTGGCAGGCCTTGTAATTAAAACTGGCTTCCAACCATGGTTGGAACTAGTGAATAGTTACACCATCCTATGCTTCCAGGAAACATGGGCATTAAATCCCGTCCACCTTCTTGGGTTTCAGACCTTCCATTCACCAGCTCTAGCAAGTAATCAGGGAAGAAACAGGGGCGGTTTATGTGTTTATGTTAGTATCTCTAGTGGACTTACAGTGTTGAAACACATTCCTACTGAATTTCATCAGGTTGTCGTGTTTGGATGGGGTAACTCACTTAATCTGATCTTAATACATTTCTATAATAATGTGGCCTCAGAAAATTTGTCACGAATTATAAATGAATTGAGTCACACAATTGTCACTCTAAAAGAATCTGAAGGCGGGGAGTGCGTCCTCGCTTGGCTGGGTGATTTCAATTGCAATATTTGCCAGTATGGCCCGAAGGGAATCTGTGGCCTTGGGTCTCCTTTGGATGATGCTCCGAATCATTTTACCCACTCCAAAACAGGGGACATCTTAAACAATTTTATCTTTTATTTTAACTTGTCTTATATGAACGACTTATGCTCACCTTCCATACCTTTTCAGCCAGCGTTTCATGGAAGAGGTTCTAATACTGTGATAGATTTCACGCTTTTTTCCAAAACACACGCTCATTTACTCTCATCATGGAAAATGTTAGATGATATTTATGGCGATCACTATGCTATAGCATTTACTATTAATAAGTCCTCACATAAGCAGGCATCTAGGGATAATTCTACTATCTATCAACAAACTATTTCCGTCGGGCGTACCAATGGTTACACCCTTAAATGGGATAAGGTTGATCCCGCGGGGCTCCTTGATAAATTATTCATTGCAAGAAAGGAAGAGATTGACATTTGTGTATCTCCATCACAACACCCTTTAAAAATGTTGGATTCTTTCTCAAAGATACAAGAGGAGTTAAAACACCTACTCTCCCGCCAGTTCAGGGCAGGACCTTATAAACCCAAAGGGTGGTTTGATAAGAACTGTACATTTGCACTAAAATCCGTAAAAAAGGCCTTACATGCCACGCCTAGATCCCCATGCGAGATCCGCCAGGCCAGACACCAGTATCGCTCTGCAATTAAGACTAGGGAGAAAACCCTGAAACATGAGGCTTGGCAAGCTTTAATATCTTCCTCTGAAAACAGGGATCCAACTGCCTTCTGGAAGGCTGTAAATGCCCCCTTTCTTCGGAACAAAAATCCTGAGATGATAGATCTAGCAATAAATGGGGATACCTGGGTGGCCCACTTTCAAAATCTGTACGGTAACTCATTCCCCACTCATTTACCTCTCCCGGCTTCTATCTCATCTGCGATAATACTAGATCCTGCCTGGGAATCCTCCCGTTGGATATTGTTTTTACTTGCGAGGAGGTCACTCTGGCCATAAGAGAGAGCCCCTCAGCCAAGGCACCGGGCCCGGATACGATACCAATCGATGTTTTTAAAGCTGAAATCGATCTCTGGGCCCCTTTATTAACCATTGTGATGAACTGTGCTAACACCTATGGACTTATTGCAACGTGGTCAGAAGCGATAGTTGTTCCTATATTTAAAAAAGGGGACAGGCATGATCCATCTTGCTATCGTCCAATTTCTCTCCTTGACGCCTTAATGAAGGTAGCTGGCCGTATCATCTTAAAGCGTATGCAACAATGGACTGAGGATGCCAACATTCTATTGATTTTTCAGTATGGCTTTCGCCCTGGCATGGGAATGGTTGAGCAGAGTCTAAATTTATATTTTTTAATTTCTAAGTATACTGAAGCCAAGAAAGGGAACCTTTTTATTACTTTTATTGATTTGAGTTCAGCCTTCGATCGTGTTGACCACAATCAGCTATGGTCCACACTTGAGGACCTGGGTCTGGACCCTTCAATCCTTAATTTCATCAAGGAATTATACAGGGATGCTGGGGCAAGGGTGCGCTTTGGACAACGAGGGGAGTGCTCGTCAAGATTTTCCATCAAGAGGGGGGTGAGACAAGGGTGCATCTTAGCGCCCTTACTCTTCTCCCTCTATATTAACACTATTGGCGACCACCTTAAGAGTTTTCAAAATGACTACCCCTCAGCCCAGGGCCATCCCGTCCCCATCCTTCTGTATGCCGACGATGCTGCCATTATGTCCCAAACCAGGCTGGGCCTACAAAGGGCTGTCTCAAAGTTCACACTTTTTATGAAGGAAAAGGGACTTAAGGTTAATATATCAAAAACCTTTTCCATGTGTTGTCGACAAGGAACAAAGAAAACACTTTGCCCCATTTTCATTGAGGGTAAAAAGATAGAGACTACAGATCAATTTCCCTATCTTGGGATTTCTTTTTACAGGAAGTGTTCTTGGCACACAGCAATTAAAGCCAGAAAATTAGCGTTTTCTAGGGCGATCGGAGCTTTGCAGAATTCTGCAGTTAAAATTGGGGGTAGACAGGTTAAGGAGTTGATTGTAATATACAAGGCTAAAAGTGTATCTACCGCCACCTATGGTTCTGGTATTTTGGGGATTGATACTTCAATCTCAATTCAACAATCCGAAAACTGCTTTCTCAGATACCTCCTGGGGGTTCCTAAATCTACAGCCAGTTATTTTGTACACATAGAATTGGGTCTCCCCTATATCTCCGATATAATAATGACTGAGCCCATTTTGTTATGGCATAAGCTGTGGCTAACCCCAGAGACAGTCTTTAATCGCAACATAATATCTGATTGCCTACACCTTGATGGTGTAAAGCAAATTAAATGGCTGCCTTACGTGGAAAAAATGTTGACCGATATTGGCCACCCTGAGTTTTTTAAGAACCCATCCAGTATGGAAATAATGCTGAGGAAAGCGCTACGTAAATTGGTTATGGACCACCTAGCAAACAAAAGATGGTCCACGGAAAAACTTAAGAAATCTGTGTTAGCTTACCAACAAATTACAACGGAACAAGGCCTGCAACTGTACCTTGCAAGTGACATTAATTGCTGCACTAGAATGCTTCTTGCAAAGTTTAGATTGGGATCTTTTTATCGTTTAATTACTTTCCCAACCTGTGATGACTGGTCGAGAGAAATGCTGCCATGCCCCTGTGATGATCTCGCCCCCCAATCTAATTTGCACTGTATTTTATTTTGTAAATTTTATCAGGTTCCAAGAAAGATCCTACTTAAACCAATTCTTAAGGAGTGGGGCCTCCGGTCTTGTAGAAATGCTTTCCTTAAGACTACAACGGCTGGAAAATATGGAAGTGGTCCACACCCTAGCTACATTTTTGAAACTTTTGGTAAAGTTTAGGAACTCAATGTTATATAGTAAATGTACTTATGTATTTTAAAAACTTTTTAATTGCATAATATTTTAAAAACTGCCTCACTCTTAACTTTGGATTTTATAAAAATGCACTTGTCACTTTCTGATAATACCCCTGTTGTTCTTAAAATGTTTGATGCTCCCAAAAAGGCACCTTGTGACTTATATCTGTTTTTAACAATGTATGCTTTTTTAACAATGTATGCTTTTATGATATTACTGTGTATATCGAAATAAAGCTTTTTGAATTGTAATTTGAATTTGAATACGAATTTGAATACCCCTGGGTGATGCAGTGCACCAGGTGTCGTTGTATGCAGACATACTTCTGGTCTACGTGAGAGACATAGAAAATATACCAGTCCAGCTGACACACACACACTGCGTGACTTCGCTGCCATCTCGGGACTCAGAGTAACGCTACCAGGTCCTGTATTTATGCATTCGGGGAGGGAAGCCAAGACCCGGGTTTGTACTCAACATGTTACAAGGGTGCAATGGAGGGAAGACACCTTCCGATACCTGGGAATCCAGATATACCATCAACCGACAGACCTATTTGACGGCAACCTGGGAAAGGCCTTAACAGCCATAAAGTCACAGGTACACTTTTGGAACATGCTCAAGCTAACGGTCACTGGCAGGGTAGCACTATCCAAGATGGTGATCCTTCCCCATCTCCTGTATTACTTTGCTAATCTACCTATATATGTTCTGGCGTCCTTCTTTGCTACACTCACTAAACTAAACTACTCAGGGACTTCCTTTGGGGGAACGCTCGACACAGGATGGCACTAACAAAGTTGTACCAGCCTACCGACCAGGGGGGTCTTGCTGCGCCTTGTTTTGAACACTACTATTTAGCTGGCTTGCAGATAGGGGTCGTGAAGACACTGCAACCACACTAACTCCTCGCTCTCTGGAGCAAAAAAACAATCTCTTTCATCCGGCCATCAAGGTCGCAACGCCGGCACCACTCCTCCTGGTGGTGGCGTACAAATGCTACCACTGTAGTCTTTATCTCACCAGAGGGCTAGTCCCCTATGCACCGGCCATACCATTGGAGAGTTCCCCTAGTGGGCCCGGGATACTCTCATCTCTTGCACTCACGGAATGGTGTGAAGCCGACATACACACCCTGGGAGATCTGTATCAGGATGGCACACTTATACCATATGAATCCTGGTTGAGGAAGTGGGACTGCTACTGGGGCAATTCCTGAGGCATCGCTCGCTGGTTGCGACACTAACAGCTAGATGGAGGGGGACACGACCACGGAGCCAAGCCAACACCTCACTATACAGTACCTCCACGTTATGGGTCGTGGCAGACACTTGGTTTGCTGGTTCGCAGCGTCACTCCGAACACATGCAGCGATAAGTCTGGATCCACTCCGGCGTAAATGGGAAGCAGATCTAGGGCGACAGCTGGAGGACATGGAATGGGAAAAGATAATAAAGAGCCCAATACGTATACCCAGAAACATGAGGTTCAGACAAATACAACTGTTCATAGTCCACAGAGCATATCTTACACCCAAGACGATCAATAGGTACTTCCACCGCATGGATGCAGTATGTCCTCGTTGTGCCCAACCAGGGGCTTGACTGATACACATGCTGTGGAGCGGTCACAGACTACATACATATTGGTGCGCAATCAGTGGGTTATTACACGCATGCACATGCCGCGACATGCCCTTTGAATGGCCTGTTTACTTATTACACCATTTCTGTAGAACCCCGGCCACAAAAGTCACATCTCGGTTCCTTGACTTGGGATTGGTGGTCGCCAAGCGGCTTCTAACTAAGCGGTGGAAGGCACAGGATCCGCCACATATACAAGCATGGAGGTACTCGCTTTTAGCATGGGCCAAAGCAGAGGGAATCGCAATCCTGCATGAAGAAACCTTGGGGCTGCGGAAGGAGCCCATAGCGGCCCAGTGGGAGGGACTGCTCGGGCCTTACAGCAAATGGAGGAGGACAGCCCTGAGAGACAGCCCGAGAGGGAGGGATGTGAGCCTCCAGTGAGTGACGGGTACCCCGCCAGTAGACAACCGTAATATCATGTGCACACACACATATACTACTTGACATCTAGTGTGGACATAGCCGCAGCCAATGAGTGGGGACAACTGTCAAGCTGATGCCACAAAGTGGGACAATGAGGGTGAGGGGGGGGGATCGTGAGGGATAATCACGCAAACATCAGTCAATGCTGCTGTTATTGGTTTTGGTTTTGTTTGTTCTTGCCTAGAACGTCTGTTCAATTGCCCACGCTGAATGGTCTGAAAGGACTCTGTACAAAGTAAAAATGGAACCATGCAATAATCGTATTGTTACCTTTACCCTTGGTGAAATGGCTTGATTGTTGGGGTTAAACTCATTCCTGAACCAACTATGTCATCAGTATGCATGTTATGTTTAATATCCACTCAACAGGAATGTCTCTCTAATATTGGTAGATGATTCAATGTATAGATGGCTCTCCACACTGTAAGTTGCCTTGCATGGAGATATAAAATCAAAGTCAATAAAAACAGATTTAAACAAAAAATTGGGGAGAACTGAAATTTACATAAAATACCTACCTTAGCAGTCCCAAGAAGTAGTGTTAGGAGTAACATAGTGAATAATGATAGCTAAAGTTGACAAACTAATATTTTGTTGGATCTACCTGTCGGAGATCTAATGACTGAAATCCCAAGGAGAAGTACTCAATTAGAACTGAGGAAATTAGGTCAAATATTAACTCCAATAGCTGGAAGTTCGACGGGTCCCTCCCGAGAAGAGCTCAGCAATTGGGTAAAGGAGTTAACTAAAACTGATGTACAGCCTAAATGTGTGAATGTGAGACAGTTAAAAGTAAATTTGGAAGAAATGATTATTGGAACAATAAGTCCAATTAGATTGGGGACTTATAATGATGAAGAGTTGTTGTTTTTGTGCAATAGTATTATTTAGAGAGCAAAGAACCTCCATGAGAAACTGTCAGAAGTGGCGAGTGAATTTCCTGTCGAGATTGAAAAATCAAAAGTGTTACAGAAAACGTACCGCATAGCTTTTGCTGACAAAGATTTAGAGAGTATAAATATATCAGGGAGGAGACAGCAGATAAAAGAATTTATGAATACCTTGAAGAAATGAGGAACAATAGAAAAATGGAGAAGTAAATGCGTGAAAAAAAAGGAAGACACTAGTGGAAAGGGAACATCCATGTTTCCACTAAGAGAAACTGAACAGGCAGCAAGAGTTTGTCCCTTGAGAGAAGTTCCAGGTGGAAGATACGTCCCTGTACCTTGGATTAGACAAGATATATTGTCATTTACCAATGATTTTCCCAGATTACGAGAGAAACAGGTTGAGTGGTATAAGCAAGTGGACAGATTTGTGAAGGTTATTATGAGAGGCTGTTACAGGTGTTTAAACAGTATAGTGGGTTTGAGAATACTGGAGATAAGGATAGGGGACATTTTGTCTACAGATTTGTAAATGTATTAAGACCTGAAATCGTTGCCATGATACAACAGCATATGCTGAAAAGCAAATTCATCAACAAGATTCTAAGATATGCCAAATATTGCAGCAACGACATTGAATCTTGTCTTAAAAAGTTAAAGGAGAAAACGATGTGGGCAAGTGAAATTGGGAGAACAACAACAAGAAACTAATAATGTTACACAAAATCAGGGTCAGGATGGACAGGCAAACAGTGACATTCGTGGGAAGTTTAAAATGAGTAAGGAAGAGGCTAAGAAGAAATATCCTTGTCATGCTTGCAGGAAGTTGGGACACTGGAAGAACGAGTGTAGATCTGTACAAAAGGGTAATGCAGTAAATCAAAATTTGAATCCACAGGTGCAGAATGATGTGACTAGGGAGCAGCAGGAATAGGTAGTTACACCCCAGTTACAGGTGCCACAACCGCCTATACCTCCCAATGTGAATACTCACATGCAGATGTACAGTGCAAGTTCAGGATTTCAAGGAGAAGTGCAGTTTAGTAGGAATCCATTAGTTACACAGAATCTGGGGCCAGATGTAGGTAGCCTAATACCGGTCGGTAACGGCCGAAAATCGGTAATTTCGGCCGTTACCGACCGGTATTTGCACATTGAGATGTAGGTCGGCCAAAATATACAGAATCGGTAAAAATTATGATTCGGTAGATTACCGGCTCAGAAAAATTACCGAACCGGTAAAATTACCGATTCGGAAATTTTACCGAATCGGAAAATATACCGAGTCGGTAAATGTTCCAAATCGGTAAAATTTCCTATTCGGAAACTATAACGAGTCGGTAAATGTACCGAATCGGTAAAATTACTGAATCGGAAATTAAGAAATGGAAAAAACAACACCATCGAGATATAGGTCACCCATAAATTACCGAATTTACTGAAAATTCGGTAGTTAGGAATCGGTATTTAACATGGATTGAAAGCAGGTGGTAACCAGGTGCAGCCTATAAAAAAGGGCCCCAAAATGCAACACTGGAACCACAATGGCGGCTTTCTATGTCATAGCAAGATGTCTACGGCTACAGGCAGCAGGTGAGAGGGAATGGAGAAGGGAGGAGCAGGTGTACAGGCAGAGGATACCACTCTTCCAATTGACAGAGCCAGAGATACTGCAAAGATACAGACTGCACCCTCAGACCATCAGGGAACTGCACCCACTCCTGGACCACCCAAAACCAAGGGCCCACGCCATTCCACCCCATGTTCAGGTGCTCTGTAGCATACACCTGCTTGCATCTGGGAGCTACCAGAGTGTTGTTGCTGCGGTAGGTGGGGTGTCCCAGAGCTGCTGTCACGTTTTTTCCGAAAGTTCCTGGATGCCATGATGCAAAGAATGGAGCATTACATCCACTTCCCAGACACTGATGCGGACTTGCTCAGGACCAAGACTGACTTTTACCTCATGGCAAATTTCCCACACGTGATTGGCTGCATTGATGGGACCCACATACCCATTTGCCCCCCAGCTGCCACTGAACACATATACAGGAACAGGAAGTCATCACACACAATTAATGTACAAGCAATCTGTGATGCCAAGTACATTATCAGAGATATAGTGGCCAGGTACCCAAGAAGCACCCACGACTCCTAATTATTCCAAAACAGTGGGATCTATACCTGCCTGACAGCGGGTGAATTCGGGGAAGGATACCTGCTAGGTAAATTACTGGGTGACACTCCCTTGATAGATGATGCAGACGTATGTCAATGTGTGCCTGTGAATAATGTATTTTTTTCTTTCACATTAGGGGATAGTGCATATGCCCTCCGTTCCTTCGTCCTGACACCCTACCTCAACCCCACAACCCCCAGCCAGAGACGATACAATGTGGCACATGATTCCACCCGGAACATCGTGGAGCGCACCTTTGGGCTCCTGAAGAGCCGGCTCCGCTGCCTCCACAAAAGTGGGGGGGCACGGCAGTACTCACCAGTAACATGCTGTAAGAGCATTGCAACCTGTGCAATGTTGCACAACCTCGCAACTAAGAAGGGCACAGAGGTGGAAGTGGAGGACTATGAAGACCATGGCGATGAGCAGGCACTAGTCACAAAACAATGTACAAAGTTCCCCAGGTGGGGTGGAGGAAAGCCAGAGTATGTCAAGTGGAGCGTGAAAAGAGAGGGAGAGAAAAGCCAAAGAAGGGGAATACCCTTGTTGGAACTAAAACCCTCACACACCTAGCAAGCTAGATGTCATGCTTCATCATATGGGTTCTGCTCCTCGTCAGACTGGGGCTGCAATGTCTGACGGGCACCCGTAAAGGGGCTCTTTATCGGAGATCTTTTGTTCCAGCCATATGGTGCATGCGGGTGTGCGGGAAGGAAAAGGGTGTAGTCGTGAGAAAAGTGGTGAAAATTAAAAAAGGTGGGTCAGTCCACAATGAAATTTATTAGCGTGGCTGGCACCCTTGGTTAAAATGGTGGGAGGGGAGATCTATGCTTCGGGTAGTATTAAGCAATATACCTACAAACCCCTGATCAGGTCAACATGTTTCTTGCCCGGATGGCAATTCGTCAGGACCTTAGTGAGACGTACTACACAGTGAAAAATTGGGTGTTCATACAACCTTATGCCTTGAGGTCGTACAAAGTCACACTTACAACAAGGAAACCCTACCTTCTAAGGAACCAGGGTGCATATTTATATCAAAAAACAATGGTTCCAGTGGAACAGATGAGAGTATACATAATAAATACTGAACAATGTCAAATAATAATGTGAAGGTTACTTAGGATGTAAGAAGGAGAAACAAACTCATGACACCTAATGGATTACCATCAGTTGTTATTTTTGCAAAAAATACACAATAAAATACACTGTAATATACATGTCACAATGTGAAAATTTTAGAAAAAAAGGAAGGGGATGGAAAAGAGGGGTCCCAAGTGTAAAGTGTGAACCAAAGGAGTGGTTGAAGCACATAGAGAGGACAACGAGTGACAATATGTGCACGGTTTCAACAGGGGTATATTTACAAGGAATTGGGAAAATGACCAAATACACAATATTCAATAATTTAAACAATGACTATTGAATTCATAGACATTGACTGAGAGGTTCATTCCCAAAGGGCGTCGACGGCGTTTCGACCCTTTACAGGATAGAGGGTCTCATCAGGACAGGGACAGTGTGGGACATCTTTAATGAAATAATCACGGGCTTGTGGTGAAAAGGTGCCAACCATGCGTGAAGGGAAAAATAAATGTACTTACAGTGAACCCTGCTGGGTACACTGTAAATAGTTGGATAGAGCACAATAGAGTTAATCTTGTATGAAGCCAACACGCAATGCGTCCCTTTTTGAATCGTAATACTCAAGTGCTGCAATGAGCACGAGTCCGGTGCTGACCAGGATACCTGTTAACCACCGCAATTCCGTTGCCGTCCGAATGAATTCGGTCAGCAGCCCTCCGTTGAAGCCCCGCCCCCACGCGGACTCGGCGAGACAGGAGCTACTTATACTCCACATGGGGAGTCAGTGATGACAGTCGCCTAATCGAGGCGGCCATCTTGGGGGTGGAAAGTCAGAAGATTCACAACACAGGGGTGAATATGGATGTGGTGCCAGCTGGGTAAGAATTAATGTGACCGTGCCGACCATGGTACTGAGTCATTAAGGCCACATGTGTCAAGTTGGAGGCGATGTACCCATCTCTGTTTGATTCTGAACAATGCCCGCTGTGAGATGAGAGGATGGGACTCTAAGACTAACCAGCGTATGTTGTCTGCCTGATGGCCCTGCTGAGTGTAATGTTCATACAGCCTGGTATGTGTCTTGAGACACCTGATGTTACTTTTGTGCTCCATGATGCGTAGTTTCACTTGTCTCATGATCATCCCAAGATAGTGTTTGTTACAGGGGCAAGTAATGAGATATATGCACCTGGTACTGTTGCAATTGGTATGTTTGCGTAACTGCCATTTGAAAGTCTCTGTGAGCATAATCTCCTTGATAGGTCGAGTCTGGGGACAAACAGCGCAGCCCCCGCAAGAGAAGTGCCCTGTCACTGGAGGGAGGCCCCACAAAGTACTTTGACTGTTGGCATTTTGTTTCTCTGGCCGTGTGTGAATAAGGGAATCCTTAAGGTTGGCCGTTCGTTTGAACTCAAACCGAGGTGGTGGGATATTCAGACCACTAGAGTTTATGATGTGCCAGTGTTTGTTTATGGTTTTCTTGATATAGCCAGAGTTTTTCGTGAAGCAGGTGACACAAGTGATCAAATCATCGGACTCTTTGGGATTAGTCTCCAGTAGTGCCTCCCTGGGGTTGTTAAGAGCTCGTTTGCGAGAATTGTATACAAGATGAGCCGGGTAACCTCTATCCTGTAGTTTATATTTTAGGATATTTGCTTCATGGTTGAAATCAGTTCTCTCTGTGCAATTTCTGCGTACCCGGAGGAACTGTCCGAATGGCAGGTTGTCCCTCAGGGCTCTCGGATGGTGGCTCTCATAGAGAAGAAGACTGTTCCTATCGGTACTTTTACGGTAGTGAGTGGTCTTCAACCCGTCCGGGTTGAGACTGATACTTAGGTCAAGGAAGGGGATGGTGGAAACTGATATGGTGCCCGTGAACTTAAGGAAGGGATTCTGCAGGTTGATCCAAGTGCAGAAGGACTCACAAGTAGTGCGGTCTCCTCTCCATAGTACGAGAATATCGTCTATGTACCTTCGCCACAAAGTCAGGTTGTCTCTGAAGGGGTTATTAGGGGAGCTGATTACATTCCCTTCGAAGGTAGACATGTAGATACAGGCTAAGCTGGGAGCAAACGTGGAACCCATCGAAGTGCCTCTGACTTGGTGGTAAAGCTGGGTACCGTACTGAAAGAAGTTTTCGGTTAAGGCTATAGTTGCGCATGCCAGTATGAAAGAAATAGGTGTGGGTGAGCACCATTCTTCCTGCAGTAGAGTAGTCTTGACAGCTTCCAGAGTAGCTTGTTGGGGGATGTTGGTGTACAGTGCTTCGACGTCTAATGTGAGAAGGAGATCAACACCCTCCCTCCCCTCGATGTTGTCTATTAGATGGAGCACATCCCTGGTATCTTGGAGAAAAGAAGGTATCTTCCTCACCACCGGTTGTAAAAAGGATTCACAGAATTTTGACAGTGGCTCAAGTAGAGAGCCAATCCCTGAGACAATTGGCCTTCCAGGGACTGGACTTTGCCCTTTATGGATCTTTGGAAGGGTGTAGAAATAGGGAATCACCAGATCGGTGGTTATCAAGAAATCTGCTTCATTTTTGGTGATCCATCCGTTAGTTTCACCTTCCATGATAAGGCTAGTGATGGATGTGACAAGCCTTTTGGTGGGATCTGTGTTAAGAGGTCTGTAGTGGGTGGTGTTCGCCAGCTGGCGTTTGCATTCTGTGTCGTAATCACTACTGTTTTGAATCACAGTGGCCCCACCCTTGTCAGCCTGTTTGATGATGATGGAAGTGTTGTTAGATAGATCCTGAATCGCTTGTCTTTCAGCTTTGCTCAAATTGTTGAAGTTGTTGGTGACAGGTATGGTTTCGAGACCTTTGAGGACAGCCTTTTCAAAGGCTAGGACCTCAGGGGGGACCATGTTGCCAGTGGGAGTGAAAGTGGATGGTTTGCGTAGACCTGTATCAGTACTTTCAACGGTGGGTTTGTCGTGAAAGAATGCTCGTAAGCGTATCTTCCTGAATAGTTGTTTCAATTCACACATCTCCGTGAAGCTGTCGGGGATTGGTGTTGGTACAAATCCTAAGCCCTTCTCCAGGACCTTGGTTTCGATTGGGGTGAGTGACCTTTCGGGAAGATTAACGATCAGACTCTCCTTCCCCTGGTCGCGCTCCTCGTCTCCATTGAGGGGGTTGTGGTTTGCTGGTCTTGCCACAGCACACCTTTCTGCGCTCCTCTTTTGTTGCGCCCTCTTCCTCTGCCCCAACCTCTGTATAAAAAAGGAGGGTTCATGGGATAAAATTGCGGTGGGGCCTGTGGGTAGAAGGGGTATTGCCATGGTGGCAACATCTGTGGTCCATTGTTGTAGCCCTGATTCCAATTACCCCGTCGTTGATTACGATTGTTCTTGGTGGGGAAACTCCCACTCAAGTCACTACTAGAAGAGCCCCTGCGACTCCCGGTATCTGAGTTCTCATCAGAAGAGTAGGTAGATCTTTTGTTGGAATATCCGTCTTTAAGGTACGGATAAACCTTTTCTTTATCGAATCTATCCACCTCTTTTTGAAGTTTGGTCATTTTTTGCTTGAGCAGGAACTCTTGACCGTCCGCAATTTCTTGATTTATCTCCGCTAGTTTAGTTGTAAAGGGGGTTTTGGTGAGAGTCCCCCTGATAGCTACCTCCATAGCTGTAATTTTAACCAGTAAGGCATCTGCTAGTCTCTTGGCTGTTTTAACTATTAGGAAGCGGAGGTCCTTAGTACATTTCCATGAAACATGGCACCAATCTACTTTAAATTGCCCATCCTCTAGGAAGAGTCTGGGCATGATGTTGACTATGAGTCCCTGTGGAGCGATGTTTGCTCTCAAGTATTCGGTCATCATGGACCCGTGGACGGTAATCCTGAGCCATTCTTTTTTCAAGGCGGTTAGGTTTGCCCAATCGTCATTGTTAGTTGTGCTCGAGGCGGAAGCTCCACCCGACCCAAAGAGTGGGGGAGCCAGTCTCAGGGCCTCAGCGATAGCGTCTTCATCAAAGCTCAAACCCGGAACGTCCTCCATGGTTGGTAGGAACGATCGGGAAAGTTGTATGAGCTATAGATGTGGAAAAGGTGGGGGGTCCACCGATGCTCGGTAGTAGCACCAGGGGATCCGATGGTCCTAACAGTAATGGATATACTGTAGGTAGCCTAGAGAGGGTTCCACGGGAAGGATCCCGCGCAAAGTATTATGACAACAGAAGGAACCGTAAAAGGACAATTTTTAACGGGGTCCAGTGTACGTGTCCGAGAGTCACAAAACAATGTACAAAGTTCCCCAGGTGGGGTGGAGGAAAGCCAGAGTATGTCAAGTGGAGCATGAAAAGAGAGGGAGAGAAAAGCCAAAGAAGGTGAATACCCTTGTTGGAACTAAAACCCTCACACAATTAGCAAGCTGGATGTCATGCTTCATCATATGGGTTCTGCTCCTCGTCAGACTGGCGCTGCAATGTCTGACAGGCACCCGTAAAGGGGCTCTTTATCGGAGATCTTTTGTTCCAGCCATATGGTGTATGCGGGTGTGCGGGAAGGAAAAGGGTGTAGTCGTGAAAAAAGTGGTGAAAATTAAAAAAGGTGGGTCAGTTCACAATGAAATTTAATAGCGTGGCTGGCGCCCTTGGTTAAAATGGTGGGAGGGGAGATATATGCTTCGGGTAGTGTTAGACCTGTCAGCCCTAGGGTGGTCTTTCCCTGTGATTTTTTGCCCTTGCCTCATTTTTCCCACCTACTTTTTGTTGGCTTTAGGACTCTGGGCACCCTCCCATTGCTAATCAATGCCAGGGTGCAGGTGCTCTCTTCCCCCAACATGGCTGCCACTGACCCCTGCTACTGCAGCGTGGTCTGTATAGGCGCACTCTAGTAGCCAGGAGTTGGCTGGAACCCTTAAACAATGTTGCCATACCAGCCTGCCAGCCTGCCCATAGCTAGAATGAGGGAAGCTCCTGGAACCTTCCAGAATAGGGGAGGCACCAACTGCCACTGCCAACTGCCAACTGACACTATATAAGGAAAGGGAGGGAAACTTTCTAGTCAGTTGGGGCATCACTGACCTGGGGAACCCACGCAGGAGTTTTAGGCGGGAGGGCCTAGTGAGGAATCTATGCTACTGGGAGTGACAGGATTTAGGTGCTGCCTCTTAAGCTGGGTGAGGTGTCCTAAGCTATCTGATCTGGCCCAGTGGTAGGGAACCCCCAGGGTCCATCTGCAGTGACTGAGGAAAAACTCATCAAGCCTTCAACTCAGAACCCCCCCCTCTCAGCAACTTCAAGTAACCAGCAACTAAGGGCGCAGAACCATCCAAGCGCCAAGAAGTCTACTTTCCTGTGACCAGAGATCGCTGGGGGATCGACCAGGTACTGGACTTGTGCGGCCCTGCGCAACCCCTGCCTGCATTGGGGTCTAACCGCCCCACCTGTCTCCCCCCTAACTGACTCTCTGCCCTCCATTCCCCCCTGCATTGCTCGCTGTCTCACTTGAAAAGCGCTATAAATGGTCCCCTCCTCAAGCGCTATGGCCAGAGACTGCCTGTTCATCGGAAACTATTGAAATGGCCTTCCTTGCCCTGCCGCGCCTAGCGCTGTGAAGCATCTCCCAAGCGCTGTACCTTGCGCTCCTCTGAGGCGCCTGAGGGAATCCTGTGATGAGCGCGGCATTGGCGCCGCCCCTTCGATGCCCGGGGCGCTTCCGGCCGCCAGCGCTCCTGCCTGCCCTTGCGCCGGGTCTCCCGGCCCCAGCGGAGCCCACTCCGTCACTTGCTTCCCCCCCCCGGCGGCCCCAGTGTGCCAGGAGAGGGCCGCCGCATCGTGTGGACCGGCCGCATAGGCCTGAAGGCAAGCTGTTCCATCTCACGTGACGGGGAGCGCGACCGCGTCACCGGCCACGCTCCCGCCAGAGCCGCGCAGCTATTGGAGGCTGCAAACGAGCCCCTCATCAGCGCCGGCACCCGGAGAAGAGCTGGATTCGCCGCGGAGGGGTGGTGGAGAAGCCCCGGTGCCCCCTCCACTCTGCCCCGCATTGTGTCACCTTGCCCCGGGCCGGTGCTGTGCGACAGTCCCTGCACTGCGCCGGGCAGCGTGCGAGCCCGGTTGGAAGAAAGCTCCTCCCTCCACCTCAAGCCACCGCAAGGGCCCCGTAGGGCCGAAGAAGTGAGGTAACCCCCTGGGGAGGAGGGCGATAGGCCGGGAGAGGCCCGAGGTCGCCCCTCCCCCGGGGTTAACTGAGACTGGGCCCTGTTGGCCCCTTCTAATGTGCCTTAAGAGTTTGGAGGTTGGAGGATTAAACACTGTCCTTAGTGCACCATATTTACAAGCCTGAAATGTTCATAATGCACCATATTTACAAGCCTGAAATGTTCATAGTGCACCATATTTACAAGCCTGAAATGTTCATAGTGCACCATATTTACAAGCCTGAAATGTTCATAGTGCACCATATTTACACGCCTGAAATGAGAGGGAGCTTCACTTCACTGTACTGAATTTTCTTGCAGAGGTGGGCTTCCATAGTATTCTGATGATCTGATCTAGGTCGCAAGCCGACCGGTATTCACAAGAAGAAAGGCTTGTCACAAATGACTAAAGGTTGTATTCTTTGGAGTTCCTTGTTAGACTGATAAGTACTTGCCGATATGTTTTATTACCTTTAAGGAAAAACGTCCATGAGAGGTTTGATGTGTTACTTAAACGCATTACTATAGTTGCTTCTTGTAGGATCCTCCAGGTTAATACAAATACCCCTTTGCCTGTCAGAAAGTCTGATGCGACAGGTGGGGTTAGTTAGTGTTTCACTGCTAGATGAGCGGGTTATTGTTTTAATGAAATGTTCACCCATTCCTAGGAAATGCAACCTGAACGTGATTCATGAAATGTCTTAATGAAATGCTTACCTGAAATGCCAATGAATTAATAATGCATCGCTCTATTTGAAAGCCTATATAAAAGATCTTGATTTTTCAAATACAACTACTGGTGTGGTCTCCATTATTGCACCACTGTGTGTTTCATTGGATGAGTGTGTTAGGTAGCTGCTTTACACGCAAGCCCTTGGCTGCCATCCTGCTCGAGCCATGCTACCCCCTTGAGAGCTGGTGCCCCCAGTTCTTACAGGTAGTATTAAGCAATATACCTACAACCCCCTGATCAGGTCAACATGTTTCTTGCCCGGATGGCATTTCGTCAGGACCTTAGTGAGACGTACTACACAGTGAAAAATTGGGTGTTCATACAACCTTATGCCTTGAGGTCGTACAAAGGCAGGCAAAGAAGTCCTGCTGAGTTCGGGTGACCTAAAGGAAGTACATAACAAAAAGAATTGTGGTGGTTCTGTTTATTTTATGTTGCAAGGTCACACAAACAAAACACTCAAAGACATACTCGTGGGTGAAAAGGAACAGTGACTGCTAAGATAATGGCAGGTGCCTTCTCAAAAGAGAAAACAGTGGTTTACCATGCAAGGTTTAAAATAGTTAAAAAGACGCTAAACAAGAGACACGTGAGGGGAATCACATAATAGCCGATCTTACCCTAAGGGAGATCCTAAGGTGCCCTGCAGTCTGCTCCAGTGGGACCTGCACGTAAAGGTCAGGAACCTGGGAGAAGAGGGAGAGTGCGTCGGTGTAGAGCAATGGATAATGCTCAACAGTATTATAGTGGTAGCCCGTCGTGGGTCAAGACTCACAGAGTGGAAATTGCCGACGGGGTGAGATTAAATCAGAAAGACCATTTGTGCGCCAATGTAGCCACAAGGAAACAAGTGAACCTGAGGCAGTACGTAGGCCTAGTTGAGGAGCAAACACCGGATCGGCACAGGCTGTCCCCGCGCACCCAAGCGGGGATCGCTGGGGAGCAGGTACCAGCCATGGCCAAAACTGCGTCCAGGGCACAACAGAAGCACACGTAAGAAAGGCGCCAACAGAGGCAGCACTCGTGTCCAAAGGACGGCGTCGAGCAACTGGAAGTGTGGGATCACCCCCTGTCCCATCGGCAAGACTGCACCCGGCATGTACTGAAGCCGGCTGGGTTCACGAGGCGGGAGAACGTTATAGGAAATCAAAGCAAACTTACCCGGATAGCGTGCGGTCAGCGCCGCTAACACCTACCCCCACCATCTGGTCAGGACAGAGCAGCTGGTAACGAAACCAACGTCCATGTGGAGTATAAGTAGCTCCTGTCTCGCCGAGTCCGCGTGGGGGCGGGGCTTCAACGGAGGGCTGCGCATGCGTCAGAGTAGAAGGCTTCAGAACACTACAACGACGCCGTCAGTGATGACAGTCGCCTAATCGAGGTGGCCATTTTGGGGGTGGAAAGTCAGAAGATTCACAACACAGGGGTGAATATGGATGTGGTGCCAGCTGGGTAAGAATTAATGTGACAGTGTTGACCATGGTACTGAGTCATTAAGGCCACATGTGTCAAGTTGGAGGCGATGTACCCATCTCTGTTCGATTCTGAACAATGCCCGCTGTGAGATGAGAGGATGGGACTCTAAGACTAACCAGCGTATGCTGTCTGCCTGATGGCCCTGCTGAGTGTAATGTTCATACAGCCTGGTATGTGTCTTGAGACACCTGATGTTACTTTTGTGCTCCATGATGCGTAGTTTCACTTGTCTCATGGTCATCCCAAGACAGTGTTTGTTACAGGGGCAAGTAATGAGATATATGCACCTGGTACTGTTGCAATTGGTATGTTTGCGTAACTGCCATTTGAAAGTCTCAGTGAGCATAATCTCCTTGATAGGTCGAGTCTGGGGACAAACAGCGCAGCCCCCGCAAGGGAAGTGCCCTGTCACTGGAGGGAGGCCCAACAAAGTACTTTGACTGTTGGCATTTTGTTTCTTTGGCCGTGTGTGAATAAGGGAATCCTTAAGGTTGGCCGTTCATTTGAACGCAAACCGAGGTGGTGGGATATTCAGACCACTAAAGTTTATGATGTGCCAGTGTTTGTTTATGGTTTTCTTGATATAGCCAGAGTTTTTCATGAAGCAGGTGACACAAGTGATCAAATCATCAGACTCTTTGGGATTAGTCTCCAGTAGTGCCTCCCTGGGGTTGTTAAGAGCTCGTTTGCGAGAATTGCATACAAGACGAGCCGGGTAACCTCTATCCTGTAGTTTATGTTGTAGGATATTTGCTTCATGGTTGAAATCAGTACTCTCTGTGCAATTTCTGCGTACCCGGAGGAACTGTCCGAATGGCAGGTTGTCCCTCAGGGCTCTCGGATGGTGGCTCTCATAGAGGAGAAGACTGTTCCTATCGGTACTTTTACGGTAGAGAGTGGTCTTCAACCCGTCCGGGTTGAGACTGATACTTAGGTCAAGGAAGGGGATGGTGGAATCTGATATGGTGCCCATGAACTTAAGGAAGGGATTCTGCAGGTTGATCCATGTGCAGAAGGACTCACAGGTAGTGCGGTCTCCTCTCCATAGTACGAGAATATCGTCTATGTACCTTCGCCACAAAGTCAGGTTGTCTCTGAAGGGGTTATTAGGGGAGCTGATTACATTCTCTTCGAAGGTAGACATGTAGATACAGGCTAAGCTGGGAGCAAACGTGGAACCCATCGAAGTGCCTCTGACTCTGAGCAGGCACTACCAGCAGCCAACACAGTAGGAGTACCAACACCCACAGACGGAAGACAGAGACGGGCAGAGATCACACACAACTACTTTTGAGTAAGTATAGAGACAAAGCACGTGTTGTACTGCAATGCACGTAGTTTATTTGGCACTACGTTTTAATGTCAGAAGACACAATTGTAACATACTAGTGTGCCTAGCACTACTGGACGGGGGTTACCTCACGCTCACATGTCCAACTGAATTTGGCAGACTCACTGCTTGCGCCCATGAACAGCACCGCGTGATGCATGAGGTTGGCTTAGTTCCAAGTCTGCTGTGCCAGCGCCGGCACTCTGGCGTCTTCTGCTCCTCCGTATTTCAGGGACAGGGGTGCTGCTCCTGCTACTAGTGGTATCTGTGTCCCCTACATCTTCTGCTCCTGTGGTGGCGGACTGGTTTGTCAGCAGCACTTCCATTGCTGTAGTGACTCTCCCCATCCCCCTCGTGAGATCAATACAGCAGTGCACCAGCCCCTCCTGCATCGCAACTGAACGGCGACACAGCAGTGAAGTTGTAGTTGCAAGACAGTGCATGCCCCTTGTTTGCTGTTGCATGCGATGGCTCTCCCTGCGCCTTTGTGCACGGTCCTCATGTAGTTCCTCACAGAGTGACATCACACACTGTGACATGTCCCTGTCGGCCATGTCCGTCATGCTGTCTGCCATTGATGTAATTCCCTTGTTCATGTTATTAAAATTTGTGTTCAAATGGCGCATTTGTCTGTGCACTGCACTAATAGCTTTTGCCTGCAGGCACTGCACCTTGACCATTGTGGTCTCAAGGCCACGGAAGACACCCTCATCACGGCCACTCACGCTTGCCTCCCGGACCCTACGACGTCTTGTTCCTCCGGATCGGCTAACAGGAGTGGATGTAAGGCCTGGTGCATTTCCTGCTATTGACTCCTCACACTCCCTTTCCTCATCGGAGGATGTTTGTAGGATCCTTAGCGGGGGAACGTCATGCCTCCTGGGCCTGCAGATGTCTGACAACTCTGTGTCTGCTGGTGTGTCAAGTTGTTGTGACTCATGTTGTGGTGAGTCAAGGAGCACAGGAGATGCTTCAAGTTGCATGGTGTCTGCCTCTGGTGTGGCAGCTGCTTGTGTGCAGGGTGCTGTAGGTGTTGCAGTGCTGGGCCCTGCGTCCCTGCCTTCATGCTCACTCCTATCCCTTTGGGGATGTGTCTTCTCCTTCTCCTGCATTGACTTGCGTGATGTCTCTCCTGTGGACAGATATGGACAGTGTCTTAGTGGTGCTTTCACCGTGTAATTCACTAATAAATCACATTATAATATCACTATTTCCTGCTCCTCCCATGTCTCTGATTGTATTGTGTGGCATGCCTGACATTATTTCATGTTGACAGCTCTGATGGGTATTCTTATGACTACCACTCCCATAATGCATTGCAGGTGAATACTGAAGTCTGTACTGGATTTCCTCAAAACATAGCCACATTGGGGGAGGGACACAGGCAGGGGGTGAGGGATGATGGACATGTCCCTTACCTTTCTTAGATGCAGCTCGGGCTGAGCTGTCTGCAACACCAATCCCCACAACGCACTCTGGCTCCAGTGTGGACTCCACAAGCTCTTCCAGGTCCGTGAGAGCAGGTGCCCTGTTCTTCCCTCCACCTGTAGCATTGGCCTCCTTACTTCTTGCAGCCAATTTCTTCTTGGTTATGATCCTTAGATCATACCATCTCTTCTTGAGATCGTCCACTTCCCTGGTTGTCACTCCTATTGTGTTTAATTTGGTCTGGATCCCCAGCCAGGTGTTCCTCTTGACAGCCTCTGGTACCTGCAGGGACTGCTTTCCAAAGATTTTTGGGTAGTGCTTGACAACCTCCTCCACCAGCACCTGAAGTTCACCAGTGCTGAACTTCATCTTCCTCTTCCTCTCTGCACCTTCCCTCTGAGAGTCTTGGGGATCCATTTGTTTGTCCTGAAGAGCTCAGCTTCACAACAGCCTGTCTCTGTGTAACTGCTCTCCAGTGTGATCAGGTACTCTGCACCTGCATGGGTGTGGCCACTTCCTGGTTGTGGGGTGGGGTGAATGCACAGGATTGGTGGATTGCTCTGTTGGTTGGCTGAGGGGCGGGGTGGAGGCACGTGATTGGTTGATACTTCAACTGCCTGATATTTTGTATTCCCGACTCCGTATTTACCGATTCGGAAAATACCGAATCGGTAAATACCGAATCAGTAAATTCAATTCATTCCTATGGGCATCCGGGCCCATAGGATTGCATGTGAATTTCCGATTCGGTATTTGCCGTATCGGCAAATACCGATTTGCCGATACGGTGTTGATTGCAAAACCCCTGCAGAAGTTGACACAAAAGAATGTGAAAGATCCAATTGCATTGGATGAAGAGAGTATGGAGTCTTTCAATTGATTGCGAAACAGTCTTTGTTAAGCGCCTGCTTTGGGAATGCCAGATTATTCTAAAGAGTTTGCATTGTACTGTTGTGAAAGAGAAGGATGTGCGCTTGCGGTCCAAACTCAGAAATATGGAATGGCAAGACCTCCAGTAGCTTTCTTTCCCCCTACTTTGGACTTTGTGGCTGACGCATTACCGGGTTGTTTAAAAGCAGTAGCAGCCACTTGTGTGAGCTTGGAACAGAGTGAATCAATTGTGATGGGTTACCCAGTGAAGGTCTATGTGCTTCACCCTGTTGAGATACTTCTAACTGGTACTCGGACTCAACATATGACAAAAAGTCTGCTGACTAAATACGAGAGAGTGATCCTAGGAGCTGAAAATGTGACAGTGGTAAGATGCACTACTGTGAACCCTGCCACATTATTACTAAATTGAAGATGGGAAGAGGTGAGAGAAGAGGCAGAACATGATTGTTTGTAATTGAAGGAGCTTTGTAGTAAGCCCCGTTCAGACATTGCCAATGAACCATTGGAAGAATCTGATTATGAATTGTTTGTAAATGGATGATCATGTATGAGGAATGCAAAGGGTGAATTGAGTGCTGGTTATACTGTTTGTACCTTGACTGGAGCCGTGGAAGCCTCATGTCTATAAGGCATACATTTTTGCCCAAGTTGCAGAGCTGGTCCCTCTCACCAGAGCTTGTAAATTGGCAAAAAGTCTAAAAGTAACGACAGTCAGTACGGCTTTGGAGTTGTACACAACTTTGGTCAGTTATGGATGCAAAGAGGATTTATGACCTCCTCCGGCTCACCAATTTGGAATGGGAAAACTGTACAGGAATTATTGTAAGCTTTGCAGTTGACAAAAAAAATTGCAGTTGTAAAATGTGGTGCACATCAGTCTGGATATGATAATGTAACTAGGGGTAACAGATGTACAAGTTACTTACCTTCGGTAATTATATATCTGTAAGAAACAGTAGTTAGTATTAGATTCCTTACCTTAGAATATCCCCAGGCGTCAGACTGGATCCGGAAACTTTTGCGTAGCAGTACCCTTGCGCGTCGGAAGGCGTCATCTGCGGCTTCGCGTCCGTCGTCGTTGGCGCCGGGATGAAGTTGCCGGAGTACTTAGAGGCAGCCCTCGTGCGCTGACGTCAGTTCTTATACACAGCTTTTCCGCGCCAGAAACGCAGAGCCATGATACAAACCAACACTGGTGCCATGAAACTAGGGCCCTGGAAAGGGGATGACCTTAACCCTAGATATTGGTTCACAGAACGGGGAGGATGGGTGGGGCGGTAAGGAATCTAATACTAACTACTGTTTCTAACAGGTATATTGTTACCGAAGGTAAGTAACTTGTGTATCTGAAAGAAACAGGTTAGTATTAGATTCCTTACCTTAGAATATCCCCAGACGTCAGACTGGATCCGGAAACTTTTGCATAGCAGTACCCTTGCGCGCCGGAAGGCGTCGTCTGCGGCTCCGCGTCCGTCGTCGTTGGTGCAGGGATGAAGTCGCCGGAGTACTTAGACGCAGCCCTCGCTCACTGACGTCAGTTCTTATACACAGCTTTTCCATGCCCGAAACGCAGAGCCATGATAAAAATCAACACTGGTGCCATGAAACTAGGGCCCTGAAAGTGGATGACCTTAACCCTAGATATCGGTTCACAGAACGGGGAGGATGGGTGGGGCGGTAAGGAATCTAATACTAACTACTGTTTCTTACATATATATTGTTACCGAAGGTAAGTAACTTGTGCATCTAAAAGAAACAGGTTAGTATTAGATTCCTTACCTTAGAATAGATACCCCAGCAATACCAACCCCGGTGGTGAGTCTGCGAACCAATAATCACACCAGAAAATCCTGGAGGACAGACCGGCCAAAGAAGCCATCCCTCCGGACTTGGCTGTCCACGCAGTAGTGTCTTGCGAACATGTGCAGCAAGGCCCACGTACCTGCCTGACAGATGTCCTGCAAGGGGACTCCCCGGCCCAGGGCAGTAGAAGCCGCCATGGCCGGAGTGGAATGGGCCCTCAGCCCAACAGGAGGCTCCTACTAAGCCAAAGAGTAGCATGCCTTGATGCACAACACGACCCACCGAGAGATGGTCCGTTTGCGCACCGCCCATCCCTTCTTAGCGCCCACGTACCCAACAAAGAGTTGGTCATCCACCCGGAACTGGCGTGTGCGATCCAGATAGTATGAGAGCGCACGTTTTGGGTCCAGACGGTGGAGCCGCTCTTCCTCTTTAGAGGGATGCGGAGGCAGAAAGAATGTGGGCAAGGTGATGGACTGCCCGATGTGGAAGGCTGTGACTACCTTGGGCAGGAAAGAGGGTCTTGTCCACAACACAACTTTGTCCGGATGGACAGAAAGGAAGGGAGGTTTAGAGGAAAGAGCCTCGAGCTCACTCACTCTCCTGGCAGAGGTGATAGCAACTAGGAAAGCAGTCTTGAGCGTAAGAAGACGGAGAGGACAATTATGGAGCGCCCCAAAAGGTGCGCACATCAGGTAAGTTAGAACCAGGTTCAAGTCCCACTGGGGCATCACGAAAGGAACAGGGGGGAACATATGAGTGATGCCCTTCAAGAACCTATTTACAATCGGGGACTTGAACAAAGAAGGCTGATCAGGTAGCCTTAAGAAGGCGGAAAGGGCAGAAAGGTAGCCCTTGATAGTGCCCAGAGCAGAGCCCTGCTGGGCAAGAGAAAGAAGGAAGAGGAGAACCTCGGAAAGAGGGACAGAGAGTGGATCCACAGCCTTTGCTGTGCACCATGCTACAAATCTGTTTCACCTGCAGGCGTATACCGACTTTGTTTAGGGACGCCTGGCTGCCAGAATCACATTACAAACTTCAGGAGGCAAGTCAAATGGCCTCAACTGCCGCCGCTCAATCTCCAAGCATGGAGGTGGAGACTGGACAGGTTCGGGTGGAGGACCGACACCTGCTGCTGCGACAGAAGGTCCTCCTGAAGAGGCAGACGAATCGGAGGATCGACAGACATGCTGAGTAGCTTGGTATACCAGTATGTTCTTGCCCAGTCCAGAGCCACAAGGATAACTTGGGCCCGGGTACCAGAAAGTAGTGGGAGTAACAACCACACCCTACTTCTGTCCCAGGAACGCGCTTGATGGCCCCCTTGGCCAAGAGGGCCGTTACTTCCTCTTTTAGAAGTTTTAAGTGATCCCCCGACATGCGGTGGTACTGCGGTGGCATGGCTGGAGGGGTTGCCTCGAAGGGGAGGGAGTAGCCCCTTCGGACGATTTGCAGCACCCTCCTGTCCGATGTGACAGTGCGCCAGTGGAGGTGGTGATGGAGAAACCCTGCCCCCCACTGGCATCACATGGGCCTGAAAGCACGGACTAGGAGGGTTTTGAGGCGGATGCTGCAGGGGCAGGTGTGGACTGGCCTCGCCGTTGTCCCTGACCGACACCACAGCGGTTTCCACGTCCGCCACCACGCTGGATGGTAGTCTGCGGCCTGTGGCTGGCCGGACGTGTGGGGGCGCCCCTTCCTTGGCCACGAAAGGAGAGAAAGGCAGCCGTTTGCTGGCGCGGGCCGAGAGGCCCAAGGACTTGGCCCTAGCCCTGGAGTCCTTAAAGCGCTCAAGCGCATGGCCTGCCTTGTCGCCAAAGAGGCGACGGCCATCAAACGGCATGTCCATAAGTGTATTTTGGACATCAGCCGAAAAGTTGGCGGACCTCAACCAGGCGTGGTGACGAATCGCCACCGTCGTTGCCATCGCTCTGCCCAGTGAGTCCGTGGTATCCAACCCACACCGGATGGAATACCGTGCCGCATCTCGACCCTCCGGAAGGGCTTGGGCGAGTTTAGTCCGGACCCCCTCCGGACATTGTGGCAGCACGTCCGCGACCGTGTCCCACAGAGAGTGGGTGTAACGGCCCAAGAGGCACGCGGTGTTGACTGACCGCAACCCCAAACTCAGGGAGGAGAATACCTTCTTTCCGTATTGCTCATACCTCTTGGATTCCCAATCGGGGGAGCCATCGGGAATGCGGTCTGGGAGTTAGAGGCCTGGATGACCAGGCTCTCGGGGGTGGGGTAGGGTGGGTGGACAGGAAGCAAGGGTCACCTGGAGCCGGGCAGTGGCGCGTGGCCACGTTCCTATCTACAGGCGGACCCGTAGCGGGCTTGGACCAAGTGCCCAGAAGAACGTCTGACAAGGCCTCATTAAATGGCAGCAGAGGCTCAGTCGAGCTTGCCTACAGTTTAAGGACCTCAGTGAGGAGGTTAGTCCTCACGGCCGCGACAGGGAGCTCAAGGCCCAAGGCATTGGCAGCCCGCGTCAGCACCACGCTATAGGCAGCTCCCTCCTCTGTAGCCACGGTAGGAGGGGAGACAAAACCAGTGTCGGGCCAAGTGTCCAGAACACTGGCATCCCCTAGCTCACCTGTCCAGTCCTAAGAAGACTGGCACTCACGTGCCAGAGGGTCCTCGGACCCCTCCCAATCCTCCTCGCCACCCATCTCTTGATACTCATGTGGAGAAGTGTGGCTCAATGGTTAGAGCAGCTGACCCTGATGCAGAGGTCTAGCCCGGGACCAGGGTTCAATTCCCCGCCTCGGCAGGTCTTAGGCTTAAAAATTCCACGGACCTGATCATTCTCGCCTCTGTGCCTATTCTAATCATAGAGTCCCACTCTGCAACTCTGAGCAATAGCTTGCTTAATCTCCACAACGGCCCCCACAACGCTAAGGATGCCTGGCCTTCACCCTGGGGGTGCCCAGGAGTGGACGCCTCACAGGCAAAGCCAGGACGGGTTCCAGAGCGGTATTCGTACAAGCGCCTTGAGACCCTTGCGGGTGAGTAGTGCGCTATACAAGTATCAATTTACATACTCAGGGTCAAAGGATGGGGCCGAATCATAGAAATAGAAATCTCCAAGCGGCGTCGGATACGAATTGAGGGTAGGACCAGGGACGACGTCATCCTGTGACGGTGCCGGAGGCGACACCCTTGGGGACGGCGCCGGCGAGGTCGTGAGGTCGACCGGCGACGACCCGGATCCGGAGCCGGATCCGGCGGGGCCCTGCGGCGTCGGGACCGAAGTCGCCGACGGCGCCGGGGCTGAAGCACCCAGCCCGCGTGGGGACCCAGTCATGGCCGCTTGGCCCGAAGGCGCCGCGGAACCCGACGGAGGAGTGAGTGACCTCATGGCCGTGAGGAACATCTCGATCTCCTCCGGCGTCACGCTCTGTCCAGGGCCCGGCGGGTATGGAGCAGGCCCCGACGCCTGCGGCGCCGACGGAGCTGCGGGGGCGTTGTCGCCCGAACCCCCGGCCGCGTCGTGCGAGCGTCGGGGGAGTCGGAAGAGCGATGACGCCTCTTAGACTTCTTGTGCCTCTTACCTGAGGAATTCGAGCCCGAAGACTGGTGACGACTCCCGGAGCTATGATGACTCCGACCCCGCAACCGGTCCCTCAACCTCCTCGCGGACCGGGACCTCGAGCTGCGCTGGGCCGACTGCCAGAGCTCGAGTCGCTTGCGGGACCAATCCCGTCTAGCTTTGGACGTCAGGGCCCGGCAGTCGGAGCAGGACTTGTCGTCGTGGTCGGGGCCCAGACAGTGAAGGCACCGGCGATGGGGGTCGGTAACCGACATCAGTCGGTTGCAGTCAACGCAGGTTTTGAACCCGGGCATTCCTACCAGCACCGTCGGAGTCGAGAGACTTTGAAAAATTATCAAAAAGGATAAAAAAAGTTAGTCCAAAATTGACTAAGGGTACCACTTTTTCCGAATCTGCGCTTGCTGGCGCGGAAAAAAGAAGAACTGACGTCAGCGCTCGAGGGCGGCGTCTAAATACTCCGGCGACGTCATCCCGGTGCCAACGACGCCGGACGCGGAGCTGCAGACGACGTCTACCCATGCGCAAGGGTACTGCTATGCAAAAGTTTCCGGATCCAGTCTGACGCCTGGGGATATTCTAAGGTAAGGAATCTAGGGCCAGATGTAGGAGCCCTAATACCGGTCGGTAACGGCCGAATTTGGCCGTTACCGACCGGTATTAGGGTTTTCAGATGTAGGGGGCCTATATTTTACTGATTCTGTAAATTTACCGAATCGGTAAATTTACAGAATCGGTAAAATACCGAATCGGTATATTTACCGATTCGGTAAATCCACATGTAGGTGGCACTCCTAAGAGTGCCACAGGCCCTTAAGAATCGGTATTTTACCACCCACTCCTATTGGGTGGTAAAATACCGAATTCAGGTGTGCATGTACATATGTGCATGCACTTCTGTGCAATGTGACACACAGACATGCCCTTAGGGCATGTCTATGTGCCACATGGCACACAAGTTCGGAATTGGGGTGCTAGAGGGTGTCAAAGTGACACCCCCTGCACCCTTGCAGGATTCGGTATTTACCGATTCGGTAAATACCGAATCGGTATTGCCCATCGATTCCTATGGGCTTCAAGGCCCATAGGAATCAATGGGCAATACCGATTCGGTATTTACCGAATCTGTAAATACCGAATCCTACCGATTCGGTAATTCTTAAATTCGAATTACCTACATCTCCCCCCTTCCTATTTACCGACTCTTACTTACCTGTTTCTTTCAGATACGCAGATCATTTGGCACATTACTGTACTCAAAATACCCTGGCATTAAATAGATCAATTGAAAGAGGAAATACTGAATGCCACCTTATGTACACCACCACATTTTAGACTTGGGACGAGGTGAGACAAATGCAGGAAGAAGTTAGTGACAAAGAGAAGGATGAATGGAAGAGAGCAGGTTGCAGGAAAAATGATGAAGAAATCTGGGTATATTATGACGAAAGACCAGTATTGCCAGATTTATTGCTTTCTCATATGGCCCGGATGTACCATGGACATGCGCACATTGGGCGAGATGCCATGGTAAGAATGTTCAAGCGGTCCTGGTACAATCCCAAGTTTAGACAGAGCGCTCAAAGTCTGTGCCAAAGGTGTGTTATCTGTCAGAAAGAAAATCCAGGAAGGCAGACAGTTGTAAGTTAGGGTGTGATTGGGAGAACAGGAGGACCTTTCACCCGACTACAAATCGATTTTCTTGAACTGCCACCATGTAATGGACTAAAGTATGTCTTGGTCATAATTTGAAAATTGAACTGAAATTGCATTGTGCCTACAGATCAGAGGCATCTGGTATTGTGGAACAAATTAATGGCACAATAAAGTCCAGATTAGGGAAGGTGTGTGCATCCACAACACTAAAATGGCCTGATGCTTTGCCCCTAGTATTGATGAGTCTCAAAAGTGTACCTGACATAAAGACGGGATTAAGACCCCAAAAGGTGCTGATGGGAAGAGCAATGAGACAAGCATACATACCTGCAAATAAATTGATTAACCCATCTGATGAGGTTGTGCTGGACTATTGGAGTGGATAGGCTGACCTGGTACGTTCTGTGTCTCGCCAGGTTGGAGGAGATGCCACACCGACTCAGCGGGATCAAGCACACGACCTGAATCCTGGAGAGTGGGTCCTAGTGAAGAAGCATGTGAGGAAGATGTGTCTAGAACCCCGTTGGAGAGGCCCTTACCAGATCATATTGGTGACGACCACAGCAGTGAAGTGTTTTAGTTTGCCAAATTGGATCCATGCAAGCCATACCCGTCTAGTCCCAAGTCCTTTCGAAAGACCTGAAGAGCAGCAACTGAGAAACGGAAATCTACAACCAGTAGCTGAAGTGTGTGAAGCTGAAGAGTCTGGAGTGACAGATTTTGATGAATATTTTGATAATGAATAGCCAGGCAAAAGTCGAGTAGAATGGGCACCTGATACTGGGACAGAAAAGACTGCTGTTGATTCAGAAGAAAGTGAAGCTGCTATGGAACCAGGAGAAGGTGAAACAGCTGTTGAGACAGAAGAAGAAACAGCTGAGGTTCCAAAGACCATCCCAGAAGAGAAATTAGCTCTCAAAAGAATTAGAAGAAGGAGAAATAGCAGTAAGACAGAACCAAGCACTAAACCTACATAGACTGAAAACCAAGAAAGCCAAGAAAATTAGATAGAAATAAGACAAAATAAGAGAAATGGTGAACAGAACACAGACAGCAATAAGATAGTGCAGGCAAAGAGACTTATAAAGGGAGATTGTTGACCAAGTGGGGCAAGAAGATTAAAATACAGAATAGTAAGAAGAAGATTAAGAAGAAGACCAGAACGAAGCAACAAAATTTCAAGTCAGGCAGAACAGGCAGATTTAGTGGAAAACAAAAGAAGAAGATCAAAAAGAACAAGAATTCCCTGTAGGAAGTACAAAGCCCCTGAATGGACCTACGTGATCCTCGAAGAATTTGAAAGTTTAGGTCTAAGTGAGGAACACAAGAGTAGTGATACTGAAAAGGAAGATGAGAATAAATTAAGTCCACTTTAGTAAGACCTGTTACAAATTGAGGTGGAGGAAATGTTGTCAGGTCAAGTCATCTGTGGACTCACAAATAGCCAAGGAAGGTGAAGACAAACGTCATCAGGTGTATGATTACTCCGATAGATAGATAGATAGATAGATAGATAGATAGATAGATAGATAGATAGATAGATAGATAGATAGATAGATAGATAGATAGATAGATAGAGAGATAGAGAGATAGATATAAAAGTTTTATTGGATTTCTCTTGGGCCCTAACACAGAATATTTTATAGAGAGATAGATATAAAAGTTTTATTGGATTTCTCTTAGGCCTTAACACAGAATATTTTTTAGAAAGTTTCCAATTTTTATAGAATACTAAAATGGCAGGAAGAAAAGTGACTGGTCAACCAAAATCTAAACTAAAATGTAGATGTATTACATTTTGATTATGTAATGTCTTTCTACTAACATCCTTGTGGATCTTACTAATTGTTGTCATACCAATTTTAATGTGAATAACAATGGAAATAACACTAATGAGGTCTCTAATGAAAGATGTTTCCAAACAGATAACGAAAACTAATGAAAAGCAATCAGATAGAAGTATTTTCCATCATAATTAATCAACTAATAACTTTTCTTTGAATGTGTTTACTAAACTGTTGTATGAGTATATTTAAACCATGAATGTGAGCGATTGGTATGTTTGCATGAAATTACCATCATCGGTCTCTGAGGGTATAACCTACCATCATCTGTCTTTAACATATGCTGTTTCATGTAGTGTACTTCGTAGTCTATTTTACATGAAAGGTAAGTTGGAGTATCAATATACAGATGTAGACTTAGTATTTTCTAAAGTCCCAATTATACGAGAACTGAACAAAGTAGAAAGTGGGAAACATGCACGTTATATATGGGTGAATTTTTCTATATTACCAAGCCATTAGTATGCGTACAATAATATTTTAACTATGCTGCAATGTATCTGGACTGGTCACAGAAAGGAAAGTTATGTTTGTTGAGAGCAAAGACTAACTATAACAATTATTTTAGTGAATGTGAGCATACTTTCAAAATTCTTGGAGATTGTGGATTAAAGGGTAGAACTGACCTGTTTTTCCTGGGACATATTATGTGTGTGGAAGGAAAGCCTATTACAGGTTACCTGCTCGCTGGTATGGGAGTTGTTACTTTAGGATTGTTTTTTTTCAAAGGTCTATCATATAGACCAAAGAGATCATAGTGTCAATGAAATAAAGCAAGGATTATCACGTAAAAGGAGAGCAGGTTTTTCTGAAATAATAGGTGACTTATTTTCTGCACTAATACCCTCATTTGGTATAGTCCTAAATTCACATAAAATTCGAAAACTTTCTACAGTAGTTGATCGGTTATCAACAGATTCTTCTGGTGGATTTTTAATGATTGATACCGAAATGGTGACAGTAAGATCAATGGTTTTACAAAATAGACTTGCCCTTGACATTATTTTGGCAAAGGAGGGTGGAGTCTGTAGAACGTTTAAAATACAAAACTGTTGTACCTATATCCCTGATGAAAGTAAAGAGATAGAAGGATATATTAGGAACATAACTAAGTTGCATAAAGATGTAACCCAACCAGAGGTTGACGGTGTTTGGGAGAAAGTTAGTAAGAGTATTACAGCTGTGAGAAACTGGTTTTCAATGTTTTGGAAAAGTCTTTTCTGAAAGATAGTAATGCCAGAACTTTCAATAGCAGTAATAGTTTTAATAATAATGATAGCGTATAAATGTTGTAAGAGCATAAAAGGAAGAAAAATGTTATCAAATTAAAAAGAATAAAAAGAAAGAAAGAAAAAGAGTTGAAATAGAACTAAAAGAGATAAATGAAGAGTATTATGATATAATGAAAAGACTAAATGAGAGTGCCATGAAAGAAGAGAAAGATACTAAACTCTAGATAAAATGAAAGGTGGCACTCTGTATGGGGAGTATTTATGATGGCTTCAAAAGCCATCAGATGGGGGAATTGATGGAGCGAGGATTAAAAAAAAAGAAAGAAACCCACTTGTATCGAGTAATCGAGTACCCATGAAATACGTACTAATTTTAAGTAGAAATTAGAATTAACATGCAGCTACACACCACACATGGGGAATTTGCTTAGCAATAGGCATGGAATTAATCCTAACAATACGTAAATAACTAAGTCTGTAATAGTACTGTGTGTAGAACGTGTTATGAATGTATTGCATGGTATATTGCATGTATATGTATTAAAAAGACATGACATGTGTTGCTTTGTCATAATTATTAATGCCGCTTTTTGTTTATGCTATGCTAGGATAACTGTTAACCTGGACTAGAGTTAAGGTGGGTGGTTAACAGTGAAGATTTCATTGCTATATTATTATAAATGTTTGCTTTCTGTTCTTTTAGTAAATGGACGAGTCTCCATTTTGGGTTAAGTTAGCCGAACTGTGATGGGTGAAACTTGAAGCGCGCATCAACCACGTGACTGTGTGGCTGAAAACGCTGAACAAGCTGAAAGAGCATGACACGGTGAAGGACATGACGCTTGACGAGCAGCCAACTCCAGTAAACTCCGTGTGAAAATTCACAAAATGATGAATGTATTAAAATTTGTCCTTAAGTCAATACTTTCACCTGGAATAGGGATGTATACTGGATATGTAGGAAACGGCAAAGTCTGACAATGGGGTCAGTCAAAGAAGTATGACTTAATGATAGGGTGATCATCCGCCTCAGTTTTTGACCAATTCTGTAGCTAGAAAGGTTTTTTTAGCAACTTTAGTGGGATGGAATCTGTATGGTAAGGGTATAAAGAATAGGTGATTCTTCCTCCAGTCCAATGGTACATCTATGGACTTTTCAGGAGCCCCCAGCTATGCGAATATCTTCATGATGAAGTTCGAACAGGAATTCATCCTGAATCAACCCCATTGGACCTCTGATCTCATTGTCTTCAAACGATACATTGACGACATACTTATCATTTAGCAAGGCTCATGCAACGATTTGCATAATAACATTCTACAACTAGGTATGATCAATCCACGCATTCAATTTACTCATCAAATTGAAACACTACAGATTCTGTTTTTGGATGTTTTGATCACTATTCTCTAATGGCAAAATAATGACTTCCATTTTTACCAAGGGTACTGACCGCAATAATGCTTTAGCGTACAACAGCTTTCACCTCTGGTCACTAAAGCGCCACCTGCCATATTCGCAGTTTCTGCGAATTAAGCGCATTAACTCAGATGAAACCACTGGCATGCAAACAATAGAGGTTTGTAAAGACAAATACAGACAAAGAGGATACCCAGACACAGTTCTGGAGCAGGCAGCCTCTAGGGTAGCAGCCCTGAGGTGAGAAGATCTTTTACAGAAAAGTAACAAACCTTCAACTACACCTAGAGGAGTGTTTGTATCAACACTCTCAACACAGTCCAAAAGAGTGAAATCCATAATATTGAAGAGATGGTCACTACTTCAGTCAGAACCTGATTTTAAAGGGATGTTTACAGCACCCCCTTTGTTTGCTTACAAGAGATCGAAAAATCTCAAATAAATTCTGAACAAAAATCCCACTGTAATAACAACAACACACAAAGGATTTCTTAAATGCTTAAACTGCTCGAATTGCAACAATGCCATCACAGGCAAAGTTTTACATCACCCCAGATCAGGGAAGCCTATACTTTTGAAGTATAATGCAACCTGTAACAGCAACCACGTAATTTACTATATAAAATGTCCTTGTGACCTATATTACATAGGTAAAACTTGGCGTGCCATACGAACACGCATAACTGAGCACAAGAGCCGAATAAGAACCAATAACAGCAGTTACCCAATAGCACAACACTGGAATAATTGTAAACACAATATAACACAGTTACGATTCAGTGTTCTTGAGCTGTTGGAACCCAGCCAAGAGCGCGACAATGCCAAGTTGTTATCACAACGTGACACACACTGGATTTGGCATATGCAAACCTTAACCCCAACTGGGCTCAATGATAAATTTGAGCTAGCTTGTTTCTTGTGAACCTGTAAATGCTCCATATATTTTCTCCTCATGTGCATATACATTAAACTAATATGCCTTCAGTAACATGATGCTTATATGTTTACCACTGGAATAATTGTCATGTATATGTTCACATTGTGATTTTATATCGCTGTTCCTTTTCTACACTTTTGATCTTGTTATGACTCACGACTGTAAATATTTACATTATCATTGCATCAATATATATGGACCCAAACCTGCAGTGTCATTACAATTGTTGGAATATGTTTGTTTCATCAGCCCACCTTGGTGAATCACCTCGTTACCTCTTTTTCGTAATTTCTCATCTTTCTGCACACCAGTTCGTACTAGTTTAAGATGGCCGCCACGTAGCGCCTTTTAAGTCCCTTTTCTATCACTATGTCCACATTCACTACTAACAAGACACGCCAAACTCTCAGAACTGTCATTCATATCAGCAGGACCGTATCGGTTGCCGCACCAACAAAAGGCTGTAGCTGGTGAGTGCCGTGATACTCATTTTCGCTCTACGTGTGACATAAATAACTGAAGGGCCGTCGTACTAATGGTAGCATTTCTCACTATAGGGGTCGCGGTAACAAGCCTCTCGCTCCCGCGGTTCCCGTTTTTGCTCTAATTGGGTAAGTTCCCGTACCGAGCATATTTTGCACCTTTGGTTTAACATCTAAGTACCGCGTATTGAACCCACGTTTCTCATAATTCTAACAGAGCCACTGACATACAGTACCTGATTGAATATAATCGGCCAAGATATCCGTCCGGTATCTCCCAAAAGAGAGATCACTCGGTAAGCACAGCTTTCGTTTTTTTCAATGTTCTGATCTTCTTTTCTTTTCATTCCACTTCACATCTTTGGTGAACATTTCAGTGTAGGCACCTTTAGGCTCCACCCGTTCATTTTCAAAAACACCACGTTGCTTGGTAATTGGGCATCTTTACTTTTCATTTAGGTCATGAACATTGTGCTTGTTTATTTTCCCTGACCGTGATATTATGAACCTGTAGCGTTACGCTGCTCCCTCTTTTAAATAATCCTATCTAAATCCGTTTTGTAAATTCCCCTGATGAAGGGCGCACTGGAAGCCCGAAATGCATTGGGATATGTAGATGTGAAAAATCAATGCCATACGCTTTGGATTTTGTGAAAACTCAACAATCTCCATGAACAAGAAATAAATATGAATTCAAGAATACATTGTAGAGATTCACATTATTATGTTATTTGTTTCAAGATATAATGTTCAGTTTGTAAATGTTTCTAATAACATGTGATATTAAGCCGTAGCTTTGCTAACATTTGACAGATCATATTTTGAATACACTCAACGAGTGAAGAGGCTGTGCACGGTTTCTTCCTGGATTTTAATCCAGGATTGTTTTACTTTTGTCTTTATCTATCCCCTCATGCAACTTATTTTATCTTGAGATTGATAATTTGTTGACGGTTTAGAGCGTATTTTCTCACATACGGTAATTTTAAAGACTAATGCATTTTGAGTTAGATAAATTTAACAAATTGTAAACAATGAGTCTGTGTTTATTTTTGTCTGTTTATTATTTGAGTAACAGTTGCTTTCAATTTTTCAACTAATTGGCCCATCGACCAAGAAGATGGAAATTTGAACGAGAAGGTTTATTGTGTAGAATATGAACTGTCCAAAATTTCAACTATTGAATATGAAGTGGTAAGACATTTGTAAACTTGACACCAGCGCCACAGGGACTTTGGTGTATGTGCATGGACCAAAGTAAATGAAATATTTGAGTGTTCGTCCCTGGCCAAATTATTGGGCCCACGCTGGATCAATATCATTGGACAAATCAGACCCAAACCAACCAAACAATCTACACTCCTGTTTGAAAGAGATGGACCAGTGACTGGATGATAACATGTTAAAATTCAACGGAGATAAAACAGAATTTCTGGGTTGCTCCCCAGTGAAACTACAACATCAACTCCCAGCAAAATGTTGGCCATGGCCGACAAATTAGGATCTGAACATAGCACATTCAGTATGAATTTTGGTAGTCAAAAATTGTCCCCTTGCTCCCCTAGCTTTATATGGTGATTCAGGTGTTGGTTGCCAAGCTTGCACTAAACAAAGGAAGACAGAACTCTGCAACTGAGACACTGCAGAAACTTCACTGGTTGCCAGTAAAAGAAAGGTGCATTTTTAAGGCTTTATGCATACTGCATAGGGCAGTAAATTGCACGGGACCCAAAGCTCTACAGCAGAAAGTTGAACTCTATAGGCCTGCACAAACCTTAAGTTCATCCCATGCTGGTCAAGCATCTTTTCCTTCTTTTAAAAAAACACTACTTGGAGGCAGAACCTTCTAGGTCAAAGGTGCTCAACTATGGAATGACCTCCCACTCTTCCTAAGACCCAACAGTGACCTGTTCAGTTTTAGGAATAATATAAAATCATTGGGCCAGATGTACGAACATGACAATTTGCTACTCGCAAATTGCCCTCGATTGCGAGTCGCAATTTGCAAGTTCCAAATTGCCATGTACAACAGTGTCTGAGACACTGTTTGCGATTCCCAATGGGGTCGCAAATTGGGAGCTTCATCAATATTCATGAAGCACTCGCAATTTGCGACCTCATTGGGAATGACTGGCCCTCCCAGGGATGGTGGCCTGCTAGGCTCAGCAGACCTCCATGTCTGGGACTGCTTTTAAATAAAGCAGTTTTTTTTAATGCAGCCCTCTTTTCTAAAAGGAAAACTGGATGCATTTAAAAAAAATAATGAAACGTTTTCATTTAATTGGGGGGACCACTGCCTGCCCCTAAAAAATATTGTCCCCTGCATTTGCAAAGGGGAAGGCGTCACCTGGGGTCCAATTTGCGAGTGCATTACAGCCCTCTTGAAGAGGGCGCTAAATTGTGAGTGTTTTGCGACCGTAATTGTGGTTGCAAATCATTCCTACCTAGGGTATAGACTCTCGCTATTAGGAAGGGATGCCCTTGGCACGCCCCTTCCTAATAGTGACTCGCAATTCCTATGTAGAGAATCGCAAAAAAATTGTGACTCGCTAAATAGGAATTATACATGGGCAAACCAGTTTGCGCATGAAATTTAGGGTCGTACATCTGGCTCTTTCCCTGGAAATAGAGGGTTATATTAGAGTGACACAGTGCTAAATTTTAATAGTACCAGTGCCAAGATGCCCGCTGGGTGATAGTTGCGCTCAACAAATGATTAATAATTAGAGAAGCTGTTTGCCCTGAATTATAGGATATCAAGAGGAAAAGCTGGGGGCCTCAATTGTGGATGATGACGCAAGATGGGTAATAAATGTGTTGAAGAATAATATTGTCAGAGGACAGGATGAATTTGGGGTTCCTTTCTATAAAATATATGCTAATAGACTACTCCCCAGACTTGCTGCTCTGTTTAGCAGCCGTGCAGGAAAGGCGATAGCCCCTTTAATGGAGAGGGTAACAAATAAGGTCTTGCATAAGCCGTGCAGTGATTAAAAAAAAAACTATGCTCCTCTTAGGATTATTGCTCGCCTTAATATAGATGCTAAGCTGTATACAAAGGCACTGGCAATGATGTTGGAGTAAACCCTCAATAAATTGATACACCTCGATCAAAGCAGATTTTTGGATGGGAGACATACTCACAACAGCATATGTAGGATTGTCCATCTGGGCAAAAAAAAACAAGAAGAAAGTGCTGGCAATACTACTTGCCTTGGAAGTGGAAAACGTCTTTAACCGTGTGGACTGGACCTTTCTGCAAGGAGTGATGTTTTGGATGGTCCTTGGATCTAACTATTTAAAGATGGTGGCAAAAACTACAAACAACCCTTAGTGTGGTCTGTCACACCCTATATATTTGTGGAGTGTTTCCTCAGGGCTACCCCCTGTCTCCATTACTCTGCACAATGAACTAAGACAAGACATTTGCTCGTTATAGAAGGGTTCACATTTGGAAAACATAACATTAGTATTATGGTATATGCGGACTATATTTTTCTTACTCTGGTCTCCTCAGAGAAATCCTTACCAGTGGTCATAGCAAACAATGAAACAGTACAAGGATAGAAGATAGACCCGGAGAAGTCAGGACTATTAAATTTGCCCCTGGGGTATGAAACAACACATAACTTAAAAAGACAATTCTGAGTAAATGGGCAGAACGGCAAATTAAATATTTAGTTGTCGTAATTACCCCACTATGACACCTATTAAAAACTAACTACCTACATCTGTCTACTTCAATTAAGCAGAACATGACTAGGTGGGCACAACTATATATTTCTGGCTGGCACAAATAGATGTCATAAAAATAAATTTTCTGCTGAGATTCCTATACCTTTTGGAGGCTTTGCCCATCCCAGTCGAAGGTGTGTTCCTAGAACAAATATAGAAACAACTTACAATGTTCATATGGAACAAAACCAGGGCTAGGATTCTTACCATATTATTGCAACATGCCAGGCCCAAAAGAGGTATGACACATACTCACACATGTACTATAAGGCCACAAAAATGCAAGCGTTAACAGAATGGTTGAAGGGGGGGAATCAGACAGACTTTGGGTACACTTAGATCATGCTGGTAGGCAGCTGGCTGTGGAAATCACATAGACCACCTAAGGTATTCTTAAATACTCCAGTGGCCACAACACTGAACGTATGGTATTAGGGGGCAACACATAAGGGGCTGGCAACATTCCCCTCTCTCTCATAAGTTTAACCTTTTTTTAAATATCTGTGATAAAACAAGTACCTCTTATGGAAAAAGATTTAGAAAAACGATGCTGTTAGCACCTAGTTTGAAGATGGTGATCTATCAAAAAACTCACCCAAAAGACACAAACACACAAGTAAGACTGTAGTGTGAAATAAGTATTTGTAATGGTTCCTCGATTTTTTGTATCTTGTGAGCTATTAATGGAAAATAAACATACCTTCTCAGTGTGCTCTTCACATCCTGGGGAGAGAAGCACAAGCAGATCAACATAGAACTAGCGGAGTTTATGTTCACAACAAAATGTATATTTTAAAAACACCACTCACAAGTTTACACATATAAAACAAATAGATTCACTAATGCACATTTTTATCATCAAACTTCATAGGTAAAGCGCTAGGCACAGATTTTCTTGATTAAAATATGAATGTGTTCAATGTAATAAGAGTCTAGAACCAAACCAACGTACACTAACAAAATCGATAGTCTTTGTTCAAATTAGGATTTGTTCTGAAAAGGAAATCATTGTATAGAAGTGGAATATCTTCTGCATGTTGTGAAATGGGCTACTCCCCAGGGCCCTAGGACTCAGTATGGAGCTGGGCACCTCTTTTCTGGGCTCTGGAGCAGTAGCTCACCTCCTCGCTGATATAGGTTAGGGTCCCATGAGGGAAAATACATTCATAGTGGGAGCAGTAGGGTATACAAATGTTTACATTAGCCATTATGAAACACAGGTCTGTTGTGGTACTCTTAATGTATATAAACCAATGTCACTTCTGTAATCTGGGTCAAAGAACACAAGGCCAGGCCACAAAACAGACAACAAATTTAAATGTAATATAGCAATAAGATTCTCAGGAATAAGACTAATAGTTTGGCATTCTTAAACACAGACATCTGGTAGGGGAAGAACACAATGTCTGGGAGGAGGGAATCTTGTGTTTGTATCACAGATCCTGGCCTCTTGAAAAAAAAAAATACATCTTCAGTTAATGTAGTAAATATGTCCACATGCACTGGCTTGAATGAATGAACTCCTTTACTTGTGAATCTGTGCCAGGAAAGGGTTCAATATTAAGGCCACTGGACACAAGCGGCCAGACAGTATTGACTGCCTACTCTCTCTGTTCTAGGTGTCTGGCTGTTCTCTGTAATATTCAAGCTATACATGCTTGTCCCACACCCCCTCTGCATGAAGTATGCACCAACAAAAACTGCTGCTTGTTTGTGCCCTTCGGTCTGATAGATGTTGATGTTGAAGGCCTCATAGCTCTCAGTCACCACTGAGCCGGACTCACAAGAGTTGCATTAGGTGGTCCTCAGCTCAAGGACATAGAAATGTATTCTTGTCTTTCTTCTTTCTTGCATGGCTCTGTGTGGGCCAACCTCTTTTGAATCAGGCACTCTCAATCCTGGGAGTACCTCGGCCCACCTTAGAAGGACCTGTTTTTGCCAGAAGTGATGCACCTGGAATCCTAGAATTCATAGAGTCACTCGGTCAGGCTAAAGCTGCCTATAGATGCTTATCCAATCACATTCCATGGTTAATACACTTGGAGTGCATTATATCTGTTTTTTTCATTTTTTGAAATTACAGTTTCATAAAGTCTCAATTATTATTTTCTGTGAAAAAATAAACATCGCCCCTGTATTAAACTACACACTTGGCGACCTTCTAACCTCAGGGGTTACAGCTAAATGTCAAATCATCATGACAAAATCCATGTTAAAGGTTGCATGTATAGGATCGAGAAGTCCAAACAAACATCTGACCACAAGGTAAATTAATCTAATTCCTGGAAGTCGCTGATAAGACCACCCTTGGATCTGTGAAGGGCTAGAGGAATCTTTGTACCAAAAACCTGACAAGATCCATGTTCAAACTTTGAACCCTGGAACTCTGTAATCAGTGATTGCTTCGCTAATCAATAAACATTTTTTTTGGTATTTGTTTTCCGGTTGGAATAGCCTAAAAATCACGGACTCCTTGCAGTAGTTTTCAACTAAGTTCTCAATGCTTTGGGGCATTGTATCAATCACTGCAGTTGCTGCTTTTGGTGCTCTCTGTCTCAGGCTGATGCCCTGGGGAAGTAACGTTCCAAAGTAAAATCCGGCTTTTCGTAGGAAAGTACCACTGCAAGTACAAGGCTCACACTCTATCCTCAAGATCTCCGAATAGCTCATAGAGGCCACATCACCAAGTGTCACCACTAATAGTTTTGTAGATCCCTTAAATCAGGGGTTCTTAATCTGTGGTCCTTGGACCATGGGAGTCCACAATGCATCTTCAGGGGGTCCATGGCTGTTAAAAAAAAATAATAATAGTGGCAGAATTATAAGCTATACATACTCTGCAAAGGTGAAGGAGATTGATATTGTAGGCTAAAAATTAAGCTTGTATCCTTTTACTGATTTGTGGGAGCCAATCAAGTAACGCAAAACAGAATCTAGAATGAACAATTGATTTTAAGCAACAATTGCGTTCTGACAAAAGGAGAGCAAGCATTCGGAGCAAACACGGTTAAGCGATATTCTACAGCTTATCATATAAATTCATCTTTTAAAAATAAAAGTACATTCTGAAACGCTTCAAACTTCTCATAAAACTAACATTTTGACTTTTGAATGATTCTTTGTCAAATAAATACATTATTTTGTAATTAGTTAGATGTATACTTGTTCCTGTATTTTGTGCATTGTTTTGGAGGTTCAATCCGTAGAAATATCTTATCGAGGGATCTCCAACTTCCAGTAGCGATTGTGTGGAGGTCCACAAAAGTTGAAAGGTTATGAACCAGTTCACTAGGTGATAGTGCAAGCTACGGATGATCAAAGCTTAAGATCCAAATAACGCAGAGACCAACTTCCAATTCAGCCAAGTCGGATCATTGACACTTACAAAAGCATTTTCCCATTGCCGCGCTGGAAGAGTGAAGTTTGGCCCTCAAGAGATTGAACCTATGCTGGGGTAGAACGCCCCATTCCAAGCAACAAGAGACAAATGGAATTTTGCCACCTGAGTTTATTGCTGGTTACTTGAAAGGGGCTCAGTGTCTCCCCATTCGTCCCGAGCCCGTTGGCACACGTCCATCATTGGATGTCAGTGGATCTCATTCAGGCATGGGTTAGGAATTTAAAAGGAAGATGGTACATCTTAAACCAGCCAAGCTAGAAGCTGGGTATCAGCCTTGTCTTAAAAAAGGGTCTCATATAGACATCAAGCATCCACTAACCCTACATTTGTGAGATGAAACATCCCCTAACTCTACATTTGTGAGATGAAACATCCCCTAACTCTACATTTGTGAGATTAAACATCCACAAACCCTACCTACATTTGTGAGATCAAACAGATAGAACCCTACATTTGTGAGATCAAACATTATCTAACTCTACATTTGTGGGATCAAACATCCACTAACCCTACATTTATAAGCTCACTCTATGTTTGCAAGGCACATCAAATTCGTGAATTTCCAAACCTGCAATCGTTGCTAGGCTGTACTGACTTTATTGGAGCAATACCAATGATAAAGATTTGTTAAAAATATTGTGAAAAGAAAAAGAGAGCCTGGGAATGGAACACAGTAATACTGAACTTAAGCAACCTGGTAAAGATGATACAATATTTCTCACTGATATGTCCACCGACACTTGGCAGAGACAGACAGGGTAGGCAGTGCTGCCTAGCTTAGCTTCTCTTCAGACCATGTGAAGAAGTGTAGTGGCCAAAATGGCACTGGAGGCAGGTGGTCTGCTTGAGTGTACTGCATTTTTTTCATTGGCCATGTAACTCCACATCCTACCACTGTTGTTTTCCCTGTCTTTGTGATCAGGCTGTTAAGTGGCCTTCTCCACTAGCTGCACTGATCTTTTCATGCTCGACTTGTGAAGGTTTAATACACCAAACCGTCAACTGGTACACGCATTGTGAAGCAGAAAGGCTGGTGGTAGGGCACAGAGAGTTGAAATGACTTGGAGAGAGGCTTCATGGAGTCTCTGGTCGCAACACATGAAACACACAAACACAGTCAAGGAAACTACATGTCAATGTCACATGAAGCTACAGGGCTCTCACGTGATATGCAAGCAGTGGCAGACATTTTGAAGGCACAAAGTAAATGTTCCTCCTGGTCCAGAGGGTCCTTGATAGATACTCCAGATGCAAAGTTGCTGCAGCGTGTTATTAACAATGGAAGTCTATGAAAGACTTAGAGAAACCATTTATCTTTAAACTCATACTTTCTAACACTATTTCGGAAGTCATCCTTTAAGGATTATGAACTCACATATTGTGCATCTTTCGAGATAGGGAGCAAAAAGGATTCTCAGCTCTTCACAGTCTTTTGAAGCTCCTTTGGTATTAAGTTACAGATAAAGGGTGAAAAAGTGAATGTTTGTTGTCAGGATAACTTGATAATACTAATGTACATTTATTATGCTGCAATGTATGAGCCTGCTAAGAATGCATCATAAATTACAGAGCATGTTCACATAACACAGATCATAGCTGTCTGCAGTGAAATGCAGTTTCCTTAACCCTTAGAGAGTTGGAGATACAACAGAATGTTTAACTGAACACCTTGTACTATTTCAGAAATCAGTTGCTGAGCATTCTCTATAAAATCCCTGAAGCTGTACCATTCACCTTTTTCTGGCTATACTTTTAACCAACACATTACTTTGTGCATAGTTAGAAGTGCGGTCAGAGAGGTTTAGAAGAATTTATCATTCTCAATGGATCAAATTTATACGGTTGATACTTTCTGACACTGATGACTGTTTGGTGATCTTTTTGTTCTCTAGATTTTGTTGGGATCTGGTCCTTTAGAATTGGGAACTCTGGTGCAAGAACGTTCCCTGTGTGGAACAAGGAGTGTGGAGTGTTCTGGCATCGGCAGCTGCTGTCGGGGAGTTTCTGTGGCTGGAGCTAATAAAGTATCCTCCAACCAACTACCAGTGTGGAGACTTACTTCATTTCACTGGCGACGATGATTCCAGTTTCCAGTTCACCCCATCGATGGATTTAGGTATGACGAACTGCTCCGCTTTCTGATCACTAGTTTTGCTTCGTGTGCCTGCGCTGACTTCTACGGTTCCTGCAAGTCCATTACTCGTGGTTGTGGCGGACTCCGACCCTTGCTGATGCCTGTGTGTTGGCGTGTTCTTCATTTTGAGGTATTTTTCGGCTATTTTGCTGTTCGGCGCGCGATTGAGCTCACTCTCGCATCGTCACGCCTACGCATTGCCTTACTCTTCTTTGTGACGCGCACGCAACGTACAGAAGTTGCGTGCGGCCATTTTGTTCACCGTCTCCACGGCAACCTCGCTGACACGCACAGCCTTTCATCAGTTGTGCTCAGCTATGAATGCGCTTCATGTTGTATGCGCCCAGCTGTGAATGTGCTTTGTGTTACTCAATAAGTCTCAGTTTCACTGTTTTCACCGCTGATGCACACAGTTTCCACTTTCGTGTTCTGCAGTGCCAGTTGCAGTAGTTCACTTTTGGCACCTCCTCCCTTTCTGCAATCTGCTGGCACACTTCCTGTTAAGTGGGATGACTGGAAAGATACTTTTGCGGCGTATCTTGAGGCAATTGACGGAGAGACTTTTACTTCTAAGAAAAAGAAGGCTTTATTAATTTATAACCTTAGTGCTGAAGGCAGAAGTGTTTTAAAAACTCTACCCATGGAAACTGTGAGCACCTTAGTGAGTGGTGGAGATAATTGTGACTCCTGGTTGGTGGATGATTATGCTACGGTCATCAAAACTTTAGACAAACGTTTTAGTCCCAAAAGGAACGTTGTTCTTGAACGTCACAAATTTCTCCAGCGTGCTCAAACTCCTGGCGAATCGATTGATGATTTTGTAGCTGCGCTCAGGATTCTTGCTGTCAATTGTAATTATAGAGAGTTCAGGGATGAAATCATTCGGGATCAGTTAATTGAAAAGACCTCCAACAAGAAAATCCAAGAGTAATTACTATCTTCTGATGATCCCGATTTAGAAACTGCTCTCACTCTTGCTAGATCCATTGAAAATTCTCAGTTTTGTGTGAAAGAGATGAGCAATCTTACCTCTTCTACTGAAGTCAAGCTATTGAAATCCACTTCCAAACCTACTAACTAAGACGCCTTCTGTTAATGTTGAGAAGTCTTTTCTTTCTGGTGTTCCACGTTCCTCCTTTGTGACTTCTAGCAAAACCAAGACTGAACAAAAGGATGTAATGTGTTTCCGTTGTGGTAGTACTACTCATCTTGGCAATGCTAAATTTTGTTATGCTTTAAATCAGACTTGTTACAATTGTGGAAAGAAGGGCCACTACTCTAGGATGTGCAAAGTCGCTTCCACCAAGAGTAACCAGGATCAAACTGTGAAAACCATCACTGATGACTCTGACGAAGAGAACTATGAATTACTTATGCTGTCCTCCTCTGCATCTCACGGGGATGGTGTGGTGGAGTTATCTGCCTTAGGTGGTGTTCACCAAAGGAAATCTCCTTCTTGCCATATCTCTGTGAATGATACCTTTCTAAGTTCTTAAGCTGATTCTGGTTCTCCTTTTACTTTGGTTAATGCAGTGGATTGTGACAAAATAGGAAATGTGCAACTGGGCAATCTAGTATTAACATTTTTGCTTATGGTGGGAAAAGGGTTGAGGTTTTGGGAAAATGTGTTGCTAATCGCAGATTTCATTCTGATCTTGCCACTGGTACTGTATTCATGGTCAAAGATGGAGCTAATCTTTTAGGTTGGGATGAGCAAGGTGCCCGGAACATTGTGCTGGATCCTAATCATCCTGACATGGTAATTTCCCGTAGCGAGTTTTATAAATCTGTTCCCGGGTTAATCTTCTGCTCATGTGGTGACCCAATTGTTTGGTGTCAAGTGGGAACATATGTTTCCTGAAGTTTTTGATGGTAAGTTAGGGAAACTCAAAGGTTTCCAACACCAGATTATTCTCAAGGATGTTGCTAAGGCTGTTGCACACAAAGTTCGCAAGGTGGCTTTGAGTCTTCGTCCTGAACTTAAAAAAGAATTGGAACGTTTATGTACGGCTGGAGTTATTGAACCCATTGAGGGTTCTGAATGGCTCGCACCAATTGTTTTGGCACGCAAATCAGATAATTGTCTTAGGATGTGTGTTGATTTGAGAGACCTAAACGCTAACATCTGGGTCGATCGTCAACCTCTTCCTAATCATTAACAAATTGTTGACCACTCCAGGCAATGCTAAATTTTTTACTTCCCTAGACATTTCTTCTGCATACCATCAGATTGAACTTAGTAAAGAGTCTAGACACTGGACTTCTTTCGTAACCCCGAAGGTGCTTACCGTTACATCCGGATGCCCTTCGGCCTTGCCTCAGCTTCGGCTGTTTTTCAAAGGTTAATGAAAAACTTGTTCAAGGATATTCCTGGAGTTGTTTTCTTACAGGATGATATCCTTATTCATGGGAAGAATGAACTTGAACATGATGAGAGTCAAACATGTTTTAAGTATCATTAAAGCAAGCGGGTTAACGTTGAGGGCTGATAAATGTACGTTTTTACAAGATGGGGTTGATTACTTGGGCCACCACATTTCTCACAATGGTATCGAGCCTAAATTTAAGATTATGGATGCTATCCAGAATGCACCCACGCACACGAACAGGGACCAGCTTCGTTCATATTTGGGACTGGTAGAATATTATGCTAAATTTGTCAGTAATTTTTCCACCAAGACTGCTTCCATGCGCAATTTTCTTAAAAAGAATGTCAAATTTGTATGGGATGAGGATTGTCAAAATAACTTTGTATCAATTAAGAATGAGATTGTACAAGCTGGTCCGCTTAAACTGTTCAATATCAATGACTTATGCATTATTTCAACTGATGCTAGCAATGTTGGTCTAGGTGCTGTTCTTCTTCAAAAGAGAAGTGATGGTCGAGAGGAAACAATTGCCTTCCAAACTTAATAAGGAGTGGATGTGTAGAAGAATGGTCGTACTGGTAAATTGTCTGGTGTGACTGATGTCAGTGCTGCTGTACAGTCAAAGTATGATACTAGGCCTGCTGCACGTCATTCCTTGGATGTTAAGGTGGGTGATTGGGTGAGATTAAAAAAACGGGTTTTCTCCGTAAAGGTGAATCTCGATTTTCGTCTCCTAAAAGGGTGTCTGTGGTAAAGGTTCGGGTGGTGGTGTTGATGGATGGAAGGGTGTGGAATAAATCTTTCATTTCCATTGTTCCTAAACCTATGGTTGATGAAGTCAACAGAAGACTTGGCACGCGTTCTCCTGCTGTTGGTGTGTCCTCTGATGTTCATGGGAGGGATGGTGTTGTTCATTCAGATCATGTTCCTCCTAGGAGAGTGTCTTCCAGGACGAAATGTTTACCTGTCATGTTTCATGATTATGATATGCAGTAGTTTGTGGGGTAATGATGTTTCTTTGCTTCTTCCCGTTTTTTTTTATTGTATCCTTGTTTCTTTTTTTTCATCTTTCTATTCCTTCCTTTTTTGTTTCTTTTATTTTCTCTTCTCTCCCTTTTTTCTTTGTTTCATGAAGAAGGGGAGGTGTGTTGGGATCTGGTCCTTTAGAATTGGGAACTCTGGTGCAAGAACGTTCCCTGTGTGAAACAAGGAGTGTGGAGTGTTCTGGCATCGGCAGTTGCTGCCGGGGAGTTTCTGTGGCTGGAGCTAATAAAGTATCCTCCAACTAACTACCAGTGTGGAGACTTACTTCATTTCAGATTTATAAACTTGTCTTACCTTCAGTAACTCCACCTCTTGCTGTTGACACTTTGATTCGATCTCTGTGATCAGACTCTTGAGGACAGATTGCTGTTCTTCCAATTTTGTCACTTTCTCTTTGATGCTCTGCAGACTCTTCTTCTCTTCCACCTCCAGGCTGCTGAGGTGACGAGATTTTTCCTTCTCCAAAAACTCCTGGATCTTCTCAAACTCATTTATGATTTGCTCTCTTTTGCTCTTGAACTTGGCCTACAACATAAAAATAAATCACTTAATACATATTTCTGAGGCGGTAGAAATGTGAATAACTTTATCAATTGGCTCTAGGGCTGCCCCATTATGATGCAGGTTTTCTTATCATTCACCAAGTAACTGAGTGCCATCATATCTGACATACCAGAGAAAGCGGCATCCACTAGAAGAGCAGATGACAGGAGAGGTAGCTCTTCCCCACGTATGGACATTTCTGTTTCTATTATTTGATCCCTGGGTGGAAGAGTGGAGGTGTTTGGTTGTCTAGGAAAATAATGGAATGACTGTACTGCAAGCTGTGATAGAAATATTTACTGGAAAATCGTAATTGTGTCACAGCACAGGTACTGGTGATGGAAGATACACTCAGCTTTAAAGGTAAGTCTCTTCTCCACAAGAAGACAGTGTGGAGAAAGGTGCGCTAGATGTAATTCATGGATGCATTTTTGGGTCGGAAAATTGCAATGGGAGAGAAAGAGGAGCTCACCATCAATGAGATGCGTTTTGGAAGCACAGAAGAGAACATTTTTAGAGCCTGCATTTAGAAAAGGAAATGTCTTGGTCAACAGAAATGCCATGATTTGGAGGTGAACGAGAGTTGGGGATTGGTCAGGAGACAACAACATGGCCAACGAAAGTCTGGCGAAACCTTTGCTATCACAAAATGCCTTCGTGTTTTATGTTAAAGACAAGACAGTACTGGTTCAACTAGCAAGAGTATCATTATTAGTACAGGAAGGAGTCATGTTACAGTGAAGCACATTTAGGGTATCATCAGCATAAATGAAGTACATGTTCCTTACTCTTCCCACGGCTTTACAATACATGCTTGAAAGATAAAAAACTCAGTTGCTTCAATCTGTTTCCAAAAAAACTCACAACTGTAAGTATGCGCAGGAACAGCCAATCAATTGGCACTAACCCACGCCTGGAAAAACATCACTGGTATCACACTACAGAAAAAGTTTCGAATCACATGGGCTACAATATGAAGGCCCTACATTTCCATATAAATGAAAATGTGAGATCATAAACAAAATTGATATATATATATATATATATATATATATATATATATATATATACACACATACATGTATAGATGTGCATGCATACATATAACTTAACTGTGAGGAGCTTTGTTTACTCTTGTTCTTGTTGAGTAACAACCCAGGGAGTGCCTTGCCTACTCATACCCTCTACACTTCACTGCTGCATTCCAACTTCACCAGAGGTCACAAAGGGTTTGTTGCATTTTATCAATCAATCAGTATTTTATATACCACTGCAAATCACCTGGTATGGTATCCAGGCACTTGTGGGTCAATCGAACAGCCATGTCTTGAGGGCTGTTTGGAATTCAAGAAGTAAAGTGATGGGCCGGGTGTGCATGGTGAGGCTGTTCCAGGTCTTTGCTGCAATGTTGGAGAAGGAGCATCCTCCACTTCTGCTTCGGTGGCTGCGAGGCGTGTGGGTGAGTGATAGGGAAGTGGAGCATAATCTTCTTGATGGCCGGTGGAAGTTGAGGTTGAGGTTTATGAAGGTTTATGTAGACGGGTCCTTGGTTGTGTAGAGCTTTGTGTGCGTGGGTCAGCAGCTTGAATTCGCATATCCTTCAATACTGGGACCCAGTGTAGTTGCTGGAGGTGAGGTGTGATGTGGGTTTGTCGGGGGAACTACTTCTTGCCACAGTCCTGTTTTTGCACAGCTGGAAAATAAAGTCTGCAATCATACAAAGGTATGACTGTCTAGCTTTCACAAAGCCAGGATTCGCTACAACATGTCTGGGACAGCTGAAATCTTCCACTACTCATGCTCATGATCGTGAGACATGAAAGTACTTTGAGCTGGCCGAATATAATGAGGAAAAGCCTAAATCGATCAACCATAACATTTGCCCTAATAACAAGACATGCAAGATTATCTAAACAGTATGAAAGCAGCAGCATTCATTTGGAAGTCTTGCCAAGCTCTGTGCTTCAGCAAACATTTCAAGAAAAACATTGAGATCAGATTGTGCGTGGACTACACCACTCTGACAACAGAATGAGATCAGACAGTTCTTAAGACCAATGCCATTGATAACCTAGCAGGAACCTGCTGGTTTTATTTGTTGGACCCAAGGAGCAGATACCCCTTTAGAAATGGGAATCAGGGTACAAGATTCAGCTAGCAAGTTCAGATACACAGTGTATCAGACCCACAGACTATGTTTTAAAAACTGATGGAGAAGACAAAGGATGACATAAACCTACAGAAGTATGTATGTGCCTTGAAAAAACACAAGCAATGGTGAAGGCCCTCAGAAATCATTCCCGGTGGAACACTCTGGGCCTGATTACAATTTTGGCAGATTGGATACTCTATCACAAATGTGATGTAATAGGGCTGATGGGATATCAATCATGTTTGTGATGGAGTAATCCTATCCGCCAAGTTCATAATCAGGCTGTCTGAAGGGATTAGATCTTTCTATAATTAAACAATACCATTTCAATCTGAAAAGCTTTACAAATCAATTATAATTATAGAGAGATCAACAAGAGAGGACTAGTTGATACCTGCAGTGGGCAAAAACACTCTGTTAGACTAGCATCTTTGGTGCAGTTTTCCCTGACTTTTTTACTTGTGACCTCCTGTTTTGCTGGCTTTAGGATTCTGACCACTTTATCACTCTACCTTGCTTATGTGCATGTGCTCTGTACTATAAACATGGTAACATTGGCTTATCCACAATTGGCATTTTTAATTTACTTATAAGTCTCTGGTAAAGTGTACTACATGTGCCCAGGACCTGTACATTAAATGCTACTAGAGGGCCTGCACCACTGATTGTGCCACCCACTTCAGTAGCCCTCATTTGTACTTTTTAATCTATGTTTTACAAAAAGTATTGGCAAAGCGAACACTTAGCATTGCCGACAGATATAGCTATGTGTAACCAGGTGCTAAACAAACATCTGCAAAGCCAATGCATCTCGCCTTCACAATTCAAATGCTAATTTGATCTACAGATATATAGCCAAGGCCTATCACTAAAATGTATATTGTGCCATAGAAAATATTATATCACAGATGGGGGGGGCGCTAGAGGGCGCGCTTGCGGAATGGCGGCCTAGCACTGCAGCTCCCGCTCCTTGGTCACTAATCCTGCATTGATCCTGCGCCACGGGGTGCCGTGTTGCCACCAAAAGACCGGATCCTGCATCTAGAGACTGATCCCCACACTCGTACAAAGTTTGAGGCGGCTGTGATCCTCAGGGCCGGAGATACGGGCTCTTGAAATCTACCCGACGCCAGCCCTGGAGCTAACTGAGGAGGGCGCCCGGCCGCTGCAGCTACGCGACCCCGGGGCTTGCCACGAGGTGCCCAGGCCGCACTGCGGCCTTGCCTGCTTTGCCTGCTTTACCTCTCCGGACCGGAGTGCGGAGGAGGCGGGAAGGGTGAGCGGGCACGGCGGCCCAGCGTTAGTTCACCACCCGGGCGAAGCCTTGCCGGTGCAGAGTGAGAGCTGCTCCTGCCGGGACATCTGCTGCCGTGCCTGTTCCTAGTGGCGCCGCGGGCCCGGACCTGCGCGGCACTGCCCGCCGGCTTCATCGTCCGGGAGACGGAGCGACCACATCTTGGCGGGCTCCCCTTGTCGCTTCCCGCACTACCTGCCTGCACGGCGCTACGAGGCTTTCAAGCGCTGGAGGCGCCGAAAGGCTACAACCGGGATACCGGACTGCCATACATCAAAAATACTACCCGGTGAGTCGCATCGCGCCTGGTGGTGTCTGGTGGGGCGCGCTCCCCTGGATCTGGCCCTGCGGCGCAACGGGGGGCCCGGTGCCTCGAAGTTCCCGCTGCTTGACAGGTGCCTGAGACCACTGCTGGAGGCCGAGGACAAGGCAGGCAGCTGCTGCCTCTGTACATTCATTGGACACATGGCGCTGCTGGTGGCACATGCTGCGTGACACTACAGAGCTTCGAACCTGTGGTCCTCCTGGCGTGCAGCTGGCTGTTTATCGCCCACTTGGCTCTTTCTACCTTCCCTATCCTAGCTGGACCCTCGCCTACCTCGAGGCACCGCCATGGGGCGACCTGACACTCGCCAGCCAAAACTGAGCTTCGATAACTCCCGCAAGGGCAATACATCGACGCAGACGCGCCCGGGGCCCAGTGAGTCGCCCCCGCAGCCTGCCCCACCTGTTGCCCCTGCTGCGGACATTACCAACCTGCTACAGGAAATGCGGCAAGGATTTGCTACCGTGGTGGAGAAGGTGGATGGCGTCACGGCCCGACTGGATGCCTTGGTCCACAAAGTGGACCGCCATGAGGAACGCCTCACGACTGCGGAACAAAGAATTTCCGACAACACTGACGCCGCCGCGTCCCACACGACTCAGTTGGCACGAATGGATAACCTCCTCCGCATAATTGCGGCAAAGAACGAGGACTTGGAAGCACGAAGCCGCCGGAACAACATTCGCATTACTAACTTGCCGGAATCCACTGCCACAGGCAGAATGGAGCTCTATGTGGAGAAATTGCTTAAGGGCTCAATCGGGGAGGAAGCTTTCTCATCCCAGTTCATAGTGGAGAGGGCCCATCGTTCGCTGGCACCTATGCCCCAACCTGGCCTACCACCGAGGCCCATAATTGCTCGACTACTGAATTATCGAGATCGCGACACGGCCCTCCGAGCAGCCCGGACACAAAGATCGCTGAGGTTTGAAGGCATCACATTTTCCATCTACCCTGACTTCACACCGATGGTTCAGGATGAACGGCGCAAATTCCTTCCAGTGAAGAAGAAACTACGGGAGGCCCAAATAGACTATGCACTCTTATACCCGGCGAAGCTGAGAATTACTCATCAGGGCAAGCAACGCTTCTTCACCAACCCGCAGAAGGCCGAGGATTACCTTAAATCGATCCGGAGAGCACGCAGAGATGACCAGGCACCTGAGGACGAACTAGAGAATGATGAACTACCTCCAGAACGCCAAGGAGACTAATGGCCTTCATGAACTTTGATCTATGATAACATTGTACCTATCTGCTGGTTGGCGCTGAAACACCATTTGGGCGATGGAGAGGTACACGAGTGAGGACATTTACTGGACATCGCACCCCAGTGGTAACGTATACCAAGGACCGCTCTCTCGGCCCTAGCCTCCACCGAGGGCGGTACAGATTGGAGCTATGGGCCGGATAGTGGCAGCGCGCACCTTCAGATGTTCCCCTATCGGGTATTCCCCATTGACTTATTGCTTGTTTGGCTGATTGCCACCCAGGAGTTGGGGGGGAGGGGAGTGAGGGGGGGTTGTTTTTGGGGATCCTATGGCTGCTGGCATGATTGGGATGCTGGGGTGGGTGGGGGGGGATTGGACTTCGTAAGGTTACCATTACTTGAACTGTGCATATATATACTGGCTTGGTGTTGGACTTGGCCCTCCGGGCGCAGGTGTGGCTTCATGGTTTGGCCTAATTGGGCCCCTTCTTCTTTACTGTCACTATTCCCATGGCTGCTGTAAACTCGACTGCGCGATTGACATGTCTTTCTTGGAATGTTCGGGGGTTGAACGATGCTCGGAAATGCAGGAATGTTATTGCCTATTTAAATAGACATCATATACAGGTAGCTATGCTGCAAGAGACACACATGCCCATACGCAAGAGTACCCCGTTTGGACTGAAATGGGCAGGGGCCCGCGCATTCTCTTCCTATTCGTCCTATGCAAGAGGTGTGGCAATACTTGTGGCCCGTGGCGTGCCTTTCCACCACATTGGGGAGGAGGCGGACAGGGAGGGGAGGTATGTTTTGCTATGGGGGAGGGTGGGACATGACATCTATTTATTTGTCTCAATGTATGCACCGAATGTAGACTCACCTGCCTTTTTTTCTACACTGTGGGGTAGAATTGTCTCGATTGGGGCACGACATGTCATCTGGGGTGGAGATTTTAATCTAGCGCTGTCGCCCTCCCTGGATAGGGCAGATGGGGTTAGCTCCTACAAGCCCCGAGCTAGGGAGGATTTGGAGGGGGTGGTAGAGGAGGGTGGGCTGTTTGATGCCTGGCGACAGCTACATCCCCACGGACGGGAGGGCACACACTTTACATCTCACACCGGGACTTGGGCACGCTTGGATTACTTTTTGGTAACCCGGAGCATCACTAAGGAACTGTTAGGAGTCGACCATTTGCCCAGAACCTACTCAGATCATAGCCCTGTTAGACTGCAGTTCCGGACTCCTGGGTGGGACAATCCAAGGCCGCAGTGGAGGCTAAGCCCAGATACACTTCTTGATGAGCTTTTCCGTACAGAGCTAGTCGAGGAGATTAGGGATTTCTTCCCTAGGAACAAGGGCTCAGTGGAATCAGTGGAACACATATGGGAGGCTTTCAAGGTCACCGTAAGGGGTTTCTGCATATCTAAAAGCCATGGGGTTCTGCGGGATATTCTACGTACCATCACCACATTAGAGGGAGAACTGCGAGCACTAGAGCTTCAAATGGCGACAGGGGACGATCCACACCTACAGATAGCCTTTAGGGACACACTATCCAAGTTTGAGGAGGAGGCTGCTAGGGAGGCGAAATACCGGGGCAAACATTGGGTGGCCCGGAAGTACTGTGAAGGGGATAGGCCTGGTAAAGTACTAGCCTCACTCACGCGCCCACCGCGAGCACACAACATCATATTGGAGCTCGCTGATGAAACTGGCACTGTCACTAGAGAATCGGATGAGATACTTGCTGCATTCACGACGCACTATTCAACGCTATACACTTCCAAGGCGGAGGCGGATGCTCCATACGCTGACTATATGAACGACGTGGCGCTATGCTGGCTCAGCGATGGCGATAGAGAGTTCCTAGCGGCACCTTTCGAGCTCGAGGAGGTGCGCGAAGCCATTATGTCCCTCCAAAACGGGAAGGCCCCGGGACTCGATGGCATCCCAGCCGAATTCTACAAAGCTTATATTGATATTATGGCACCCGTGCTGAGCGAAGTCTTCACCGAATCGTTAGCTGATGGGGTGTTGCCCCGCTCTATGCGCGAGGTGGTTATCACCTCTCTCCTGAAGCCTGGTAAGGACCCCGCCTCTTGTGACTCTTACCGTCCACTCTCCCTTCTAAACTGTGATGTGAAGATCCTCGCCAAAGTTCTCGCCACGAGACTCTCCCTGCTCATGACTAGAATTGTCCTGCCCGACCAATCTGGCTTCGTGGCGGGTAGATCCACTTCCCATAATCTCCGCACCCTTTTCTCCCTGCTTCGTTCGGTCCATCCTGATATGCCAGTGGCGGCTGTTTTCTTAGATGCTACCAAAGCATTCGACTCTGTCGAATGGCCCTACCTCTTCTCGGTCCTGGCCCGCATGGGTTTCCCTAAACTGTTCTTGGCCTGGGTGCGCCTCCTCTACACAGACCCCACGGCGAGGGTGCTGATCAATGGGAAGTTGTCGTCGCCTATCAGCCTCACGAGAGGTACCCGCCAGGGATGCCCGCTCTCGCCCCTATTATTTGCTATTGCGGTCGAACCACTGGCATGCCGCATGCGCCAATTGCACCGAGAGGGAGCGATACAATGCTTGCAGCGGCAAATCGATGTGTCCCTCTATGCGGATGACATCACACTATATGTCAAGTTCCCGGATATGCATCTTAACCCCCTGCTTCGTGAGTTCGTCCTTTTCGGAGGTCTGTCAGGTGTTCACATCAACTGGGCAAAATGACAATTTTTTCCCCTAACGGATGCGGTCCGTGACTTCCCACTGGATTACCCGTTAGTGTGGTGCCGAGATGATCTTCGCTACTTGGGGATCCGTGTGGCACGAGATAAAGGTGAGACACTCCGCTCCAACTATGGAGTAGCCATAACCAAATTGACTGCCTCCGTCGACAGGTGGATCACGTTGCCACTCTCCATGGCTGGCAGGGCCTCCCTCATAAAAATGGTTATATTGCCCCGTTTCCTGTATTTCTTCCTCAATATCCCCTACTATCCTGGCGCTTTTTTCTTCAAGACACTCCGTGCTGAACTGCGCAGACTTTTTTGGGGTGGCAAATCTCCCCGACTACAATGGTCCACATTGATCCTTCCCTATGACCAGGGCGGTTTCGACATCCCCGATTTTGAAGCATACTACCTGTGCGCACAAGCGCATTTTGCCTACCACTGGATGGCTCCTACCCCCTTCATGCCGCACATAGCAGTGGAAGACTGGATAGCACACCCAATTCCATTGCACGGCCTGATACACTGTCCCGAGACTTCCATCTCTACATCCAACACCTCGGTGTCATGCACGCTAGATGCGTGGCGGCGCATCGCTCGGCGGCTGCTCTGCACGCTGCCCTACTCCCCTAAACTACCTCTTGCCTATCACCCAAAGCTTGCCTTGTTATCGGAACTGGGGTTCCGGCAGCTCTGTGATAAACTTCATGTCACCTGCTGGGGAGATTTGTTTCACAACGGACTTTTCAAATCGGCGGATCTTTTCTTCAAAATGCAGGCACACACGCCCCTTGAACTTTTTTACTATATTCGTCTACGAGCTGGGATGCGGGACATCCTTCCCGATTACCCTGCTGAACCTGCGACCCTGCCACCGCTGCATCACCTTTTGGAGTCACAAGATGGGGCCCATTTGGTCTCTGGGCTCTACCGCCAATATCGCGGAGCTGCTCCTTTGCCAGTCTCAGCCGCCCGATTGCGCTGGTCAGCGGAACTTGATACTGAGGTCTCAGACGACCAATGGAAGTACTGCTGTACATTGACCTCCCGCATTTCTGCCAGCTGCAGGTTGAAGATTATACACTATAAATACCTGCAGAGGGTTTACTAGACACCGGTCCGGAAATATAAATTCGGACTGGCCAATAGCGACCGCTGTGAACGATGTCGAGCTGAGCATGCTGACTTTCTCCACTTGGCATGGTCCTGCCCCCAGATTGCTGATTACTGGCGACAGGTCATTGAGGCTGTTGCACAGATGGTGGATGAGGAGATTCCTGAGGACCCTCTGGTAGCCATCCTTGGGTATACAAAGCACTTATCTAAGGGATGCAGAAAATTCGCCGACATAGCATTCCTCCTGGCCAAGCGACGTGTCGCTTGCCGTTGGAGCAGAGGCAGAGCGCCCAAGTTCAAAGATTGGCTAACTGATCTAACATATTGCCAGGATCAACATACCACTTTTTCTGAATTATTGCCTCTCACGAGTAGACCTAGGGACATTTGGGACCCACTGGTACACTAACTGCTTAAACGCTCAGACGATGATGCGCGATCGGACGATGAGCCCACCATTCCTCAATCACAATAATACTTTCCACTACATTCTGACACTTGGCTGTGTAGGCCGCGTGCGGATTTCCTCCACTTAAAGATCCTCTGTGCCCCTGCTGTCTCCTCGTAAGGCATGCGGCCCCAGTCTCCATGGTGCTACCCCCACGCCCCTTCTTATGCCCACATTCCCTCCCAACTATGTAGACGAGGGCCCCCCTTCCCCCCCCCCACACCCCCCTCCGGGAAACATTTTCCTGCATGTCCCCCCTGGATTTGCGCTATCACCCCCACGAACTGCCGCTCATCTAGAAAGTTGGGCCTGGGACATTCATCACCCCACACAAAGGCACCTGGCAGAGCCGCCGCAATACACCACCACCGTACATTAATGTCGCACAGTAATGCACCACCGCCTTAAAGTAACCTTTATTGGGATGTTTGTTTTTTCTATTTCTTTTCTCTCTCTTGGATCTTGTTTCTCCAAGTTAAAAAAAAAAGAAAAAAAGAGTGGGGATCTCCCCTCACTCACAAAAAACCTGTTCGACTGTGGCACATCCTTCCTTGACCTGCCCCACCGGACAATGCTGAGACGCTATTTATTGCTGTAATGCGCCGCCGGGCCCCCGGGATGCCGGCTACAAGGCTGTGTAAAGTTACTTCTCTATTTGCTGCCGGCCTCCGGGTTGTGGGCACCTCAGGCTGTGTATCCTACTGTGCTTGTATCAATAAAGCAGATTTGAACACCAAAAGAAAAAAAAAAAAAATTTTATATCACAGATATGTAGAAGCGGATTGCACAGGACTCTGTTCCATAATGACTGGATGTTATTTTTAAAAAACAATGCTCTGGTTTGGGGACAGAGCTTCTAGGCTTCCTACTACATTATTACACTCTCCTTCTTGCCAAAACGGTCTGGAAGATGGTTAATTGGTTCTAGATTATAACTTTGACTATGAAGTTTTTACTGGGAGCTGGCCAACTTGGTAGGATACGGACGCATTATTAAATGACAGAAAGTTCTCAAATGTATAACGTAACAGTTCTCATTCCAAAATCATTGCTGAAATTCGTCTTGATAGCCCTGAAGAAGTCACCTGCAAGAAACATGTGGGCGATATATTGATAATGCCCACCATTTTCACAGATTTTCCAGTTTTGATGTGATCCATAAACAGAGTCGTTTTGTGAAGTTGTAAAACATACTATTATTTGTGCGTTTCTTTGTTTGTGTATAACTGCACCAGTAAATTGTCACAGTAATTGTATGTTTGATCTGCGCCCATTCCACGTAAGTTGAATATTATGCTATCTACTTGTGATGGGAAATTATGAGTATTATTGGGTATTTCAATGAAAATCAATATAAACAGTTTTTTGAGTTATATGTACATTACTTCATATTTTTGTTACTTACGTGCTACAGACAATTTATGACTTACATTGTTGGGGTAACCTTTGGCAATTGCCTTAGTTCCATCTTGTGGTAGCAGGGGTATGATCTGTTGCAGCACTATTCTTAATTCAAAGTAGTTCTCAGAAAAACAGGGTTGACATATTGGGGATTGTGTGGGTTTCTATCTCCACTGCTTTCCTTGTAGTGGTCTATTGATATCATATATTGGGAGGGGAAACAGTGTCTTAATGGTGAGGTTAATTTGATGTATGCATGTTGCTTACTATTAAGATGCAGAGTATACCTGCCTATACATCTGAATCATAGTGTGAAGTAATTGCTAAAGATATCTGATATGACTATTTAGTAAAAGGATAGCAAATAATGTATTGAGTGATAATTAATATGTGTAGTGCAAAATACTAGCATTGATCACCCGTTACACAACTCTTTGCAGGAAATATATAAAAAGTGAAAAAATGTATTACATTTTATCTAGGTTTGAATTTTGAATTCTTGCATTTTACAGACCGTTGAAATAGCTAAGAAAGAAGTACATGTAAAGAGGCAGGGAGAGAGCTCGTTTGAGATGCAGAGATAGCGACATATGACAGAAACAGAGTTAGCTAGATAGATAAATGAAGTGAGGCAGAGAGACTGAGAACGATAAAGACGGAGAAAGATAGAGAAACACAGAGAGATTATACTTTTTTTGCACAAACATGCGCAGACAATGAGTTCTCTTTCACTAACAACAGCAATCTATGTTGTCTTGTCTTGCATGTGCAGTCTTTGGCATAGGCAACTGTGGTGCCCCGCTCAGCATACATGCACTCAAAATTAGATCAAGTCTGTCTTCCTGCAGTGGATTAGTGCAAGGAGCCCCTTTCAATGCGAGCCCCTCCCACCTAAGATGCTGCACCCCCCAAAGCTCGCCTGTGGCAACATTCATTTTTATTTACACTTGGACCCTCTGGAAATCATATAGGTAGTCAATGTCAGCATCCACAAGGGCACTGCTGAAGATACCCAGTTTTACCTACAGGTCTTCATGAACCACTAAACTGATGCATTACCATCAATGTCCACATGACCTCTCTTCAAGTTAGAATTTCTTCTCATGGCCAGCTCATGGCCAGCGCTTACAGAATGAATGAATGAGGTTTTGTAGAGCATGAACTGCTGCCCTGAAACCAAGGAGTCCTGGTGGTGCAGACACAGGATAGAATGGGCAGTAGGAGATTTTCAGTCGCGTGGTAAAGGTAAGTTTAATTAGGGCAGGATGTATGTAGGAGAGGAGGCAATTCCAAAGTTTAACAGCAAAGTAGGCATACGAGTGATCACAAGCCAGAAGAGGGCAAAGTCAATGACCCCCGACTTGAAAAGGCGTCCAAAGAGGATGGGATTGGAGACAATATCAAAGGTGGCAGACAGGTCAACTAAGATGATTGAGAATGGATGAAAAGATGCCAATAGAGCAGAGCCTGTACTGTAAAGTAGCCTGTGCCCAGCTTGCAGTTGTTGAGCAGGAAGTTGGATTCCAGAATATGGAGAGTTCTGTAGTGACACAACTTTTCAGGATCTTATGTGCTAATAAAGTAAAGAAATAGGCTTGAAATTTTTGCTGCACTCTTAGCTTGTTTCCATTGTGTAGGGGAGCAAGGTAGAACTGAGAGAAGAGTTCAGGAGTTGTTAAAGGTAGGGAGAGACCAAATTGCTGGCTAGTTTGAGAAAGTGTGGTGGGAAAGGGTCATCTGGGGACCCAGAGTAGCAGGAGGCAATCAACACAGATGTTGCCACAACAGAAATGGTGGAGACGTGACAGAGAGATAGATCTGGCTTAAGACTGGATGATGAGAGAAAAGACAGTTTGTCAAGAGAAGGCTGTGGGGTGATGTTGGAGTAGATGTGATCTTATTGTAAATTTTTAGCCTCAAGGTTATAGTCATTTCTCCTGAAGCATTCTAGCTTTTTGTATTTCTGTTTTTAACTCTCCCAAGGTTTCAGATTACTAGTGGGCGAAGAAGAACTGTGGGGCGAGTTGCTGTTTTTTAAACGGGCTATAGACTCTAGAGCAGAGGATAGCCAATTGTTGAAAATTATCACATTGTCAGATATAATAATACCTGTGGAGGAAGGGGAGTTATTAGTGAGAACGTTTGTAAAGTTGACTGAGCTAACCTTTGACAAGGGTCTGGATAGCTAAGAACTGTTTTGACACATAACTATTAGGTGTTATTTCTATAATAACCAACTGTTAACATAGTATTCACACACTTGTTTGGATATGAACTACGTGTTGTGTTTATTTTGACTATATGTTAACCATGAGAATTGCCCTGTTGGAACAACCTTTTATTTTTCAGATTGATGACCCTTAGCAATATAAGGAGAGTCTACACGGGAATTCCTTGAGTTTGTATGTTTATATTGTCTATCGCCACAAAGTGGGCAGGCCTTAGGGTGCGTATACCACCGTGGGGTAGCCTATGGTCCTGATGAATGCTGAGCGCAATTAGCTCATTATAGCAGAAACATGTCTACCACGATGACTATATAGGACACTCTGGTTCAAATTCACTCAACCACTAGTTGTCCGTTTGCACTTTGTTTTTATTGAAGGTCAGCTATCCCTTTATTAAAATAAGTATAGGGAACAGCTGCTTCTTCTTTTAACTCACTGATTCACACATGGGCACTAATTCACAAGCCCTAAAAAATGAACCCAATGATGAAGCTAGTCACCAACTTTGTTGGTGCATGAGGGTTGTTTTTTGATTCACAGTTCGTCTCACTAACTCCTTCCGCCTTTTTCTTTTTTTGACGTGGGTTATAAGATAATTAACTCTTACCCGGATTTTATTTTAGCTTCTTGGGTAAGCAGACAGTTGCAGGTACGGGAATGGTTTGCAGAAATGAAACTGGGCAACTAAGCACCTCAACACCATGAAAGCTAAGATCCTGGGCTTCCACATCAACAACAATCTCAGCTTCAGGGCTCACATCGGGCCGGAGGCAAAGGCTGCCTAGCACCAATTGTCCCTGCTTCACAATGAAAGCCCTTCATCCTGGGATCAGACTTTGAAACTACCGTACAGGTACCAGTCTTGTCACAGCGAAGGATACAAAAACCCACTGTTAACATCCTGAAATCCACCTAATATGCTTAAACAACATCCTACCTGCACAAATGAGCTTACCAAAGGGCTTTGAAACATTACAAAATATGCTATCTCCAAAGAACTGCTTTGTTTCCCTGTGTCACATTCACGCTTGCACAGTCTACAAGAAGGTCAATTTAGCACAACAGGCACCAGGCAAAGACACATGCAGGACTGGAAACCAAGAAAAGCAATAAAGAGAAAAATGCCACAACAGGAATTTGTTAATAATGGAAAATACGATATCAATGCATGCCACAATATATGTATGTATAATAACAAGCTTGTGTCACTGTTGTTGAATTCACCTAATATGACCTCCCCCTCAACCCGAGTCAGAAATATGTAGTCCGGCAGGCCCTGCAACCTAGGCCTGAAGCAACTGATGGACAAATCAAAGGTGGGGTAACATGTAACCCTTAGACAAATGGGCGAACAGGGAAACCCAGATCGATCCCACTGATAGGCAACAACACCACAATGGTCTTAGGAGATTGCCCCAATAAAACACATTTGGATGTAGGGGCGAGCATTCCCAAAGCACCATAAAGTCAGATGCCACATTAAGCTAGGAACACTCAGCCAATCAGAACACAGCATGCACACTACATGCAGTGATCACGTGCTCCCGATACCCGGCATCTCGACACGTATCCACTGGCCCCACATTGTATCCACGAAAGGTCAAGAAGCACCTGCACTTCTTATCCAGGGACCAGATTTATGGTCTCGTGACTAGGCCCAGATTTCTGTCTCCAAAGAATGTACAAATTACTTTATGACACTGTAATGTATAAAAAAACAGCCGAAACCATTGTACTTTGAGACAGTCTTCAGACCCCGACTGTTGCCTGCTCTCCTGGCCACTGCGTTTAATTAAAGCAACTGTTCCTGTTTTGTCAAAAGCCTCTGTAGTCTTTTGTTTTTTCAAGGTAAATTCACATTCACTCAACAAATTCACTCTATTTTCAGATCAGCCTAGCTTCAAATTTTAGGAAAGAGTTAAGGATCTCTGTAGGCAACACCAAATCACAGTGTAACCACACCGGCTGAGGTCCCATTCAGCGATATCTCTTTACATCACACATCCATCATTACTGTATCCCTTATTCCCTTCTCTCTGGCTGCCAGTACCATGCACCCAAGCCTCCCTTTGATATGTAACATTGCCCTTCTCTCACTTCATATTATTGTACAGCCCCTAATTCCCTTCTCTTACCCACACTGATTTTTATTTTTATTGTAACACTGCGAAGTGTCCAGTGACCAGTTTTAACATCAGAATATTGACTCCCCTTTGCCATGAAGAAAATCAGGAACTGTTGCAGTCTGTTGATGTCTCAGTAGTAGCCACACTTGAACAAATAGACTGAGACACCTGAACTCCTAAACTCTCATAGAGTGAAGCAAGAACAGCTTTAACTTCTGGAAACAGAACTCAATTGCCAACAAAAATTTCAAGATTTGAAGCCACAACTTTCAGTTCACATACCGGACATCTGCCACCTCAAGGGCTGAACAACTAACAAAAGAAACCTTTTCAAGATGTTATTTTGAAATAATATTAAAATAAAAAAAATCTTCATATTTCTGATTTCATGCAGGCCCATTTAAAGCTAAAATTACTTCACTGTGAATACTACAGCCTGTCAGGAATCCTTTACAGGAATACAGAAGCACAAATATAATTAGCTTGGGAAACAACTGGAACAACACCGGCAAAGACACACTTTAACCACAGATAGCGCTGTCTAGTTTCCAGATGGGAGGGGAGAGGAGAGAACGCATTGGAACAAAAAGCTCCGGACGCAGACAAGCAAGTTGGGTTGGGCCCGGGTTGTGGGGGGTGGGGGCTGGTTTATTAAAGGGTTGGGGTCAGATTTAGGATTCGGGGTGGGGGGAGGTGGGGCAGTCTTATTATGAGGGGGAAGGCTTATAGGGCTTTGGTCGGGGGAGGGGTTTGGGGTAGTTTTAAGGGCTGGGGAGGGGTTGGGGAGTTTTTAGTGGTGAGGTCTAGGATGTAGGGCTTTTTAGGGATTTTTTTAACCCCTCCCATGCTCATGACGAGTTTAGCTCGTCATGAGCCACGGTGCTCCGGTGCTCATAACGAGCTCAGCTCGTCATGACCCGTGGAACGCTCAGGTGCGGGGAGAATTCCCCCGCTGTGCTGAACGTTCCACGGAGCCAATGCACCTGTGACGAGCTGAGGTCGTCATGAGCACAGGAGCACTGTAGCTCATGACGAGCTCAGCTGTCATGAGCATGCGGGGCGCTGTGCGCACCACCTACCCCCAGCACAGCGGGGGAATAACCCCCGCAGCGAAGGGGTTAAAGGGGGAAAGGTGTTAGGCCTCAGGGCGGGGAACAGGGTAGGGGGAGTTTTAAGGGCAGCGCGGGGTAAGTTCTAGGGCTTAGGGCAAGGGGGCGGGGTGGTTTTTATATGGGGCAGGGTTTAAGGCCTCAATGGGGTAGGAAGGGAAAGGGTAGTTCTAAGGGCAGGACAAGGTAGGTTTTAGGCCTCAGGGTGGGGGGACATGGTAGGGTGGATAGAATTTTAGGACTTAGGGCAGGGAGGGAGGGTCAGGGTAGTGGCGATCTTGACCACGTATATCCGCTTACCAATCAAGCCTTTAAAACGAAATTGCATGGTAAAGGCATGCGTGGTAAAGTAATGCGTGGTTTAGACGCATACGTGGTTCGGGCTACATTCGGGCTGCATTGTAGAGGCATGCATGCCTCTGTCTTACAACCAATCAGCTTACACTGAGCCTATGTTATTATTCACGACCCAGTCCTGTAGAAGGCCTCGCCTAGACAAATTCAGTTAGGCCGAACCATTTGTCACCTACTCTGTATAAAAGCTATCGACAAGGCAGACGGAGCAGGAATGTGTCTACTACTCAGTTGATGGAATAAATAAGGTAGCTTTCATGTGCATCTGATTAGTGTTTATTATATATTTCAATTCTGTTTAATACAGTTCAATACAATTCTACACTTGTTCCAACCACATGGTTGCAAATACCTATATGAATTATGAAGGCTGAGGGCTTCAACCATATTCACCCAGAGTATTAGACACTGTTGATTCGTCTGGCAAAGAATGAATAAATGTTTTAAAACAGAATAGTGAAAAAAATGAACTTCTTGCAAATAACCTTCCACTATGCAAGATAACAAATATAAGCGGATGCCTGATGGATCTGGAATATCTAATAATAATGGTGCACAAGATAGTTTGAAATCTTCTTTACTGAAAGATCAAGTGACGTGAAAATATGCCCCAATTTCCCACCTTTTTAATAAGATGATAAAAGCAATATTTGCATTTGAGTTTTACGATTAGCCTCCTCTCTTCACTAGCACCTGTAATGTTCGAGAAGCCGCCTGCGTACAGGCGAGTTGTCACGTACGCACTAGTGCGTTAACGCGGCCGTGATACGTCACGGTCGCGCATGCTTTAAATAAAGAGAGGCGGGGCCACGGAGTTAGTCCGGACCACGCGGAGACCAACAGCGTGTCCTGAGTCCTTGATTGCACGCACCGCCACCTGCGCAGCGCTGCTAGCTTAGGACTCGACAATGGCGACGAGGGTCTGACGATCCCACGTGGTGCCGCACGCCACACTTCGTCCTTGACCGACAGCCCGGCTTCCTGCACCCCACCGGAGTGTGATTCCTCGCCTTGCCTACGCCCACCATGACGTCCATTTCGCCCATCGAGCCCTTCTCGGTTGATGGCGCACCGGCGGCCCTTGCCCCGCGGTGGAAGGACTGGGTCGAGAGGCTGCACTTCTACTTCGAGGGCGCCGGCACAGCCAGGGAGAGGCGCAGGGCGCTACTTTTGCACCTTGGTGGGAAGGATATCCATCGTATCTACAAGACTCTGACGGAAGCCACCCCTCACACTTACGTCACCCTCCTCACCGCGCTCAATGCCCACTTTGAGCCGATGCAAAGCAAAGACTATGAGCGGTACATCTTTCGGCAAGCACGCCAGGGAGCGGAGGAATCACTCAACGCCTTCCATGGCCGCCTCAAAGAACTGGCGAGCACGTGCGGATTCAGAGATGAGCAAGAGGAGATCAGGGGACAGATCATTCAGGGATGCTACTTGTCAGAATTAAGGGTAAAGATCCTCCAGGAGGATGGCAAGCCACTGGTGGACATCCTCAAGCTGGGGCGCTCAAAGGAACTCTCACAAGCGAGAGCGTCCCACATGGAGGCTGCTCTGCACAGGCCCGCGAAAACGGAACAGGTGCACATGGCTGAACACGTCAACGCAGTGCGGCCCAAACAACACCCCACAGGGAAAAGTAGGCCTCAAGACCGCCCGAAAGACTGTGGATACTGTGGTGGCGTACCTCATAGGGCACAAGACTGCCCGGCCCGCGGGAGAAAATGCGGATCATGCGGACGCATGAACCATTTTGCGTCGGTGTGCAGGTCGTCCAAACTCCAATCGGAGACGGCCCACACGGTGCAAGAAAGGCCGGAAGATGAGGACATGGACGAAGACAACTCGAGCTACCCGGTTCACTATGTGCTCGCGATCAGCCATCCACACAAAAAGAACCGACGGCTACCGAAGTGCAGAATAAACATTCTGAACCAAGAAGTGCGGGCGACCATCGATACTGGTGCGTCAATCGAACTCATGGCTGCCAATGTCTACGTACAATTGAGGGACAAACCTTGCCTGCAACCCGCGAGAATCCGGGTTTTCGCTTATGGCCAAAAAGATCCCATCCCACTGGTAGGATGTTTCCAATCAGACATTCACCACAAGGACAGAAAGGCGTCGTCCACGATCTATGTCACCAAGGAAGGTAGCGGAATGCTGCTAAGTGGCCAAACAGCGGAAGAGCTCCACCTCATATCTTTCGCTATGGCGGTTCTAGAGGAAGAACTCGAAAACATCATCGAGGAGTTTGACGACGTCTTCAAAGGCATCTGGTGTCTCAAGGGGAAAGAGGTGTCCCTACATATCGACAAGTCCGTACAGCCAGTAGCACTACGCCACTGCAGAATTGCTTTTCACCTCCGGAAAAAGGTTGAACAGGAGCTAGAGAGCCTCGAAAAGCAAGGAATCATCGAGAAGGTCAGCGGCCCCACCCCCTGGGTGTCGCCGATCATAGTGGCGTAAAACCCAAGCAACCAGGCCAAGTACGCATCTGCGTAGACATGCGTCTGCCCAACGCTGCGGTTAAACGAGAAAGACATCTAACGCCCACAATAGATGATATATTAGGAGAACTGAACGGAGCGAAATGGTTTTCTAAGGTCGATTTGAGATCGGGCTATCACCAACTGCCCCTACACCCCGACTCCAGCTACATCACAACGTTCTCCACTCATGTTGGGCTGAGACGATACCGACGACTTAACTTTGGGATTTCGAGTGCGGCAGAAGTGTTTCAAAACACCATCCGAGAAGTGCTGAGCGGAATAACCGGGGTTCTTAACGTCAGCGACGACCTCCTGATCTACGCTGACACTATCGAGGAACACCACTGAAGACTCAGGAGTGTGTTACAGAGAATCCGAGACTCAGGCTCACCCTCCATCGTGAAAAATGCCAGTTTCTGAGAAACACAATCAGCTTCTTTGGCTACACCTTCTCCGATAGAGGCGTGGCCCCAGACCCCGAGAAAGTGAAGGATGTGCAGGCCGCACCGGCCCCCACCAACGTGTCAGAGGTACGAAGCTTCCTGGGGATGGTAAATTTCTGTGGGAGGTTCATCCCCGATCTCTCCAACATCACCAGCCGCTAAGGGAACTCACGAAGACCACCACTCCTTGGCACTGGGGAGAGGAACAAGAGCTGGAGTTCCAGAACACCAAAGTCGCCCTGTCAACAGACACCACCCTGTCCTACTTCGACCCAACGAAGTCAACGAACATTGCCGTAGACGCCAGCCCTCACGGGCTCGGGGCTGTACTGACCCAGAGTCGGAATGGGGAAGACTGGGTGCCGATAGCCTACGCGAGCCGCTCCCTCACAGAGACTGAACAGAGATACTCGCAAATCGAAAGAGAGGCCATCGCGATTCATTTGGCGTGCCGACACTTTCATGTGTATGTATACGGTCATCCTTTTACCGTATTCACGGACCATAAACCCCTGCTTCCCCTGTTCAGAGGCTCAGTATCCAAACCTCCCCCGCGGATCGAAAAATGGATCTTGCAGCTCCAGGAGTATGACTACCGGCTCGAATTCAAGCCCGGAGTGAACAACCTGGCGGACTACTTGTCCCGGCATCCCAGGGCAGCCACCACCCAAGAAAGAGAAGACGCCGAAGACACGGAAGAGTACGTCAGGAACATTCTGGAACGGTCCAGGCCATTGCCCATTAGCCTTGATCAAATCGTGGCCGCGACCCGCAGCGACGAACCCCTCCAACTGGTCATCGAAGCGACCAGGAGCAATGACTGGAAATCCCTTGCCACCTCTCTGAGTCGACGAACCCCGGAGGCAGGGGAAATCCTTGAGGCTATCCTTCGAGTGAAGGATGAACTGTCTGTAGATTCCCAGGGATGTCTCCTCAGGGGACCCAGGATCGTCATGCCAGCAAGCCTATCCCAACAGGCGGTAGAACTCGCCCATCGGGGCCACCAGGGCATCGTGAAGACGAAGAGCAGGCTCCGAGCGAAGGTATGGTTCCCCGGAATGGACGAGAAAGTTGAGCAGTGGGTGAGAGCGTGCCACTGGTGCCAGGCAGCAGGCCCAGCGGATACCCCGGCACCAGTCATCACCGAAGATGAACCGACAGAGCCCTGGGAGCGAGTAAGTGTGGACTTTGGCCACCTTCCCAACGGTCGCCACATGCTAGTTGTCATTGACGACCTCACGAGATACCCTGAGGTTGAAATTGTATCTTCTCTGACCGCCAAGGAAGTGATCACCAAGCTAGAGAAAATAATCGCTACCCACGGAATCTTCGAACAACTGAAAACGGACAACGGGCCCCCATTCCAGAGCCAGGAATTTGCGGACTACCTCCACGAGTGGGGAATCCACCACCGGAAAGTCACCCCCAGATGGCCACAGGCCAACGGTGAAGTGGAACGATTTATGAGGACCCTAAATAAAGTAATAAGGATTGCCCAAGCAGAGGAAACATCAGTCGAGAGGGCCCTGTATACTTTTCTACGAGAATATAGACTCACACCTCACCGCACCACCACCGCGGCCCCAGGACCCTCCACCATGGGCCGGATAGTCCGGGATACCATTCCTCACCACCGCACATGGACTCCAACGAGAGCAGACCCACGTCTGGCCCAGGCCAATCGGAGGCGCTCCAACGAACAGGCCAGTGTCAGACGACGGGGTAGAGAATCCCCGATCGAGGAACGAGATAGAGTCTACATGCGGGACCGGTTCCCAGGAAGCAAGTTCCGGCTCCCCTTTGAGCCTCGACCGTGGACCGTCACTCGTCGGTCAGGCACAATGATAACTGCCCAGAGAGATGGCGAAAGTGTCACCACGAACGTTTCATTCTTCAAGCGAGCAGCCGCCCCCGCCGGAGAGCGCCAGGGACAGGATTCCCCGAGGCCTAATCCTTCCACACCCAGCCCCCCAGCATCATCGGCGGGGCCAAGAGACTTGATGGAACAAGCCGAGACAGGTCCCCCGAGTCCAGAGGTCGAGAGGATCGCCAGCCATCAGACTCCCGGAGAGGCTTCGCCGTCAGCCCCGGCCCCTTCGAGTGTACCCCGAAGGGTCCTGTTCAGGGGAGAAGCCGCGGGCTATGGACTGAGAAGAAACCCCGCGCCCTCCTCGCAACTGGCCGACTTCGCTGTGGGCTGAGATGGCGGTATCTGCAACGTAAACTGGTAACAGGCCTGCCGGCCATTTTGACTTTTGTTTAACCATGCCCCCGGCTATTGAGAACTGTATTTTGAACTGCCAAGAGTTTTGCACTAGACTGTTTTCCATAGTGTCGTTTTGAGTTTTTGAATTTCAATAAAGGTTGAAAGGGATGTAATGTTCGAGAAGCCGCCTGCGTACAGGCGAGTTATCACGTACGCACTAGTGCGTTAACGCGGCCGTGATACGTCACGGTCGCGCATGCTTTAAATAAAGAGAGGCGGGGCCACGGAGTTAGTCCGGACCACGCGGAGACCAACAGCGTGTCCTGAGTCCTTGATTGCGCGCACCGCCACCTGCGCAGCGCTGCTAGCTTAGGACTCGACAGCACCCATGGGTGGATTTACAACCCAGGAGCGAGGAACCATCTCCTAAAGTTCCAGCTGTGCTGGCCATCAATGCCAAGCTTTAAATGCCCTTGTGGTTAAGAATAGTAATGAAGGGAGATTGCAGAGGGAGTCTGAGCAATTCAGGCCGTATCAGTGACCACCTTCAAATTACACGTGCAGAAAAATATATCAAATACTGGAGGTTGAGGGGGAACTGGAGACTACACCTCTTGGACTCCTGAACATGTAGTAATGCATATTAATATCCTTGCTACTATCACCCTTCGACTGTGCGTCCTCTTCCCCAAAAAGGTAGCTACACATGAATCATCGATATGGTTAAAGCTAGATTGCATTTAAATAATATCCAAACAATAGCTCAGGTAACCTCTGGATCCTTAGATTGACATTATACTTTTATGGTCAAGCAAATCGCAGATGATAGTTTCACAGTCAGGACAACTCTGAGCCAGGTACGTCCAACACCAAACACAAATGCTGTGGTCATCTGGAAACTGTTGATTTCTGTTCCCTTACCTCGATCTGTTTCGCTTCCGTCTCCTCCTTGTGATGCAGTTCAAGGATATTGCTCAGCTTCCTCTTTAAAGGGTTTAGAAAACTCCAAAACTTCCCCTGAAACAAGAAATTCAGTATTTTCAAAGCCATGTAGAGACATTGTTGTACAATAACACAGCACAATATACAACTGTCCTGCTGAGGCTGAGATACCTACTCTATATCTGTATTTTATCAACATTGTTCTGCTCTGTAAACGTTACTTATCCATTTGGACAGGAAATTTGATGACTAGCATGTTGTCTACTAACAGATCATGGTGATGAGTGATTTACCTAAGGTAGTATGATGCTTGGGTTAGCGACACAGTTTATGGTGCATGTTTTCTAGCATGGGGATTGCGAGGATGGGCGTGTACTCACACATAAAATACATGCTCATGGGCACCGTAGCTGGCACCACATTTATTACGATAAGCATATTGCGATATTCTGGGGATGGCTCCTTATCAATCAACGGAATTATGATGGCCTTGTTCTCCAGCACATGATTTTCGATGATGAGCTTCTAATGATGCTTGTTTGCACTGGGATTAAGTGATGCATACAGGACCAGTTGACTTTAGCCTGTCCACTCCACCTACACACAGGTACAGTGGACGTGGCAGCCTTTTACGTACACAGAGGAACAAGACAACATAAGGAAAAGTGACTCAACAGACAGGATAGGATGGAGTAACATAGGTTGGCAGAGTAACTTCAAGTTAAGGGCTATACCAGGCAAGAATGGCAAGCAGGCCACGTACAACACATAATCTACAGACTATCTCTGGAGTCTTCCTTAACCAGGGTCTTTTGCTTCCCTATGTGTGGGACATGTTAAGAAGGTGCACCTGCAGGGTGAGTGAGAGGCCTCTTTGCTCATTAGAGAGACTAGGTGCTTGATTCTTTGTTATCCTCATCGGTGTGTGGTGATCCAAAATAGTGGAAGGGTTTCGGGTAGGCTGCCGAAGTCTCTGCTGACCTGGGCACCTGGTTTCCTTCATTACTTTCCCTCCCGCTTCCACTAACAGTTGTTTCTTTGATGGGGGCGTCAGGTCATCCGTCATTCCTTTGTAGTTGCAAGAGCTGCCACAGTAACCCCACTTCTCCCACTTTCTACCTTCATCTGCAGCTCTATGAGATGTAGTCTACTGTCTGGAACCCAATAAGCATTGCACCTCGCACAGGAGAGGCACTAGTTGTCGATGGCCACTGACTCAGTTGATCATTCTGTGTCCAATCATTTTGTGGTTGGAGGAGCATCTCAGACTTCGAAAGTTACATGAGAGTTGATTAGTTCTCAATATAGGTTCTAGCTATTTCGAGCATTACTGTGTTCCAGGATTTTTGACCAACCATGGATGGAGTTTGCTGTGGAGGGGAGATGTGGCATACAAAGGAGAGCTTAAATTATATACAAAATGATGCATGAAATGTTTGAATTAATTTCAGCCGGTGGTATATTCTTGGGGCCACTTTATAGTCCCATCGTTATTTTGAACAACATGCCACCTCAGTTCAGGGCCCAGCCATATGCAAATCACTCTTGACCCTGATCCAATGGGAACAGTTCAGACTGAACAGCCAGACCAGGTCCTTCCTGAACTGAAACACAAGCAACACAGGACTGGCTTTCCCCCAGTTATTGTTTCAGCCAGGTATTGCTTGGTTTCAGTGTTCACAGGACCCACGTCTGGGCATACCCGTCCCACTTAGGGCAAGACACTAAGGTATAGAAAAAAAGCGATGGGCGGAATGCTTGAATCAATCTCGGCCACTGGTAATTACTCCGGCTGCATTATTCAAGCATCCCATACATCACTTTTTAGGTGAAAGCCTAGACTGCGCATGCGCTGCTCTGCGAGCCATGCTGTATTGGAGTGTGTGTTTGAAACACCGCCCACATTTTTCACTGGCTTATGTCATTATCCTCCGTAAAGGCTGGCTTCTGATTCGTCATTAGGCTTGTTATTTCCTCCTTAGTACCGCCTTGTCTTCATTTGTACCTCCCATGAGGACTGGCCCTTTTACTTCAGTTGTTACACGGTACGTCTTCTTTAGTCTGTAAGCACTATTTTCTTTAATGAGTTTCTCTTACTGCAGGAGGGTCTCTCATGCGCAGGTGTGACCAACGGTATGATTAACTCGTAACAAACGGGGGCTTTTCAGGGGCCATAAGAGACAGAAGGGGTAACTCAGCGATGCCTTTAGGGAGGTCAAAGATGCGTGATGTAAATTCAGCTAGATCTGGCGTCTCTATTTTCTGAACGAACATCTATGTTAAACATGAATATGCTTTACGTTTGCTCCTCCACTCACTTGCTAAAAACCATGACTTTAACAAAGGGCTCTTACCCTCTTCTCTCAATTTTATCCTCTGTGAGATGGATCCAAAAAAGCATGATAGTCTTTGCCTACAAATGTCTCTATGGACACACTCTTTCACAACCGCAAGTGCGAACCCGACCAGAAGGTATTGGAGTGCTTTACTGAGCAGTTCTCCAGCTCCAAAGTGGCAGCTCGCTGCGCTTTGCCCCTTGGTTCAGATTACCTGTAAAGAGTGTGCTTTCATCTCCAGCTTAACGCTGCTCTCGCTCATTTGCTTTTCTCCCCCTGCCCGTCACATTGCTGTCTATCATTTGCTTCCCTATGCCCTTGATGCCCCTTCCCCAACCGTTCCATCATTTTTGCTTCCCATACCCACAGTTTTGCTTCCCCACACACTTCCTTTCTGTGTTCCTTCTGCTACCGTCTGTTTGCACCCCCCCCCACACACACACACGTTTAAACAAGCATTTGGAAAGCAACAGGCCTCGCATTTGTGAGAGTTTATGCTATTGGCATTGTAAATGTTTTATTAACCCCTTCCATGCGGCCGCGATTCCCCTGGTGTGCTGTAAACAGCACGAACAGGGGCGGGCCGTGACGAACCCCAGCCGTCATCAGCACACGAGCACCGTAGTGCATGACGGCTGGGGTTCGTCATCAGCATGGAAGGGGTTAATGTTTTAAAAACCAAAATATAAATAAAAGGCATTGTCACTTACAATGCCAATAGCTCAAACTCGTGAAAATGCGAGACCTATTGCATTGCAGATGCTTGTTGTATAGAAGTTATTGACTATAGCTGCCTTTCGTGAGCCTGCTACATCCCTGACCTCCTCCTTCCTGCAAGGATAGATGAGTCTGTCCCTTCCAGTCACTCTCAAAGGCCTTAGGAATTACCATGGCTTCTACACCTGGCCAGGGAGATGGGGAGGTAGGTGGTGGAACAGCTCTGAATCCAGAACAATTCACTGAATCAAAATCTACCAAGCAATGTAGAGAGATGTTAATTTGAACCACAGGCTCTGTGTCTCCAAATCTACCTTTGTTACAGCAAGGTTCTGAGCCTCTAGTCCTTTGGGCACCCTGTAAAAATGCAACCACTACTGATGGTTTTGTGTATATCTTTAGAGCATTCTGCGCCGTAGCACAGGGAATCTGGTGCATCAGAACCATCTACAGTGCATAGAATGGTTCCCGGGGCTGAAAATCTGTGTGATACGGTCATAAGGGGTCAGGGTGGAGATGCTCTGATACCATGGTTGAGAAATGGAGGTGTTAGTGACAGAAGTTATATTTCTAAAATAGATTTTTTAGTCGCGTACGATATTTGCAGCGGCCCCCTAGTGTACCATCGCAGGGACGTCGCGACTATCAACGCCGTCCCAGATATTGGTGAAAATATAAAAAAACAAATATATGAATGAATGATTAGTATGCATTGTTATAGAGATACTCATAAATGTTTGTTCTAGAACATGGGTACTCACTAACATTTTTCCGGGGGCCGCAAAGTTTGGTCTTTGGTGTGACCGAGGGCTGCACTGATGCCAGCGGGAGGTGGGGTGTAAAGTGGGTGTAGGGGAAGCGAAGCATGTATATCTAGTGGCTAGACTCAATTGCGCTATGTGAAACCAGAAAATCTGGGACGAATCCCAGCTTCTCCACTTGACCAAATTGTCTGACTCTGGGCAATTGTTTTATTTCAATTTCCCTCCTTTTTCTTCATTATTACATACAAGAGGATTTCTAAATACATGACTTCAGGATACGTGCAGTACAAAATCATCCCCTGTGCTTGGATATAATCACTAATGGCATTGTTGTCAGGTGGGGGGGGGGGGTGGAGTTGTGTTTGTTAAGCGCTACTACTCACCCGTGAGGGTCTCAAGGCGCTGGGGGAGGAGGGTTTCGCAGGTTCCAGTCCATCAAGGAGGGGGTCCGTAGAAGAGCCAGGTTTTGAGGTTTCTTGTGAAGATGGGAAGCGATGTTGTCTGTCTGAGGTGGAGAAGGAGGGCGTTCCAGGCTCTGACGGCGAGGAAAGTGTAGGAGCGGCCGCCTGATATGGTCTTTATGGTGCAGGGGACCATGGCATAAGAGAGCTGGGCTGATCATAGGGTCCTTGGCTGTTTAGGTATGCTGGTCCGGTGTTGTGGAGGGCCTTGTGAGCGTGGGTGAGAATCTTGAAGCCGACTCTAGATTCGAGGGGGAGCCAGTGGCGTGTGCGCAGATGCCGGGAGATGATGCAGTGTCTTGGCAGGTTGAGGACGAGTCTTGCGGCGGCGTTCTGGATGTTCTGTAGCTTGTGTGTGAGGTTTTTGTTTATTCCGGCGTAGAGTGCGTTTCAGTAGTCGAGTCTGCTGGTGACCAGGGCGTGAGTGATGGTTTTTCTGTGTTCGAGGGGGATCCATTTGAAGGTCTTGCGTAGGAGGCGGAGGGTGTGGAAGCAGGAGGATGAGACGGCGTTGATCTGGCGGTCCATTTTGAGTTCGGAGTCCAGGATGACTCCCAGGTTGCGTGTGTGGTCCGTGGGGGTGGGCGGACGTCCGAGGGCGGGGGGCCACCAGGTGTCGTTCCAGGCGTCGGGGGGGTGGCCCATGATGAGTACTTCTGTTTTGTTGGTGTTTTTTATTCAATTGGTGACGGCGTTCATGCCTTCTCGAAAATTGTCTGGTAGTGTTGGGTTCGTTGGATAGGGAGAGGATTATTTGGGTGTCGTCTGTGTATGACACAATGGTGAGTCCATAGGTTCTGACGATGGGGCGAGCGGAGCCATGTGGACGTTGAAGAGCATAGGGCTGAGGGATGACCCCGGAGGGTCTCCACAGGTGGTTGGTGTAGGGTCCGAGGGGAAAGGGGGGGTGGGGGGAGGGAGTCTGACCCGCTGCGTTCTGTCGGAGAGGAAGGAGCGGATCCAGTCAAGGGCCTTGTCTTGAATCCCTGCCTCGTGGAGTCTGTGTATTAGGGTGCAGTGAGAGACTGAGTTGAACGCCTCTGAGAGGTCGAGGAGGATGAGTGCTGCTGTTTCTCCTTTGTCCAGTAGGGTGCGGATGTCGTCTGTTGTGCTGTGTTTTTTTCTTATTCAGAAAAGGGGTGGTGATGGACAGAGTATCTGAATCAAGCAGAACACTCGTACCCAGTCAACAGATCAGGGTCTGATCCATCACTGTTCTTTAGCTCACTGCACCATCCCAGCTCAGAACCTGGCTACATGCAAATTAGTCTGTCCCTGGCCCAGTGCATCATGGGAACAGGGCAGACCAAACTACCAAGCCAATTCTTTTACTGGGAAGGAAACAAGCTTCCGGGGACCGGTTTCAAGCAAGCCGGGCCAAAGACGGCTGTAATGCCAGAAACCGGTCTGCATGAGCTGGTCTGCCAAGTCAGTGTGTGGCCACTCTATTTCTGGGTGTTTGTGGGCCTGTTTTAGGGTCTGGTGGGTTGGTTTTTACTTTTGATTTCCCAGATATTACCACAAACATTGCCTGCAACAAGCACAAATGTAAGTAGCTTCCAATACCTTGTAAAACAGCTATACAGGCTTTCAAGTTGAAAACAACCCCAATTTGCAAATCTGGGACACTTTCTGATTAGCTAACGAGAGCCACTTTAATTTTGATGGACGAGCCTTTTTTCTGTCCCAGTCCAACTCTGTGGGCATAATATAAGAATTACCCAAAAGCTGAGCCAACCCACCATTTGAAGATTACTGGTATAGGGCAATATTAGGATGGTACTATATTAAGCAGAGTTTGTCTGTGCATTTCATTTTTATGCACTTTGTTAACATCCATAATACAATATATATATATATATATATATATATATTGTCGCTCCAGGTTGTCCACCTCTTGAGTAGCACGCGAGCAGCAGCTTTATTTATGTGTAGGTGAGGACGGGGATCCCATCGGCGGTGAGTTATATCAAATTGGAGAAGTGTAACGGGTGCGCACACCGCTTCCGTTAAAGCCCCTGAAGAGAAGCAGATGGAGCTTCGAAACGCGTCGGGCAGATCCATTACGGAGCGGCGTCTACAAGCGGATCCCCGCCCTCACCTACACATAAATAAAGCTGCTGCTCGTGTGCTACTCAAGAGGTGGACAACCTGGAGCGACAATTTACACGCGGCAGTCCAGCCGCGGAGTATGCACCACCCCGTTAACGTGGGGGTCACGGCAGTGAAGTAGCAGCCGTACATGGGATTGAGGACGGGCCCACTTGTGGAGTCCATACAGGACTTGATTGTGTGCTTTCCGCACTACACTTCCCAGAAGTCTCATTGGAGCCTCCCATCGGCGGTGAGTTATATCAAATTGGAGAAGTGTAACGGGTGCGCACACCGCTTCCGTTAAAGCCCCTGAAGAGAAGCAGATGGAGCTTCGAAATATATATATATATATATATATATATATATATATATATATATATATATATAATATATATATATATATATATATATATATATATATATATCCATACTAATATTATAAAGAGAGAGCCCAAACCTTTGAGGCGGGTAATCTCAGTAACCACAGCACGAATCACAACACCCAATACAGCGTTGGAAAGGGCAGTTGCAGCAGAAGGACATAGGCTATGCAGACGGCCACCATATACATTTAAAGGTAAAAAAACTGTGCCAGCAAAGTAGTCCCTTGTGGGCGTCTCTGTGTTCTGCTGGGGGCGTGACTCAAACTGCTGTGGGCGTGTGGTACTTTCTGCCCTTCATGCCATGTGAGTCGTACATACAAGCGCCAATTACGCAATTGCGCCGCATCAAGGGGAACGCTGTGGGCGTGACAAACGCTGTGGCCGTGTTTCCGCCCTTCATGCAATGTGAAGCGCCAATTACGCAATTGCGACGCATCAAGGGGCACGCTGGGGGCGTGACAAACGCTGGGGGCGTGTACTACGTTCCGCACTTCATGCCATCTGGGTCGTACATTAATCAGATCGTCTGCTGTGGCCGTGTGCTGGGGGTGTGACAAAGGCGTTCATCAGGAAGCGTTGTAAGTAACCATTCGCTCGATTCCCTTGGGGGACTGCCCATTGTCTCACACATACTGGGGGTGCCGAATGCAGTGTGTGCCTTGGCGCGTCTGAAAGGGACGAACGCAGTGTGTGCCTTGGCCTGGGTGAGTATGAAAAGCACTCAGGGCCGAAGAGCGTCGGTGTGGGTCATAAAAAAATAAGAACAGCGGGAAACGAATATGTGATGATATTCCGTAAACCAACATCCCGCATACCATCACTCTGCAATTTTTATAACACAGGACTATTACTCCGCAAAGCCATCATTTCTAAAACTTTTACAATGCATATGACTTTATCACGCATGCCATTATAACGCAAATGCATGTGTGGTAAAGTCATATACATTGTAAAAGTACAATATTAAAACATTAAATATATGTTTGTATATTTGTGTGTGTATATCCATACTAATCCATACTAATATAATAAAGAGAGAGCCCAAACCTTTGAGGCGGGTAATCTCAGGAAGCACAGCACCAATCACAACTACCAATACAGCGTTGGAAAGGGCAGTTGCAGCAGAAGGACATAGGCTATGCAGACGCCCACCATATACATTTAAAAGGTAAAAGAACCGTGCCAGCAAAGTAGTCCCTTGTGGGCGTGTCTGTGTTGTGCTGTGGGCGTGTGCTGGGGGCGTGACAAACGCTGGGGGCATGTGGTACGTTCCGCCCTTCATGCCATGTCTCATATTGTGTGCTAATCCCACCCTGCTCCCTTTAAATACCCCTGCATCCCATAATCATAACCCACCCTTACTCCTTAAAATACCCCAACACCCTTAAACACTAACCCATCTTAACCCTATAAATATACCCTGTACCCCAAAACCCAAACCTATACATAAAAATACCCCTGTAACCCAAAACCCAAACCTAGCCCTGAATCGTAAAAAAACCACTGTACCTCAAAACCCAAACCTACCCCTGAACCCTAAAAATACCCCAGTACCCCAAACCTAGCCCTGAACCGTAAAAATACCACTGTACCTCAAAACCCAAACCTACCCCTGAATCCTAAAATACCCCTTTACCCCAAAACCCAAACCTAGCCCTGAACCCTTAAAATACCCCTGTACCCCAAAACCCAAAGCTACCCCTGAATCCTAAAATACCCCTGTACCCCAAAACCCAAACCTTGCCCTGAACCCTAAAAATACCCCTGTACCCCAAAACCCAAACCTAGCCCTGAACCCTTACAATACCCCTGTACCCCAAAACCCAAACCTACCCCTGTACCCCTAAAAATACCCCTATACCCCAAAACTCAAACCTAGCCCTGAACCCTAAAAATACCCCTGTACCCCAAAACCCATACATATCCCTAAACCCTAAAACTACCCCTGTACCCCATAACCCAAAACTATATCTGAACCCTTAAAATACCCAAACACCCCAAAACATATACCCCTATACCCATACTTACCTTATCCAAACATAAAAAAGCATGCTTTTACCATTCATGCATTTACAACGAATTTTGTTGTAAATGTATGCATGGTAAAAGCATATAAAATGTAATGCCATTTGTTATAATGGCATTGCGGAGTTATGGTACTTTCGTAATGAAAGTATGCGGAGTGATGGTATGCGGAAAGAAAGTTGCGGAATAATGGATGTTTACCCTCCCCCAGTAAGGACATTGGTGGCACGGCGGCCCACATCTCCAGCAACATACTCATATTTTTTCACCACCCATTTGAAAAATGCACAGGTCTCTCATTGATGGCCAGCACCAACATACACTTTTAGACACACCTCCCGCCACAAGTTCTAGAATTGCGAACTTTAGAGCTGGGGAGCTACGTTCGAATCTGTGATTCCAGGCAAATCGATTTGTCTCTCCGTGCCTACCACAAATGAATGTGTTCTTGTGTAATGTAAATTGTGCTCATGCCATGTTGTCGAGTTAGCGCTATATAATATTGCAAGGAAAAATAAAGTAGGGAAACTCGAGTTCACACACTACTGAATGCGCACTCTTAAGTGCATCAGCAGTGCACTGTGAATCGGAGCGTTTCACAGGCCTGTCACAGATAAGAAATGCTATCAAAACTAAATCCTACAAAACAATATACTATTGGCCGGCAGCAATTCATACCTGGACAACGTCGGGACGGGCTGCTAGTATATATATATATATATATATATATATGCATAGCACTTGCTGTGACGCGCTCACCTCTGGCTGGACATCGTGAGGAGGACTTTTGCCAACAGCTCGCCGCACCCGCTCCGCGGGTGCCGCTTCGCCGGCAAGTGAGGAGTAGTGGGAGACTAACACCACCAGAGGGCTGCAGGGCTGCGAGCGTATCAGGGACTCCAAATCCCAGGAGTCCCTGAGAGACCGCTGACCACTTCCGGTCCGCTCTCCCTGCCGGCCCGCCCACCGCCCATCTGAGGGTTTGTTAAAGCCCCACCAGCGGAACTGACAATTGGGAGACCTACTGCATAGCGCTTGCTGGGACGCGCTCACCTCTGGCTGGACATCGTGAGGAGGACTTTTGCCAACAGCTCGCCGCACCCGCTCCGCGGGTGCCGCTTCGCCGGCAAGTGAGGAGGAGTGGGAGACTAACACCACCAGAGGGCTGCAGGGCTGCGAGCGTATCAGGGACTCCAAATCCCAGGAGTCCCTGAGAGACCGCTGACCACTTCCGGTCCGCTCTCCCTGCCGGCCCGCCCACCGCCCATCTGAGGGTTTGTTAAAGCCCCACCAGCGGAACTGACAATTGGGAGACTTACTGCATAGCGCTTGCTGGGACGCGCTCACCTCTGGCTGGACATCGTGAGGAGGACTTTTGCCAACAGCTCGCCGCACCCGCTCCGCGGGTGCCGCTTCGCCGGCAAGTGAGGAGGAGTGGGAGACTAACACCACCAGAGGGCTGCAGGGCTGCGAGCGTATCAGGGACTCCAAATCCCAGGAGTCCCTGAGAGACCGCTGACCACTTCCGGTCCGCTCTCCCTGCCGGCCCGCCTACCGCCCACAGACTCTACTATATCTGGGGCCACTCCTCCCGCAGCGCGGGACGCAGCCCGGAGCGAAGACCGGGCTAAGAGCGGGCCGTTTGAGGCCGTTCGAGGACGGCAGCGGACGGCCCCGGCCCACCCCCCTTGCTACTCCTACCCCGCCTGTTGATCTACCATTGTGTTAAGCTAGGCCAGCTTAATAGAGGCAACTTATCTAGCAGGGTGTGTGAGGGCCCTAACACTATTGTAAGCATTATGAGCACTAGGATGACTCGTAGCAAGGCCGCCAAAGGTGGTTCACAAGTCAGTGGTCCTATGGATGACTTCATCACTCGCACTAATATAGCTATTGATGAAGAAATATCCAAACTCCAAACCCGGGTATCCCTAGAACTGGCAGCCGCACGTAGGTTGTCTGAGGTAATGGCCCACTCGAAAAAATCATCCCTAGGCCATATAGCCTCTGCTGTCACCCCTGCCCGCCCTGTTCGCCCAGATAGTATCATTATTCAGGCCGATTTACATCATCCCCCGACCACTCCTTCTCTCACTCCCCCCTCAGAGCAAATACGCACTTTAGAAGAGCTACGTTTCCCTGTACTTCCCCATACTCAGCCCCCCACCCCTAACTCTCCTGCCCAAGTAATTCCAACTACTTCCTGTGCTATTGGCGCGCATTCCAAAAGAAAACGCCAATCACGCTCAGCCTACTCCCGCAAAAAGGCTAAAGTGGCAGTTTCCTATCATCTTACAATGACTAATATCCAGGCATGTACTGTCTTACCTGAGGGTCCCTTAAGATCACAGCCAGTATGCCAAAAAATGGGAGATGGCCTAGCTACCATCATTCCAGAGGTTGAGGGGTCGCAGGCGCAGGACCAGGGACAAAATGAGAAGGAATTCATAGATCAAGTCTGGGAATCACTAAAAAAACTTCTCTCACCTCTCGATTTAAGATTGTCTAGGATAGAAAACAATCTACTCGAGATGGAGAAGAGCATTATTGCTCTGGCCACGCTTGGCCTGAGAAATCTTGAAAACCAGGGCGTGTCCATATCCGATTCACAATTGCCAGCTCCTGTTGTACAAGCTGAGCAGCACCCCGCTCCAGTACCTGCTGCTGCAAGGCCTGTTCCCAAGCCAAGGACGGTGGCTGTGGATCAAATTTCCACGACCGCTAAACCCCAGGCTTCCAAACCACAGGCCCCTGCACGGAATCCTAAGCCGCAAAAAACAAATCCAAATCTGGTACCACCTACTAGACCCCACCCTATTGAAACCCAGGGCCCTCGCCCAAAAGAAAATTTTAGAGGAGGCTATATAGATCTCCCTCCAGAGGCCAACGAATATGTAGTTGTGTTGACAGGTGTCCCTGTCCTCGGCACTGACCAATACGAAAACCATTGGTCTTTGAAAAACAAAACAATGCACTGGCTCAATGTTAATAGACCAGCTTCTAATGGCAAGAGAAGCCGGGTAATGATGGTCCGTAGGATACCCTGGGTGGGCCCAACAAAGAAATCCAAGCAAGGGGACTGCGTAGTTGTAACGTTTGATGACCCACATACGGCACGCCATATTTGTTCTTGGCCAACTAGCGAAGAATCCCTTGTCATCCCGAGGCCGTTATCCTACTTTTACCCTCCACGCCAAGTATATACCCAAGCGGATAACCGGTCCTTGGTGCAGCACCCTCCATGGAACATCCATCCTACGAGGCCAATGGACACCCTTTTACATTGGAATGGCCTTTCAACCTACAACAGATTTGGAGGCCTGGAGGAGGTCGATTGACTTTTTGCGTCCCCCGCTTCCCCACAACTAGAAAAAGCTTTGTCTCCCATGGACACAGAATTATCTGGAAATCAAATTTACAGCCCACAAAATAACGATGGCGGGCTCCTGATTCATACGCCACGTGTCTTGGATCTGACTAAAACGGCTACTTCAGACTGCATAAGGATGGAATTACGGCCAGACACTCACTGCCTGACCCCACCTCCTCTTGCCCAATTCAATCTAATGGAGATCAAACTGCCAGGCAGTGCTGCCCCCACTGAACTACATAGGACTAAGATCCCCCCAATACCAACTATCCCGGATGAAGAAAATTCTTCCTTACTCACTCACGTTCCTAAAATCTCTCCACCCGGTGAATCTTCACTGAAGATCTTAAACTGGAATGTGGCTGGCCTCGAACGTAACCTTGACAACCCCGAATGGAACACCTTCCTGGCACCCTACGACATTTGTTTGCTACAGGAAACATGGTGCCAGGAACCCAGACATAGAGTGGGTTTCTCGACCTTCTATGTCCCGGCTGTTCATCAACAAGGTTCCAAAGGACGCCCGTCCGGCGGTCTCCTTATTTGGATTAATATAGCTCTAGACCTCAGCGTTCTCCAAAGAACTACTGAATCTCCTGACCTCCAATGGTTAACACTCCATCATAAAGGGGGAAGGAAGCTAGAACTGTTTAATATCTATTTAAGGGACAGCAGGAACGGAGGATCTTTAACCTTATTAGGTTTAAACAACAACCTGGCTGCCTGCAACGCTGATTCTCTCGTCCTGCTGGCAGGCGATTTTAACTGCTGTTTTGAGCCTCTAGCTACAGAAGATATTCTGGACACTAATGAGGAGGATAATAGGAGGGGAATCCCCATCTTGAACCTTGACCCGATCCCGAAATGGTCACAAAGGGTGATCGATATAAACGCTCTCTGTATGGAGCATAATTTGAGAGCAACGAATGGGCGTTCTAGGTCAGATCCCATGGGTGCCCACACGTATAATAGGACGGGCCACTCTTCCAGAATTGACTTTGTCATGCTCAACTATACCCTCTGGTCATACCACCAAGACATGGAGGTTATAGAAACCTGTGATAGTGACCACAACCCTCTTGCTGTAACCATTTCTGTTCCCTGGCACCAGGGCTCTCAAGAAACCACCAACCAGATATGGAAATCCTCACGTGAGATCCTCCCCTCGAATTGTGGGAGACGTCTCAAATGGGCAAGAGTCGCAGCAGATGAGGCACGGATGACACAAGCTGAAACCATCCTACTACAGGCTGAATCCAAGTTTGGTACTACAAATGGTGATAGTAAGAAGTTTTTATCACTATTTTTAGAGACAGTAACAGCACTAAGTGGGTTATTCACCATTTCAAAACCCAGCGCTAGAAGCGCTGCAAAAGGCGTCCCGAGAACAAATGGAAAGTGGTTTACAGCGAATTGTCGAAATGCTAAGAGTGAACTCGTGGCCGCAGTAAAAGGGAAAGACCAAACTGCCATCAGGTCTGCAAGGAAATTCTACAGGAAATCTGTGTCTGAGGCCAAGCGGTCATATGACTTCAATTTTTGGCGTGATCTAACGGAGGCAAGTACAAAGAAAGATGGCAAGGGGTTTTGGGACTTGCTAAGGTCAAGAGACAAGCCCGTAGATCATCAATTGACTTGTAACATCCCTGGCGCTGTCTGGTTTGCCCATTTTTCGAACTTGTATACAGCGCAAACAGGACCCCCCCAACCAGACCCGCTACTATGGTTCAGTTCCACAGTTCTCCCACCAAACGAAGTTGCATTCACCACCGTAGAAGTAGATAAGGCAATTAGTTGTATTGTTCCCAACAAAGCGGCAGGCCCGGACGGGATTCCGGGCGATTTGATAAAAAATAATCCCCCATTTTGGAGCAGACTAATTGCAGAACTACTCAATGAGGTTACGTTGGGGGGTTCTTTCCCTGATTCCTGGAGGGGCGCTGAAGTCGTCCCTATTTTCAAGAAAGGTAACAGGGAAGACCCAGCCAATTATCGCCCCATCAGTTTGTTGGACACTACGCAAAAGGTGGCGGGGAAAGTGGTATTGGGCAGGATTCTGGAGTGGGTGGACGACAACCAGATATTATCCGATTTCCAAGCGGGGTTTAGATCAGGGACAGGTACCGTCGAGCAGACTTTCCGCCTTCTAATGCTCTATTGGAAGGTAGTGGTGCTAGGAGGAGGCAGTTTATATTTAGTCTTTATAGACTTAAAAACGGCCTTCGACCTGGTCCCACGAGCATTATTGTGGAAAGTCCTTGACGGTCTAGGTCTACCTCCCTACCTTCTGGCCTTATTGATAAAATTCCATGCAAACAACTTTGCTCAAATCAGATGGGGTGCCCAGGGAGAAAAAACACCGTGTATCCCAGTAGACAGGGGCGTCCGCCAGGGGTGTGTGCTTGCCCCCACTCTGTTCTCGTTGTACGTAAATGGAGTGGTGGAGCATCTTTTACAACATCCTGCTGATGCACCATCCCTGGCTGGAAGGAAAATCCCGACACTCCTGTTTGCCGATGACACCCTCCTGATTTCGAAGACACCCATAGGCATACAGGCGCTACTTACCAGCTTTAAGGCCTTCTGTGATACCAAGGGCTTAGCAATAAATATTGGCAAGACCAAATTTCTTGTTCTAAACCCCCCCGAAGAAATCTGTAAAACCCCCCACTCTAGACTCTGTTCCATTAGAACGGGTCAAAGAATTTGACTATCTAGGCATACGCCTCTGTGATAGTATGAATTGGAAGGCCCACCACCAGAAAGTATTTCTAACCCACAAGAGGGTTGTTGGCGCTTTACTTAATGAACAACGTGCCTCTTCCACAAAACCGATCGGGGCACTTCTTGACATTTATAGGGCCAGGGTTGTGAGTGCAGCGTTGTACGGTGCAGAACTTTGGGGAACCCAGAGAGTGGACACTTTGGCCCACCTAGAAAATAAATTCCATAAAGACTTGATGAGGCTACCCCAGAGCACTCCCACAATCCCACTCTTGCTCGACGCAGGTACTCGCCCTATCTGCGACCAAGCTAAACTCCGCCCCTTATTACTGTGGTCCAGAATTTGGAACGTCCCTGAACTCCACAGTTATGCGGATGCCCTAAAAGACGTCTTGTCCCTTCCTGGTTGGCAAAAGATTGCCTGGCTTAGAGAGGTTAAGAAGGCACTCATCTTGCTTGGTCTAGGATCTGCGTGGGAAAATAAAACTGCACCTCCCAAACAGGAATTGAAGAAGGCATATTGGTCCTGGGTCGATAGCGAGAGACTGGGTAAATCAAACCATCCAAAAACTGTCGCCAACTTCCTGATGGTTAAATGTAACCCCTCCAGAGAAGCTTATATGGACCTGATACACAGTTCTTATGATAGGGCTTTATATTTTAAATTCAGGGTTGGGGTTTTACCTTTATGCCAGTTTACTTCTACCTGGAAACCACCCTTGCAAACTGTTCCCGACTGCCCATTTTGTGAGCTGAAAACAGAATCCGTTGCACATTTTCTATTTGAGTGTCGAGCCTATCTAGCCCCCAGACGGAGGTGGTTGAAGCCTCTTTTCAGGAGCCTAGGAACTCGTTCACACCTGGAAGCTTTGAGAATACTGCTCTCAGACACAAGACCCTTTTTTGCCATTTGTATGGCAAAATTCCTAGGATGGGCATGGCGTATAAGAACCACTAAAAAATTGATGATCCAATAATGTCTCCCCCTTTTTTAACCCCTTCGGGGCTGATGACGAGCTGGGCTCGTCATGGTGTAGCCTCCTCAAACACTGATGACGAGCCCAGCTCGTCATGAACCCCACCCTCGGGGGAAGCGCCAGCGCTCTCCCCGAGTCTGTCCGATTTCGTTCGTTTCTGCGGGGATGGCAGGGGAAGACCTTCCCCTGCCTCCCCCCGCCCTCCCCGCCCGCGTCATCAATGACGTCAGCGCGCGAGGCGCGCTGACGTCACCGGAGGTTGCCTTTTGTTTACCGACGCGCAGGGAAGCCATTTGCTTCCTGCGCGTCGTTGGTAAACAGGTTAGTTTTGCGGCGGGGGCGGGTGGGATTGTCCTGAAACTTGCATCGAGGGAAAGGAAAGGCTTTTCCTTTCCCTCGATGCCACTTTTGATTATTCCTGCTGCACGATCGTGCGATCGTGCAGCTGGAATGCTAGGTATTTATTTTTTTTTGATGTTTTGTGCAATTTTGTTGTTTGGGGAGCGGCCCCTTGGGGAAGGGTCGCTCCCCTTTTTGGGGGAACATAAAATATGAACTGTTTTCGAGCATCTGATGTTTTGTGTTGGCCGTTTTTGGTCAAAAAAATGCTGATGGGGGACATTTAAAAAATACAATTACAGTGCTAATTTTAAAGTTGAGCAGAGGAGTGAAGCATGGTTGCATCCTGGCCACTTTCTTGGTTTTTTTTACAATTACTCCCTTGGTAAAGCTTTGAGGGCATATAGTAAAGTATATATATGTATAAAGTATACTTTTGTGTTTATCAGAAGTGGCTAAATAACACACCTGTCCTGCCTAGGCAAAGCTCACTAGTGTTTTTGGGCTGATGAATGTTTATTTGTATTTGTGCTGCAATTTTAACACATGCTTTGTCTTCAGTGTCCATGTGTGTGTTACTATGCCATCGCTGCGATGTGCGAAGGGGTCCCTTGAGTGAGCTGTCCATCATAGTGATGAATGTGTTTCTGAATTTGTGCTGCAAGTAGAGCGCCATCTTTGTCTCCAGTGTCCATGTGTGCGTTACTATGCAATCACACAGATGTGCGCAGGGGTCCCTTGAGTGAGCTGTCCATCATAGTGGGAAGCTCACAAATGTTTTTGGGCTGATGATTGTTTTCCTGAATTTGTGCTGCAACTCGAGCGCCATCTTTGCATAGTAACGCACACATGGACACTGGAGACAAAGATGGCGCTCGAGTTGCAGCACAAATTCAGGAAAACAATCATCAGCCCAAAAACATTTGTGAGCTTCCCACTATGATGGACAGCTCACTCAAGGGACCCCTGCGCACATCTGTGTGATTGCATAGTAACGCACACATGGACACTGGAGACAATCACACAGATGTGCGCAGGGGTCCCTTGAGGGAGCTGTCCATCATAGTGGGAAGCTCACAAATGTTTTTGGGCTGATGATTGTTTTCCTGAATTTGTGCTGCAACTCGAGCGCCATCTTTGCATAGTAACGCACACATGGACACTGGAGACAAAGATGGCGCTCGAGTTGCAGCACAAATTCAGGAAAACAATCATCAGCCCAAAAACATTTGTGAGCTTCCCACTATGATGGACAGCTCACTCAAGGGACCCCTGCGCACATCTGTGTGATTGCATAGTAACGCACACATGGACACTGGAGACAAAGATGGCGCTCGAGTTGCAGCACAAATTCAGGAAAACAATCATCAGCCCAAAAACATTTGTGAGCTTCCCACTATGATGGACAGCTCCCTCAAGGGACCCCTGCGCACATCTGTGTGATTGTCTCCAGTGTCCATGTGTGCGTTACTATGCAATCACACAGATGTGCGCAGGGGTCCCTTGAGTGAGCTGTCCATCATAGTGGGAAGCTCACAAATGTTTTTGGGCTGATGATTGTTTTCCTGAATTTGTGCTGCAACTCGAGCGCCATCTTTGTCTGCAGTGTCCAAGTGTGCTTTACTATGCAATCACACATATGTGCGCAGGGGTCCCTTGTGTGAGCTGTCCATCATAGTGGGAAGGTCACAAATGTTTTTGGGCTGATGAATGTTTTCCTGAATTTGTGCTGCAACTCGAGCGCTTGCTTTGTCTCCAGTGACCGTGTGAGTTACTATGCCATCGCACCGATGTGTGCACAGGTTCCTTGAGTAAGCTGTCCATCATAGTGGGTAAATTTAGGGAAGATGGTGCACTCCGCTAGTTGGTGGGCGGGGCCAAACGGGGGTCTTCTGTGCGTGTTCACATGCCTCTTATGTGTATGAATGGTCACAGACAGATGAGAGCACCAGATGGGGTGAAAGGAGCTCCTGGTGATAGGAGTTGTTTTTGGATGTAGCTTGTGAAAGTGAAGGATGCAAGTGCCTCTGTCCAGCATCACTGTTATCCACAGTAATTCTGTTGCCCCCCTCCCCATGATAATCCCTGATGACGTCAGCGCGCACAGCATGTGCAACATCTTCAGGGATTCCCAGGTGGTCAGGAAGCCATTTGCTTCCTGCGCCTGGAGGTGTTAATTTATTTTTGAGAGTCTTGGGGGTGTGGGGCCGCAAAGAGGCATCAGGGGAGAGGCAAGTGATTTTCCTCTCTCCTGATGTCTCTTTCCAGCCTCACGGTTGCGCACAGCATTGCGTTTGTGCGGTGGAAATGCCCCCACTAGCACCAGGGATTTCATTTTAGATTGTAGGAAGTGACCCCTTTTGCAAGGGTCGCTTCCTGGTGGGTTGGATTTTTAACTTAGATTTTCTGCCCCCCCCTTTTTGATGGCCCATCTGTGTGGATGTGATTTTGTGGGTAAATTTGTGTGTTGTTTGTTTATTTGTTATGTAGTTTGTGAAATGTAGTATTAATTTTTTTATTTCCTCTTTGTTTTTGATCCAGGCTTTTGCTGTTGCTATTGGTGTAGGTTGTGGTTCAGTTACTGCTGGTTTTGCAGCTTGTGTAGTTGCATGTGCTTGGTAAGTAAAAAAATGTTGTACTACTTTCCCTAGATGAATGTGTTTTTTTGAAAAGTCTAGTTATTGCTGTTTGTGTGGCTTTGTGGTTCTTGATTGTTAACTTTTTTTTGTATTGCTGCTTGATGTGTACTTTGTCTAATCTATACTTTTTTTTCTTTCTAGTGGGATTTCCTTTCTTTTTGCTGTGTTTCAGCAGAGTAGGTGCTGGTGAGTGTTCTTATATTTTGTTAGATTTGAATTGTTTTTAAAGTGTGTTGTTCTTTGCGTGAAGACTCTACCTTGTTTACTTCGTACTTTGCACAGTGTAGCTTGTTGTTCACTTGTGTGTGTAGTCTTCTTGCATAGCAAGGATAATGGCTGCTCGCAGAATGACTGCTCGGCACGTTGTTAGTTTGCTTTTTGAGACTTCCTCTGAGCATGGTCCAGACACTGACTCCGATTCGGAGCATGAGGAATTTGCAGAAGATTCAGGCAGTGAGTTTTCTCTTCGCATGGTATCTTCTTCATCGGATGATGATTCTTCTAGTGCTGATGAAGTGCCTGTGGTAGAGAGGGACATTGATGTGCCGGTAGAGAGGCAAGAGCCATCTGAGCGGCTGCCTAGGTCCTTAAGGTTTCGCTTACTTTCTCGTCAGGAAGAGGCAAGTGTGGTAAAGGCTGCGCCCAAAAAGCTTCACATTGCTGTTGTTCGCCAAGGGTTATCTGGTGCTGCTAGTCTTCCTGTTGTAGAGCAGCATGAGGCATCTGGTGCTGCTAGTCTTCCTGTTGTAGAGCAGCATGAGGCATCTGGTGCTGCTAGTCTTTCTGTTGTTGTTGAGCAGCAAGTGGCATCTGGGGAGGCGAGTTCCTCTGTTGATGTTGAGATGCAAGAGGCAGCTGGGGATGCTAGTGTTCCCGTTGATGTAGTGCAGCAAGAGGCAGCTGGGCTGCAGGCTAGGGTGGCTTCTTCTTCCAATATTAGTGATGACGTCTGGGTTGCCCCTGGCATGGTGCAGCCTGAATTGCCAGACTTCACTGGTGTTCCAGGGTGTAGAGTGAATACTGACAATTTTCTGCCAATTCAATTTTTTCAATTGTTTTTTGACGATGAGTTTTTGCAAGAGATTGTGGAGCAAACTAATTTGTATGCAGAGCAGTATTTGAGGGACCACAGTGCCAGCCTTAAGCCCCATTCTAGAGCTACCTATTGGTCTCCCACATGTGTTGAAGAGATGAAGAAGTTTTTGGGATTAATTTTTTTGACGGGCTTGCTAAGGAAGCCATCAATGTCTTCTTATTGGTCCACTAGTCCCTTGATGGCAACATCTATATTTCCAGCAGTTATGACTCGTGATCGGTATATGCTTCTTCTTCGCATGATGCATTTCGTTGATAATGATTTAGCGTTGCCACGTGATCACCCTGATTGTGACCGTCTTTTTAAGATTCGGCCTGTCCTTGATCACTTTGTTGATCGTTTTTCTGAGATCTTTGCTCCTGGAAAACAAATAGCTGTGGATGAGTCTTTGGTATTGTTCAAGGGCCGCTTGGTTTTTAGGCAATACATTCCTAGTAAGAGGGCACGCTATGGAATCAAACTGTATATGCTGTGTGACAGTGAGACTGGATACGTTTATAATTTCAGGGTGTACACCGGTAAGGATTCCAGCATTAACACTTCTGCTTGTCCGTCCACTTTTGGAGTGACTGAGAAAATTGTGTGGGAACTAGGCAGACGATTATTTAACAAAGGCCACCATTTATATGTAGATAACTTCTACACTAGTGTGCGTTTGTTCAAGGAATTGGCAAAAGTGGGCACTGTTGCTTGTGGCACGATGCGCAGTAACCGGAAAGGTTTCCCTATTGAACTTGTTTGCAAAAGGCTTGTGCGGGGACAGTCTACTGCATTGCGATGTGGTAAGCTTCTAGCTGTGAAGTTTTGTGACAGGAGAGATGTGTACATGCTGACTACAATCCATGATGAAAGCACTGAAGCTCTGCCTGTTTGGGGTGAGCGTGCTGAAGTGCGTAAACCTGTGTGCATTTTACAGTACAATAAGTACATGGGTGGTGTTGACAGAGTAGATCAGAGGTTGGAACCTTATGCTGCTCTACGAAAGTCTTACATTTGGTACAAGAAGTTGGCTATTCATCTTTTCCACTTGGCATCCTTTAATGCTTTCGTTGTGTTCCAGAAATCTTGTCCTGAGGTAAAGATGCCTTTTGTTAAGTTTCAGGAGACTATAATAGGCAGCCTTGTACTAGTGGAACAGGCAAGTGTCCCAAGATTTGGAGTGGTGGAGGAAGTTGCCAGACTGAAAGATCGCCACTTTCCAGAATACATTCCTCCCACAACTGCAAAAGACAATCCCACTAAAAGATGTAGAGTCTGTTGGCGAAGAGAAGTGCGGAGGGAGTCTCGTTTGTACTGCCCTGACTGTCCTTCAAAACCTGGATTGTGTGTGCCAGCTTGTTTTAAATCGTACCACACACAAAAGAAGTTTTGGGAGTTTCATTGAGCTTGTAAGTGTACTGTCTGGTCTGTATTCTGTAATATTTTTAGTCTGCTTTAAGGTGTGCATTGGTGCACAGCATTTAGTTTTTGACTTTGTGTTAGCAGATTTGTAGGTTTCATCATTTGATTTGTGGTATTTCTTTAAAAAAATCTAATTTCGATGGTGGTGTGTGCTGCATTATGCTTGGATTGTCTGTGTGCGTGGACTGGCGTTTGGCTGGTGGTGTGCGTAGTCTGGTGCTTGGCTGGCATAGTGCATGGATTTGAGTTGTGCTGGGGGGGTGAGTGGATTTTTGCTTGGCTGGCGGAGTGCATGGTTAGGTGCTTGGCTGGTGGTGTGAGTGGATGGCGCTTGGCTGGTGGTGTGCGTGAACTGGTGCTTGTCTGGCATAGTGCATGGATTGGAGTTGTGCTTGGGGGGTGCGTGGATTTTTGCTTGGCTGGCGGAGTGCATGGTTAGGTGCTTGGCTGGTGGTGTGAGTGGATGGCGCTTGGCTGGTGGTGTGCGTGGTCTGGTGCTTGGCTGGCATAGTGCATGGGTTGGAGTTGTGCTTGGGGGGTGCGTGGATTTTTGCTTGGCTGGCGGAGTGCATGGTTAGGTGCTTGGCTGGTGGTGTGAGTGGATGGCGCTTGGCTGGTGGTGTGCGTGAACTGGTGCTTGTCTGGCATAGTGCATGGATTGGAGTTGTGCTTGGGGGGTGCGTGGATTTTTGCTTGGCTGGCGGAGTGCATGGTTAGGTGCTTGGCTGTCGGTGTGAGTGCATGGAGCTTTGCTGGTTGTGTGCAAGGATTGGTGCTCGGCTGGCGGTGTGAATGGATGGTGCTTTGGTGTTTGTGTGCAAGGTTAGGTGCTTGGCTGGCGGTGAGTGTGGACAAGTGCTTGGTTGGTGGTGTTGGTGGACTTGCGCTTGGCTGGCGGTGTGTGAGTATTTACTTTCTGATGGTCACTACACACAGTGCTAGCTGAGTGCCACTCCACCCAGTCCATCAATTTGTGTATTTGCTGTGTCTGGAATGTGGGCGTGTGAATGTGATGGGCCCTTGAATGGCGCTGTCTGCTGGTGTGAGTGTTTTGATGTGAAGGGCCTGCGGCTGGCGGTGTGAATGTTTTGTATGTGTCACATGTATGAAAGGTGTGTGAATGGCCTGTAAAGAGGTTGGTGCCTTGTCGTGGCTTTACAGCTCACGAGCTGTGAGTCAATGGTTCAGTTTCTCGTTCTCTCAATTATTAGCAGTGCATTTCATTATTTGTGAATTTGCTTGCTAATTGAATTGTATATGCTGAACCATTACTCACCCTCGTGCTAAATCCAACCAGTGTGTGTGTTTGAGGATTTGTTTGCTGTTTTTTTTTAATTTTTATATTTTTCAGTACGGGTGCTCTTTTTTTTTTTTTGTAAATGTTGTGATGTGTTCCTTTTGTGCATGGTGGTGTGATTGTTTTTCTTTGTTTTAGGTATGAAAGGAGTGTGAATGGCCTGTAAAGCGGTTGGTGCCTTGACGCTGGCTTTACAGCTCACGAGCTGCAAGTAATTGGTTCAGTTTCTTTGTCCATGTAATTGACAGTGCATTTCTTTTTTGGGAAATCTCTTGTTAATGTTTTTATATACTGAACCATCACTTGCCCTCGTGCCAAATCCAACCAGTATGTGTGTATGTGTTTGGAATTGATGGGCTACTAGGGAAACCTACCAAAACCATACATTTTTGAATTGTAGACACCTAGGTGCTTTCAAGGAGCTATGGCTTGTGTGGATCCTCCAACGTTCCTTTACCCAGAATTCCCTGCAAACCTCAATATTACTTAAAAAAAACAATGTTTTCAGCAATGTTTGTGTTGGAAAGCGTGCCATCACTGGGCTCACCCAAATTTCCTCCCTCCCAGCGTTCCCCTATGTCTCCCGGGAAAAATGGTACCTCACTTGCGTGGGTAGGCATAGTGGCTGCGACAGGAAATGGTTCAAATCGTACGGTGGTGAATTTACAATAACCAATAGCAACATTACCTTTTTTGGGGGGGGGGGGGGGACTGAGTTTTTGGACCGGGGCTCGGCGGGCATCTTTGGAAAGTACCAAACCCAAACAGTTCTGAAAACTAGACACCCGGGGGAGTCCAGGGAGGTATGGCATGCGTGAGTCCCCCAATGTTTTCCTACCCAGAAATCCCTGCAAACCATAAATTTTGGTTAAAAAAACAGTTTTCCAAACATTTTTGCGTGGGATCTCCGTGTCGGCACAAATGTCCAACCACCCAGCGTTCCCCTTGTTCTCCCGAGTTAAATGATACCTCACTTGTGTGGGTGGGCCCAAGGCCTGTGTCTAAGGCAGTGGGGCTTAATTTGTAAAACATAAATACTACTTTTTCAAAAGTCATTTTCGGACTGTTCTGCTTTGGGGCACCCACACAAGTGAGGTATCCTTTTACTCGGGAGAACAAGGTGAACGCTGGGTGGTAGGACATTTTTGCCGACACGGAGATCCCACGCAAAAAAGTTTGGAAAAGTGATATTTTTACCTAATTTTAAGGTTTGCAAGGAGTTCTGGGTAGGAAAACATTGGGGGACCTACGCATGCCATACCTCCCTGGACTCCCCCGGGTGTCTAGTTTTCAGAACTGTTTGGGTTTTGTACTTTCCAAAGAATACCACCGAGCCCCGGGCCAAAAACTCAGGTGCCCCCCCCCCAAAATCAAGGTTGTTTTGCAATTGGCTATTGTAAATGCACCACCGTACGATTTGAACAGTTTCCTGTTGCAGCCACTATGCCTACCCACGCAAGTGAGGTACCATTTTTATCGGGAGACCTTGGGGAACGCTGGGTGGGCGGAAATTTGTGTGAGCCCAGTGACGCCACGCTTTCCCACACAAAAAAAGTGTGAAAAAACGGATTTTTTCAACATAAATTGAGGTTTGCAAGGGATTCTGGGTAAAGGAACGTTGGAGGATCCACGCAAGCCATACCTCCTTGGAAGCCCCCGGGTGTCTACTTCTCAGAAATGTGTGGGTTTGGTAGGTTTCCCTAGATGGGCGTCTAGCACGGGGCCAAAAACCCAGGTAACCCCTCTTGCAAAAGCTGGCGGTAATACCGCCAGCTTTTGCAAGAGGGGTTACCTGGGTTTTTGGCCCCGTGCTAGACGCCCATCTAGGGAAACCTACCAAACCCACACATTTCTGAGAAGTAGACACCCGGGGGCTTCCAAGGAGGTATGGCTTGCGTGGATCCTCCAACGTTCCTTTACCCAGAATCCCTTGCAAACCTCAATTTATGTTGAAAAAATCCGTTTTTTCACACTTTTTTTGTGTGGGAAAGCGTGGCGTCACTGGGCTCACACAAATTTCCGCCCACCCAGCGTTCCCCAAGGTCTCCCGATAAAAATGGTACCTCACTTGCGTGGGTAGGCATAGTGGCTGCAACAGGAAACTGTTCAAATCGTACGGTGGTGCATTTACAATAGCCAATTGCAAAACAACCTTGATTTTGGGGGGGGGGCACCTGAGTTTTTGGCCCGGGGCTCGGTGGTATTCTTTGGAAAGTACAAAACCCAAACAGTTCTGAAAACTAGACACCCGGGGGAGTCCAGGGAGGTATGGCATGCGTAGGTCCCCCAATGTTTTCCTACCCAGAACTCCTTGCAAACCTTAAAATTAGGTAAAAATATCACTTTTCCAAACTTTTTTGCGTGGGATCTCCGTGTCGGCAAAAATGTCCTACCACCCAGCGTTCACCTTGTTCTCCCGAGTAAAAGGATACCTCACTTGTGTGGGTGGGCCCAAGGCCTGTGTCTAAGGCAGTGGGGCTTAATTTGTAAAACATAAATACTACTTTTTCAAAAGTCATTTTCAGACTGTTCTGCTTTGGGGCACCCACACAAGTGAGGTATCCTTTTACTCGGGAGAACAAGGTGAACGCTGGGTGGTAGGACATTTTTGCCGACACGGAGATCCCACGCAAAAAAGTTTGGAAAAGTGATATTTTTACCTAATTTTAAGGTTTGCAAGGAGTTCTGGGTAGGAAAACATTGGAGGACCTACGCATGCCATACCTCCCTGGACTCCCCCGGGTGTCTAGTTTTCAGAACTGTTTGGGTTTTGTACTTTCCAAAGAATACCACCGAGCCCCGGGCCAAAAACTCAGGTGCCCCCCCCCCCAAAATCAAGGTTGTTTTGCAATTGGCTATTGTAAATGCACCACCGTACGATTTGAACAGTTTCCTGTTGCAGCCACTATGCCTACCCACGCAAGTGAGGTACCATTTTTATCGGGAGACCTTGGGGAACGCTGGGTGGGCGGAAATTTGTGTGAGCCCGGTGACGCCACGCTTTCCCACACAAAAAAAGTGTGAAAAAACGGATTTTTTCAACATAAATTGAGGTTTGCAAGGGATTCTGGGTAAAGGAACGTTGGAGGATCCACGCAAGCCATACCTCCTTGGAAGCCCCCGGGTGTCTACTTCTCAGAAATGTGTGGGTTTGGTAGGTTTCCCTAGATGGGCGTCTAGCACGGGGCCAAAAACCCAGGTAACCCCTCTTGCAAAAGCTGGCGGTATTGAATGTCAATACCGCCAGCTTTTGCAAGAGGGGTTACCTGGGTTTTTGGCCCCGTGCTAGACGCCCATCTAGGGAAACCTACCAAACCCACACATTTCTGAGAAGTAGACACCCGGGGGCTTCCAAGGAGGTATGGCTTGCGTGGATCCTCCAACGTTCCTTTACCCAGAATCCCTTGCAAACCTCAATTTATGTTGAAAAAATCCGTTTTTTCACACTTTTTTTGTGTGGGAAAGCGTGGCGTCACTGGGCTCACACAAATTTCCGCCCACCCAGCGTTCCCCAAGGTCTCCCGATAAAAATGGTACCTCACTTGCGTGGGTAGGCATAGTGGCTGCAACAGGAAACTGTTCAAATCGTACGGTGGTGCATTTACAATAGCCAATTGCAAAACAACCTTGATTTTGGGGGGGGGGCACCTGAGTTTTTGGCCCGGGGCTCGGTGGTATTCTTTGGAAAGTACAAAACCCAAACAGTTCTGAAAACTAGACACCCGGGGGAGTCCAGGGAGGTATGGCATGCGTAGGTCCCCCAATGTTTTCCTACCCAGAACTCCTTGCAAACCTTAAAATTAGGTAAAAATATCACTTTTCCAAACTTTTTTGCGTGGGATCTCCGTGTCGGCAAAAATGTCCTACCACCCAGCGTTCACCTTGTTCTCCCGAGTAAAAGGATACCTCACTTGTGTGGGTGCCCCAAAGCAGAACAGTCCGAAAATGACTTTTGAAAAAGTAGTATTTATGTTTTACAAATTAAGCCCCACTGCCTTAGACACAGGCCTTGGGCCCACCCACACAAGTGAGGTATCATTTAACTCGGGAGAACAAGGGGAACGCTGGGTGGTTGGACATTTGTGCCGACACGGAGATCCCACGCAAAAATGTTTGGAAAACTGTTTTTTTAACCAAAATTTATGGTTTGCAGGGATTTCTGGGTAGGAAAACATTGGGGGACTCACGCATGCCATACCTCCCTGGACTCCCCCGGGTGTCTAGTTTTCAGAACTGTTTGGGTTTGGTACTTTCCAAAGATGCCCGCCGAGCCCCGGTCCAAAAACTCAGTCCCCCCCCCCCCCCCCAAAAAAGGTAATGTTGCTATTGGTTATTGTAAATTCACCACCGTACGATTTGAACCGTTTCCTGTCGCAGCCACTATGCCTACCCACGCAAGTGAGGTACCATTTTTCCCGGGAGACATGGGGGAACGCTGGGTGGGTGGAAATTTGTTGATCCACGCAGATTCCAGAACTTTCCACCACTGAAATGTCAGGAAAATGTGTTTTTTTTGTCAAAATCTTATCTTTGCAAGGGATTCTGGGTAACAAAACCTGGGGGTAGGCAGAGGAGTCACCCCATCCTGAATTCCCCTGGGTGTCTATTTTTCAAAAATGTATAGGTTTGCTAGGTTTCCCTAGGTGCTGGCAGAGCCAGGGCGCAAAAACTAAAGGTAGTCTTTTTGTCCAAGAAGCTCAAAATTTCACTGGAAAATTGAGGTGCGACCATGTTGCGTTTTGCGCTGTTTCCTGTCGCAGCCACTATGCCTACCCAGGCAAGTGAGGTACCATTTTTCCCGGGAGACATGGGGGAACGCTGGGTGGATGGAAATTTGTTGATCCACGCAGATTCCAGAACTTTCCACCACTGAAATGTCAGGAAAATGTGTTTTTTTTGTCACAATCTTAGCTTTGCAAGGGATTCTGGGTAACAAAACCTGGGGGTAGGCAGAGGAGTCACCCCATCCTGAATTCCCCTGGGTGTCTACTTTTCAAAAATGTATAGGTTTGCTAGGTTTCCCTAGGTGCTGGCAGAGCCAGGGCGCAAAAACTAAAGGTAGTCTTTTTGTCCAAGAAGCTCAAAATTTCACTGGAAAATTGAGGTGCGACCATGTTGCGTTTTGCGCTGTTTCCTGTCGCAGCCACTATGCCTACCCAGGCAAGTGAGGTACCATTTTTCCCGGGAGACATGGGGGAACGCTGGGTGGGTGGAAATTTGTTGATCCACGCAGATTCCAGAACTTTCCACCACTGAAATGTCAGGAAAATGTGTTTTTTTTGTCAAAATCTTAGCTTTGCAAGGGATTCTGGGTAACAAAACCTGGGGGTAGGCAGAGGAGTCACCCCATCCTGAATTCCCCTGGGTGTCTATTTTTCAAAAATGTATAGGTTTGCTAGGTTTCCCTAGGTGCTGGCAGAGCCAGGGCGCAAAAACTAAAGGTAGTCTTTTTGTCCAAGAAGCTCAAAATTTCACTGGAAAATTGAGGTGCGACCATGTTGCGTTTTGCGCTGTTTCCTGTCGCAGCCACTATGCCTACCCAGGCAAGTGAGGTACCATTTTTCCCGGGAGACATGGGGGAACGCTGGGTGGGTGGGAATTTGTTGATCCACGCAGATTCCAGAACTTTCCACCACTGAAATGTCAGGAAAATGTGTTTTTTTTGTCAAAATCTTAGCTTTGCAAGGGATTCTGGGTAACAAAACCTGGGGGTAGGCAGAGGAGTCACCCCATCCTGAATTCCCCAGGGTGTCTACTTTTCAAAAATGTATAGGTTTGCTAGGTTTCCCTAGGTGCTGGCAGAGCCAGGGCGCAAAAACTAAAGGTAGTCTTTTTGTCCAAGAAGCTCAAAATTTCACTGGAAAATTGAGGTGCGACCATGTTGCGTTTTGCGCTGTTTCCTGTCGCAGCCACTATGCCTACCCAGGCAAGTGAGGTACCATTTTTCCCGGGAGACATGGGGGAACGCTGGGTGGGTGGAAATTTGTTGATCCACGCAGATTCCAGAACTTTCCACCACTGAAATGTCAGGAAAATGTGTTTTTTTTGTCAAAATCTTATCTTTGCAAGGGATTCTGGGTAACAAAACCTGGGGGTAGGCAGAGGAGTCACCCCATCCTGAATTCCCCAGGGTGTCTACTTTTCAAAAATGTATAGGTTTGCTAGGTTTCCCTAGGTGCTGGCAGAGCCAGGGCGCAAAAACTAAAGGTAGTCTTTTTGTCCAAGAAGCTCAAAATTTCACAGGAAAATTAAGGTGCGACCATGTTGCGTTTTGCGCTGTTTCCTGTCGCAGCCACTATGCCTACCCAGGCAAGTGAGGTACCATTTTTCCCGGGAGACATGGGGGAACGCTGGGTGGGTGGAAATTTGTTGATCCACGCAGATTCCAGAACTTTCCACCACTGAAATGTCAGGAAAATGTGTTTTTTTTGTCAAAATCTTATCTTTGCAAGGGATTCTGGGTAACAAAACCTGGGGGTAGGCAGAGGAGTCACCCCATCCTGAATTCCCCAGGGTGTCTACTTTTCAAAAATGTATAGGTTTGCTAGGTTTCCCTAGGTGCTGGCAGAGCCAGGGCGCAAAAACTAAAGGTAGTCTTTTTGTCCAAGAAGCTCAAAATTTCACAGGAAAATTAAGGTGCGACCATGTTGCGTTTTGCGCTGTTTCCTGTCGCAGCCACTATGCCTACCCAGGCAAGTGAGGTACCATTTTTCCCGGGAGACATGGGGGAACGCTGGGTGGGTGGAAATTTGTTGATCCACGCAGATTCCAGAACTTTCCACCACTGAAATGTCAGGAAAATGTGTTTTTTTGTCAAAATCTTATCTTTGCAAGGGATTCTGGGTAACAAAACCTGGGGGTAGGCAGAGGAGTCACCCCGTCCTGAATTCCCCAGGGTGTCTACTTTTCAAAAATGTATAGGTTTGCTAGGTTTCCCTAGGTGCTGGCAGAGCCAGGGCGCAAAAACTAAAGGTAGTCTTTTTGTCCAAGAAGCTCAAAATTTCACAGGAAAATTAAGGTGCGACCATGTTGCGTTTTGCGCTGTTTCCTGTCACAGCCACTATGCCTACCCAGGCAAGTGAGGTACCATTTTTCCCGGGAGACATGGGGGAACGCTGGGTGGGTGGAAATTTGTTGATCCACGCAGATTCCAGAACTTTCCACCACTGAAATGTCAGGAAAATGTGTTTTTTTTGTCAAAATCTTATCTTTGCAAGGGATTCTGGGTAACAAAACCTGGGGGTAGGCAGAGGAGTCACCCCATCCTGAATTCCCCAGGGTGTCTACTTTTCAAAAATGTATAGGTTTGCTACGTTTCCCTAGGTGCTGGCAGAGCCAGGGCGCAAAAACTAAAGGTAGTCTTTTTGTCCAAAGAGCTCAAAATTTCACAGGAAAATTAAGGTGCGACCATGTTGCGTTTTGCGCTGTTTCCTGTCGCAGCCACTATGCCTACCCAGGCAAGTGAGGTACCATTTTTCCTGGGAGACATGGGGGAACGCTGGGTGGGTGGAAATTTGTTGATCCACGCAGATTCCAGAACTTTCCACCACAGAAATATCAGGAAAATGTGTTTTTTTTGTCAAAATCCTAGCTTTGCAAGGGATTCTGGGTAACAAAACCTGAGGGTAGGCAGAGGAGTCACCCCATCCTGAATTCCCCAGGGTGTCTACTTTTCAAAAATGTATAGGTTTGCTAGGTTTCCCTAGGTGCAGGCAGAGCCAGGGCGCAAAAACTAAAGGTAGTCTCTTTGTCCAAAGAGCTCAAAATTTCACAGGAAAATTGAGGTGCGACCATGTTGCGTTTTGCGCTGTTTCCTGTCGCAGCCACTATGCCTACCCAGGCAAGTGAGGTACCATTTTTCCCGGGAGACATGGGGGAACGCTGGGTGGGTGGAAATTTGTTGATCCACGCAGATTCCAGAACTTTCCACCACTGAAATGTCAGGAAAATTTGTTTTTTTTGTCAAAATCTTATCTTTGCAAGGGATTCTGGGTAACAAAACCTGGGGGTAGGCAGAGGAGTCACCCCACCCTGAGTTCCCCTGGGTATCTACTTTTCAAAAATGTATAGGTTTGCTACGTTTCCCTAGGTGCTGGCAGAGCCAGGGCGCAAAAACTAAAGGTAGTCTTTTTGTCCAAAGAGCTCAAAATTTCACAGGAAAATTAAGGTGCGACCATGTTGCGTTTTGCGCTGTTTCCTGTCGCAGCCACTATGCCTACCCATGCAAGTGAGGTACCATTTTTCCCGGGAGACATGGGGGAACGCTGGGTGGGTGGGAATTTGTTGATCCACGCAGATTCCAGAACTTTCCACCACAGAAATATCAGGAAAATGTGTTTTTTTTGTCAAAATCCTAGCTTTGCAAGGGATTCTGGGTAACAAAACCTGAGGGTAGGCAGAGGAGTCACCCCATCCTGAATTCCCCAGGGTGTCTACTTTTCAAAAATGTATAGGTTTGCTAGGTTTCCCTAGGTGCAGGCAGAGCCAGGGCGCAAAAACTAAAGGTAGTCTCTTTGTCCAAAGAGCTCAAAATTTCACAGGAAAATTGAGGTGCGACCATGTTGCGTTTTGCGCTGTTTCCTGTCGCAGCCACTATGCCTACCCAGGCAAGTGAGGTACCATTTTTCCCGGGAGACATGGGGGAACGCTGGGTGGGTGGAAATTTGTTGATCCACGCAGATTCCAGAACTTTCCACCACTGAAATGTCAGGAAAATGTGTTTTTTTTGTCAAAATCTTATCTTTGCAAGGGATTCTGGGTAACAAAACCTGGGGGTAGGCAGAGGAGTCACCGCACCCTGAGTTCCCCTGGGTATCTACTTTTCAAAAATGTATAGGTTTGCTAGGTTTCCCTAGGTGCAGGCAGAGCCAGGGCGCAAAAACTAAAGGTAGTCTCTTTGTCCAAAGAGCTCAAAATTTCACAGGAAAATTGAGGTGCGACCATGTTGCGTTTTGCGCTGTTTCCTGTCGCAGCCACTATGCCTACCCAGGCAAGTGAGGTACCATTTTTCCCGGGAGACATGGGGGAACGCTGGGTGGGTGGAAATTTGTTGATCCACGCAGATTCCAGAACTTTCCACCACTGAAATGTCAGGAAAATGTGTTTTTTTTGTCAAAATCTTATCTTTGCAAGGGATTCTGGGTAACAAAACCTGGGGGTAGGCAGAGGAGTCACCCCACCCTGAGTTCCCCTGGGTGTCTACTTTTCAAAAATGTATAGGTTTGCAAGGTTTCCCTAGATGCCGGCAGAGCTAGGGTGCCAAAACTACAGGTAGGCACTTTGCCAAAAAAGGGTCAATTTGTAACTGCAAAATTTAGGTGTGAGCACGTTGCATTTTTCGCCGTTTCCTGTCGCAGGCACAAGGCCAACCCACACAAGTGAGGTACCGTTTTTATCGGGAGAATTGGGGTAATTCAAATTTGTAAATTAACTGTTATTACCCATTGAGCTTTCATGCATTTCTCCCTTTCAATGAAACACATTGTGTTTAAAAAAAATTTTTTTGGAAAAATGACCAATAATTCTCATGCTAGTATGAGTATTCCCAATTTTGAAAATTAGCAATTATATACTGTTTCTGAACTCTATAATTTGTACCCAATTCAGAAATACCTAGGTGACTTTCATACAGATTTTTCCATGTATACATTTTCCAAAACAAAGTGCTCTATACCCGGTAAATGAAAAAATACCATTGCAAGTTGCTCCTCAGTTTTTGGATCTGGGTTTGTCGGGTTCTTGGTGACACTACAAGTCCTATATATCCCCACAACCAGGAAGGTCTAACGGACATAACGGTATATTGCTTTCCAAGAGTTCTCAAAATTAGAAAAAGTTATAGGTGAAAACGTTGAGACAAAAGGCTGTTTTTTTAAACAAATTTTCATTTTTTTCGATATTTAACTGTTAGTTTCTATAAAGAAACCTTCATGGATTTAGACAAATGACCCCTTTCAGAATTCAGAATTTTGTGTACTTTTCGAAAATGTACAGCATTCCAGGATCCATTATTGCTTTCAAACTCTTTTCTACCATTAACTGGAAGGAGGTAGAAAGCTCTAAAAATAGCAAAAATAGGCTATGTCACAGAAAAATGCCAATACTGTGTGAAAAATGTCGGTTCTCTGACAAAAGACTGTTATTCCCTAAAAGCTATGAAAATGGAGATTTCAGCCCCACAAACCCTTTTTTGATAACGTTTTTAGGGAAAAACCCAGAGGCTTTCATTTGCAGCCCGTTTTTCCAATTTTTCTGAAAAAAACAAAAAAATCACTATATTTTGGTTACTTTCTGGGACCCCTCCAAGAGAATCCAGAAACCCTGGGCACCTTTGGATTCCACATGATGTTGGAAGAAAAGGACGCAAATTTGGCGTGGATACCTTATGTGGTCAAAAAGTTACAGGGGCCTAAGCGCGCACTACCCCAAATTGCCAAAAAAGGGCTCAGCACAGGAGGGGAAAAGGCCTAGCAGCGAAGGGGTTAACATGTTTTTCTAGTCCAACGGACAGATCCCTTTTATTGTACAATGAATTGTAAGCTGTTTGTTCGATTATTGTTTTATATTGTGATGTTTTGCTTTTATGATATGTTTTTATATATCGAAATAAAGCTTACTTACTACCTTCATATATATATATATATATATATTTTTTTTCTTAAATTAGCCTAGCACGTCTGAATCGAATCATAACAGACTCTGTACTTGGTAGCAGTGTGAGCCCTCTCGCTCCCCTGCCATCCCCGATTCAGATGACCTGCACACATACCTTGTACTCCTGGGCAGCCTCTCCAATTGGAAGCATCTTGTGAGCCGTGTGGTCACGTGACATGCTGCAGACCAGACAGATGGGCTCCTGGTCATCTTCACAGAACAGTTTCAGTTTCTCTTCGTGTTCTTGGCACAGATTCGCCTCCTGGGGGTTTGCAGTCGGTATCTGAAATTGTTTAAGGGTTTCCACCATGTTCGCCAGGTGCCTGTTGGGCCGGAGGGTTTTGTTCTGAGCGAGATCTCTGCACTGAGGGCAGGGGAAGTCTGTCTGCAGCCCCTCCCAGTACTGAGTGATACAGGACAGACAGAAGGTATGTCCACACTCCACGGACACGGGGTCTGTAAAATATTCCAGACATATGGAGCACGTGGCCTCCTCCTTCAGGCTCCGGAGCTGGCTGGACGCAGCCATGTTCAACCTGAGCTGCACACGGTTAAGTTAATTTCGTCTCTCACTCTCAGAACAGTTTGTGAAGTGGAAGGGTCTGTTCCTCCTTCCTTACAGTCCAGACCCTCCCACTTCCACTGGCTGCTGCACCTGCACAGCGCCTGCGTGGGAGTGTCATTTGTTGATAAGGGAGTGTTTACAGTGAACTTTGAATGTTTCAGGCCTGACGCAGCAGAGCACAGAGGGGCGGATTTACAAGGCCCTAAGTTGCCCCCACTTTTGCGTGACTTTCCCCATGTTAAAAGTGACGCGAAAGTGGCGAATGGGGCTTGTAAATCTACCTCTCTGTCTGCAGCATGCGCTGGGATCGTGCGCAGCTGAACTGAATTGTCCGCCGGTAAAGCAGGGCTGTCAGCAGCAGAGCTGACAATATCCAGAGTTCACCTGGGACGATTGGCAGCTATACTGGGGGGCCGTAAGAATGTTTGAGGCTGTACTGTATGGGCCTACACCTGGGAGGGAGTGTTAGGGTATGTACTGTACTGCTGGTGCCTACATCAACAAGTGGGAGTGGCTGCAGCAGGGCAAGTTGAGTCTGCGTACAGGCCGGGAATGCCTGCTTAATCCATGTCCTCTGTGACACCCTTTTCCCGTGTTAGCTCTTCACTGAACCGCGCTTTGCGGGCTGGGCTCAGGGCTGGGATGGTCAAACCAAAACTATAAGCCCATGAAGGGAAAGTCGTGCTGTTAGCTAAAAACACAAGTCTGGACCGGTTGAAAGAGTCGCTTGCTTTAGTCTTGAGTGTCTGGATCTGTGGCGTCAGACTGCAGCAGGATGAGCTGAGAGAGTCTTTAAACGGGATGCCAGGGTTTGGCTCGTACAATGAGACCAGGTCGTGCCAACAGCTTAACTGGCAGTGCTTGCACCTTGATTAATGGAAGTGACTGCGTTCTTAAATGGGAAACCAATGAAAAAGAAGCATTGGCAAAATCATTAGATGTGGCTTTCACTGCAGCTTCCACCCACCAAGACATTCATCCGTCCATCCATGTACTTAATCACTAATGATCCATGCACTCAGTCACTCATACGTGTGCATCTATTCACCCACCGGACTCATTCTCACATTCACTCACTCATCCACCCACAATACTAAATACACAAACTCACAATTCATTCAAGAGAACTTTAATGCTGTGCTGCTCCTTTGTGAGGAGTGTGAGAGTGTCTCGTGGTTATTTGTGAGGGGCGTGAGAGGGCTCCCAGGAGTGTGAGGGCTAGTCTGTGAGGGGTTTGAGAGTGCTGCCGGTAGTGTGTGACTGCCAGTCTATGGGGATTGTGACAGTTCTTCCATTATTGTGCTATAGCAAGTCTGAGAGTGGGAGAACACTACTCTGAGAAGCGACAGAGTGCGGTCTGTAATCTAGACTTGTCAAGGACAGCGTTGCTGTCAGGAACTAGCGTGTGGTGATGTAAGTTGTCATGTAGAAATATGCAGACAACGCCAGTAGAATAGGAGAGGGTTTATTGTAAATTGAGTGGATAGATAAACGACCCCACCAGGAGAAGATGTAGTTAGATGCTCAGCCCCGGTCTGTCTGACTCACCCGCCCTCCAGGGAACCCTCATATCCACATCATTGGGTATCTTGACTAGCAGGCTACCACCTGCGGCTACTCCTTGCACCCTAACCTCCTGTGCTTCTCAGCATGTGCCTACTCCACTCTCTGCGATGGTGACCAACCAACACCCACCCACCAGGAGAAGGTCAGATAGCGGGAAGTCCTAGAAGGCCTGACAGCAGTTCCTACACAACATCGCAGGAGCGGCAGCTTTCACAACACTCCCAAATCTTGGCAGCCATTTTGTGGATCACCAGTATAAATGCCACACCCTACCAGCCACAGCACGAACCAATGAATACCCAGAGACCGCAAGTGAGGTGCAACACGACCGTGCCCCCCCAACACAACCATCAGGAGATGATTGTTTCCGTGCTGTCGCAAAATGCAAAATGATTCCCCCAGCCCCCAGCAGAATGCAGGGTCCCCTGAGACTCCCATGTCTCTAAGATATTCTTAGGCCTTGGGATGATCTATTGCTTCCTGAAGAGTGGGGGCTTCCTGCACAACAGAGTCTGCAGGGCCTGTGTTTTAGCCTCTGTTTCCATGTGATGGTGATGCAAAATAGTGTATATCCTTGGTGAGTCGTGAGGGTCTGGGGACAAAAGACATCACCCTAGTGAGAGTTCATCAGCTTAGTAGGATGCTGTTATCTGAGACACTCTGAACAAGTGTACAAGCACAGTGGAGGGGGTATTACCTGTACACGGCATCATTGGGCATCATTGCCTCTTATTCCCGAGTCTAGTGTGCTACCTATATGCAACTTTATTAAATAAATCTGAGAACACGGCTTTTCTTGAGATATTCATTATCCCGGATCTGGAGATTATGAGAGTTTTATCACAAGCTAGAAGGGGGTGCATTTGGAACGTGTACTTCAAAGACAAGCTTTGTCGTCGACACTAACCAGAACGAGTACCATTTCCCTCTCAGTCCTTAGTGGGCATAACCAGGTTTCAGATCCAAGCACGAGTGGAGTAAGGTTCAGTTTCAGTTCCGTTCCAACAGCTTTATTCAACAGATTAAGTCATAAAAGCATTTACAAAAATACAGATAAAAATTAGTTAAATAAAACATCTGCAATAGTATATCATATAAACTGGATGGAAGGGCATGCAAACGTAACATTTAAAATAGAATATGTACACTTGTCTTAAGAATTAATAAAATCTCATTACAAAAAACCATATTATAAAACATTTAGGGTATTTACAATTTGCTTCGCATTTTTGAGCAAATTTAATACTTGATTCGATCTAACTTCTACTATGTTAACTCAATTGGATATAGTTAATCAATTTCTCACTTATTTATAATGGCCTATACATAGGTAATCAATCTAATATATACTACGGAGAATCTATTGGCAGAAGTTAATCACTCCATCATTTATCCTCGCCTAGGCGTAAAGTTAGACCTTAACGTCCATGACCACCCTAAGTATTTTGCCATGGCTATGACAATCGTTGCTGATGTGTCAGTCCGCAGGATTCTTTCAGCTTCGCTAGCCCTTCTTGTATGTTTATGTTTATGTTAAAGTTCTTATACCGCGCACGTTCACCGAAGCGGTTTCTTGGCGCTCATAACAAACACAGCGGACAAGGGTCAATGGTTACTCGAAGGCAGCTTTAAAAAGGAACGTTTTTAATGTCTTACGGAAGAGCTCATAGGAGGGGCAGTGACGAAAGGAGGAGGGGAGGGAATTCCAAAAGGAAGGGCCTAAAAAGGAGAAGCGTAGACCACCATGTTTCTTGCGGTGAATGTAGGGGATGCAGAAGAGATTGTCGGCGGAGGAGCGTAAGTTAGGAGTTGGTAAATACCGCTTTAACTTGGAGGAAATAAAAGCGGGCGCCAGATTGTAAAGAGCTTTAAAAATAGTGCATCCCAGTTTAAAGGTGCACCGTTTGGCCACTGGAAGCCAGTGGAGGCTCCTCAGCAGTGGGGAGACGTGCTGGTGTTTGGGCTGGTGGAACACCAAGCGGGCGGCCTGATTCTGTATCAGTTGGAGCCTCTGGAGCTGGTAAGCAGGAATCCCTACATATAAGATGTTTGCAAAGTCAACCCTGGAGATGACTAGAGCCAAGATGACTAAAATTAGTGCCTCTCTGGTGAGGAATCGACAGATCTGCGGATCCTGCGCAGATGGAAAAAGCAGGATGATGTTACTGCCGAGATCTGCGATTTCATAGATAGATCACCAGAGATGACTACTCCAAGGCTTTTCACAGAGCTGACAGGGCAGGGGGGGGGGCGCCAAGAGAGGAGGGCCAGTAGTTGTCATTCCACGGATTGGCCGGTCCACCCACCAGGACAAGTTCCGTCTTGGATGGATTTAACTTGAGCTGGCTGTGGGCCATCCAATCAGAGATATATAGCATGGTGGTTTGAAAATTGGTGCGAGAAGAGGGAGAGGTATCCAGAGGAAAGATCAGCTGCAGATCATCTGCATAATTATAGATAGTAGCAGGGGAGTGACGGAGAGAAACCATAAGGGGTTGCATATATAAATTAAAAAGGAGGGGAGATAGAGCCGAACCCTGGGGGACACCGCAGGAGATGGAGGAAAGGGGAGCAGAAAAGGTGGAAAGGTGAACTGCTTGAGAGCGGCCGTCAAGGAAAGATCGGACCCAGTCAAGGGCAACGCCCTGAATGCCGGCATTAGTGACACGTCGATCAATATAGAGTGATCGACCGTGTCAAAAGCCGCCGACAGGTCTAACAGGACGAGGGCCTGAGGGATGTTATTGTCCGCTCCTGTTCTTAGAGTGTCCATGACGGCCGCAATGACCGCCTCGATGGAATGGAGGGGGCGGAAGCCAGCCTGTTGGGGGTCCAAAAAGGATGAACTCTCGACAAAGGTACTCAGACACCGAGTCACATAAGTCTCTAAGATCTTTCCCAGGTAGGGAAGAAGAGAAATAGGTCTATAGTTACTCAGGACTAAGGGGTCAGCGTTGGCTTTTTTTAGAATTGGTAACACTACAGCCTGCTTGAAGGAATCTGGGACTACTCCAGTGGCTAAAGAGGTGTTTAGAAGAGCCAAAGCAGGGTCAGGGCAGGTCAGAAAAATTTCTTTAAGGATCTGAGGGGGGCAGCAGTCGTTGGGAGACCCGGAACTGACTTTGTGCAGGAGGCTGTGGAACTCGGTAATGGAAATAGGAGGGAATGCGTCGAATTGCTGGGAGTTTTTGGGGGGTGGTAGAAATGAATGACGAGGAGGGTGAAGGAATATTGTTTTTGATAGTGGAGATTTTATCCTGGAAGAAGGCATTAAGCTCGTCACACAGAGCCTGAGTAGGCAAGGGGGGAAGAGTGACACGATCGGGAAGGGAGAGCTCATTGACAATCGAGAAGATGTCTTTTGCTTTGGAGGCCGACTCCAAGATTTTGCGAGAAAAGTAGGATGTTTTTGCCTCTAGGATAGAGGATTTATATTTTTTCAAGAGGGTCGTGAATTCAATTTTGAGCAGGGAATCATAGTTGTGGCGCCATCGGCGTTCGGCTTGGCGGAGGGCCAGTTTATCCAGTTTTAACTGGTCAGTGAACCATCGCTGGGCGTCATGGGGGCGCATAGCTTTTATAGTTTTTAGAGGTGCTACTGAATTGGAGGCCGCCGTCAGCCATTGTTCAAGGATAGAGGCTTGGTGGGAGGCTGAGCCGGAAGGCGGAGGAGCTGAGGCTGCCAAAAGAGAGTGTAATTCAATTAAATTGGCTTTCTTCCAATTACGGGCTGAGATGTTGGTAGGGAGAGGGGGGCGGTGGGGGATAGAAAGGTCTACTGAAAAGGAAATAAAATAGTGGTCTGACCATGAGCAGGGGGTTACCAGTGGGGGCAGGATGTCTAAATTTGCCGTCTAGACCTGATCTAATATGTGGCCCTTACAATGAGTAGACGTGGAAATCAATTGTCGACAATTCATGCTAATTAGGATTTCTGAGAACTGCTCAGACAGTCGACTTTCCCGAGGGTCAGAAGGCCAGTAATTAAAGTCACCTATGATGATGACTTTAGCATGATTAATAAGAATTTGAGAGACAAGGTCCCCAACTTGTTGTGGGAAAGAGGGCATGTAAGTAGGGGGTCTATACATAAGAACGCAGGTAAGGGAGGACCTGGTCGAGCGAAGTTTAATGACAAGGGTTTGAGTATTGGGGATGGGAGTGCAATCTAAGGTGGAAAAGATATGCTCTTTGCGAATGATGGCTGCAACTCCACCACCAGCTTGTCCCCCTGGGCGGTTAGCTTGCATAATATAGTAACCATTGGGAATGGCGGCCAGAATATCGGGTACAGAATAATCTGTAAGCCAGGTCTCGGAGAGGAGAAGAATATCCACGGCGCTATCTCCAAGCAGGCGATGGATTTCCAGCTGGTGTTTCACCATAGAGCGGGTGTTTAGGTATAGAATGGTTAGGGGACGCGTCTCTGGCTCTAGGGAGGTGGAGAGCGGGGGTGCGGAAGTAGGAGTGGGGCAAGGCGGAATGGGGATCCCTGAGATTGGAATAGTCAAGATACCGCACTCCTGGGCCATCCTTATGGCACAAGGCGGTAAAGGAACTGCCTGTCGTAAAGCGAGTAAATCGGCAGACGAATAAGTGAGAGTTTGGGCAGGGTATGTGGCCGCTGGTCGCGCCCGGCCGCGGACGGGCGCAGACGGGCTGGACTTAGGCGCGACTTCGGCGCGACTTCGGCGCGAAGTCGGCGCTCCCGCTGTGCTTCCGCCATATCGTCATTTTATGGAAATCTGAAGTGAACCACTAGGCCGCTAACCTGCGCTGGGTAAGGCAGGGCGGAAGTGGTGGAGAGAAGGCGGAGAATGGCGCTCTGCAGTTCGACCCTCCGCACAAACAGCACTCAGCCGGGGCGGAACGGGGCCTGGAGCGGTAATTATGCAGGTGAGAAGCTCTCACGATAAAGTGCCAGCATTAGCAGTTAAAATCACACACAATCAATATTATGCAGAACCATTTTAAAAATCAGCTATTAGTCAGCTATCAGCGTTTTTATAAAGAGATAAAATAAAGCAACACATCTGCAGCCTCAATCGCCGCGTCTGTCAACTGATTGGCAGCATTTGCGCGCAAGATATACTTCCCTCAACAGTAACCACTAGACCGCTAACCTGCGCTGGGTGAGGCAGGGCGGAAGTGGTGGAGAGAAGGCGGAGAATGGCGCTCTGCAGTTCGACCCTCCGCACAAACGGCACTCAGCTGGGGCGGAACGGGGCCTGGAGCGGTAATTATGCAGGTGAGAAGCTCTCACGATAAAGTGCCAGCATTAGCAGTTAAAATCACACACAATCAATATTATGCGGAACCGTTTTAAAAATCAGCTATTAGTCAGCTATCAGCGTTTTTATAAAGAGATAAAATAAAGCAACACATCTGCAGCCTCAATCGCCGCGTCTGTCTTGTACCCAAAAGCTTACAAATTGGCAGCAGCCAAACACGACGTGGGACAACATATCCAGTACAAACAAAGAGGAATTGAGCCAAAGAATTGCTAGACTTACATACCGGGCCCACATCAATATTAGTTTTGTTCTATCTAGCAGTGAATGCTCTTAATGGCAGTGTGCTTACCTAAACTGGAAATACATTATCCGGTCAAGCGTTTTTGTGATTTTGTCCCAGTATAGCTCCAGCTTCGGGATAACTTTATGTTCCAGAAAAAGGCAAGTTAGGGAAGCTGGCTCACTAGTTCTAGATGTATTATTCTAGACCCATTCCCAATAGTTATTCTTCAGAATCTTCTTTGTGGGGAAATTAGAGTTTATTGGATCGATCCATAGTGAAATCATACCCATGCTAGATAAAATGTCTCTAACCGCCCATAACCATTTTATGCGGTGCGAAATATCAGCCCTTATTATATGTCGAAATACTGTCGCATATCCTGAAAGTTCAGGCGTAGTCCAAAGTCTCTGCTAGTACAGGAGGGGTCGGAGTTTAGCTATAGCTGCACTGGGTTTTCTCCCAAGATCGTATAATAACGGACACATTGGGGTACTTTGTGGTAGCCTAGTGATTTTCCTCAGGAACCTGTTTTTTGAAGGTTAGGCTCTCACACCCCCAAAGTTCAGAACCGTAGAGGGCTGAGCTGATAACTTTCATATTATAGATTTCAAGAGCCGGGTTGATAGGCTTAGTGTGTGAGGTGTGATGTTCCATATGTAGCGCCTATGTTTAAGGGATGCCAAGTCAATCTGATGATCCCATTTCAGGTTATCCTGAATGTTAACCCCTAAATAGGAGAACTCTTTGACATATTCCAGCGGCCTATCATTCATTTGGATTCCCCCTTGTAGGCCCTATGCCTGTTAAAGGTCATTTGTTTTGTCTTCAATATATTAACCTCCAAGCCCAGCTGTAAGCAAAACTCCTCAAAAGTTTTGAGGGCGTTCAGTTTCCATCGATCGGGGAGATTAACCCACAGGTAAATGAGGAGTTATGGAAGAGGTAAGTAAACTCAAGCTTACCCTACAATTGTCATTTACAGGCTCACAACACCCAATCCATTGAGACAGCTTAGTAGAAATTAGGTGCCAGACATCCAGAGGTCAGAGTAGGTCAGGGTACTAGCAGGTTCTGGGAATGCAGTGGTTGTCCTAACCTCTCCTCTGTTGTCACCCACACTAGGTTGCTTGGATCCTTGAAACACCTTCAACCTCCCTTTCCAGCAGAGATCTGATGTGGCCAAAAATAAGCTTAGAGGATTCTTAAACCTGCCAAGCCAGCACTTTCTTTATCTCATTACCCTTGGAGGGTCCCTCTGGTTGTCTTTCCTTCCTTCAGGTGACCAGGCGAGCCTTTTGGGGTGAGATACAGAAGTCATCTGCTCCACAGTGTTCCCACCGTGGGTGGGAAGAGTCTGAAAGTGCGCTCAGTCATGTCAGAGGTATGTGAGAGCTGTCAGTAGTGTGTGACTACTAGTCTGTGAGAGGTCTAAGGATACTTCAGATGATCTGTGACAGAGTGTTGTTGCTATCTAGCATGCTTTGTATTTCCATCAGTATTTTTCCTTTGTGTATGTGCTGCAGCAATGTCTGAGGACAAGCTCAGTATTTATTTATCAATGGAGGTATTGTACTCTTATATGAATGTATATGGTATCTCATAGCTATGTGTGTATGCATATGATATTTCTACAGCACAGACAGCCTAAGGGCAACAGAGCGCTGTACATGGTCAGAGACAAGCCTAAAGTCAACGAGTAAGAGGAGATGGAGCTGGGTTGAGGATGGTTAATGGTTTGCAACGTAGTGTTCTCTAGAGGTGAATCTTCCACTTTTCCTAAATTGGACACATATTGGTGCTGTTCTGATGGATACAGGGATATTTCCATAGAAAAGTCCCATTGCCTTTTAAACATTTTTTTTCATTTCTTAGTCTGAAGTTGGATGATGTCCTCGTTGCAGGAGTGTTGAGCCTTTCCTACAAGATAAGCAGGGATTCTTGTCATGGCAGCTTTATAAATGATGCAGTTGGTTTTGAAAATGGTGCAGGCCTGCAGGAGGAGCCAGTACAGTTCCACCAGGATGGGGTTGATGGAATCATATTTCTTCAGGTCCTTGATGAGACATGCTATAGCATATAGGATGCCTCTTAAGGCATCTGGGTTGTCATGGAGTAGGACAATACCACCATCCAGATGTGAGAGTATGAGGGCTTGAATAGCAGAGATCTCTTCTGGAAAAACTAGTTTGACTTTCATTTTTTTAAGCTCTCTTTTATTAAGTTTATACATTTTTATCTGCATTTGCATACATACATGCTGTCTCACAGGTGCTATGATGTCTACAGGTGAACAAACATCCATGTAATAGTATTATGGGCATTATCAACTCAGTTTCCGTGACTGGTATCTAGGCTGCCTGCCATAACAGCTGTTACAGATTTAAGAACATTTGTATTGTTTAACTGTTAGTCGCTATTTCACATTTTGTAATGAACATAACTAAGAGCTTTTAGGCATCAATCTAATAGAGACAATTGCACCGCACGTCCTGGCTGCTGATAACTTCCTCCTATTAGGGGATTTTAACTACCACGCAGAACTCCTATCTTATCCACACACAAATGATCTTACCACCAGCCTAAACACATTAGGGCTAAACTAAATGGTGATAGGTCCACCCACATCGCTGGTCACATCTTAGACCTACTATTCACAAACTCCCCTCAAGTAAAGATCGACCAACTACTTCCAGTCCTATGGTCTGACCACTATGTAATAAGGTTTCATGTACATGGAATACCAACTTAACTACATCCTACGAAAGAATCTAAAATAAGTAGGCACTGGAATAAGATACATTTAGAGTCCTTTTTCTGCACACTTTGTCCCCCTTTCCCCTTTGGAGCTGGCCCACCCCAACGAGGCAGCCAAATGTCTTGAACTAGCCATCAGCAACACCCTAGACACAATCACTCCTAGGAAAAAAAACAAATGTACAAACAAACTCTTCCACTGGTTTACCACAGACCTAAAAACTGACACACTCACCGTTAGGATTGCAGAACGTAAATGGAGGCATACAAAAAATGAAACAGACAGACAGCAATACAAAACAACACATCAGCATTATATGGATCATATAGCCACAGCTAAAAAAGTTTATTTAGGAAATAGAATAAATCAGACCTTCAACTCTCACAAAGAGCTGTACAAGATCGTGAAGGAATTCACCAACCCCCCCTCCTGCCAACTAAAGCATGAAGCTTCCTAGGAGTGGGTCGACTCCCTCTCATTCGTTTTTGTAAATAAGATAAATGACATTCACAAACTCTTCCCCAAACCAACCGATACACCACCAAAACAGAGACACGCAGAGAACCCTCCCTCACACGCAAACTCTCAGAGAATTTCACGCAGTCACAGAGGAAGAAATATCTTCCACTCTAAGCAGGATTAAATCCGGCTCACCGACCGACCCTGCCTCTTCCCAGATTCTATCTAAAATTGGACCTGCCTTTCTCTCCAATCTGACCAGAATTTTCAATCTTTCGCTATTTCAATCCACCATACCTTCACTCTGGAAAGAGGCCATAGTCAGACCCATCCTAAAAAAGCTGACAGCCTTCCACAGCACCGAAATTGCCTTATTAGAGATGGTCGATAACATCAGGCTCTCTCTTGACGCCAAACAATCTGCCATCCTGATCTTACTTGACCTATCGGCTGCTTTAGACACCATCTCACATGGCATCCTTCTGGAGTGCCTATGGGAGTTTGGTGTTGAGGGCTTCGCACTGAACTGGCTCAAGAGATACCTGACAGATTGGTCATCATAGGCCCAAATAGGAGATTTTTTCCTCCAAGAGCTGGTTAATCGACAAGGGCGTCCCTCAGGGATCCATCCTAAGTCCAACACTCTTTAACTTGTATGTGTCTCCCTTAGCCAAGATAATCAAAGTCTATAGCTTTGAAACAGTGTCATACACTGATGGCACTCAATTACTAATCACCCTTGGACCCGATCCCACCGACACTAAACACAGATTCAAAAGTTGCATGCCGGCCATAAATGACTGGATGATAAATAACCACCTTTTACTTAATGCTAGTCTCTCTTGTCCCCCACCCAAGACGGCCGCCCGCAATCTTGGAGTGATAATAGACAACAAACTTTCCATGTCGGACCACATTAATAATGCAGTCCGCACCAGCTATGGTCTAATGTGCAATCTTAGAAAAACCTTCAAATGATTTCCCCTTTCCTCTCGCATACCCCTCGTACAGGGACTAATCATTAGCCGCTTGTACTACGGAAATGCATTACTAGCATCCATAAATAAAGAGCACCTAACAAAGCTTCTGGTCCTGCAGAACAATGCAGCCTGGCTGGTCCTAAACCTCCCACCGCTCACCCTCGGCTCCCAGTCTGAAGACCCTCCAATGGCTCCCCATCAGAAAACGGATCAACTTCAAACTCTGCTGTCTGGTACACAAAACCCTTAACAGTAAAAGCCTGCAATATCTAGCTAAGAAACTGATACAACACCAACCAGTTAGAACCCTTCGCTCCACCAATAAACAACTCCCAACTGTACCTAAGGTCCACACAGTAAGGAAGAAACGGTGGTAGATCCTTTTCCAGAATTGCTCCTGAAATATGGAACACATTGCCTATACATCTCCGATTGAAAACCGACCACAAGAAATTCCGCAGATCCCTCAAAATATGGTTATTTTAGCTTTGTCACCCCAGCTCTTCTGTTTTTTTTTAGTATCAGCTAGCGCTATGAGACCTGTGGATGATATACGAGCTCGACAAATACCAAATACATAGATACATACATATAAATACAGTCAACGAAACTTGTGACAAAATTCATTTAGATTTAACAAGCATATCAACAGGCAAAAATAAAAAACATAAAAAACACTGACCCCCTCCCGCAGCCCCCCTCCACTCCTCTTCCTCATTCATATGTTGGTGCCAGCTAATGCATTCCCCATTTCCTCCCAGATGAACTGTTTGGCTTTCATTAAGAGAGATAAATGATACTTTGATGTGTTTGGTAATGTGTTCCTTGAGAGTGAGGTTGGTGTCCAAGGTAAATCCAAATGGCTTGGCTTTCGGTGAAAGTTAGGGTTCGAAGCTGCCAAGGTTCTTGTCACTGAGCCAAGTTTGTACTGTACTTTGTTTATTGTTCTTGGAAAATAACATGAATACTGTCTATGTTTGGTTGAGCTTAAGATAAACAGTAGACAGCCATGTCTTGATGATGTGCAAGTACTGTTTGAGGCAAGGGAGTATCCAGAAAATTAAAATACATAACAAGTGAGCCCAACCCTTCCTAGAAGAGCTCAGGTGTCTCTTCCATCCAAGAATGTGTCCATTCATCATTTTATCCTTCTATCCACTCACTGTAAGGTAAGGCAAAAAATCTTTATTGCATGATTAATTAAAATCTTTGCAAAATAGTACATTTAAATTAGGTCACATATACCAATACATTTCTTAAAAGAACTTCAATATACAATACAGTAAGAACAGTTAGTTATAAATCACAAGTTTTATCGAAAAATTGACTGGGGTAAAAGCAGATACAAAAAATCCTAATTTAACTATTATACTTATTGTCTATGTCCGTAGTGCAGTGCCCTGCATTGTACTCCATTGGTATCTGATTCTGATTTCCAGCTAGAATCTCAGTTTGACATAGCTTTTGCAATATTCACAAATTTCACCAATGTGCATGCTAATATGATGTCTCTTCCATCAAAGTAGGCTTTTAATGCTAGCCTGCGGGTTCGGATCCCTCTCATGTTCCAGGCTGGTTTTAATAGCAGTTTGAGCTCTTTGTCTAAGCCTCTGCAGCTGCACAACAAATGGAGGATATCATCTTTGGATTCGCCGCAGATTTAACAGTTTGTAGTTGTGTCTGACCTTTGCCAAGGGGGAAGGTGCTGGTTAACCGGTAAAACACCCATCCTCAGTTTCAGATATAATTACTTTGCAATCTTTGAGAATCCTGTTCCCAAGTAGGTTTGCAGCGCGGCTCTTGTGTAACTCTGAATGACAAACCACCCGTGTGCTCTTTTGGATAGGGTAGATTTGTCTTCTTCCAAAGACAATAACTTCACTGTTTTGTTTACTAATTGTTTAAAGGTTTTCTGTGGGCCATTGATCTCCCAGAGCTCTTGTAGGGCTAGATAGTTTATTGCAGATTGTAGCTAGACCACAGCTGGGTTGTCTTTGTTTTTGTTCATCTTTCCATAAGTATGAGTTCATAGAACCGTTCTCTGCTCCCGTTATTTTGTACCAGCATTTTGCGTAAGCCCCCTTCCGTGCTACTTGCTGTTTTTGGAGGCCAAATTCTAGTCTTAGCTGGCCATGAACAATGTATTGAGGGAGGTTAAAAATGAATCGAATTGATTTTGACACTGCTTTATCCAGAACTGTTTCGTCTCTTCCTCTCATGCATTCACTTCCGTAGGTGATGGTAGGAAGCAATTCTGGTCGAAAGACTTCTAGCAGAGGCAATAGATCAGGGCCTGTTATTTTTTGCCTAATTTTTTTTAGGGCTGCAGCCATTGCAGTTCCTCTTGCTCTAATAGTTGCTAAAAGAACCCTTTCTGTCAAAAGTGATACCCAGATATTTGTACTCATCGACCACCTCCAACAATTTGCCCTGAAGTTTCCAACGAGGTTGCCCTAGTTTCCTTCGATTTAAGATCATCACTTTTGACTTCTTCAAGCTCATCGTTAGCCCGTTTCTGTCTGAAAAGCTGTGTGTAGTATTTATAAGGTGCTGAAGGCCAAGTGGAGTTCGACTGATCAGTATTAAATCGTCTGCATACAATAAGTTTGATATTGTTAAGCCTCCTAAATTTGGGACATGGTGGATGTAGTTGTCGAGCTCTGCTGAAATATCAGACAAGAAGAGGTTGAACAGGGTCGGGGCAAGGACACATCCCTGCTTCAGCCCCTTGGTGGTCGTTATTTTCCTCGACAGGATGTTACCGGTTCCTAGTTTTATTTGGATCCATGTGTCGGAATGAAGTGCAATTAGTTGGTTCAAAAGTTGCGGGTCGATTTCCCAGCCTGATAGCTTGGCCCAGAGTTTTCCCCTGTTGATGCTATCGAAAGCAGACGTATATTCAATAAAACAGACAAATAGTGACTTCTTGATTTTTAACGAGGCTTCAATTAATAAGGAGAGAGCAAGAATGTTAGTCATTGTCCCTGTGCTTCTTTGAAAGCCTGTTTGGTTAATAGAAATGAATCCTCTCGTTGATACCCATTCGTTGAGTTCTTCCAGTAATAGACCGGCAAAGTATTTTGCATCTATGTCAATTAGGGCTATTAACCTGTAATTCTTTGCTTGATTTTTAATGCCTTTTTTGAACATAGGGGAAATAATAGATCCTTTCCAGGAGTTTGGGATTCTCCCCCATCCAGGATGTTTTTAAAGAGGGGACGAAGGTGTTCGACTCACTGATATCCACCATTTGTCCTTTACATTCTGTCATCCATTAATTCTCTAACCCATTATACAATATTTCCCCATTCTATCCTTACAATGGCCATTCTATCCATCAGTTCACACATCCACCATCGATGCATGCATGTATTCACAGATCCATGTATCCATCCATCCATCCATCCATCCATCAATAAAACCTTTCAACCATCAATTGATCCTTTTATCCTTTCATCTATTAACTCAGATTTCCATTTGCTCTGCCATCCTTTCACCCATCCATTCACCCATCCTTTCATCCACCCCCCTCCAGCCATCAATCTATGCCCTCTTCCATCCATCCTCCCTATCACCCTTCCTGCCTTTCTTTCACTTTTTCTTCCTTGCAGCCATCCATCCTTTTCCCGTTTCTGAAAACCTATAGTTCTTTCTTCTTTATAGCATTAACTAAGAACTTTTGCCTGCCAAGTTGCAGACAGAAGAGTCCCAGGTTCAACAGTATCAGAAAGCAGGAGTTATCTTCATCTGCTGAAAAGATCCTGGAAGATATGCCTTGTAGAAACACAGATGACAAAGTGTTACAGTGGCCTACATACCCTTAGCCGGTACCAGGATGCTTGTTTCTGGTTCAGGGAAGACCTGGCTTGGCAGTTCGGGCTGGACTGTTCCCATGAGGCACAGGGTCAAGATTGATTTGCATATAGCTGGGACTGAACTGAGGTGGCGAAGTGAGGTAGAGAATGATGATGGATTCAACCCAGATCTGTGACTGGGGGTGAGTGTCTGAAAAGTTTCAGCGCTCCGTCCATCATCTCCTTGTGTTCGCTTTGTTCACCGTAAGTTGGCAGGGTATGCCCAGATGTGGGTCCCTTGCTCACTTTGCCACTGGATTCAAGCTAGCCTGGCTGATGAAGGGTGTTACCCAGAAACCGGTCCCAGGATGATTGTTTCCGGTTCAGGGAAGTCCTGGCTTGGCAGATCAGGCTGGACTATTCCCATGAGGCACATGGTCAAGACTGATTTGCATATAGCTGGGTCAAAACTGAGGTGGCGAAGTGAGCTAAAGAATGATGATGGATTCAACCCAGATCTGTGACTGAGGGGGAGTGTCTAAAAAGTTTCAGCGCTCCTTCCATCATCTCCTTGTGTTTGCTTTGTTCGCCCTATGTTGGCAGGGTAGGCCCAGTTGTGCGTCCCTTGCTCACTTTGCCACTGGATTCAAGCTAGCCTGGCTGATGAAGGGTGCTACCCAGAAACCGGTCCCAGGATGTTTGTTTCTGGTTCAGGGAAGACCTGGCTTGGCAGTTCAGGCTGGACTGTTCCTGTGAAGCAAGGGGTCAAGACTGATTTGCTTATAGCTGGGTCTGAACTGAGGTGGCGAAGTGAGCTAAAGAATGATGATGGATCTGTAACTGGTGGTGAGTATCTGAAAAGTTTCAGCGCTCCGTCCATCATCTTCTTGTGGGGGAACTCTGCTTGTGTTGAGACAATTTATTGCGATCCTACCTGCTGCCGGTCATTTCCGCGGATCCCGCTGGCTGCCCTGCCGCGATAGCCCGCCTCCCCCTGCCTCACACTAATCCCATCACAGTGCGGCCGCTGAGTGGAGGGGGAGTCCGCGGCACGAGGAGACTACAGATCCCATCAGCCTTTGCGGCCGGAAGCCGCACCTGGGACCATCGCGCCAAGCGGCGCTTAAATCACGGCCTCATCTCCGGTGGAGCGGGGAACTCTGCTTGTGTTGAGACAATTTATTGCGATCCTACCTGCTGCCGGTCATTTCCGCGGATCCCGATGCCTGCCCTGCCGCGATAGCCCGCCTCCCGCTGCCTCACACTAATCACATCAGAGTGCGGCCGCCGAGTGGAGGGGGGGCCCGCGGCACGAGGAGACTACAGATCCCATCAGTCTTTGGGGCCGGAAGCCGCACCTGGGACCATCGCGCTAAGCGGCGCTTAAATCACGGCCTCATCTCCCGTGTCACAGGATCGCGCGTGGGACTTGCCGGGCTGGGCTGGACCACCCCCCCTTTGGTTTGTCTTTCACTCAGGCCCATGAAGTAAGACTAAGTAATATCAGTAAGGCTTTTCGCTCCTCATTCCCTTGCCCATCGTGTTGAAATCATTGTACACATCATGACTAATATCCTGAACTTAGGCCGAAGATCGTTAACAGGAGGCTCTATCCAAGGGACCTTGGATGCGTTTATTACAAGGGCTACCTCAGTATTAGAAAAAGAAATAGTGTTAACTGAGCGGCGTATATCCTTAGAATGGCAGAGAAAACGTTCTTCTTTAGGAACTATTCGATCAGCAAAGACCCCCACGTATGCCAGTACGTGCTCCGAACCAACTAGCGTTATAGGTATCCCCCCATAGCTACAAGATCTTTCAGTATCCTTACCGATCCAACGGTATCCCTCTAGCACTGACATTAGTCTGGGTTCGATATCTTCTTCTTCGCCGGAAGATTCACTACTAATAATCTCTAGTAACCAAGTTCTAGAAAAACCTACCAGCATTAAAAAATTAGGCCCGGCCATCCCCATGAAAAGAAAGAGGGGTGGGGCAAAGCAAAAAGGAAGTCGAGCTAAAGCTTGCCAGGCTGACAGGACTCCTAATAAATCTAAAGGCTCAGAAATAACTGAAGCTACTCAGGGCCATTTAACAACACGCCTCGAGCAAGTGCTAATGAATAACTTTGAGCAATTAATTAAATTGCTGCTCTTGCCTCTAATCGAGAGGGTTAAACGCATGACTGAGCAATTAGGGTCCATCTCAGACATGGGGATTGCCAACTCAAATCTACTTAAAGAGATGGCAAATAAAAGACACACCCCGATCGTATTATAGTCGAGGATAGCGTCCAAGGCCCCCAATAATGTAACCAATAGTAAGCTGCAGCCTAAAGCCCATGATAATACCACTATGGGTATACACACTACGAACACAGCTCCTGAGCTCACTAATCTTAGGGAAGCATTAGACAAAAGGCGAGTAAACATGAAAGGTCAGGAGACACTAGGTAATTCACAGAGGACCACCCATAAAGACAAACAGATCATAGGGCCTGCCCAGCATTTAGATCTCCCACCGGAGGCTGAACCTTTTGTCATTGTTTTAACAGGGGTACCAGAGTTGACAGCAGGAACATTCGAAAGTTATCAGACCCTTAAGAATAAGGTCATGTACTGGCTAAGAGTTAACAGGCCATTACCTCCCATCTTAGACGGCAAAATTTTACACGTTAGAAGGTTAGATTCGGTGGGAAGAAGACCGAAGGATGTACCTGGGGACACAATCATTATAAACTTTAGGGACCGCAGGGCGACAAATTATATCCGAGACTGGTTCCCGGGTGGCCACGAGGGAGGGATATCCACCAGAGATCTAAGTTATTTTTACCCAAAAGCTCTGGTGGGTAACCCCTGGAGACCGGGAAATCAAAGTACCTGTATTGATGTGCCTCCCATGTTTAACATTGCCACCTCAAATCGCTTCTCTTCACTTATGGGGATGGAGGGGGTCGACTAAAGCCATATGGTAGTAATAAGATTGTGAGGGATTGTGAACTTCTTCCAATATCAGGTTATAAGAAATCAAGTAAGAAAAATAACCAAATTGACATAAATAGTACCATGGGAGGGGCAGATACCACTGACAGTAGTACACATAAAAGTCAACTAGTTATTTCCTGGAATATTGCGGGTCTAAGGAATAAAATGGCTGATCCTGAATTGCAAGAGACAATATTTAAATATAACATTCTGTGTTTCCAAGAAACATGTCTGGCCCATGAGTTATATCTGAGGGGCTACAGAACCTTGGTAAAAATGGTAGAAATAAAGGTGGGCTATGCACTTACATCTCAAACACATCTGACATAACAGTTCTCAAATTTATCTCAGCAGAGTATTACCAAGTTTTATTAGTGAGCTGGCCGGGACTAAAAAAGCTAGCCATTATAAACTTTTATAATAATGCCCACGCTCCCTTGTGGGATGGCATTATTTTTAACCTGCGCAGGCACATAAAAACACTAGAACAATCAGGCGGTGGAGATCTGACTCTCCTATGGGTGGGCGATGTTAATTGTTTCATTTGTACTGGTAATAATACTGGTATATGTCCTCTGAAGGAAAACAGGGAAGAAGCGCTGACCCACTTTACTCATTCAGGTATAGGGGACTTGATAAACACCATGATTTATGAATTTGATATGGGCTTTATTCCTGAAAATTGTACTCCATGGAAGAGGGGTGAACTCTACAATCGATTTTACTCTTCTGTCCCATAGGCATAGGCTATTAGTCCAGTCTTGGGAGACATTAGATCTTGCTTTTAGTGATCATTATCCAATAGTGGTCTCTTTGATATCACAGGCACAGGTACAACCCAATGAGATGATTTACAGCATGCCTATAAGCTGAGGTAGTACAAATGGTTACTCCATTAAATGGGAGAGAGTAGACCCAAAAATCTTCTTGAACAAACTGGTGACTAAAGTTCTTGATCATTTACTAATTTGTTTGTCTGCAACTAAAAGCCATCAACAAGTACTTGATTCCTTTATGGATATCACGGGTGAGATAAAGAAACTGTTGACTACCGCCCATAAAAATCACTCCGGTAAAGGGAAAGGTTGGTTCAACAAAGACTGCTGAAAGGCACACAAAAAATTAATATCCGCCCTACATGAATCTCCAAGATCATTGGAACTGGTTAGACAGACACGAAAATCTTATCGAGATGCTGTAGCCAAGAGGAAGTTAAAACTAAAACATGAAATTTGGCAGAGCCTGCATGAAGCCTGTTTAAAAAATGATAATACTGCGTTCTGGAGGGCAGTAAACGCTCCCTTCCTTTCAGAAAGAGACATAGATATTATTGATGTAGTAGTCCCAGAAGATGTTTGGGTAAAATATTTCTCTAACTTGTACAAAAACCCTAATACAAGGGTGAACAATAATTCCATTGATATTCAGGAGAGCTCAGAGTCATTCCCTTTGGGGATTGTCTTCGACCACAAGGAGGTAACGAGGGCCATTAAAGAAAGCGCCCCAGGGAAGGCACTGGGACTGGACGGTGTCCCGATTGACATATATAAATCCGAACTAGCGTTGTGGTCACCTCTTTTAACAAATGTTTTAAATAGTGTTAATGCCTCAGGCTTTATCACAACTTGGCCAGAGGCTATAGTGGTGCCGATTTTTAAAAGGGGGGACAGAAACGACCCTGCCTGCTATCGACCAATATCCCTTCTGGATGCCTTAATGAAGGTAGCAGGCAGGATCATTCTTAAGAGGCTTCAGGAATGGGCGGATGAAAATCAGATTATCTCCACCCTACAATATGGTTTACGCTCAGGTAATGAGACGATAGAACAGGGCCTCAACTTAGCACTGCTGACCGCAAAATACACCCAAGCAAAAACTGAAACCCTTTTTATAATGTTCGTGGATCTAAGCTCAGCGTTCGACTGTGTAGACCACTCCATGCTATGTGAGACACTAGCTGACATAGGCATGGAGCAGCAGATTATAATATTCATTAAAGAACTATACAGGGACGCAGGAGCGAGGGTAAGGTACGGGAGGGAGGGGGCATGTTCTGGTAAATTTGTCATCAAAAGATGAGTAAGGCAAGGGTGCATCCTGGCACCCTTTCTTTTTATCCTATATATTAACAGTGTGGGACGGCACCTTAAGTCCTTCCAGTGCGATTATCCGGCGGTGGGGGGAAGTCCTATCCCCATCATCCTGTACGCGGATGACGCTGCAATTATATCACGTACTGTCATTGGTCTGCAAAGGGCGGTGGTCAAATTCTCAGACTACATGAGCGCGCGGGGGCTAGAGATTGATTTCTCAAAAACATACTCCATGAGATGCGGCACCTCTTTAAAAACTAACAAGGCAATCTTCTTAAATAAGAAGAAAATTGAAAATACTACCAGCTTTACTTATTTAGGAGTAAACTTTGATAGCAGGGGAAACTGGTCTAATGCAGTACAGGCCAGAAACCTGGCAATCAGAAGAGCAAAGGGAGGTTTGATAAACTTCTCGAGGAAGTTAGGTGGCCGCCCAGTAAAAGAACTGCAAATATACAAAGCCAAATGTATCCCTACTGGAATCTATGGTGCGGGCATCTGGGGTTTTGTTAAAACCGCCCAGATACAACGTACGGAAAATGATTTTATTTGTTACCTATTGGCGACACCGAAATCCATGTCTATGTTTTTTAGCCATAGAGAACTGGGGATCGCATATGTAGAGGACACGATTAAATCTTCCCCACTTCTCTTGTGGCATAAGATCTGGGTTACCCCAGAGACATCGCTTAACAGAGATGTTATTTCGGATTGCTTACAGTTAGATGGAGTGAGAAACATTAAATGGCTGCAATACATAAAAACCATGGCAATAGACATTGGTCATATACAATATTTTGAGAACCCAACGTGCTTAGAATCTGTCCCAAGGCATGTGCTTAAAAAGTTGATTATGGATTTTTTAGATAATAAAAGATGGCTCACTGTAAAAGATAAAATTACTGCCAAGGTGGGCCAGGCTTTTACCTTTCATACAGGCATACAGCCATATTTACTGCTGGACCCTAGTCCTCTTTCGAGAATGTTACTCACTAGGTTTCGGGCGGACACTTTCTACCGCATGGTAACATTCCCCAACCGAAATGATTGGTCAAAACATCTGGTGAAATGCCCTTGTAACAGCCTATCAGATCAATCGAACATTCATTCGATTCTTTTCTGTAAATTTTTTTAAGCTCCTAGGAAATAGCTTTTGAAACCAATGTTTATTAAATGGAGAATCAGAGGATGTAGGGCAGCGTATTGTAAACTAAAGCGGCTGGAAACAGTTCTGGAGGTCAAAGCAGTGGCTTCTTACTTGAGAATTTTAATTGTTCTGAGGAAGACCATGTAACGTATGGGAACCGCATGTAGTCCCTGTAAATTGATGCCTGTAAATTGATCTTTTTAACTTTATCCCTTTTCATACTAGAACGTTTACGGATTTTATGAAATGTAATGGATTTTTTCTGTTTAAACTATGTGTCAACGGAATCATTTTATTTGTGCACCACCTGATCTGCTAATTTTTAAGTATGGTTTGTTACTAATACCATTATGCCTTTATTAATATTTCCTTTATGCTTGTATCACATTTTATGAACCTTGGTGCTTAAATGATTTTATCAAATGTAACATATATCTGTGCTTTTAAGATTTTGTATAAAAATCGAATAAAGCTAAATAAACTGAAACTGAAACTGAAACGCCTTGTGTTTGCTTACTTCCCTTAATGGTCATCTGCCAACAGCACACCAATAATATGATACAACCCTACTGCTATTTATTCTTGATACATCAGGAAGTAAATCCAGTGTAGCATCTGATACAATTCCAAATGGGTTTTCTACGCCAGGGCAGGAACTTGTCTCCAGATTCTTTTGTTTCGTGCACCATTAGTAGCCAAAGGTTGTGTGGTAAAGTAGGTTTTATTACAGATCTCTGGAGCTGCACCTCTCAACAAAAATCCTCATAACTGACTAAACCGATCATAGAATCTTATGATCTAAAAAAGAATGTAAACAGCCAAACACTCCTTGGTGTCATACAGTGTCCCCAGAGAGGAATAATAAAGCTAGACAAACATCCCACAAGAATGCACACATTTATGTGCTCAGAATTTACCAGGAGCGATGCACTTTTCAGTTTCTCACCACCGCCACTACTGACCACATATGCAGGGATATGAGTTACAATAGCCATATAGTTATTATACATCTTTTAAAAACAATATGACGGTTTTAGACTATTTAGACATGTCTGCACACATATTGCTCTGCAGGTCCTGAATAGGAAGTAAAACATCGACAATATCGCTCTTGGGCTATATCACAATTATCTGTACACTTTGTGCTTTAAAGCAGCTGCTGCTTGGTCTCTTTTGAAAGATGGGAAATTACAGGTTTTCAGAAGATGCGGATTCCATTCTTCACTATAATTGTTTCTTTTGTTTGTTCTGCATGTATTTATTTGCATATAATAATGTAGTATCCTCAAAGCATTAGGAATAGCCACAAATCGTTAAACTCTGCAGACATGTACGGGTTTTATATTCGAACCATTGTCACAATAAAAGTTGAGCTTTAGAGTACTCACCTTAACTGCAACTGCCTTGCATTAATGGCTGACTCACTCTCACTGACTATCACTCTCTCACTGACATTCACTCGCTCACACTCTCACAGACTCTCACTCTCTCACACTCTCACTGACACTCTCACTCACACTCTCACTCACACTGACTCTCTCACACACTGACTCTCTCACACACTGACTCTCTCATACTGACTCTCGCACTCACACTGACTCTCGCACTCACTGACTCTCACTGACAGACTCTTACTCTCACTGACAGACTCTCACTCTCTCACTGACTGACTCTCCCACTCTCTCACTCACCCACTCCTTCACACTCACTGACAGACTCTCACGGACTGACTCTCCCACTCTCTCACTAACTGATTCTCCTACTGACTCTCTCACTCTCACTGACAGGCTCTCCCACTCTCACTCTCTCACTGACTGACTCTCCCACTCCCTCCCTCCCTCACTCACTCACTCACTCTCGCTCACTGACAGACTCACTGACAGACTCTCACTGACAGACTGACTCACTCACTCTCACTGACAGACTCTCACTGACTCACTCTCACTGACAGACTCTCACTGACTCACTCTCCCACTCTCTCACTAATTGACTCTCCCACTCCCTCTCACTGACTGATTCACTCACTCTCACTGACTGACAGACTCTCTCTCACTGACTGACAGAATCTCTCTCACTGACTCACTCACTCTCACTGACTCCCTCAGTGACTGACTCACTCTCACCGACTGACAGAATCACTCTCACTGACTCACTCACTCTCACTGACTGACAGACTCACTCTCACTGACTGACAGACTCACTCTCACTGACTGACAGGCTCACTCATACTGACTGACTCACTCTAACTGACTCACTCTCACTGACTCTCCCACTCTCTCTCACTGACTGACTGACCCACTCTCTCTCACTGACTGTCTCATTCACTCACTCTCACTGACAGACTCTTACTGACAGACTATCACTGACTGACTCTCCCACTCTCACTCACTGACTGACTGACTCACTCACTCTCACTGACTGACTCACTCAGTCTCACTGACTGACTGACTCAGTCTCACTGACTCACTCTCACTGGCTCACTCTCACTGACTCACTCTCACTGAATCACTCTCACTGACTCACTCTCACTGACTCACTCTCACTGACAGACTCTCTCACTGACTCTACCACTCTCTCACTAACTGACTCTGCTACTGACTCTCTCACTCACACTGACTCTCTCACTCTCACTAACAGACTCTCCCACTCTCACTCTCTCACTGACTGACTCTCCCACTCCCTCACTCTCTCTCACTGACAGACTCTTACTGACAGACTATCACTGACTGACTCTCCCACTCACTCTCACTCACTGACTGACTCACTCACTCACTCTCACTGACTGACTCACTCAGTCTCACTGACTGACTGACTCATTCTCACTGACTCACTGTCACTGGCTCACTCTCACTGACTCACTCTCACTGAATCACTCTCACTGACTCACTCTCACTGACTCTCCCACTCTCTCACTGACTGACTGATTCACCCACTCTCACTGACTGACTCATTCTCACTGACAGACTCTCACTGACTGACTCACTCTCACTGACAGACTCTCTCACTAACTGACTCTCCCACTCTCTCACTGACTGACTCACTCTCACTGACTGACTGACTCTCACTGACTGACTCATTCTCACTGACAGACTCTCACTGACTGACTCACTCTCACTGACAGACTCTCTCACTAACTGACTCTCCCACTCTCTCACTGACTGACTCACTCTCACTGACAGACTCTCACTGACTGACTGACTCTCACTGACAGACTCTCACTGACTGACTGACTCACTCACTCTCACTGACAGACTCCCACGGACTGACTATCTCTCACTGACTCACTCACTGACTCACAGACTCTCACTGACTGAAAGACTCACTCTCACTGACAGGCTCACTCTCACTGACTAACTCACTCCCACTGACTGACTCACTCTCACTCACTCACTCTCACTGACAGACTCTCACTGACAGACTCTCACTGACTCACTCTCACTGACTGACTCTCCCACTCTCTCACTAATTGACTCTCCCACTTCCTCTCACTGACTGACTGACTTACTCACTCTCACTGACTGACAGACTCTCTCTCACTGACTGACAGAATCTCTCTCACTGACTCACTCACTCTCACTGACTCCCTCAGTGACTGACTCACTCTCACCGACTGACAGACTCACTCTCACTGACTGACTGACTCACTCACTCACTCTCACTGACTGACTGACTGACTCACTCTCACTGACTGACAGACTCACTCTCACTGACTGACAGACTCACTCTCACTCTCACTGACTGACAGGCTCACTCATACTGACTGACTGACTCTAACTGACTCACTCTCACTGACTCTCCCACTCTCTCTCACTGACTGACTGACCCGCTCTCTCTCACTGACTGTCTCATTCACTCACTCTCACTGACAGACTCTTACTGACAGACTATCACTGACTGACTCTCCCACTCTCACTCACTGACTGACTGACTCACACACTCTCACTGACTGACTCACTCAGTCTCACTGACTGACTGACTCAGTCTCACTGACTCACTCTCACTGGCTCACTCTCACTGACTCACTCTCACTGAATCACTCTCACTGACTCACTCTCACTGACAGACTCTCTCACTGACTCTCCCACTCTCTACCTAACTGACTCTCCCACTGTCACTCTCTCACTGACTGACTCTCCAACTCCCTCACTCTCTCACTCCCTCACTTACTCACTCTCTCTCACTGACAGACTCACTGACAGACTGACTCACTCACTATCACTGACAGACTCTCATTGACTTACTCTCACTGACTGACTCTCCCACTCTCTCACTAATTGACTCTCCCACTCCCTCTCACTGACTGACTGTCTCACTCCCTCTCACTGACTGACAGACTCTCTCTCACTGACTGACAGAATCTCTCACTGAACCACTCAGTGACTGAGAGACTCTCACTGACTGACAGACTCACTCTCACTGACTGACTCACTCACTCACTCTCACTGTCTGACAGACTCACTCTCACTGACTGACAGACTCACTCTGACTCTCACTGACTGACAGACTCATTCTCACTGACTCACTCTCACTTACATCGCCGGACGTCGCCTTCCTTACACGTCATCAGCACCCGACATCGCCATAGCCATCCCGGACGGGTACAAGATCATCCGAAAGGACCGCACCAACCAAATAGGAGGAGGCATCGCCATCGTCCATAAGAACACCATCCGCATCACGACCAGCTCCGACGACCACCTCTCTACCGCCGAACACCTTCACTTCCAGATTCACATCGACCCCAAAACCACACTCAGAGGCACCCTCATCTACAGACCACCAAGACCCGCACACAATTCAGCGAAGACATCACTGACTTCATCAGCCCACACGCCCTCCCCTCCGAGGATTACATTCTACTGGGAGACCTCAACTACCACCTGGAAAAGAAAAACGACTGCAACACCACCACCCTTCTGGACAACCTGGACAACCTCGGACTCGAACAACTTGTCAATACCCCCACCCACTATGCCGGACACACGCGCGACCCAATCTTCACCTCCAGCAAGCACATCTCCTTCAATCACACCACAACTCTCCATTGGACAGACCACAGCTGCGTTCACTTCAACTACAAAAAGACCACGACCCACATCCCCCCACAACCTATTCCCCGGAGAAACTGGAACAAAATTACTACCGACCAGCTCTTCACATCGCTTCACCAAACCCTCCTGCCAAAACATCGGACCCAAACCAAGCAGCCACCAACCTCACACAATGGATCCCCCACAGCGCCGGCGAACTAGCACCCTTGAAAAAACCATCAAATCAAGCAAGGTAACAAAAAAGCCCCCTGGTTCAACGATGACCTAAAAAAATCCAAGAAGTTATGTTGCACCCTCGAGAAAGCCTGGAGAAAAAAACCCAACCACTGACAACCTGACCACCTTCAAGAACGCCACCCGCAAACACCACCAACTGATCCGATCCACCAAGAAATCAGCATTCAAGGATCGACTTGACAACAACGCCCACAACAGCAAAGAACTATTCAACATCGTCAAAGAATTTACCAACCCCACCGCCGGCACCAACGACATCACTCCCTCCCAAGACCTCTGCGACTCCCTAGCCTCTTTCTTCTACAACAAAATCGCCGACATACATAACAGCTTTGAAACCCACTCCGGAGACCAGTCCACTCCACCCACCTCCGAACTTAAACGCCCCCTCCAACGACCTTTGCGCCTGGAACCCAATCACCACTGAAGACACCATCCGCCTGATGAACTCCATCCACTCAGGATCACCAACCGACCCATGTCCCCACCACATTTTCAACAAAGCAGACTCCATCATCCCACCCCATCTCCGAGACGTCATTAACTGCTCCCTCAACTCCGCCACCTTCCCGGAAATCTGGAAGCACGCCGAACTCAGCGCCCTTCTGAAAAAACCCACAGCAGATCCCACTGAACTTAAGAACTACCGCCCCATATCGCTCCTCCCATTCCCCGCCAAAGTTATTGAGAAAGCCGTCAACAGTCAGCTCGCCGCCCTCCTCGAATCCAACAATTCCCTCGACCCCTCACAGTCCGGTTTTCGAGCCAAACACAGCACTGAAACCGCCCTCATCGCAGCAACAGACGACATTCGTACTCTACTGGACAACGGAGAAACAGCTGCCCTCATCCTACTTGACCTCTCTGCAGCCTTCTACACAGTCTGTCAGAGCACCCTCATACAACGCCTCAGCAACATCGGAATACAAGGAAAAGCATTGGACTGGATCATCTCGTTCTTCGCTGGTAGAACCCAGCAGTCCGCCTCCCCCCTTTTAGATCAGAGGCCACCGAATTCATTTGCGGCGTACCACAAGGATCATCACTCAGTCCCACCCTCTTCAACATATACATGAGCCCCCTCGCATCCATCGCACGCCAACACAACCTCAACATCATCTCCTACGCAGACGACACCCAGCTGATCCTCTCCCTTACCAAAGACCCAAACACCGCCAAAACAAACTTACACGAAGGAATGAAAGAAGTAGCCGAGTGGAAGTAGAACAGCCGTTTAAAACTGAACTCGGACAAAACGGAAGTCCTCATCTTAGGATCATCCCCCTCCACCTGGGACGACTCATGGTGGCCACCGGCCCTGAGAACCGCACCCATACCTACGGACCACGCACGTAACCTGGGCTTCATCCTGGACTCCTCCCTCTCGATGACCAGACAAGTCAACGCCGTCTCATCCTCATGCTTCAACATCCTACGCATGCTCAAAAAAATCTTCCGCTGGATCCCCACCGAAACGAGAAAGACGGTCACCCATGCACTGGTCACAAGCCGACTAGATTACGGAAACACCCTTTATGCCGGAACCACAGCCAAACTACAGAAAAAACTCCAACGCATCCAAAACGCCTCAGCTAGACTCATACTGAACATCCCCCGTCAAGCTCACATTTCCGATCACCTGAAAGACCTCCACTGGCTCCCCGTCAACAAAAGAATAACGTTCCGTCTCCTCACCCACGCACACAAAGCCCTCTACGACCTAGGACCCGAATGCCTCAACACGCGACTGTCCCTCTACACCCCCACCCGCCAACTACGATCGTCCAATCAAGCTCTCGCCGCAATTCCGCGCATCCATAGATCCACCATGGGGGGAAGATCCTTCTCCTACTTAGCAGCCAAGACCTGGAATTCTCTCCCCACCCACTTCCGCCTTGTACAAAACCACCTCTCCTTCAGAAAGCAGCTAAAAACTTGGATATTCGATAAGTAGAGTACCCCCCCTCCCCCAAGCGCCTTGAGACCCTATGGGTGAGTAGTGCGCTATACAAATTTCTGAACTTGAACTTGAACTCTCCCACTGACTCTCTCACTCACACTGACTCTCTCACTCTCACTGACAGACTCTCCCACTCTCACTCTCTCACTGACTGACTCTCCCACTCCCTCACTCCCTCACTCACTCACACACTCTCCCACTCTCCCTCACTGACTGTCTGACCCACTCTCTCCCACTGACTGACTCACTCACTCACTCTCACTGACAGACTCTTACTGACAGACTATCACTGACTGACTCTCCCACTCACTCTCACTCACTGACTGACTCACTCACTCACTCTCACTGACTGACTCACTTAGTCTCACTCACTGACTGACTCAGTCTCACTGACTCACTCTCACTGGCTCACTCTCACTGACTCACTGTCACTGAATCACTCTCACAGACTCACTCTCACTGACTCTCCCACTCTCTCACTGACTGACTGATTCACTCACTCTCACTGACTGACTCACTCTCACTGACACTCTCACTGACTGACTCACTCTCACTGACAGAATCTCACTGATAGGCTCTCACTGACTGACTGACTCACTCACTCTCACTGACAGACTCTCACGGACTGACTCTCCCACTCTCTCACTAACTGACTATCTCTCACTGACTCACTCATTGACTCACAGACTCTCACTGACTGAAAGACTCACTCTCACTGACAGGCTCACTCTCACTGACTGACTCACTCTCACTGACTGACTCACTCTCACTCACAGACTCTCACTGACTCACTCTCACTGACTCACTCTCACTGACAGATTCTCACTGACAGTCTCACTCTCTCATTGACTCTCCCACTCTCTCAATGACTGACTGACTCACTCACTCTCACTGACAGACTCTCCCACTCTCTCTCACTGACTGACTCACTCTCTCTCACTGACTGACAGACTCTCTCTCACAGACTGACAAACTCTCTCTCTCACTCACTCGCTCTAGTCGCGCTATACTCCCGCCCCCTTTTCTCCCTATATCATGTGCAATCCGACCAGACGGCGCAGCGGGCTGGCGCAGCGGGCGCGCCGGATGCGCGCCGAAGCCGCGCCTAAGCCAAGCCCGTCTGCGCCCGTCCGCGGCCGGATCGCGCTGGGCGCTGGGCACGCTGTCGGTCCTAAACCCATTATCAGGTATGACAACAATCATTTACTGTCCTTACGCCCTCCACCCCCCCCTCATGGTCACGCTTGCCCCCATATTGACCCTTCCTCCAGCCCTCTGTTATGTTCTCACTGTAAATGGACCCCCCTTATACCCACAAATGACGTCGACGATATGCACGCCCCTCCAAAGACTCGCCCCACCCTCTTTAAGGGAGGTCTGGTTAATGCCAGGTCTTTAGCCTGCCATTGCCAAGATGTACACGACTTAATATTAAACCAAGAGCTGGATGCCTTGTACATCACGGAAAGTTGGCTTAACGATTCTTCCAACCCTGACCTTGCTATTGCCCTCCCCCCAGGTTACACCATTCTTAGGAGGGACAGACCCTCAGGTCGAGGTGGCGGGATAGCATTAATAATCAAGGATACATTTCCTTGCCACACATTCGACCTATACCATCTTAAAGACGCTGAAAGTCTGGGTTTCTCAATTAAAATTACTCCATCGTTCTCTCTTTCGGCTGGACTTCTCTATCGCCCTCCGGGCAACCCCTCCTCTTTCCTCAACTCTCTGGATGAGGCCCTCGGCGCACTTATGTTACAATACCCTAATTTTATGCTCCTTGGCGATATGAATTTACACATGGAATCATCCACTGACCCCCACGTCATTTCCTTCCTACAGTCCCTGAACATCTTCGGACTTCCTCAACTTATTAATACGGCCACCCATAGTGCTGGTCATACCATTGACGGCATTTGTTCTAATATTCCTACCCTTTCCACCTCCCCTCCACTGCCCTTAATCTGGACCGATCATCTTTTCATCCCCTTTGATATCACGACACCCACTGCTCCCCCTTCCAACCCCAGACACACCCAAGCCGTCTATACAGTTAACTGGAAGAAGGTGGCCGAACGTATACAGCTTGAGCCAAAACCGCTGCCCCTACCCCCCGCGCTAACTGGAGATGTCGAAGCTGACTCATGCAACTTCCACACTTGGATGCACCAAATAGTTGCGGTTAACTCTGAATCCAAAAACAACCAAGGAAAAGGACCCAAGAAGAAAAAACTCAATGCCCCATGGTACACCAAGACCCTGGCAGATAGCCACCTCCAATGCCGTAGACTAGAAAGACTCTGGAGACAAACATACGACACGGCCTCCAAAACTCGCTATGTTCAACAGAGAAAAGTATATCTCTCTGACATCAAAGCAGCTAAAAAGGACTATTTCACCAATCTCATAATGGAAGCGCGCCAAAACCAAAAAACCATCTTCACCATAGTCAAATCCTTCACCCACCCGAAAGCTCTCACCGTTGACATACCTTCGTCAGAGAGTCTCTGCAACCAAATTGCAGACTACTTTGTTGATAAAATCATCAACATTCAGAAAGACTTTCCTCTACCTCCGACAACCATCACACAAGTTACAGTCAATCACCTTCCCCTTTCCAGTTTTAAACCGGTATCCTTGCAACAGACAAGCAAGGCAATCCACGCCTGTAAATCAGGAGCACCTACGGACTTCTGTCCCCCCATCATCCTTCACCATCTGATTGATATAGTCAATCCCCATATTAATGGAATCATTAATGAATCCCTTGCATCCGGAATTGTACCTGCCGAATGGAAGAAGGCCACTGTCAAACCTCTGTTGAAAAAACAGAATAAACCACCCACAGACCTGACTAATATGCGGCCTATCTCCTTACTTCCCTTCCTGGGCAAAGTCACAGAGCATCTAGTGCACGAGGAGCTCAAAACCTTCACAGAAGCCCATAACATCCTGCACCCACAGCAATCGGGCTTCCGCTCCGGTCACTCGACCGAAACAGCGTTGATCGAGCTTGCTGACTCCATTAAATTCCTACAGGATGAGGGCAAGCAGGCTGTCCTCATCCTGTTGGATCTCACAGCGGCATTTGACACCATCTCACATGTTATTTTAATCAACCGAATGCGAGAGATTGGCGTGACAGACTCAGCCCTGGCCTGGATTTCATCATTCCTATCAAACAGGTCCCAAACTGTAGCACTAGGACCATATCTTTCCAGCGAAAAGCCAATTACATCTGGTGTGCCCCAGGGGTCCATATTGAGCCCCCTATTTTTTAACATTTACATGGCACCCCTCTTAGCTGTGATAGAGTCACACGGTATCCTGGTCACGTCCTACGCTGACGACACGCAATTGGTCGTCACCATCGACAAACAGCGTACGGACGCAGAGCTCCGCTTTAAAAATTGCCTTTCCGATGTCTTTGAATGGCTAAACACTAATCATCTTAGATGCAATAGCGCAAAGACAGAGATCATCCCAATAGGCAAGAATACTTCCTTTTCCCCTAAAGACTGGTGGCCCTCAGGTTCCGAGGCTCCTCCTAGTGCAGTTACATCAGCCAGAAATCTGGGCGTACAATTTGACTCTTCCCTTACTTTTGACGACCACGTCAAGATCACGGCCGGTCGATGCTTTGGACTAATAAAATCTCTGAGGAAATTCTTTGATTTCCTCCCAATTGCAGCCAGAAAGTCAGTCGCGGTAGCCCTCTTACTTTCCCGACTTGACTACTGCAACGGCCTTATGGCCGGGGTGAAAAAATCTACCCTCAGGAAATTGCAGAGTCTACAACATGCTGCTGCTCGACTGGTTTTACAACTCCCCAGAAGGTCATCTGCATCTGCTGCCCTGAATTCACTTCATTGGATGCCACTACACAAAATAATTTTTTTCAAACTGCTTCTCACAGTCCATAAAACCATGCAAAATACAGGACCCCGTTACTTTGTAAACCGCTTCAAGCGCTACAATCCCTCGCGCTGCCTGAGATCTTCTGGGACTAACCTTGTTCAAATCCCCAGATTTAAATATAAGACCAGAGGAGGAAAATCTTTTAATGTTCTGGCGGCTAAGGCCTGGAACACTTTACCCATTGACCTCAGAGCCATTAACAATGAGCACAACTTCAGGAAACTTCTTAAGACATGGGTCTACAAACTATCTGACTCCTTTGTCCTGGCTGCCATCTAGCTTTATTTTTTATTCACCACTTCTTCTCAGTTATTCCTCTGTAACTCGCCCAGCGCCATGATGCTCCCCTGGGAGCGAACGCTCGCGCTTTACAAATACCCACAAAATATCAAAATATCAAAAATATCACCGATTGACTCTCTCCCACTGAATCTCTCACTGACTCTCTCTCACCGAATGACTCTCTCTCACTGGCTGACTCACTCACTCTCACTGACTGACAGACTCACTCTCACTGACTGATTGACTCTCTCTCACTGATTGACTCTCTCCCACTAACTCTCTCTCACTGACTTTCTCTCACCGACTGACTCTCTCTCACTGACTGACTCTCCCTGACTGACTGACTCTAGCTAAAAGACTGACTGACTCTCGCTAAAAGACTGACTCACTCTCACTAACTGACTATCCCACTGACTCACTCTCTTTCACTCACTGACTCACTCTCTCACTCTCCTTCACTCTCACTGACTGACTCTCTCACTCTCACTGACTGACTCTCTCACTGACTCACTCTCTTTCACTCACTGACTAACTCTCACTCTCACTGACTCTCACTCTCTCACTGACTGACTGACTCTCTCACTCTCACTGACTGACTATCCCACTGACTCACTCTCTTTCACTCACTGACTCACTCTCACTCACACTTACTCTCACTGACTGACTCTCTCACTCACTGACTGACTCTCACTCTCACTGACTGACTCTCTTGCTGACTGACTGACTCTCTCACTCTCACTGACTAATTGACTCTCTCACTCTCACTGACTGACTGACCCTCACTTTTAACTCTATTTTCCGCTTTTCAGAGGCGAGTGGCTGGCTGGGGGCTGTCTGTTACCTCGGGCTCCCAGTGATTGCGGGCGCCATCTTGGATTGGGCTTCAATCGGCATGAAGCTTCCCTGAGGCTCCACCCTCGTCCTGCCCCTATTTAAACGGCCACTATGTGTCAGTGCAGCGGACGAGCGCAGCGGGCGCGACGGAGGCGCGCCGGAGTTGCGCCTGAGTTAAGCCCGTCTGCGCCCGTCCGCGGCAGGCCGGGGCACGGGGCATGTCACTCTGCTCCTCGCCACATCTACTCCCGCTCTGCTATTATTTCTCTTCACGAACCCCTCCTCCCCCCTCCCGAGGTCTTAGTCAAGCATGCCGTATGCAGCTTGCCCGCTCCCAGGAATTCCTTTCCTGAGATCATTTTTTCTCCCCCCACTCACAGCTCCCCGGTCCTGGTAAGCAAATCTCGTCCTCCTATTTCACGACCTGCCCCCAATTCCCCCTTATCTGTGATGTACCTGAACACTCGGTCTCTGGTCAGCCATAAAACTGACATTTTCTATCTCTTAGGTTCGGAACAGCCTGACATCCTGTTCCTGTCCGAGACCTGGCTAACAGATGATTCTTCCCCTGATATCCTGGCGGCCATCCCCCCAGGATACTACATACTGCAAGCCAATCGCCCCTCTGGCAGAGCGGGCGGCGGGGTTGCAGCCATCATTAGTCACTCAATCAGGTTTTCCCCTGTGTCTGTCCCCAGCATCCCTATGACCGATTGTCTTGCTCTCAGGCTGGAGCAACCTGGGTCCTCTCTTGTATGTGTCCTAGTTTACCGTCCCCCCCAACCCATGCCAAATTTTTCAGCTCAGTTTGGGGAGCTCATCTCCCAGTTAACTATTAACAACACCAATGTTTTAGTCCTCGGTGACTTTAATTATTGGCCATCGGACCCTCACGAAACCCCTGATTCCGTCGCCTTCACTGACCTTATGTTGGGTCTCAATTGCACCCAACATATACACACACCCACGCACATTAAAGGCCATATTTTGGACCAGGTATGGACTTCCTCCTTAGATATCTCCACTCCCCTTGTCCTCCCCTGCCCCTGGTCAGATCATCTACTCATCACCTTTTCCCTTGCTAAGCCTCCCCCGACCAATGTCACCCGAGACTCTAATTTTCTGGCACGTAATTGGAACAAGGCCGACCTCAATAAATTCACCTCCCTCCTGTGTTCATCAGCCCCCTCTATCACGGGACCCATCACTTCCATTGACTCCCAGTCTGACCACCTTACCCAATGGCTTGTCTCTGCCGCTGACTCAGTGGCACCCCTAAAACCTGTTAAGACGTGGCGCAGTCACGACGCCCACAGGTGGTTCACCGATGAACTTAAGGCACTGAAACTCAGTCTTCGTCAGGCCGAAAGACGCTGGCGTCGAGGATGTACCCCCGAGACAAAGGCTGTCTTCTCTTCTCAGCTGAGGGAATACAAATCTGCAATAGCCCGAGCTAAATCTAGCTACTTCTCCAACAAGATTTTGAATTCCACCAATAGGTCCAAGGATATTTTCTCTATTGTCGAGGAACTATCCAACCCGGCTAGAGTCACCATTGCCCCGCTTCCCTCCCAGCCTCTGTGTGATTCCCTGAATCAGTTCTTTGTGGACAAAATTGTTAAAATTAAAACCAGCATCTCTGCTCACGTCTCACCTGCCTCTTCCCCCGCCAGCACTCCCTCTCACCCCATCACCCACACCCTATCCCAGCTTCCCCTCATCTTAAAAGAGAACTTCCTCCCCCTCCTGCTCAAAGTCTCTTCTGGCTCCCCCAGCGATTGTTGCCCCCCCGCTGCCCTGCGAGAAGCTTTTACTTCCTGTCCGGACCCCCCTCTAGCTCTTTTAAACAACTCTTTAACTATGGGGGTGGTTCCGGCCTCCTTCAAACAGGCAGAGGTGGTCGCCATTTTGAAAAAACCTATGGCTGATCCGTCCACCATGAGCAACTATCGCCCTATTTCCCTCCTCCCTTTCCTCAGCAAAGTCCTGGAGTCCCACGTTACTCAAACCCTCACTTCTTTTATAGAGGACTCTGGTGTTTTGGACCCCCAGCAGGCTGGGTTTAGACCTGCGCATTCCACAGAAGCAGTCATCCTCTCTGTGATGGACGAACTTCTCAGGGGCGCCGACTCTAACACCTATCAGGCCCTGGTTCTCTTGGACCTGTCGGCCGCTTTTGACACGGTCGACCATGACATTTTGGTCGACCGTGTCAGAGAGGCTGGCATCCAGGGCACAGCTCTGGACTGGGTGCGCTCTTTCCTGACCCATCGCCATCAAGCTGTCAGGCTGTCCCAGTTCTCTGCCTCCCAAGTCGAGTTGTCTTGTGGTGTCCCGCAAGGCTCCTCTTTATCCCCTCTCCTTTTTAATTTATACCTGGTCTCCGCGTTTAATTACGCGGATGACATCCAACTGGTTTTCACCATTGACTCCAGCGATCAATCTATCTTCACTTTTCAAAACACCCTCTGCTCTATCAGTGATTGGATGGGCACAAACCACCTGAAACTCAACCCCGACAAGACTGAGCTGGTTCTTGTCGGGGGGCCCTCCAATCCCTGGAACTCTTCTTTCTGGCCTGCCAATCCCTGTCCCGTCAACTCTGCAAAAAGTCTGGGAGTTGTCATAAGTAACGACCTATCAATGACACCCCAGATCAGCGCTGTAGTTTCCTCCAGCCATTTCCAGCTCAGGAAAATACGTAAAATCTCCCGCCTACTTACCATCGATGCCCTTACTTTGGCCCTGCTTGCGCTAGTCATGTCTAGGCTTGACTACGCAAACGCGCTATATGTAGGCATTCCTGCATACCAACTCAGGAGACTCCAGCTGATCCAAAATCAAGCTGCTCGCTTGATCTACCATCAACCTAGAGATCAGCATGTCCAACCTCTCCTAAAAAGTCTCCACTGGTTCCCGGTCTCTGCCCGCTGTAAATTTAAGCTCGGTTGCATCATTTTCAAATCTCTCACTGGTCTTGGCCCCTCCTTCATTTCTTCCTTGCTTCATCCTTATGTCCCTTCCCGTACCCTTCGGTCTTCCCAATTGGCTTTACTTTCTGTCCCCAGATTCAAGCGGAAGAAACACGGTGGTCTTAGGTTTTCTTTCTTAGCCCCGTCTTTTTGGAATTCCTTACCTCTTTCTCTTAGGTTGCTCTCCCCCTACTCCACGTTCAGATCCTTCCTCAAAACGCATCTGTTTACGGTAGCCTACCACTAGTCTCATCCTCTGTTATGTTATTTTCTGCCTCTCCTCCCGACTCCCTCTGTACAGCGCCAAGAAACCTAATGGTGTTAGCGCGCTTAACAAATTGATTTAACATAACATAACATAACACTCTCACTGACTGACTCTCTCACTCACTCACTCTCACTAACTGACTAACTGACTGACTGACTGACTGACCTTCACCCTCCTGTTATTTATGTCCCTCCATAATAAAAAAAACACAACAAGCAACCATTGGGACAAGTTGCCAGAATTGAAAGGACAAAAAAAACTCAAGACATTACTTTTAATACTTTTTTAATATGGTTGTTCAGTTGTACATAATGCTTTTTTTGGTCGTATCTCAGGTAACACAAATGCTTCTGACACTTCTTTATTATAACTTTTCAGCATGCTGCAGACTTCTGTACAGCACAGCTTAAAGATATAGGTAAAGTCAATAAGTCTGGCTAAACACTTATAAGTTCCCAAAGGCGATACTTATTGGCTATGCCAATGCTTGTTTACACAGATCAGCAGGAAGCCTCTATTTGGCATCAAGCCTAGAAGTGATGGCTCAGGAAAATGGAAGGAGTAGACAGCCTGCTTCGCAGACCTGTATGTATCATTGGTGCTGCAACTTCAGAACTTAGGCTCTTTTTCTTATGCTTCCTTTCTTGCATCAGCGTCCAGTGCATACTTGCTGTTCCAGTGTTGCTTTGGGCCTCAAAGAAATGGCCCAAAGGAGGCGAAAATGGAAACCAAGGCAACACCTTGGTCTGGGCATCAGAGAGATAGCAGAGACAGCCTGCTTTGCAAGGCAGAAGCTATCATTATCGAAGCAGGTGCATTGACAGTGGGGCCCATGGGTCTGTGGAGACCACATTCATGAATGTCCTACTTTTAAAAGGGAGAATGTTGGCTCATTTTCCTAGCCTGCACTAGGAAAGAGGGCTGCCTTGCCTCAAGAGGAGGGGCAGCGTGCTGGGATAATTTTTTTAGAAAGGGACAGATGTTTCAAGATTGAAGTGATGGTCCGGCATGGTGTGGAAGGCGAAAAAAAAGAGGAGATAGCCTACTTCTCAAGGTCACAGCTCCCATTAGTGCAGTAGCTGCACATGCATTAAGGCCCAGGAGTGCACCCCAATTATGGGCAGTAGTGTTTTTGGTCAGTTTGGTTTTTGTTTGATGCATTTGCTCTTTTAAAAGTCCACTTTTTGCCTGATTACGGGTTTCGGTAGTGCAGGAGCAGGCCGGTTGCCAATGCCACGCTCCAGCACTGCCAAATCTCACTGCCACCCGCCCACCAGATTATAACATAAAAGTGGTTTGGCAGGCGTCCAGTGTGGCGGCCCCACGGCTGTGCCTCTTTCAAAGAAGGAGGTGCTTCGAAAAAAGCAACGCAATTGGAATTCCACATAAAGTTCCTGCACGGCATGGACTGTAACGTTCATGCCATGCAGGAACTGGGAAACATGCACACATGTTGTGCCCCTCTGCATGGACCCTTTTGCACAGGGGCAACAGAGGGCCCTCTAGAGCCCCCTTTGTTTCCTCTCCACCACCGTTTTCATGGAGGAGGAATCGCCACGAAACCTGTGGCTGAGAAGAAACTCGTAATATCCTTGGCTGGACCACGGCTGCCCCGCCAAGCGTAATGCGGCCTCAAGATCACTGTGCCGCCACCAGGGAACGGCGGTTCTTGGGCAGCATTGGTGATCCCATGGCGGTCCGACCGCCCAAGTTGTAATTGAGTGGACGGACCACCGCTAGGGCGGTGGCTGGACTGCCACCGCCGCGCCCCGCAAGTCTGGCGGTCCTTGGCTCGCCAGGTGTGTAATTTGGTGCTTAGTGTGGATTGTGAGCTACAGAAAAGCTTCCCTGAACGGATCTCAGAATTTGTGCGACCAGCCATGCCCCTTACACTCTCAGAGTCCTTGCCTTAAAGTGTTGGAAGGGTGATCCGATTTTAAAAACATTTTGCTTAGTGGAGCTTAGTGTAAAAAAGTTTAAAGATCTCTAGCTTGAAGGCAGACACAGTCAGCTGTGGCTGCAGACACTATTCAATACAATAGCGTACTTTATTGATACGACAAGTCAGACACGTGTAGTCTTGTTTGTCTCCATTATAAAACCAGGACCACATGTCCTTGAAGGCAAAGTAAAACAAACCTGGACAGGAGCAAGCTGTCACCTATGGACCTCGGAAACATGGCAACAAAGCCATCAGAATGCCTGCTCTCTTTATGACTTCAAATGAGCAAGGACAATTAACCCTCTGTCCCCTTGTGGGCAGTCTTGAGAAATTCTGTAGCAATCTATGAATTTTACAGAATGTTGACGTCATGACACGTCAAACCCCGCATGAAGAGAGATGAAACTAAACCATTATTATTCCAAAGTGTAATTGTAAGCAACTTCGTGACTGGGGATTGTACTAAACTATGAACTAGTGACTAACGGCAGTCCAGCTGGTAGGCGGGGCTTTAGTTGCTAGAATTGCGAAATACACTTGTCAAGTGAATTTCTTTCACTTTCTAGGCATGACTCAAAAACTGTGTTTGTGCATCTGCCCGGCGTCAGAGGAAGACACTCCCCCTTCAAGTACATAGGCAGAAAGTCCCAGCTCAGGGCTGGGTTTCCCAGCGCAGATTGATGTGAGAGCCACAGCCGGGCAAAGGTAAGGAAGGCGCAGTGCCCATTAGGAAAGCAGAGGCCGACGCTCCCAAACACGACTTCACCCCATCTTTAACTCGGCATCAACATGGCTGCAGCAAACCGACTCCGAAGCCTGAAGGAAGAAGCCATTTGCTCCTTCTGCCTGGAATATTTCACAGACCCTGTGTCTTTGGAGTGTGGACACGACTTCTGTCTGTCCTGTATCACTCAGTACTGGGAGGGGCTGCACTGCTGCAGACAGACTTCCCCTGTCCTCAGTGCAGGGAAGTCCTTCAGATCAAAACCCACCGGCCCAACAGGCACCTGGCGAACATAGCGGAAATTCTGAAACAGATTTACACACTGAGCGCGACCCCCCAGGAGGGGAATCTGTGCGGAGAACACGAAGAGAAACTGAAACTCTTCTGTGAAGACGACCAGGAGCCCATCTGTGTGGTCTGCAGCATGTCACGTGATCACAAGCAGCACAGTGTGCTCCCCATTCGAGAAGCTGCCCAGGAGCACAAGGTATGTGTGCTTAGTGCTATAGAGTTGGGTGAAGGCGAGGCTCATTCTGCTTGTTTTTCCATTTCCCGTAAGTGCCTCATGATAACAGGTATCGCGTGTGCTAAACTGTGAAGAGGAAAAAAATAATTGTTTATGCAAACCTTTCGTCGCTGAAACTTGGACTTGTTCAGATAATAATAACTAGATTGATAATAACTAGACTGATGTGAGTCCGCAGTGCATGTCTACTGCCCTGTTACATTTGGATCCAGTGGCGGCTGGTGACATTTGAAAGTGGCAGGGCGTAAAAGTTGCGTATGAGTCTTACATCGCGAGCGTGCGAAGTGCGCAAGGGTGACCAACAGAAAGGGTGTTTGGAAGGCTGCTGAGAACCCCTTACCTTCAACCCACCCATTTATATATTGCCATATAAGTGTTGGTGGAGATTCTGCCACAGAGCACAGGGTGCCCAGCTACCCAGAAAGGGGTGTTGAGGGGTAAGGAAACTCTCCTCACCTGGTCCCTGGTCACCTCTGCCCGCTGTTTGATCCTCAATGATTGGTGCCGGATGCGGCAAGAGAGGTGCAGCTCTCAGACACCCTCGGTCTTACCTCTCTGGCCCGTCTTCGCCTCTGCCCTCCTCGTGGTTGTAGCAGAGCACTCACTCTCCTGGGCGCACCTCCCCGCCGGCCCCACACTCCCTGTTCGCCTATTACCTGAGGGCCTTATTACAAACAACAATTATACATTTCTAAACGGGTTCTGTGTGTCGTACTAATCCTGTAGATGGCACCGATTTATTCGCCGCTCAAGTTGCACAGCACGATAGGGAGTTAGGGCCACGGTTTCACAAGATGAACCCTACCCTGAAAGATTCTGCCCCATCCTAAACACACGGCATTTCTTAGGCTTAGCCCTCACCGCGCGATCTAAGCAAAACACATGTTTGGCAAATGGCAAAGAAATATAAAAAACTTACCTTGGCTTCCCGACTCGAGTCCCGTCCCGAGACTGCAGTGCAGACTCCCGCCTTCCTGGATTTAGAATGCCCGTGCCGCCGCTGCGTCTGACGTGGTCGTGTGGGCTCTCGTCGTCACTGGAGGCTGCAGGCAGCCTCCCTCCCCTCCATGTCAGCCGGCGCTGATTGGTTCGGCCGGCTGCCCTAACCTCTTCATTTTCCCTAGTCTGCATCCTGCAGAACGAAGAGTGGGAGGTGGCTTGGGGGGAGCGGCTTGCCCACTGTTGCTAATACTGTCTGTTTGGACAGCCTCTCAGGCTGTCCAAACAGTCAGTATTAACAACATTGGTCAAGCCACTCCCCCAAGCCACTCACCCCTGCCCTGAGGCTCGAGTAACAACAGGAAGTTCTGTTCTGCTGACTGCTTTCTCGCCGTGCGAGAAGGGCAGGCAGAAACAAATGGTAGTTATAAATAAATAACTACCATTTGTTTCTGCCTTCTTCTCGCACGGCGAGAAAGCAGGGGGGCCGTCTCCCAAACGCCCCCATGGTAGAACCGCCGCTGTTTGGATCTAAGAGAAAAAACCCTATCCAGCAGCCTGTGACAGCTGTCAGTTCTGCGTTGACGCCCAGCTTCCCTGTACTGAATGCTGCCTCACGAAGATAAAATACAAATTAATTACACTTTGAAAGTGGGAGTTTAGTGCCAGTGAATATTTTCAAACATAAATCTCAATGCTATCGAAAGCATACGATACAAATGCCACATCTGGCAAGTTACTTACTAAATTCTAGATATAGGGCTGTAGGAAGCTGGCTCTCTATATACTATACCAAAAAGAGGTATAATGTGCAGAGAGTCCAGTGGATCCCAATTTGTTTACAGATGCTAAAGTAGATAATACTAATGCTCTCTCGTGGTATAGTGGGCGAGCAGTTAGGCTTACCAGAGGGCAGTGTTAAGCATCTGTTGTACACACAATGGTAATAAATGAAGCACACACTCAATGAATAAATCCAAGGCCAATTTATAAAAATATTACTTGGATATATTTATTTTGTAAAACCACAGAAGTTCTTCTTAGACAAATATGTTTCACAATAGAAATACTTTTCATTCAATATCAAAAATAGACAGTTCAATTTTCAGACTTTGCTATGTTAACCTATGGGAGGAAGAAAACATTCTGCATACAAATAATTAATATCTACTTAAAACATCAGTGTTCTGGAGTTAAGGTCAGTATTGGGCAAGGTTCAGTTCAGCACAGGGGCGACTGGATGCAGGGTGCCAACAAAGCATTGGGTGGCCAATGTAAAGCAATTTAGAAAGGCAAAAACCGAAAAGGGCTGCAGGCTCCGGCTAGGAGGCTGGCCAAAAGAAACCAGCAGCTGGAGAGGTAAGGTGGGATGCTCAAGGATGTAGGGACACCTTTGATCTCCCCGCAGGTGCAGGGGTGTCTTTTGATGTTGGAAACAGCTTACCGGAGCAGGTGGCAGGGGCTGTAGGTGACATTGAGGAGTCCAGGAGGGGTCAACCTTTGCTAGACTCGGGCTCTGGAGCGGTGGGGAACCTTACTGGAACTGGTGGGCGACTTGGATTCGGGCCGGATGCATTGGGTTCAGAGGTGGAACCGGTAGCAGGGTTTTGCAGATCTTCAGGTCACAGATGCCTTGCTTGAGGTTTGTTGCTAGTGAACAGGTCCTCTGTTCTCAGGTGATCTTGATCTTTATCGAAGGCAGGCAGTCCTCACAAGGATTTGGAGGTCACTGGGCTTCAGGACGAATCGTCTTTTGTAACAGGATCATCGAGGGCTGCAGACAGGCCGGTAGGGCTGGGGCCAAGTAAGTAGTTCTTTGCAGCCTTCTCTGCTGGTGCAACTCTCTGATGTTCATCTCTTCTTAGATCATCAGGAACTGAAGTTCAGGGTCTGGGGATGCCACCTAAATCTAGGTAGTGACAGGTTGTAGCCAATGGCCCCCTTCACTGGGGTGTCTGCACCCTCTATTATGCTCACCTACTATGGGAGGGGGGCATTGTCCTAGCCCTGATTGGATAAATCCCACTATCTTCAAGATGTTGGGTACTGAAAAGTGTACTTCACCTCGCCTCCAGCACCTGTGGCGAAGAGTTGGCAAAGGGGGACACACCTCCTACTCTAGCTGAGCTTTCCCACCTGTTCTCCCACCAAAAGGAGCTGAGGACAGGAAGGGGGCCTGTTTCTATTAACAGGAGAGGCTGGGGTTGCTTTACAAAGGCAGCAAGGTCTTTGAAGCTCCCCATCACTTATGGCTGTTCCTGGCCAGGAGGAGGTGTGAACACCTCCACCAAGGAAAGGCATTGATCTCGACTTCTGAGCGCTAGGGCGCTCTCCCCATGAGGCTGGCTTAGGCCAGTTGGTGGCCATACTAGGAGTTGGTAAGGTTCAGGGGACCCCTCTAAGTGGTCCTCTGTGTGAAAATTTTAATAAATCTGACACTGGAATCAGTGCAGGTTTATTATGATGAGATGCTTGGTTCTAAACATCCCATACTTCAGTGAAACCATCATGTAGCTGGGGAACTCGTGATGATGAGTGTGCAGCCCACGCAATTACTATGGCTTCCCTGGTATCTTACAATATCCAAGAATCAACATGGATAGTGCAGGGGCATATCTGCTCATGCAGATATGCCCTCATCGGAGATAAATAGCACCCTGCCTTAAGGCTAAGACCTGCTAGAGGGGTGTTTAACCTACATCTCATGCAGGGTTTGTGGGCATGTCGACTCTTCAGTTTTGTCTGCACTGAGACAAGCAGGCTGCAGTGGCAGTGTGCATGTGCTTGGTGAGGGGTTCCCTTGGGCGGCACAATTCGTGCTGCAGCCCTTAGGGACCCTCTTTAACCACACATCCTTGGTACCAGGGTTACATTTTTGAAGGGCCCTTTATATGTGAGCTAAAGGGGTGCCAATCGTGGAAACAATGGGTACAGTTTTTAGGGAAAGAACACTGGCACAGGGAACCTGGTTAGCAGGGATCCAATACACTTCAGTCAAAGTTGCATAAAAAATTAGGCAAAAAGTGGGGAGGCACTGCAACAAAAACCCAGTTTCCTACATGGACGTATAATCAAATACAGCATAGAGTTACTGTGTGTATTTGTGTAGGCACATAGAATCCAAACAGCATAAACCCCTGGAGGCAAGCATGGTTGTGCATTTTGAAAGTTATATGGTTCCCTGTTTACAAACCATTAACATTTGCAGTTGCAAGCAGTACTCCATCTTAAACAAGGTAAAGGCTGAGCGCCTGAAGTTACTTGCAGAGGTATGTTTAAAAGCAGTGTTTAGCTTCAAAACAAAGCCTGTTACAACAAATATCTCAGAAAAGCTTCTGTTGACTTCAGTTTATCCAACAATGTATGTGCCCATGTTAAATAGTTGTAAAACGGCATTGTAGATAATTTAAATGTACCACAGATGTTTATAAGATGTGAATGTTCATCTCCTGAGCTCCACTGAAGATTTCGAGGCATTGCAGATTGTTGAATGATGTAGAATATAGAAGTGATCCACTTAGAGGTGGTTTAATTCACACTGGGATTTTAAGCATGGCTCTAAGGTTGGATACCACTGTGCTCCCATTAAGAATGTGTGTAGTGTATTTTACCGAACTATAGAGGATTTATATAGGGCCTGGCCCAAGGTATCTTAACAAATGCATACCTGTCAGCCTCTGCATTTAAAATTGTGAGTCATGTGACGTTTTTGAGAGGATGATCCGTTAAGCTCAATAGAGTACTAACTCTCTTTTGGGTGTAAAAAAAGGTGTAGTCACTTTATGGAAGCATTTTGTTTATTAGGAGGGCGAATACAAGTAAACATATGTTGTCACCCACCCAATGTGTGCAAGTTAATAGCTATGCTTTCTGCATGTCGCCAAAGGTTATGTCCATTATGACTTGATTGGTGGTAGAGAACTGGGTGAAGCTTGTTGAATTAATCCCAGTCAAGAACACCTATAGCACACTGTTACAATCACTGGTTGATGTCATCAGTTATGTCACCAGTGATGTAATTAACAATAGCATTTGAAATGTCATCAGTGGTGTTATCAATTATGTGATTTAACATGTCATTTGGTGGAGTGCACATGCGGGAGCGGTGTCAACGACTTGGAGCTGGGGGCGAGTTGTGAGGCGGTGTCTGCTGGTGAGCACTCGTGTGGGTGGCTGGCCGTGTCTGTGGTCTGCGCTCTGGGTAATCGGTGTCCAGATTGCGGGGGGGGAGGGGAGGGGGGGGGGGGTGGCACGATGCGTGGTGGTTCCGTCTACTGAGCTGTCGCCCCCGTGGTGCTCGCCCAGCACTGCTTTCTCTACGTGAGCCCTCTGACTGCGCCCTCCCCCTGCAGGGACCCCAGGATGCCATCCCAGAGCTGTGCAATCGGGAACTGCCTCAGACCTGCTATTTCCTCCCGGTGAAGTGCCGTACCCTTTGCTCTGGCCCAGTTAGTGAAGGATGCGAACCAGTGTGCTGGGGTAGGTGGTTCCCGCCGCTTCCAGTGCCTAGTGAGCAGCCGCTTGGCCGTGATGAGGCCCAGATCCCAGAACCGGGCCTGCGTTTTGTTTAGTTTAGTCCTCTTATACAACCCGAGAATGCATGCCTCCCACGTGTCGGGCAATCCTGGGCCCGTGCTGTGGGTCAGGAGTGATGTTACTTCCCCCCAGTACGTAGCCAGAGATGGGCAGTGCCAGAGCATATGTAGGATGTCCGCGCCCAGCAGGTCACATCTGGGACAAGCGGCAGTGTTGATTGCGAAATACTTATTTATTCTATCCGGTGTTAAGTATGCCTGGTGTAATATGTACAGCTGGATGATACGGAAGCAGGAGTTGCGGGGGACGTTCACAGGGCTGGCTAGGACCAGGTTCCACTCCTTATCTGTCCAGTCCCTCCCTCGGTGTGTTGCCCATTTGTCCCTGATCTGCTGCGTGGGTTTTTGTGTGTGGATGAGAAGCGCCTGCGCTAACCAGTGTGTAATGTGTGAGCCTCTGCCCATTACATGCAGGTATTGGATCAGATGATGCATCAGTGGCTCTTCCTGGATGTCCCCCCAGGAGTCAGTATATGCCCGTAGTACCGACGCGTGGAGCAGGAATTGCCCAGCCGGCAGGCCCGTGCCCTCCGACAATTCCGCAAATGGAAGCAGGGCCCCGTCAGCATACAGGTCGCCCATGGTCTCTACTCCGGCTGCATTCCAGTGTTCCAGGTTGCGTGGCGTTACCATCCCACTCCTCCTGGGGGTGCCCATCAGGGGGAGGGCAGGAGCATACGGTCTAACGTTTTGCGTCAGTTTCAGGCTACTGACAAAGCATTTGCGGGCCACAGCCATATGTAGGGGTAGAGGGCGGGGTCCCTTGGTCAACGGGTGAAACAGGGCGCACACCTGGGGGTGGGTCCATTGGTAGTCCGCGGTGGCCGTGTTGTCGAGATGTGTGTCGCTGAGCCAGTACGTCACCCATTGTAGCTGTGCAGCTAGGTAGTATAGCTCCATGTTGGGGACTGCCAGTCCTCCCTCTGCAGTCGGGGAGTACAGCTTAGCCAGTGCCACGCGTGGGCGTCCCGCGTTCCAGATCAAGCCGCGAAGCATTGATTCCAGGTCGCGGAATATTCGCGAGGGGACATACGTTGGGATATTCGCGAAGTGGTAGAGCAGCCTGGGGAGTGCTATCATCTTGGATAGTGCTATCCGGCTGGGCACGTTCAATGGCAAAGTTTTCCAGAAGGACACCTGGGCTCGCAATGAGGAGATAGCACGCACCAGGTTACCCTCCAGTATGTTCTGCGGGTCTCTGTAGATGTGTAGCCCGAGGTATTTGAACGTGGTTGGGTACCAAGCGAGCCGAGCCCCTCCAAGGCGCACATCGCATTCCTCCTGGTCTTGGCTGTACGAGTATATTCCGGACTTGGCCCAGTTGACCCTAAGGCCCGAGACCTCCGCGAAGGTCTGGAAAATGTCCGACAGCTCGGCAGGTACCGCGGTAAGGTCCCGCACATAAAGCAGCAGGTCGTCCGCATAGAGCGAGACCGTATGTGTTCCATCAGCCAGCGGGATCCCCCATTCCGCTCCTCTGTCCCGTAGTAGAGCCGCCAGGGGTTCAATGGCTAGTGAGAAAAGGAGGGGCGACAGGGGGCAGCCCTGTCTGGTGCCCCTGCGTACCCTGACCCTCTCTGACAGCAGCCCGCCCGTCCGCACCCGGACACTGGGTCTCTGGTAGAGCAGCCCGACCATGTCCGCAAAGGCATCACCTACTCCGAATCTGTCCAATACCGCCCCCAGGTACGGCCACTCCACAGAGTCGAAAGCCTTCTCCAGGTCCAAGACCAGACACCCCGATCTAGGCCAAAGCGTCGCGGCTGCTTCCTGAACCCGGAAGAGGCGGCGCAGGTTGCGGGAGGTGCTCCTCGCCGGCATGAAGCCATTCTGATCCGCATGCACCAGGGTTGGGACCTCTAGGGCCAAGTGGCGGGCCAGGAGGGAGGTGAAGATTTTATAGTCGGTGTTCAGCATGGCTAACGGTCTATAGGACCCCATGTGTGTACCGTCCCTGCCTGGCTTCAGTAGTGAGACCAGGTTTGCCTCATTGAGCTAGTCTGGGAGCGCTGAGTCCTCAATTGCATTGTTGTACAATTTGAGCATCTCTGGGATCAGCGTGTCCGAACATGCCTTAAAGAATTCAGCGGGTAGGCCATCTGGGCCAGGGGACTTGCCGTTGGACAGTGCGAAAATGGCTTCGCGCATTTCTTCCGGGGAGAATGGTGCCCCTAGAGCGTCCTGTTGTGCGTCTGTGAGGGAGGACAGTGGGATGTCTACAAGGTAATCCGCAATGTAGGCCGCGGAGACCCTCAGTTGTGATTTGTATAGGGCCTGGTAGTGCCCCACAAACGCTTGATGTATCTTGCTTTGGGTGTACACTATCTCTCCCTCAGCTGTACGGATAGCGGATACTGGCTCCGTGCGGTTCTCCTGTCTGACCAGCCAGGCCAGTAGCCTTCCGGGTTTGTCACTGTATTGGTGCACCCGCGCCGAATGGGCCGCGAAGTTAACGTGCCGTAGCCTTTCCAGCAATGCTTCATGTTCCGCTCGGGCCTCCCTCAGCCGGTCTCCTGTGCCACCCACGCCTCCTGTTCCCAGCAGAGTAAGTCTGCTTCCACCCTGCGCAGTTCTACCTCCAACTTCCTCTGTATGCTTCCCTGAGCGCTCAGGCAGTGTCCCCGTATCACCACCTTGAAGGCGTCCCACTCTACTCTCGGGGAGGACGATGTGTCTGAGTTGTCAGTGAAGTATTGTGCTACGCAGGCCTGCAGGGAGTCCCTAAAGGGGGCGTCTAATAGCAGAGCAGGTTGTAGCCGCCATGTGGGGATGGGTGGGTGCGGGCGTTCCGAAGCCGTGTGTAGGGTGTGGGGGTTGTGGTCCGAATGTGTCCGGCCTAGGTATTGGGAGTCAGTAATGTGCGGCAACATTTCCGTTGACACCATGTACCTGTCAAGGCGGACGTGCAACGTGTGCACCCCTGAGAAATAAGAGTATACCCTAGCGTCGGGATTGTGCGCGCGCCATGCATCTTTCAGGTCCCACTGTGTCGCCCACTGTGTGAGTGCCCTCGTGGCCCCCAGGGATGTTGCCTCTGGCCTGGGCGGGACCGAGCGGTCCATCACAGGGTCCAGTACCGTGTTGTAGTCACCCCCCAGTATCCATGGGACGCCGTGCCAGGGCGCCAGTTTCTCCGATATACGCGCCAGGAAGGTGCCCTGGTCCGTGTTCGGTGCGTAAATGGATGCCAGAACTACTGGTTGCCCGTCCATACGGCCCTTTACCAGGACATACCTCCCCTCCGTGTCTGTGTGAACTTCCGACATTGTGAAGGGAGTGCCCGGCTTCACCCACAATAGCGCCCCGCGGGCAAACGAGGAGTATTCAGTGGCATACAATTGTCCCCTCCATCTTCGCCTCAGCGCAGTCACCTCCGCCCCACACAGATGTGTTTCCTGCAGGAGTGCAACCTGCACATTTTGCCTTTTCAGGTAGGAGTATATTTGATACCTACGCGCAGGTGTGTGCATGCCTCTAATGTTCCAGGTACACAGCTTTATCGCAGTCATTTTGGCAGTATACACTCCTCCCCAACATTTCTACTAACAGCAGCTCCACCAAGTGCTCTCACAGCGGTTCTCCCAGCTCTCTCGTATCCACCTCCCATAGTACACTCAGCAATGTTTGGGAAGACATTAGGGCGGGGAAAAACAATGAATAACAGTAACCAACAGCGGGGACGCCTTTTCCACCTCGCTATCGTTGTGCTGGATGCTGAAGTTGCAGAGGGATTTCAGAGCCTTTTAACCAACACCTCGCGGAACCCGCTTCGCGGGTCCCGCAGCGCCACCGGGATCTACTTGGACAGAGGGGCTGCGAGTGGACAGAGATCAACAGGCAAGGCTGCGAGCGTAAGGGGCCGGACTTCGTGTACCACAAGTCCCGGCTACCCTCGCCTCCTGCCATCGGGCCGCTCTCCTTGCCTGACACGCCCCCCTCAACACTCATTAATTTAAAAAGGTTGCAGCACCTGGAGGCAGCGGGATGCCTTTTCCACCTCGCTATCGTTGTGCTGGACGCTGAAGTTGCAGAGGGATTTCAGAGCCTTTTAACCAACACCTCGCGGAACCCGCTTCGCGGGTCCCGCAGCGCCACCGGGATCTACTTGGACAGAGGGGCTGCGAGTGGACAGAGATCAACAATCAAGGCTGCGAGTGTAAGGGGCCGGACTTCGTGTACCAGAAGTCCCGGCTACCCTCGCCTCCTGCCATCGGGCCGCTCTCCTTGCCTGACACGCCCCCCTCAACACTCATTAATTTAAAAAGGTTGCAGCACCTGGAGGCAGCGGGACGCCTTTTCCACCTCGCTATCGTTGTGCTGGACGCTGAAGTTGCAGAGGGATTTCAGAGCCTTTTAACCAACACCTCGCGGAACCCGCTTCGCTGGTCCCGCAGCGCCACCGGGATCTACTTGGACAGAGGGGCTGCGAGTGGACAGAGATCAACAGGCAAGGCTGCGAGCGTAAGGGGACGGACTTCGTGTACCAGAAGTCCCGGCTACCCTCGCCTCCTGCCATCGGGCCGCTCTCCTTGCCTGACACGCCCCCCTCACTTTACACTAATCAACGTATATAGGGGAGGTCTCTGCACCGCGGCGCGGGAGCGTCCCGGGAGAAGCCCGGGACAAGGGCGGGACCGTCTGTGGCCGTCATGGACCGCAGGAGGCCGGGCTGGGCCACCTTTCTAACGTTTTCTTCCCATTTGTTAAGTCTTTTACTTGGTACTAATCATTTGTTATTTCCTTTGTTTGAGACTAAAGTCACGGTTGAGTCCTCATATCTGGAAGAACAGATTTTGTCACTTTGTTGATTGAGCATTGAGGTTGGTGTTAATCTCGTTTGTTGTATTTTTAAAAAATGACTTTAAGGTCAGGCAAAGAAAGGCAAGTTCAGGTCTCCACCTCCAATGGTACTTTTACTGGAACAATTGACCAATTTTTTAAACGTTCAACCGCTATATTGGAGAAGGAGATCGCTTTAGTTGAAAAACGCCTTTCGCTTGACATTATTACTGGCAAGCGTTCTTCCCTTGGCAAAATTAATGAGGCTGTCTCCCCTGTCCCACTTTCCCTGTTGACCATAGATAGCCAAGATGTTAACGCAGAGTCAGTATTGGCAACTGCTCCTGAGATTCACATTATGGAGTCAGTGGGGACAAACCAAGAAAGAGCATTTAATACTGCGCATGAAAATTTGCCAAATGGAGGGACCATTTACTTAGATCAGTCTAGTGAGATTTCCGGTCTCTCTGACTCACCAAATCTTAATAATAGCACTGGACAAATGGATTCCCCTTCCCATTCACAACACACACCCACTCATAATCCTGGGAAACGCAAAAGGATAGACTCACCGGACCCAGAGGAACAAACTGAGGGTCTGGGAAACCTTATTTCATCCCCCTCACAGCCACCTAACACTAATGCGGTTGTCCAGTCAGAGGAACATAACACCATAATTAGCATTACAGAAGGGATATTCTTGGCTAAGATAGAGTTGCTATTCAAATCTTTACTTTTACCGCTATTTGAAAGGACAAGATTATTAAATACTAAAATGGACACCTTAGATACGCTGGTGAAAGATAATATAGCGACTTCCAATAGAATCCTTGCCAGCTTAGCATCTACAGGTTTGACCCCTCCTGTCCCGATCATTCAGAAGCCTACTACCATGAATAACAAAGTAGGGGGTAACAGTTCTAAAGCGGGACCCCCTATATCAAAGGTCCCGCAGCAAAAACCTGTTCCTGTTCCCAAGAAAGCAACTATCACGGAGAGCTCATCAAGGCCTAAGCCTGCAAAAAATCCCCAGGTTCAGAAAAACCCCAATCCCACCAGGGGTCATGACCTAAGCTATCAGCCCAACACCAAACCTATCCCAAAGAAACAATGTGTGAACCTCCCTCCAGAGTCAGTGCCTTATACTATCATCTTAACTGGCGTGGCTCCCCTTGGAGATGGTAAGAGGGAAACACACAAGGATCTTTATAATAAGGTTACATTCTGGCTTAATAGAAATCGCCCGCTCCCTCCTAACCTAAACCCTGAAATCCTTAACGTAAGGAGGGTGGACTGGATAGGCTTTGGTAAGAAAGATCTTGAGGGGGATTGCGTGGTAATTAGCTTTAGAGAGCCATGGGTGGCTGAATTTATCAGTAGGGAACCAAGATTCGGAAGAGTCGGGGACGTGCAAACGTTATCGTTGCATTATTTTTATCCCGCTTTATATGTAAATAGACCCCAAACTCCGGTTCATCACTCTAGAAAGGACAGGCCAAGAGGGAGATTTCATTTTGATACTCCGCTTTACCCAATGTTTTATCCCCACCTTGCGAACCGGTTTGCCCCCCTATCCGGTCTGGAAGGTGTTGATTGACTTGACAAAGAACCCTTAGCCGCTGGGCAGCCCGGAGCTGTAGTGAACTGCTCCCCAAACAACTTGAGAGCCCCCAGGGAAGAGACTGTTTCAGGGTCAAGTGAAATAACACAGAGGGTGGTGAAAAGAGAAACATTCTTAAACTGTACTCCTAGACCTTTGACCTCTGAGGAGACTGTGAACTTAGTTCCTAACTTGCAAGAGAAACCAACTCACACCCTCACAGTCTTGTCATGGAATATAGCGGGATTAAAGGGGAAAATGTCAGAGGATGATTGGGGTTCCTTTATGGATTTACATGATGTAATTATCTTACAGGAAAGTTGGTCAACTGACGCTATCTATTGGGTTGGCTACCTTAATTATTATAAACCAGCCAGTAAAGGTCCTAAAGGACGTCCTTCGGGAGGTCTGGTTATTTGGATAAGACAATCCTTAGCCTTTATTATTACAGACCTTCCCACTTCAAGCAATGACATTCTTGCCTTGAAATTATCCGGTAAAAATAACCAGGACTTTTTCCTGATCAATATATATGCAAGAGGGCAACCAGGTGGGAAGCCCGCGAGAGCGGCAGTTGAATTAGATTCCCTATTGAATAATATTAGCAGAGACAAATGTGTTATGGTGGCAGGAGATTTCAACTGTTCTTTTGAACCGTTTCCCAATCTTGACAATGGGGGATATGGGGAAATTGATCAGATTTGGAACATTCCCCATTTATCTATCCCTCCAATTAAAAAAGTCACTGAGGCTGTTATGCAGTGGTTAGGTCTTTGTCTTGAATGGGATTTGCGTGCAGCGATGGTAGGACTAAATCAGATTCGATGGGAAAGGTCACATTTGACAATTCCCAGCACTCGAGTCGCATTGACTATTTTCTGCTAAGGTTAGAGTTTTGGAAAATATTGGAAGACATGGAAGTAGTCACAAGACCAGAGAGTGATCACAATCCTCTGGTAATAAAATTATTAATGCATGAGGGTTTTCTTATGGATTCTGCAACCAATATCGTTACAGCAGATGCTGGTCTTACGAATGATTGCAGAAGGGTACAATGGGCTAGGTTCTTAGACAACCCCACTACTATCAATAAGGTTGCTACTGAGGTCCTAGCTGCTATAAACTTGATGGTACCCATACTTGACGCAGGAACCTCACTTGATCAAATTGGGATGATCCATGAGTCTCTTTTTAGTAAAATCAAATCTTTTTTTATCGAACCCGTAAAAGGAAAAAATAACGGTCCAGCACAAACCAGGACTAAATGGTATGACAAATCTTGTCGTATTGCCCATAGCTCCCTGTTAACTGCTATCAAATCCAAATCAGCTGCGGACATAAGGTTAGCAAGGGCTAATTACAGGAAAGCACTTAAAGAGGCAAAAACCAATTGGGATGAACAGCGTTGGTTAGACTTATATCAGGCAAGTACCTCATCCAACCAACAAAAATTCTAGGAGGTTGTGAAATGGGGAGGGGCTGGGGATCTGCATATTCCGTTAAACCATGTCCCTGCAGAGCAATGGGTCAAGCATTATGAGGCGCAGTTCAGTAACACGGAACGGATCTCCCTTACTATTAGGGAAGATGCCAGTGTACAGTCTGAGGTGCCCTCACTTGATCACATTGTTTTTACCGAAACAGAAGCTATTTCTGCTCTTAAACAAGTGCAGAATGGCAAAGCCCCCGGCATGGATTGCATCCCTGCGGACCTCTTTAAGTATGACCAAACACATTGGGTCCCGTACATAACAATTTTAGCTAATGCGATAGCCAGAGGGACTAGGATCCCTAACTCGTGGAAAGGGGCCGAGATCTTGCCTGTGCATAAAAAAGGGGATAGAACTGATGCGGGGAACTACCGACCCATCAGTCTTATTGATGCCCTTCAAAAGGTAATAGCCAGAATGCTGTTAGGGAAAATCCACTCATGGATGACAGAAGTTGATATTCTGTCTCCATTGCAGGCGGGTTTTAGGGCTTACATTAGCACAGTTGATCAGATATTAAGATTTGTTATGATCTATTGGAAAACTGTGTTCCTGAGAGGTGGGACGATATTCGCTGCATTTGTAGATCTCAAATCAGCGTTTGATCTGGTCCCCAGAGGGAAGATGTGGGCAGCTTTGAGAAGGATGGGTGTTCCAACTGCACTCCTAGAACTCACCATCAGGATGCATGAGGGAAATTTGCTAGAGTCAGATGGGGTCGTCAGGGCCAGGTTACTGAATCCTTCCCTGTGACCCGTGGAGTGAGGCAGGGCTGTGTCCTGGCCCCCACCCTATTCATACTCTTCATCAATCAGGTGGTTAAGTTACTCTCAGATACCCCTACTGATGCTCCATCACTGGGTGGGACTAAATTTCCCCTTTTAATTTTCGCAGATGATACTCTCATACTGGCTAAAACTCAGAAGGGCTTACAGGTAGCTATAAACAAATTCATGGACTTCTGTAATGAGAACGATCTAGAAATTAACATTAATAAAACCAAGTTCATGGTCCTGACAAAAAATAAACTACTGAGGAGCCATGTCTCAATGAATGGGTCTAGTCTGGAGCAGGTTGAAGTAATGACATACCTTGGTGTCACAATGGATTATAGATTGCGATGGAAAGAGCAAATAGCGGCGCTCAGTCTGAAATTTGCTCGCTTGTCCGGTTGCTTAGTGAAGGAGCAGCGGTGTTCCTTGACCAAAAGAGTACTGCTCGCTCTCAAAATTTATAGTGCTAAAATTAGCTCAGCCATATTATACGGGCCGATATTTGGGGTTGTGTGGACTTGGCTGTCCTAGATAGGATACAGAATAAATTCTTTCGTAATTTAGTCAGTCTCCCTTCCTCAACACCAGTCCTACCACTCTTGATGGACATGGGCACTTATTCCATTAAACACCAAGCCCTTTATAGGATGGTGGCGTTATGGAGACGCATATGGTCTACCCCGGAACTTGCCATGTTTGCTCAAGAACTACAGGATGTGAGAACAGGGGGCAGGTGATATACCATGGCTAAAGCTAATCAGGAATACTCTTATTGAAATGGGTCTTCCCTTGCTTTGGGCTCTCATACCTTTCCCTCAAAGAAAGATTTTAAACTTCTCTTTTGGTCCATGGTAAAAGAAGAACACGTTGCTCTTTCGGAGAAATCGAACTTGACAGGCCAGTTCTTGCTCCATAAAGCAGTTCCCCACACAGAGACCTATTGGGATGTTATCCTTAAAACATTAGATAGGAAACTATACCATCAGTTTCGTGTAGGTACACTGCCACTAAGCGTTTTTTCGAGTGGCTGGCAGAAGTCAGAGTCATCCCTCTGTCCTTGTTGTACCGTCTGTAAAGAAACATTAGGTCACTTTTTATTTGTATGCACTGCTTATCGTGAACCACGCTACAAGTGGCTAAAACCTATATGTACTAGATTAAACACCAGAGTGAGTAGTGAAGCATTGTTTATTCTGAGAACTAACACTTCTGAATGGCTATCCATCGGTTTGGCCAAATTCCTTGGGTGGGCTTGGTTAATAAGGACTAAGTCAGTTCGTAGCACCTCGACCTGAATGTTCCAAATAGTATGTTAGCCTACTACATTTTGATTTTACCAGTATTGATGATCTGCTTTTTATATATACACATACTAAAATGTTCTAAAAATTCCCCTTTGACGTCTTTATATGTATGTTTAATTAAGATTTTTAACTATTCTCGTTATTTTTTTTTTGTCTAGTTTGTTTAGAAATATTTATGACTTTGCCACACTAACTTGTATTTTATGTAATTTTGTATTTATGTGTGTCTTTTATGAAGAAAATTCGAAATAAAGACGTTAAAAACTGAAACTGAGTAACCAACAGCGGGCAAATCCCACTAAAATACCAAAAGGGCAGTGGCAAAACGGGCCACCGTCCATGCTCTCAAGTGAGAGGTATATTTACAACAAGGGGTGGTGAGGGACAGAGTCTTTGAATTAAGCAGAAAGCTCTCACCCAGTCAAGAGATCAGGGCTAGATCCAACACCGTTTTTTAGCTCACTGCACCATCCCAGTTTCAGAACCTGGCTGTATGCAAATTAGTCTGTTCCTGTCCCAGTGCATGATGGGAACAGGGCAAACCAAACTACAAAAGCCAATTCTTACACTGGGAAGGAAACAAGCTCCCGGGGACCGGTTTCTGGCATTACAGCCGTCTTCGGCCCGGTTTGCTTGAATCCTGATGGTGCAATGAGCAAGGGTCTCACATCTGAGAATACCCTTCCACGCTTAGGGTGGACAAAATATTTACAACAAGGGGTGGTGAGGGACAGAGTCTCTGAATTTAGCAGAAAGCTCTCACCCAGTCAAGAGATCAGGGCTAGATCCAACACCGTTTTTTAGCTCATTGCACCATCCCAGTTTCAGAACCTGGCTGTATGCAAATTAGTCTGTTCCTGTCCCAGTGCATGATGGGAACAGGGCAAACCAAACTACAAAAGCCAATTCTTACACTGGGAAGGAAACAAGCTCCCGGGGACCGGTTTCTGGCATTACAGCCGTCTTCGGCCCGGTTTGCTTGAATCCTGATGGTGCAATGAGCAAGGGTCTCACATCTGAGAATACCCTTCCACGCTTAGGGTGGACAAATAATATTTACAACAAGGGGTGGTGAGGGACAGAGTCTCTGAATTAAGCAGAAAGCTCTCACCCAGTCAAGAGATCAGGGCTAGATCCAACACCGTTTTTTAGCTCACTGCACCATCCCAGTTTCAGAACCTGGCTGTATGCAAATTAGTCTGTTCCTGTCCCAGTGCATGATGGGAACAGGGCAAACCAAACTACAAAAGCCAATTCTTACACTGGGAAGGAAACAAGCTCCCGGGGACCGGTTTCTGGCATTACAGCCGTCTTCGGCCCGGTTTGCTTGAATCCTGATGGTGCAATGAGCAAGGGTCTCACATCTGAGAATACCCTTCCACGCTTAGGGTGGACAAAGAGAGAGGAACAACCTTACTTGTCTAAGGGGCAATGTGCGCTAAGCACAATCTCGGCAAGGAGGATATGTAGTCAGTTAGGGAAATCAAGTCTCTTCCCCGAGCCATATAAGACAGGGTACTGGTGGCCACCGTCTGTGTTCCGGTGCTCGGGGTTACTCTGCTCGTGTGAGGCCCCGCTTGCATGAGTTTCTGCAGGCGCGGGGCAGAGTGCCATGTGATGTGGGCTGTGGGCCCCTATTGGGAGGAGCCCCCTCCCGCCCGGGCCCGCACATGGAGACGACCAAGTTCGGGTGCATGTTGAAAGACAACCCCGCCATTACCCACCCCGTCTACCACCAGTGCCGCGGGGGCATTACTCACTGTTCCAGGTGTCCACTGTTCAATCGGCAGGCAGGGGGGGGGAGGAGACACCCCCAGCAGTGGCGGGCGCCAGTTGCGCTCCATCATCCTGTCGACCTCCGCCGGCCCCCCCTCGCCGCGACAAGACCATTGCAAACTTCACCTGCGGAATCAGTGAATCAGGTCAGAGGTTTGTGGCGTGACGACAGGCAGGTCCACCGAGATCTGTGAGTTCGGGATCCCGTATATGGTCTCATCGTCGTCGCTTGGTACTGGCTGCTGACCGTCTTCTAGGGCCGTCTCTTGGAAGGGCGAGTTGCTCAGTTGAGAAACCCTCCGGAGTGCATCGCGCTGTTCTTGGAGCATCTGGTCTAGCGGGGGAGAGTGGCGTGCCCCTTCCTCCGCATGTTGGGACTGCTGAGTTCTGTGTCTGCGGCGGCGCCGCGGCCCGCGCGGCCTGGACCTCGTCTCGCCTCCACGAGAGCGTTTGGGCGCCGTGTCCGTGCCCCCGTCCAGCCACTCACTGGCCTCCTCAGGGGTGCCGAAGAAATAGGTGTTATCCCCCGCCACCACTCTCAGTTTGGCAGGGAAAAGTAGGGAGTACTTGAGGCCCGCGGTGCGCAGTCTCCGCTTCACTTCCATGAAGTCGTGCCTCTGGCGTTGTACCTGGATGGTATAATCAGGAAAGAACATGATCGACGCGTTATCTGTACGTATCTCGCCCAGTCGTGCTTCCCGCAGCACCGTGTCCCTGTCTCTATAGTTCAGTATTCTGAAGAGCAGTGGTCTCGGGTTGGCGCCGGTGGTATGGGGCCTCGTCGTCACTCGGTGAGCGCGCTCCACAACGAAATGGGGTGATAGCGAGCCTTCGGGTAACAGGGTCCGAAGCCATTCTTCCACATGTTGCGCTGGGTGGTTCCCCTCCCATTTTTCAGGAACCCCCACGAGTCTGATGTTGTTGCGTCTCGCCCTCCCTTCCGCGTCCTCGGCCCTGTCCTCCAGGAACTCCACTCTGTTCAGGAGATCCTGCACCTGCCTGTCCGTCTGGGTGACCTTGGGCTCAGTCTCCTTCACTGCGCCTTCCAGGGTCTTGGTCCGGTCAGATAATTTCCTGTGGTTGTCGCGCAGGAGGGTCAGGTCCACAGCGACTCCATCTATTTTGGACTCCAGAGAGGTTCTGGCCTGCTGGAGTGACTGTTCCATGCGCTCCACAGCGGCCAGCACGCTGTCCAGCCTCGAGGCCAATTGTTCGGCGGCCATTTTGTGCAGCAGTTTGTCTGTCTTCCCCTTTGGCGGGCCCCACCAGTCCCGGTGCGGGTCCGCACTCCCCCGGACATGTGCAGGTGGTGTCCGTCCGGCAGGGTCGTCGCCTGTGCTGCTTCGGTGATGGTGCCCCCGGATTCGCTTCACTCCTGGGTGGGGGGCTCAGTGGTCGGCAGCCGTCCCCTCAATCGAGGCCGTCGTTGTTGCATCCGGGGGGGGGGGGTCTGTCAGGCGGTTCCTCACCCTACCGCCCCATGACTGCGCCTCGCCGGTCCGGGTGTAGTAGAGGCCGAGGAGGCGTGTGTGGTGCGTGTGCCCGTGGGGTCCGGGCATCACTGTCTGGGCCGGATTCTCCCACCACGTGTGCCCCACTGTCCCTCAGGCAGCTTCCGCCTCCGTGGGAGGGGGCCCGCCGGTGGGCCCGGCGTTGGATGCCTCTCCGTGTGTCCTCGGTTCAGGGGGGGGTGGCCGTTCCGTCTCCGGCAGCGGCGTGACTCCCAGGCCGGGGTTTCAGGCCCTCAGCGTCGGGCTTGGGGGCTGCCGCTTCCCGCTGGCCCCTCTGTGTCCGTTTGGGTATGGTAGGCTCCCCGGGTGGGGCCGGCTGCTGTGTGGCTTCCCAGGGGAGGGATGCTGGTCATCGGGCTCCCGCTGCTCCCCGCGCCTCCCCTGGGTCGATCCCTGCCTCCCGGCTGCTTCGGGTGCGCCAAGGGGGGGGACCCTGTTGTGCCTCACCTCCGTCCAGGGCAGCGGGCGTGTGGAGGCCGCGATGTAGGCGGGGGGCGCCCGTTCCCCCTGTCGTCCGGGCCCGTCTCTGGTGTCCTGCAGCTATGCGGGGCGGCCTCCGGACCTCTGGTGGGTTCACCTGGTGGGGCAGTTGGCAGCCCGTGGGTCCCAGGCAACTCCGTGTGGTTGGTCCGTCGGGGCCTGTCCACTAGGTCCAAGCCTCGGTCTCTCCCGGCTGCTCCGCCGGCCAGGGGGCGCCCAGTCCCGCAGGAGGGTTGCAGGAGAGGTCGGGGTCGGCCCCGTCGGCGCCCGAAAATGAAAGTCCGCCAGAAGTGCCGCAGTGAGCTCCGGGGAGGTCCGCTCAAAGTTCCAGGCGGCCACGTTGGAAATTAGCGGATAATTGGCTCAGGGAAGGGGAGCTGATTACGGAGCTCTACCCAAGAGCGTCCGTCGCCATTGCGTGCTTAGCCACGCCCCCTGGAGACCGAGTCCTATATGGACAGCTGCAACCTTTTCTTCAGTGTTGTGGCCAGGCAATCTGATCATTCATTACTGTACTTGTGGTGGTATTGAAATGACCAACAGAAAAAAAAACTCCCTTGGCCAGTCAGATTGGCCTATTTCTAAAACATTTTTGGTACCAATGGAGCCGAGCAGGACTCTCACCGGACCAGATATAACTGACTTTTTCCAAAGGATAACCCATTGATGCTGAACCCAAGCTCCTCTTTCCATGCTAATTTGTCAAAAAAGGCTGAACAGATTTCCTCAAATCCACAAAAAGCAAGCTTTCTGAAGAAAAGATCTAACTTTTTGTCACATTCAGCTGTACTCTGCGGGGTGCTAAGATGAAGGGCATGGCTTCTAGCAAGGCATAGCTTTCTCTTTACCAATGGAAAAAGTGTGATCATCCAAATCATTGAAGTTTTCCAATTTTATTGCAGAGCGGTGTGTGCAGTGGTGGTAGATCAGCTGTTGCAGGGGAGGAGGCGAGGTGGGCAGGTCCGAGGTCGGCTGTGAGGTTCCGTGACGATTTGAACCCGTGTTTTCAATATTGTCGGAAGTACATAATATTGGTATCAGCAAACCGCAAATGATCCATTTAGCATATCCTGGTGTTTTCGCTACGATACGAGCAAGAGCACTCCTGTTATGAACACATTTCTGATCTACCCACGGCATCCATCTTAGATCATGGCCGCCATTTTGTGTTTCTTGCCCTCACATATGCAATAACCTCTGATCACTACATTTCGATTAAGGACACGTAGCCTTAGCCGGAGATTCACCTCTTTCATGACACGTGCACCTTAAACCAGATCACGCTGTAGCTACATGATTCAACAAAGGCTGCCTCCTCTGCCCGAGGCCAGCCCACCTGAACTGGTTCTCGTGTCCATTGTCCCGATCATGATTAGGCGGCCGAAGCCGGTAGCCTTGCCCATTTACAACCCACAAACATCTCTTATCCCGCTTTCCTATCTTCTGCACCTGGCTCTGCTCCTTTCCTTCTGGGCCTTTATTAGGGGGAGGTAACGAAATTTACGATGAGGCGGTCCGGCTCTTGAATGCAATATTGACAAGGGATTGTGATGAACTAGTGGGAACCCCTCTTCGTGATGTTTGGCATCAGATATTATCGACAGTTCCTGTGTAACGCCAAATATTTATTGTTTAAGACACAAAGGTTTAGGAATGTACTAACATGTGAAATATTTGCCTGGAGCACAATTTTTAGTATATAAGGAGCAACCCTCTATGTACAAATCGAACAGGCTCCTAGACACTGCCCATGCGTAGTTTCTGTGACTTCTGTGTCCCTGCAGTAATAAACCTTTGGTCTTTGACGCCACCATCGAGAAGCCCGTGTTTCTGTTCATTTGCGCACCAAGGCAGGTGGAACTCCGGGGTCTTTGGGTGTTGTTCCCTGACACCTCTGGACGGAACCAAAAAGTCCAGAACTCCAATTGGCGCCCAACGTGGGGCGACGTCATTCGGTACCGGTCCAAAAGCCTGAAGAGTTCGAGAAGCTTCGTGTGAAGATTCCTGAGGGAGGCGCCCCACTTCATCGATCCCGGCATATCGCAAAAGTGGCCCGAAGTTCTCTTCCACGAGGGTTCCCGTTCGGGACGGCTGCAGTGGGCCGTTGCCTTGACCGTCGCCCTGTCTTGGACCCGAGGTGCAGCCCTTAGTACAGCGAAACGTGACGGGTTTCTCCTTGGTGACGTCTTCAGTGCCTCAGTTAAGTATTTAGTGGTTGCTTGTTGGTCACTTTGTGAGGGTTGTTATAATCCTTGATTGGTTCTTAGTTTGGTTTGGTTTCGTTGGATTATCACTAGTTGTTCTGGTTACGATAATCTATTTTGGTTCAGTTTGGGTATCGATACATTAGTTCGTTTTGGTAGGCCTAAGTTCTTGGTTCAGGTGCACATATTTGTTTCGTGTTTTGTTTGTTTTGTGTTCCGGACTGAAAATGGTAAATCGGAGAAATTGTATGTTGTCTTGTTTCGGTTGCAACAGTGACTCACGATTGGAGGACTCATGTCTGGTTCCTCCGATTGGGACTCCCCTATATGACTTATATTGTAAACATGGTGTGGGTCCTATATCCTATAATGAGGTGTGGGTCCGCTACACCAAGAAAGACGGTGTCCTTAGTTGGCCACTGCATGGCAGTTTTGAGCCCGAGATTCTTGATAATTTAGAAGCGAAATTGTTTAGGAAGAAAGCCCGGCCGGCAATGTTTGATTCTTTCCGTTACTGGCGAAAAGAATCCAAACAGAGAGAAATGAAGAAATTTAAGAAAAAACAGAAAGAGAAAGAAGAGTTGACTCTAGAGCAAGCAACTAAACAGCTGCAAGATAATGAGTGTGAGAAGGCTATAGAGGTGGCCATTAGAGAGCATAATTTAGCGATCGACAAGTGCTACCCTGCCTTGCCATCGAAAACAGCTAGGATACTAGAGGACCCCGAAAATGATCCTCTGCTGTCTTATTTGTTACGGTCACCTCCACCGTATGCACAAGGTGCTACGGCTCCACTTGTACCGAATGTTCAATTGCCGGTTGCTGGACAACCTGGTATTCCTGCTCCTCAGAATCAAGTTCCTGTACCTCCTGTGGTTAATGTGAATGTTCCTACGGCTCCTCCTCTTCCTGGACTGCCGACTTCTATACCTGTATCTGTCTCGCTTACACCTACTACTTCACAAACTATTCTTCTCGATACTCCGACTGCCTCGCTATCTGTTCCTACTTCCACTGTGTTCTCTACGTCTGCGAGTGTGTTGACTCCACTTTCTGTACGTCGAAGAATCACTGATTCTGTGTCTAATATATTGTCTCCTTTCTATAAAAGTTTAATTAAGACTCCTGCTTCTGACTCTGTTCAGAGACGTAGTCAGCATCCAAGTATTGAGGAACGGGGAATTTTAGATTCCACGGCTCTCAGATGGATTTCGAAGAGTAGAAGATATAGTACGAGAGATGTACTAGAAACATTTATACAGTGGAAGGAACCAACGCAACGGTACGTCTTTGATGAGATGTGCTCGTTGTTACGTGAGGAGATAGAGGAAGATGATATTGAATCAAATTTAGAAGACTTAATTAAGGTTCAGAAAGAGTTTGCTGCTGGTATGATAGTGGGTGAAAATATAGAAGAAGCGATGGAACTGATTTTAAGTTTTAGGAATGATCCATCTCTTCGTTCACCGAGAGATTTAGAGAAAGGTAAGACGAAACTAAGTCGCCAATATCCAATGAGGGAGGTTCCTCCAATTTGGCGCGAAGCAGTGGCAGCTGATAATAATGCTGGTATTGCAGCTGTTCCAGCAGGGTTCCAAAGAGTGTGGATACACATTCCGTGGAAACGAGCTGAAGTGCTAGCAGTGAAACAGGCCTTACCAGATCCGCGTAAGAATCCTGCTGGATATTACAAGGAACTAACACAGACGGTTGAAGCTTGTGTAATGAACTTAGCAGACATTGATATGTTATTTGGAAATGTAGTTCCTCAACCAGTCTGGGCTAAAATTCGTAGGGAGGATCATCAAGTAGCCTTAGGTGGTGATTGGGCAGCCATCACTGCAGCGGATGGTCAGCAAACGGGTGGCGCAAAACCTGAGCCCCTAATTGCTAATCTTCCAGGTAGGATAATCGACTTAATGAAGACTCTGATGCCCGCATTGCGTGTTAATTGGGACAAGTTATCCGCATGCAAGCAAAAAAAAGACGAAAGTGTCTCCGACTTTTTCACGAGGTTCGAAGAGACTTTTGTAGATCATAGTGGTCAGGATATGAGCACAGAAGGAGGACAGAGACTGTTTGTCGATAAATTTGTGCATAATTTGTTACCTGAATTATGCAATAAATTAAAGGATTCAGAAAGTGCGTGGGCTGTTTCTACAACTGCGCAAATACTTGCGACTGCACAGTACTACGAAAATAGGGATAAAGAAGAAAAGGAGAAATCAGAAAAGAAAACGAAAGATTTAAAGACTAAGGTTCTTTTGCAGCAGGCGTATCCGCCTCGCACGAATCAGTCTAATATGCAACAGGGTTCCTATCAGAGGACGGATTATAGTTCAACCAGGCCCCAGTATCAGTGGAACCAGTGTGCGTATTGTAAGAAAGAGGGTCACTACAAGAATGAATGTCCGATCTTAGCGCAAAATAATGCGGCAGCAGCTCAGAGAGGTCGTGGTGGTTTTGTGCAGAATTCTAGAGGTCGAGGGCGAGGTGCTATGCCTCCGCAGGCGAATGATCGTCCTTCCAATCACTTTGATCAACGAAATGGACAGTCAGCTCAGCAAAATAGATCTCAACAATATCTTGTTGAAGACTATTGTGAAGCGGATGAGGGATTTCAGCAAAATGGGTACTAGGATAGCCATGGACAGAGAGAGGGAGTAGTATCAGTTCCAGTGGATCAGAGTGGGCCTTATGTCGCAGTAGCAACATCAGGTGTAGTCGAACCGTTTCTGTTGGATACTGGTGCCGCAAAAAGTTCTATCATTCATGCGAAACTCCCTGGCGCACCTTTGTCTGGCTCAACAAATGTTTCTGTAGGTTTTTCAGGCGCCCCTGTTTACAACCCCATATCTGGTCCTTTGTCTATTTCTGTTGGACCGTGTCAATTGAAAGCACCCTTGATTTTGACGACAGGTTGTAATGAAAATCTGCTTGGTTTAGACTTGTTAAAACGACTGTATGCGACATTGTACTGTTCTCCAGAAGGGGTACAGCTTACATTGGGTAAAAGAATCACCTCTCCGATGTACTTGTCAATGGATGCACTCCCACCAGAGCTGCGTTCACTCCCTGATTCTCTTTGGGCGACTGGTCCTAATGATGTAGGCCTTTTAGAAATACCACCATATGTAGTCACTTTGAAAACAAATGTAAAATTTCCAAGAATTCCTCAATACAAAATATCCAGTGAAGGTGAACGTGCACTTTTATTGATTGTGCAAGACTTGATTAAGAAAGGTGTGGTTGAAGAAACTAGAGGAAATGTTTGTAATAGTCCTGTATTACCGATTTTGAAAAGAACTGATCCCACAAAACCTCCAGTGTACAGGTTTGTCATAGACCTTAGAGAAGTTAATAAGATTGTGGTTCCGCAGTTTCCTGTGGTTCCCGACATTACTGCCTTGTTAACATTGATTCCTGCAACAGCCACTTGGTTCTCAGTCATCGACTTGAAGAATGCCTTTTTCAGCATTCCGATAGCCGAAGAAAGTAGAGATATTTTCGGCTTCTGTCTAGGAGGTCGAAGTTTCAGATTTAAACGCGCTCCACAGGGCTACTGTGAAAGTCCGTCTATTTATAGTCAAGCATTAAAAAGTCAGTTAGATTCCTTTGTCCTTCCTCTAGGTTCTGCCCTAGTACAGTACGTAGATGATCTTCTGGTGGCTGGCGATGACAAGGAAACTTGCAAAGCAGCTACAGTTTCGTTACTACATCACTTGTCCAATTTGAATCACAAGGTATCACCTTCCAAGATGCAATACTGCTGCCAAGAAGTGACCTACCTAGGTCATCTCTTGTCAAAGGAGGGAAGGAAGTTGACCCCAGAGAGAATAAAAGCAATTACGCAAATGAGTGTTCCACGCACACAGAGAGAGGTACGTGCCTTTTTAGGTATTGCCTCTTACTGTAGGCAGTGGATTCCGAATTTTTCTCTTTTAGCGAAACCATTGGTAGCTTTGACTGGGAAAAATGTTCCGAGTCCAGTGCCATGGTCTGATGAATGTCAAGAGAGTTTTTCTGAATTACGAAAAGCTTTGTGTTCGGCTCCTGTATTGGGTACACCTGATTACAGTAAACCATTCACGCTCTACGTTCACGAGAGAGAAGGTTGCGCGTTGAGTGTTCTGGCACAGAAATTTGGTGATAAACAACGCCCTTGTGCGTATTTTTCATCAACATTGGATCCGGTAGCTAGAGCGTTACCTAGTTGTTTGAGGGCTACAGCGGCAGCTGCGGCTTCCATTCGACAATCTGCTGGTTTGGTGATGAACAACATGCTAGTGGTCATGGTTCCTCATGCAGTGGACACACTCATGAATCGAACGAAGACACAACACCTTACTAGTGCGAGACTATCTGGTTACGAGCTGACATTACTAGCGAGTCATATTCAGATCAAAAGATGTAATGTATTGAATCCAGCAACGCTGTTGCCGGCTAATCAAGAGTCGAGTGATTCCGAGCCGCCACATGATTGTTGTTTCAAAACGGAGGAAGAGACAAAAGGACGTATTGATTTGAGGGATACTCCATTATCAGATCCAGATGGTACGCTGTATGTGGACGGATGATGTTTTAAATTGGAAAATGGTGATGTGACTGCTGCTTACGCAGTAACGACTTTGAAGACGATTGTGGAGACTGCAAGAGTGAGTCAGAATTCTGCCCAGGCTGCAGAAATCATAGCCTTAACCAGAGCGTGTGTTTTAGCTAAGGGAAAGAGAGTGAATGTCTTTACAGATAGTCAGTACGCATTTGGCGTGGCCCATAGTTTTGGCCGTTTGTGGAGAGAAAGAGGTTTCATTACGTCCCATGGGACTAAGATTCAACATGGTCAGCTAGTTAACGACTTGTTGGAATCTCTAACCTTGCCGACTGAAGTTGCGATTGTGAAGTGCAGTGCTCATAAAGCAATCACGGACGATGTTGGTCGTGGGAATGCTTTTGCTGATGAAATTGCTAAACAGACAGCTAGAGACATGATGAGTAGAATGTATGTTGCAACGTCTGCAAGATGGATTGCTGAATCTGGAATGTGTGAGGATACTATGGAAAGTGTGAAAGAGATTCAGAAGGAAGCAACTGAGGAAGAGAAACGAGTATGGAGAGAGAGTACGGGCAAGTTGGATTCGAATGGTTGTTGGATTGATTTGACAGAACAGCAGCGTTGGATGTTGCCTGATGCGTATGTGCTTGCAGTGGTGACAATGGCGCATGGAGTAGCACATATAAGTTCTAAAGGAATTTGTAAGATGTTGGCCCCAGTCTGGAAAAATGAGGGAATCAGTAAGTGTGCAGAGAGAGTGGTGAAAAATTGTATGGTATGCCTGATGCATAATCCTGGCAAGGGAACTCCAACTCCTGCTGGTCATTTCGCTCCTCCTTCCTGCCCTTTTGAAGTGATTCAGTTAGACTTCATTCACATGGACCGCTGTAATAATTTAAAATATGTCCTAGTGGTGGTTTGTGCTTTTTCCAGGTGGATAGAAGCATACCCACTGAAGGACAATACTGCCTTATCAACTGCCAAAATTCTTCTCAAGGAATATTTCCCTAGATTTGGAATGCCACGGATTGTATGGTCAGATAACGGAAGTGAGTTTATAGGGAAAGTTATGCAGAGTGTATGTGCAGGCCTAGGTTTGAAACAGAAATTCCACAGTGCGAACCATCCCCAGTCAGCTGGTTTAGTGGAGGGTTACAATGGTACCCTCAAGCTGAAAATAGCTAAAATACAAGCATCCACAGGTTTAGCCTGGCCAGACGCACTTCCTTTGGCCTTGTTATCAACGAGAGCAACTGTACATTCTAGAGTAGGGCTTAGCCCATATGAAATAGTCTTTGGCCGCCCGGCAAATATCTGGGGTGTGCCAAGGCCTAAGGAATTTAGTTCTCTAGAATATCCTATGTTGATAGACTACCTTTACGACTTGACTGCTAAATTGAGTCTTATTCATCAACAGGTTTTCGATGCTTTGCCAAAACCTCCGGAGAGTCCAGGGCATCAGCTGAAACCGGGAGAATTTGTCGTCATCAGGAACTTCGCGAGGACAAAGAATCTTCAGCCCCGCTACGTCGGTCCTTTCCAGGTCCTACTTTCAACGAGGACAGCAGTTCGTGTGGCTGGACGCAAGCACTGGGTGCACGCGTCCCATGTTAAACGTGTCCCTTTGCCGCTTCCTTACGACGACTGGGTGAAGAAGGGAATTGGTTCCTCCGAATTTGAAAGAACTCCGAAGTTTATCCCTTTCAGCGATGCCGAAATAATCACTGACACTCCAAGCTCTGACTCTCCTTCCGAAAAGACTCCTCTTAACACTGAACATTTGTCTCCTGCATCAGAAGAAACTCTGCCATCTGCGAACTTGAACACTGCAACAACTACCAGTGAAACGCTATTTGCCGATCAGACAGTACCTGCGAAGCAGAGATATAACTTGAGAAAACGTAATATGGACAAATAAAGCAGGCAACTGCATACTGTGATGTTTTTGAAATTTTGAACTTTTGCATTTAGCCAGGAAGTTTGCTATTGTTTTATTATTTTTAAATTGCCTTGCCGTCTGGGTAGCCGTAGGGTCGTGGCTGTGTGCCTAGTTGAATCTGCAGGGGTCTGACACAAGGTCGATCTTTCTGTTGGTTCTGGGAACTCCCAGGGCTGATAGAGGCATTTTCATCTACGTACACATCATCAGTGGTCGCGAGCGGATTGTAGAAGATGGAGCTTCCTGCGCTGCAACGAGAAAATGTGATTTACGTTCGCAGAAACAGACTTTACAGAATTCTTCATAGCAAATGCTTTTTGATGCAATGTGCCATTACCTTCTTGATCATTTTAGCAACATTGGTGGGTGGAACTGTTTTCAGTATAAATTTGATTTTTGTGCCAGTTACTACAGTGCCTCCCCTTGATCCCGCTATTTCTACTGTTTCTTCTATACACTCTTTTCATTCGTTTCCGGAACATGAGCAAGCCCGACGCTCAGAGTTCATTAACAACACTTTTGTACAGCTCTTGCACCAACACCAACTAGTAGTTAACACTACAGACTGCTGGGTGTGTGGCTTGATACCCCACACTATGGATAAAGGTATTCCCTATCTGGTTTTGCCTTTCAGCTACAATGGATCATTTCAGGCCCTTCAAACCATCTTTGCTTATGCCCTTGAGACCTATCCTCCACGTCCACCACGTTCCACTAAATACAACTCTGCCAACAAAGCTTTAGTCCAGGGAATTATTGATATGATCAAGGACGTCAATAATACTCCATCATACCCTAGAGACGAACTGCGAGTGTATTTAAGTTGGAATACTTCAGAGTATCGCCTTAGTTTAGGAGAAAGCAAGCGTAAAAGCTCAACTCCAATCTGGGTCGTACCACACCGAGGTCAGGTCTGTTTGCAAGGTAACGGGAGAAATCCAAGAGCTCAGCTGGGGAGGAGTGAGTGCGTTGAGACTTATGTGTTTCCGGCTAACTCTTCCCCTGCCTTCCTTACTGCTAGGGGTACCTACTTCATTTGTCGAGACCGGGCATATACATGGTTACCTGCCGACTTTTCAGGTTCATGCTATATTGCTCGATTGTTGCCTCCAACATACACTGCTTCATCTGATTACCACAGAACCAGAGTAGCGAGAGGTGTCTTCAGCAAGGAAGATACTGCTGGTCAGGAAGCTGGAGACTTCTTCAAAGGCTTCCTTCCGTTCTGGGGGCCTATGGCCAATAGTAGAAACATACGTCAGCTAACACGGGTAGTTGAATCTACTATTACCGAAACTGCCGGTGCCCTTAGTAATTTGACAGCTGAGCTTCAGGCGGATAGACTCATGACGTTGCAGAATCGTATGGTTCTAGACGTTATACTTGCAGACCGAGGTGGGGTATGTAGAATGATCCAATCGAGCTGCTGTGTCTTTATTCCTAATAATGCTCCAACAGTCTATGAGGCGATCTCTAAGCTACACAAGATTTCCGACTCTATACATGTAGACGAGGGAAACTGGTCTTTCATGGAGTGGTTTTGGACTCTGATCTCAGCGTGGGGATGGAAGGTTCTAATGGTCATCGGTGTCATCTTAGTATTCCTATTCTCATGCTGCCTGATTATCCAGTGTGGTCCCGCTTTGTGTAGTCTTTGTGCTGCAACCTGTTTTAGGAAACCACCTGCAATTGGAGAAAAGGCACGAGAAAGGATGATGATACAACAACATGTCACTGACCTGATGAGTATAGAACTAGACTCTGATATAGACTGAGTAATTGCCTATGTAAGGGCAAAAGGAGGGTCTGAGGTTCCGTGACGATTTGAACCCGTGTTTTCAATATTGTCGGAAGTACATAATATTGGTATCAGCAAACCGCAAATGATCCATTTAGCATATCCTGGTGTTTTCGCTACGATACGAGCAAGAGCACTCCTGTTATGAACACATTTCTGATCTACCCACGGCATCCATCTTAGATCATGGCCGCCATTTTGTGTTTCTTGCCCTCACATATGCAATAACCTCTGATCACTACATTTCGATTAAGGACACGTAGCCTTAGCCGGAGATTCACCTCTTTCATGGCACGTGCACCTTAAACCAGATCACGCTGTAGCTACATGATTCAACAAAGGCTGCCTCCTCTGCCCGAGGCCAGCCCACCTGAACTGGTTCTCGTGTCCATTGTCCCGATCATGATTAGGCGGCCGAAGCCGGTAGCCTTGCCCATTTACAACCCACAAACATCTCTTATCCCGCTTTCCTATCTTCTGCACCTGGCTCTGCTCCTTTCCTTCTGGGCCTTTATTAGGGGGAGGTAACGAAATTTACGATGAGGCGGTCCGGCTCTTGAATGCAATATTGACAAGGGATTGTGATGAACTAGTGGGAACCCCTCTTCGTGATGTTTGGCATCAGATATTATCGACAGTTCCTGTGTAACGCCAAATATTTATTGTTTAAGACACAAAGGTTTAGGAATGTACTAACATGTGAAATATTTGCCTGGAGCACAATTTTTAGTATATAAGGAGCAACCCTCTATGTACAAATCGAACAGGCTCCTAGACACTGCCCATGCGTAGTTTCTGTGACTTCTGTGTCCCTGCAGTAATAAACCTTTGGTCTTTGACGCCACCATCGAGAAGCCCGTGTTTCTGTTCATTTGCGCACCAAGGCAGGTGGAACTCCGGGGTCTTTGGGTGTTGTTCCCTGACACCTCTGGACGGAACCAAAAAGTCCAGAACTCCAGCTGGGTGTCTGATCACCCTGGCCACTGCGGCTCTAGAGGAGAGGCTGAGCCCGGGCAGCCCGTGACGAAGGTTCAGTCCCCTTGACCCAGAAGCGGAGTGAGAGGAGTGTAGCTTTTGGTGTTGAGAGGGTTGAGAGGGAGGGCACCACACAGGGAGATGAGCATGGTGCGCTCAGCGCTATGCCGTGCTTACATTACGATGGTGCTGGAATGGAATTTATAAAGTGTCCCTTCCTCCGTAAAGCACCCCTTCCTCCATAAAGCACCCCTTTCTCTAAAGTCTATTGCTGCACTTTCCTATAGGTGACGTAAAGAGGACGTGGCACTAGCAATCACCAAACTCTGCTTTTTTACCTGGTAGTGCGGGACGTTCTGCCAAAAAAGCCCAATTTGGTCAATATGGTGGAAAGTTAACAGGTAATGATTACCTGTAAACTTTCCGTCATATTTACTTGCCAAATGTTACTTTTCCACACTTCTCGAAAATAATCACACACAGATCTGAAGAAAGGCGCTACTTATGTGCCTCTTTTAGGTTGCCTCTTTTAGGTTGTTGTGAGAAATGAGGGGGTGCGGCGTCTATCCGGGCTCAGGGGAAACCTTGGAAAGTGAATTCTCCAGAAGGGGGTGGGGTGTAGACTGTTTTCAGTGCTAGCTCGCACACCCGCGAAGAAACATACTCGATTTGAGTGGTAAGTTCTGTCACTGGGTGCACGAGAAGAGGAAAACTCCACAAAATTAGGGGGGTGGGTGGGAAACGGCAGCTGCCAGAGAGCCTGGCACGGTGCTCTGCGAGAAGTCACAAGTATCCTGCCAGCATCAAAAGCGAAAGCGCGCATGGCCGCCTAAAAGAATATAGTGCACTCCGAAAAGTGGACGATGTATAATTGCACTTAGAGCGCGGACAAACACAGTAGTTAGGCGCTGCTGCTTCCGGTCTAAATGGAAGTAAGTATCACATCAACAGCCAATTAAAAAACAGCTAACAAGAGCAATGACTAAGTTAAACTAATGGGAAGCATCAACAGAAATGACAGCCAATAGGCGGAGCTTCACCCCAACATACTGATTACTTGATGCCTCGTAGAGGCAGCGCATGCGCTGCCTATGCGAACCTACAAAGCACGCTTTCTGGGTAACGTTCTTACCTTTTGCCAAATTTTGTGTAATTCGGTTCAGCGTTTCTTTCTGTATATCTTCCCAAAATTCTACGGGAATCAACATGACAAAACAATGTTTTGGGGCTCCACTTTTTCTTGGTTGCCTGCTTGACTGATCACCCCACAGCTTTCCAGGCAGGAGCTGAGATGTGTGAACTTTTTCTTTGCAAACTTTTGTTAAGATTGGGCAAAGGCCGCCAATGGTATTAGTGAAACAAAAACGCTGTTCGTATGGAAGCTCTGATTTATCTATAATTAAACACCATGACTCATACCCTCTTAACACCATGTTGAGCTCTTGTAGAGATCCTTTTTTGTTTCATTAGACAATGGGTGTGCTGAGCATGGCAGGAGATGTGAGTTATCATGTGCCTCATGCCTTACATATCATAACTGGTGACTTCCACTGGTTTTCTGTTTTGATGTTCACCAAGCCGTAATTAACTTTTTACTATGTTTTTTAGTGAATTTAATTTGTTTATGATGTACTGCATTCATTTTCCATGTACTAATTCTCCCCTCTGCATTTGGCTATGTCCTTTGCCGTACCCACTTTGGATGTGAACAGATATTGCACTGGTCTTAATTTGCGAGCTGCAAAATGTCATGCAGATTCATCAAACACCGTAAAGGTATTAGTGAATTAAACTTTTATTGTTCCCGATTTATCTTTGTCTCCTAGATGGATCTGCTCAAAATTTGATTTGACAAAACAAGCAGAGAGTTGCGATAATCTATGTAGGTTCATCCAACGGTGCCAAATCTAATAGCAAATGAACACTTTCTAGAACCCTCCAATTGAATTCGGCCGATACAGACCTGAAGGAAATTGAGCACACCAAGAGTAGGCTAAACATTGGAAGTCTCCCGCCAAATTTCGTGTAGATCCATCAAAGGTTGCATAAGTTATTAGTAAATCAAAAACTCACCCATTTTATTTTTCCTCCCATTCGATCGCCACAGAACTTGATATATGTGCTCTGGGTACAGCTCGCTAACTGTGTGCCACATTTGATCCAGATTCATCCAACTGTACCAAAAGTTATAAGAGAATGTAATTTGTATTAGCCCTGCCCCCTCTTTTAACTTGGTTCTGCTCCCACCTCCCAGGCACAAACATAGGAATAGAAAACTAGTTCATTCAGAATTCTGCCAAGTTATGTTTCTTTTAAAGTGTCAAACGTATGAGCAAATACATATTTGTTTGCCCTCCCATTTTAACTATCTCACCTTGGTGGCTCTGCAGATCATTGAACATACAAAGAGAAATTGCAATATACTAAGCCCCTATTACGATGTCAGTCAGAGTTGCCTCCGACCGACACCATCTTGGTGTGGTAACCGACCGACCATAGGTGGGCGGTTCCGAACACTGTAATTCGATACGACTGCACACGTGCAGTCACAAACTCCATTTTCTCTATGGCAGCCTGTGCAGCGAGCGGAAACCGCCTGCAGCACAAGCTCCAATAGAGTGAATGGGAGTTTGCGTAAATCCCTGCAGCAGACCTCAGAGTGCCTACTACCTGGTCCTTGGATTAACAGGGATTTTCAGGGGGCCCCATAGGTGCCTCCCCGGCCCCCAAACAGAGGCCGCAGGGAGAAGGGAGCCTTATTAGGGGTCCTCAACGTTGCTTTCTGACAGGGTTTCCATGTCAGAAAGCCTGACATGGAAAGCCTGTCCAAAACAGTCATCATTAGCCTTAGCAAGGGATTATGTTGGGTTTCCGACTGGCCAACGGGCTCCATGGGCCTGTCGGAAGCCAGCCCGTACAACGGTCCTGTTTGAATTCTGACTGCGGTAATCATAACATAGCGGTCGGAATTGAAACCAAAACATCCTAATGAGGGCCTAAGTGTCTTCCAAATTCTATGCATACACCCCTAACAGTGCCAAAAGTATAAACAAATCAACAACTGGCTTGTATATTGACAAGATATATAAAAGTGTTTATCTTTTCAAGTCTCCCCAACACCTTTTTGAAATGGTAAAATCTCAAAACCTAGTGAACAGATGTCCCCAAACCAACAAAAGCAGGCTTTCATTCAAGTTACCTTGAAAATGACCCTTCTCTTAACTTTTTTAACCCTGAATGGAAAGTCACAAAATCTTGAATGTTGAACCTTAGTTAAGTATGCGGTGTGCCAAATATGGTGCAGATACTGTTATATAACAAGGTCACATCTAAAAAAATCAGGTTTCCATCTGACATTTAAGATTCTGCTAGAGAAACCAGAAGTAGTGTAATGGTAAATTTATTGTGTAAATGTAATGACAATAAATATGAGTAAAAATAAAACAAGTGCAGAATAAAAATTAATTGTCTAATGCAGCCTAAAGAACCTAAGATAAATACGATTAAAATGGTTTGCAGATATCATAGGTAAATATACTTATAACAAACATGTGAAGTCTGTTACAACAATGCTACAGCCTTCCAGTTAACGGCAAATGCATTCTTACATCTGTGGTAGGCTATGTCCAGGATTTTAATCAGTTTCCGTATCGGGCCATTGGACTGTAGCATTAAGCACACCCTTGTTGCTTCTCTTATTGTTCGTAGCACAGACTCTCCAAAAGTTGAGAATAAACAGTTTTTTCAAATGTCATTCAAACTGAGACAGAGACATAAAATATGCTCTAAAGTTTCGGCAGAATTATTACGCAACCTGCTGGAAGTACCAGGCTGACTGATATTTGAGAAGCCCTCGACCATGTATGTTTTATTAAGGCCTCCAAGTTGAAATCGATGTAGTACTGCCTGGGCGAGAAGTAGGATTCCAATAGATACTCTGCATGTTGGTATCTTCATACCCTGAGCAAGTCAGTCAGTCAGAGTGACTCCTGCAGCAGGGCCGGCTCTAGGCATGTGCAAGCTGTGCACCTGCACAGGGCCACCAAACCTCAGGGGCCACCACGCCAATATATATCCTTAATATATTAATCCTCTGAGGATGGAAACAAATTTGCGTGGTGGCCCCTGTCAGGGATTTGGCGGCCTCCGGCTCTGTTCCACTTCTAAACTCCCTGACCCCCTCCCCTCTTTACTGGCCTGCGCGCTCCGCCCCGCCCGGACCCTCTCTTCCAGGCCCCCTACCTACGCTCCCTGCCCAGGGCCACCATGAGCCTAGAGCCGGCCCTGCCTGCAGTTATTTTCTGATGGTATTTTTAGGGTTTGATTTCAACATGCTCAACAGCTCCTCAATAGGTGGCAGGTTATGTTCACTAAATAGAGCAGTAATGGCTTTCCCCGAGAGGAAGGTGAGGTGGCAGACCGAGGATTACGCGTCAGCTCTTGACCGATGAGAATCAACAGGGAGCCATTGCTGAAATGAGCTCTTGCACAAAAGTGATACATTTTTGGCAAAAAGCGGCATGCTTGATGGAAAGGAGATTTAATTCAAGATGGATCACAGCATGAGGAGTCGAAGAGCAAAGATTAAATAAAGATTAGGCATTTTGTATAAAGATGGTTTCTAAATTCTGGATTTGCCTTAAGCACTAATGCAGCACAGGACAAGACCGGAATAACTTTGGCATTTTAATCTTTGACAGTTGAACTAAGCGCCCTGCACCTGTATAATTAGGCTATCTTTTTTAGGGATTTGGTTACTAAAGAAGCTTTAGATTTTCATTTCTACTCATAGGTATCTGCTATTTCAACCAGTTGTTGGTTCAGTTTCCAATAAAACTTCCTTATCTGCTTCTCCAAAGAAAGATTTTTTTGTCTTGGTAATATTGACATATAGACAATTTGACTGAATTTGTGAAATTCAGATAGCTGTTTCTGGAGGCCTGTTGGGGTTAGGGAACACAAGGCAAGGTCATCAGCATATCTTAACTTGTCAAACTGTCTCCCAGTCTTGGAGGAAGAAAGCTGTGTTTATGAATATAAAATCCTATATCAGATGTATAGAGAAGAAAGTTGGTGAACCTTGCTTGAGACCATTGTTGGTTTTTACCCTGGAAGATATGGATGATTTTCCTGAGAGTTTGACCTGCATCCGGTGTTAAAGAGAAGCAATATGATCAGATGCTGTAGGGCGCTGTCAATAACTAGAGCTGACAATTTAGACCAAGATTGATTTCTGTTTACTTTGTTGAATGCAGCAGAGTAATCTATGAAGCAAACGTTTTGAGATTTACCTTGATTTGATTAGATGGTTTGCTGATCAAGAGGTTTAACGCTGTAATATTATCAGTGGTTGCACATCCGGGTCTTAAGCCTGTTGTCAAGGTAGATAGCTCCTTGGGAGCAGTACCCTCACTATGCCCACTGATCCAGCAGAAGCGGTGCACATTTGTATACTCCTTCACAATTCTCTCCTAAATCATGTATGAAACTTTTATTACATCTACGAGTTTGGGCCCATATAAACTCAATAACCATCTACATATTTTAGGTCCTCTAATAGATCTTTGGTAGAGCTAATAGGGACTTCATAATAAGAGACTGATGCTATTTCCCTCATGAAGACCTATAATGGAGGAAAAGCCTGTCCATCAACAGAAATCACAATATACATATGTCTAGTTATTCGTAAATAATGGCAAACTCTGATTCCTTATCAAGTTACTTTTATCTAATATTTCTAAATATGCATGGACAATACAGAAGTACAAAGGAAATATTAATTCTTCATTATTCTGTGAATACAGGTAAATTAACAATAAGAAACACAGTTCATGATAACACATTAAAATTCAATAACCTCAATAGAAAATGTTTGGGACACTATGAAGGCATGTATCAGGGGTGAAACTATGCGATTCTCATTCCGACGTAACAATTTAGATAAACAAAAAATGAGGTCCCTGGAACAAAGTCTGAGGATCGCGGAAGAAGACCTGATCAAGGCAGTACAGGATGGCAAGAAGACAGACAGGGAAGTGAATAAGGTGGCAATAGCTAAAAACTGTATATCGGAAATTCTAATTGAGAACGCAGTTGTGAGAGCAACTACCCGCAGGGAGACTATTTATGAATTGGGGGAGAAAATGGGTCATCATCTAGCGGTCAGAACTCGGGAAGAGATATCCGGTACCCTAATTAAAGCAATTAATGATCCTACGCTTGGTTTGAAGACAGATCCTGCAGATATTAGAAAAGCTTTTCAAATATTCTATCAGAAATTATATCATGAGGATGAGTATGCATGCGAGGATCCCATGAGCTATATTGAACCATCTATTACAGAGGGCTTGGGATTAGAAGATCAAGAAATCTTAGATAGTGCATTATGCTGGGAGGAAATCCTACTATCTATGAACTCCCTAACAACTGGAAAAGCTGCAGGCTTAGATGGGATTCCGACTGAGTTCTATATAAAATTTATACCACAACTCAAGTCTATCATGACTGAATTATTTCAAAACATCTTTGAAGGCGGGAATCCCCCGAAATCCTGGTCACATGCAAAAATAATAGTTTTCCCCAAAAAAAACAAAGATCCCCAGGAAATGGGGTCGTATCGACCAATTACATTGATTAATGGGGATTCCAAAATATATTCCAAATTATTAGCGTCACGGCTAGCACCTCGGATTCATAATATAGTCTCTGAAAGACAACATGGGTTTATACCAGGGAGATCTACAACTGACCATGTGCAAAGAGTTATATCCCTCTTTGACTACACGGGAACGACAGGAGACCCTATGGCGCTCATATTGCTCGACTCAGAGAAGGCGTTTGATAGGGTCTCCTGGAAGTTCCTGTGGGCCGCCATGCGAAACTGTGGCATAGGTAAGAAATATATTACAGCGATCCAACAGCTATATGTTGATCCCAGTGCTAGGGTATTGATTAACGGGGAGTTAACCGACAATTTTAAAATTAACAGGGGGACACGATAGGGGTGCCCTTGTTCGCCCCTCCTTTTTGCCATCTACATAGATGGGTTCATACACAGGCTCGAAAAAAACGTGTTAATTGCCCCTATAAGTGTGCGTGGTTTAGAAACAAAATGCTTAGCGTATGCTGACGATATTGCTATTGTCACAGGGGATCCTACAACTGCTATGAATCTCATTGAAAATGAAGCACAGAACTTCGGTAGAGCTTCGGGGTACAAGCTAAATTCCAGCAAGACACTGCTCGTGCTTAATTCTAAGATTGTGATGAGAGACCCGAGAATAACTGATAAAGCAACATACTTGGGTGTTAGCATTAGTGCCAATGTTGAGAATATTGTAAATAACAATCTGGAGCCACTTATGCTACACACTAAGAGAGAATTGTCACGGTTAGATAACCTACATCTGTCTATCGGAGGTAGAACAAATTTAGTGAAGATGGTTTTTTTTCCTAAGTTTTTATATTTTTTTAGGGCAATTTGCTTGGAATTCCCACCACATGTATTTAAGAAAATAGATTCAATGTTCTCACAATTTTTATGGGGTTATAGTAAACCTCGGAGAGCACTAAAATGGATCACACTACCTAGAGAGCGTGGGGGGTGGGCGTTACCTAATTTCATGCTTTATTATTGGGCTACAGTTATGAATTACAGCACAAGATTGTTAAAATCTAACCCAGATGATCTGAGTATTCCTACACCACAAGAACTTATCCTAGGGAATGGGAGTACTGGCTGTCTCTGGCGGCACGTTAATGATGATCACCTTAAAAGGGTGAAATTCAAAACCATCAACAATGTGGTCAAAGTCTGGAGACAGGTCAAGAAATTACTTGGTCTTGGGCGATTTTCACATTACACACCGGTTCTTCAGAATTCAGATCTTCCAGAAATATTTCATGACTCTTATATACAGAGCTGGTGTACACTAGGGATAGAGCAACTCGGATGTTTCTACTCTACTCAGGGATTGAAATCATTTGATGAATTAAAAAAAGACTACAACATCCCCAACAGGGATTTCTTTAAATATCTTCAAGTGAGAGACTTCCTGCTAAAAAAAGGGGGTGGTCGTATTAAATTTCAAATATGCCAAATCATAGAAAATATGCGCAACAACACGCCCCCAAGAATTGGCGAGATTTATGAAAACTTCAATACCTTGCTCCCAGATGATATGGACAAACATGGGGCGGAATGGCAAATTAAACTACAAGTTCCACCTAGCATTCCACTTATGGCATATGACCTGTCACTTACTTACTTAATGTCCTTAAAATTACAGGCACAATTCTATAAAACATACTTTTCGCTGTATTATACACCGTATAAAATTGCTAAATGGGGGACAGGTAAGGGCACTACTTGCCTGCGATGTGCATTTCCTGCTGCAGACATTGTGCATATGTTCGCCACATGTAATACTCTATCAAACGTTATAAATGAAATATCTGGGTTTCTTGCTGATATCACCGGCGCTGGGATTAACATAACAACTGAAGAGATTATACTGGGCATCACTAATAAAGATCGGCCTAGACAAGTTCAAGGGGTGATCTTCGTGGCAATGGCAATCTTTCGACTATGTGTCGCATCAGCCTGGCTCGATCCCATTCCACCATCCTTTTCCCAATGGAAGGCAAGATTACTTGCGACATGTAGCCTCGAGGTAGCCATTTATAAACAAAAGGGGCGTAATATTCGGCAGAGAGGCATGAAAATCTGGGCACCTTTGCTAGATTGGATACAGGCGCAATGAATATAGGATTCAAAAATGCCTTGGATAAATGCTAAAAAATTTCATCCACCAAATAATGCAACTGAACCTCATTGAGAATACCAATACCTGTCTCATTAAATCATCGCAAAATGAAATGTATGATCAATAGTGTATTGGGTTTTGATGTTAATATGTTTTTTTTTCTGTTCTCTGTTACCCCCTCTTTAGGAATTTGTATTTGTGTAATGTAAATCTCTTTGTAAATAATATTAGAAATACCTGTCCTCATGGGGGGTGGGGGGGGGGGGGGTGGGAACCAAGGGCTTTAAATAACATGTTGTAAAAATCTGAATAAAAAAGGTTTAAAAAAAAAAAAAAAAAATTCAATAACAAGTGATGAAAGGAGAGAGGTGAGAGACAAAATAATAAATCATTGCTATATTAGTATGCAAATCAGAATTTCATACCAACCTAGATCAAAGAATTCTAATGCACAGCATGCAAAAGTCAGAAATAACTAACCCTTTGTCCGAAAAGGTATAGCATGAGCAACAACACCAGCTGATGAAGTGCAAGATAATCTGGATAGTCTCGCTCAGGAATTGCAAGGATATTATCCAACCAGAGTAGCATAGAGAGTACAGCAGCATGGACTCTCTTCTCATAGAAAAAGCTACTGCCAAGTTCGTTTCTCATGGTAATAATTCTACCCCCCTGAAGTTGCAATTTCACAGTTCCACACAATTTTATTGGTCAAACCTATGAGGTGATTAACGTTACAGTCAGCTCATCCGGATTTCTCTATTAAAGTTTGCTGTTAGAAATTAATGTTATCATCGCTCTTCGGAAGCAGGAGAAGAAATTATGATAACTCCATGTCCTCGCGCTCGCTTCCACATCAGCTTTGAACATAGTAGACACAACTTCATAGGAAGAAATATTCTAACTGTAGGAATGAAATCCTAGTGATATGCTAAGCACAGCTAAACAAATAAATCAACATTTCTAGAAATGGGGGTGTGCTCTGGCCACGAGGGAGCGTGGTCTGGCCACAAATGCAGATGGCCGCCTGAAGGGGAAGCTCCACTCTGGGACGGGCTTCGCCTGGAGGCAGCAACCTAATGAGGTGACCAGAAGCGGCTAAAATACTCCTCCGAGTCCTCAGGGTGACCTGGCAGTGGTGGACCTTAGGATCAACTGGATAATCTGTGCACCAGGGTCGATCTTCACTCTCGATGGGGCATGGATGCAGGGCCTGGAGGATTGACTGTGGCCTCGGCACTAGCGTAAGAGCCTGGCCACAGGGAAGACCCTGCGTGGGGCTTGGACCTCTGACAGCCTTGGTTTCAGCGTGGGAGCCCGGTCAATGACCCCCCACTATCATCCTGGAGCTAGTGGGCGAATAGGCCCTGCCGCTGTGGTTGGTGGAGATCTTGGAGGCTTGGCAAGGAGGTAATTTGCCACATACCTCCCCAGACGTGAACACACCTGCACAGCGGCCGGCCTCGTGGGTGCCTAGGCCCAAGGATGAGAACCCAGCCGTAGTCCCACGCGTGCTGACTCTGCACCAGTTGGGGAAACAGCCCCTGACGCAAAACAGCAGAATTGGGACCCCAGAGGGTGGGAGGCCTGCCACACGCCCCAACCATCCGCATAATACCATCCGCACTGTGCCCAACCCGGTCTGCCCTCAAGACGCCTTCCAAACAGGCAGGTAGGCCCCTGCCCTGGATCCCCGTGAAAGGAGAAAACTCTCTGTGGCATCGGAGTGGAGACGGGCCCCTGGCTAACAGGATGACACTGTCCCTCCATCTACTTTCTCCATGTATCCTAAAGGCAGAAGGCACCTGAGGCTACTGGCTAACCCGCACAGCTGAGCACTGTGAGGGGATGTATGACATTACAACGCATACTTTTACTCCGCATACCATTACAACGCGGTATTTACAACGCATACCGTTACAACGCATAGCGCTTTGGGGTGCTGGATAGTGGTAAGTATAATTTACTATTCTAACTCCAGTCCCCGTGAACCCTAGGGAAGGTGTTGGATAGTAAATTAAACTTACCTCTTATCCTAGAGCGCCCCCCAGCGCTATGCGTTGTAATGGTATGCGTTGTAATGCCTGCGTTGTAGTGGTAGTGCGTTGTAAAAAATGCGTTGTAACAGGTGCATACCCTGTGAGGCCTTAGAGGAGACGAAGGCACAACCAAGACCACAAGGTAACGCTCCCCACCACTGGAAGTCACTACGTGCACTGCAGAGACAGGTGAGGGGAGGGCTGCGGGCTAACTCACATCCCACCTCAGAGGGCCCAACAGGTCTCGCAGGGAACTCCCACACCATCACTTTGCCCCCGGACCACTTGAAGAAGAGAGCCGGCGCTCTGATCGCCTCCTTTGTGCCCGTCTTGACTCCTGGACCAGCAGGTCTACTACGAGGGCAGCGACGGGGCCACTCTGTTCCATTCCACCGTACGGGCCACTCTATTCCATTCCACCGTACTGGTATACCACCAGTAGGCATAGCCTTACGAACGGAGGCGAAAGTCCACTAACAAGCCTGGGGGCAAAGCCAGCAAGCCCTCACGGCAACTCCTCTTCACAGAAGTACTCCAAAACTCACACACCATGGCCACGAAGGGCACCGCCCCGAGTAACCCCCCTCCGCATCCACCCGCCCTCTCGCAGGGGGACCTCATGGACCGCATCCTGCAGGAAATCTTGGCCATAGGGCGGTGGCTGGAGGGAATGGATACCACTATATCGAACATGGTGGAGACAAAGTCGATTAGGGTGGAAATAGCAGAATTCCACTCACATGCGGATGGTCTGGACCGGAGGTTGTCAGCTCCAGAGGGACATCTGGACACAATACAGGACACGGACCAAGAACTTCTCTTCCTCTGCAACAAACTGATCGATCTGGAGGACCGCAGCAGGAGGGACAATGTCCGCTTTTTCAACTTCCCAGAATAAAGTGAGGAATCTGACACAAGGGCATTTTTGGGAGACACCCTTCCGGCACTCTTGAGCATCACCTTTAACCCCCAGTTAGAATTTCAGCTATCCCACCACCTTGGCCCTCCACGGAAAGACTCAGAGGCACACCCTTGGCCCATCTTTGCCTGCCTCCTCCGCCACAAGCACGTAAGGCAAATTTTGGCCGCGGCACGTTCCCAAGGACTGTTTGCCTACGAGGGGTACGACATATGCATAGCCATGGATTTCTCCAGAGATACCAATGACCGCCGGAAGGCATTTCTCTCCCTTGGACCTCGGCTGTGCCAAATTGAACATCAAGTATGGCTTTTCGAACCCGCCTGCTTTCGTATCGCTAAAGATGGAGATTCAAAGAACCTTTACAACCCGGAGGACCTACGTCTGTGTCTGTACAGTCTTGGCTCACAAGACATGGAGGTCCAACATGAAGACCCGAACCAGGCTCATAATACCTCTGCCTCCCCAGCACTGGATGGAAGATGGTGGATCCTCACCAGCAACTCCCGGAATTGAGGTCGGGACCATGAGAGACTAATTTGCACCCAGGAAGACAAGGCCTCCTTCCTACAATCTGTTGCCGCTTTCACACATGAACAGCAGAGAGACAAATCCGCTCCCCCTGAAGCCCTCTGGGGGGCGGAATAACTGGTAACTGGGCACGGCCACTGGAAAAGGACCCAACTGTGGTAGTCAACGCTGGAAGCGATGAGGGCTCACGGAGTGGGCACCATCCTTGGAAGAGGGACGGTGAGGAAATATAAATTTTATGGTCAAGATGTGTTCCCTAGCGCGTACCCCACCGTCTCCATGTACGAGTTAAAGTGCATGTAACTTCCCTCCTGTACCAGCTATGAAGACGCAAATACATTTGCGTCCAACGTTAACATGTCCTCTTTCAGATCCACCTTGAATGGATTGAATGGTCCGTTCCTAAATATGCTATGCCAACGTCTTTTTGTAGTATACTTCAACGTTTTTCAGCTCTAGCTGAATAGGCCCCTGAATTCCTGTCACTGAGCCTCTTTTCTGGCTTCTGACTCCAAGGGCCTCTGCCCAGGCTGCCCCTGTACTCGTGAACTCTGACTTACTTCTAGCGCGGCCCCTCGCGCTCAGCTCAGCCTGCTGCCTGCCAAGATTGACTATAACCTTCGAGTTATCTGTTCCGCTCCTCGAAAATACATTCCTGCCTGCTAGTTTCAGTAAACATCCCTCCTCAGCTGCAGAGCCAAAGAGCCGACCTGTCTCTGTGCAAGTAATTCAAGTAATTCATAGCCCCTGTTGCCATGCCCCCACGCTTCTCATACAGACACTCAGGCGCTTATACACGCACTCACAGCAAGTATAGAATAGCTTCTGCCCTAGAGACCTTTCCGTCCAGATAGCTTAGTTCCTAAACATCAGATACCAGATATGATAGAAGCACAAGTTGATCTGACATGCCAGACTTCTGTCTCTTTCCGTCAGTGTAAATGTCAAGTCCCCTGCACCCTCTAGTCTCACGTGCATCACACGTCATGCAGCTGCGCGCGCATCCAAGTTTCCGATTTCTGCTGACATTGCAACATTTCTGTTAGTGCCACCCACATGTGTCACTTACTTGTGACGTTTCTAGAACACACCTCCAGTTACGACTAGTCCACGCCTCTTGATTACGCACTAGTAACACGTGGATACTGTTATCTTGTCTTCTCTCAGCTGTTACGCCTTCTATACTGTTTCCAATGGTGTAAAATAAGTATATAAGCTATGTACTGTTAATAAAATGTAGCGCTCTATCCCTTCTGACACCCCTGTGGTGGTCAGAACATGATATCCTGGCCATGACCATTCCTTTTTAAGGAATAAAACCCCTTAGAACTCTAACACCACGGACTCTGTCTTTTTCTTCCGATCTGAGTTATTATTGATTAAGTACTTACCTGCATAGAAATTAAGAGAGTAAATTAATTATTTACGTCATTTGGCGCCCGAATAGGGACCCCTCCCCCACCTCACGCGCCGGTTGGCGCATTGCAAGCTCTGTCCCCTGCCATCAGTTAGATGGAACCTACGCGTACCGGCAGGATTTCCTGCATCTCCCTCTGACCCACGGAGGTGACGAAGACTGCGATCAGTGCCCAGACGAGGCGGTGAGGAGTGCGGAGGATCCCGACCAGAGCCTAGCCGAAAGAAACAAGGTCCGAGGTGTCAAGAGGCCCACCAGGTTTCCGAAGGTTTCCGAAGTTTTCCGAAGTTTCCCGAAGTTTTCCGAAGTTCCGAGTCGAGTCCAGTCGAGTTTTCCGAGGCCTTCTGTTTCCGTGCTTCCCGGTGAGTACCATTGCTGGGACGTATCTAGACGGGTTTGGGTACACAAGTCCGGTCTGCACTGTTTTTAGGCAGTGTATCTGTACTGTTTAGCAGTATATCTAGTATTCCGAATTTCTGAATTTCTGCACTGTTACAGCAGTGTATCTGTACTGTTTAGCAGTACATCCGGTATAGGGGGTAGTAATCTATGTCTCAAATGTCTTTTCATGTGCTTAACGTTGTGGTATGAATGTGACCGTTTTATGTGCATTATTGTGTTTTCTTGTATAACCAGTTATATTCAGAATTAAGTATCAAGGATCACGCATTCGGTATCGAGTAGGCAAAATGCCGTTTTTCAACAAGTTAAAGCAGATAGGAACTAGGAAAGGGATACTAGAGGAAGAAATTCCTATCCCCCCTAGGGACACTCCAGGTAACTTTATGTATAACAAGCATGGCATAGATGCCATATTGTATCTAGAATTATGGGCCGATTATACGAAACATCTAGACGAGAGACACAGATGGCCAGTTAATGGAACATGGGATGCCGAGTGCATCATAAAAGTAGAAGAGGCATTATGGAAAAAGAAAGCCAGACAATCTCAGAAAGACGCCATAGAATTTTGGCGTAAGGAATCACATAAACGTACTGAAAGAGCACTCCGTAGAGAAGACAGACTTAAAGAATCAGATAAAGCTCAAGAAAACGAATTAGTTACTGAAGGAATCCGAGTAAAAACAGAACAAATAGATCGCATCCGAAATAGCCAAGTAAACGGCATGTATCTTATGGCCGAGGGTACACCTGACGCCATTTCAGAAATACCGAAAAATCTGCCGCCACCACTGGTTCCAACTAAAGTAACACATAGGACCACTAAAGATATATTCCTGAATTCCTATCTAGAAGATGTAGCTCCCGCTTACACCAATCTGCCTGTCCGCGCCCTGCCTACTGACAGGGACGGGGGTGGCACTCCGCCCCCAAATCATGCTCCGCCAGTACCACGACAGACCTCCCCCGTTCCGCCAGCCCCGCCACTTCCTGCACTCAAAACAGATCTACCGAAACCACGTTTACCTGATCTAACAAAAAGACAAATTCAAGTACAAATACAGACTCCACACAGAGATGATGCCCAAGCTTCCGCTTCAGGAGGTGCGACCGCGGGTCCTCGGACCCCGCCCTTAACGCACAGGTTATCCCTAGGGGACTTGCGGAGTCCCACCATGTACAAATCACCCCGTCTTGATATACTCAAAGGACAACTTACTGTTTGCAGATATGATCCAGTACCCGGAAAAGAGGATAGAATGATGATGGCATCATTGCGGTTACGTGCCGCTACTGATTTTCTGTTAATGTTTCCAGGTATGAAAGAGCACCTAGACAGAATCTACCGGTTTATACAGACTGGAAAAGATCCCGAAAGCATTAAGGATGCCTTGGAGCATCAGAAAGTTGACACTCAAGCATATATATTACGTTTTTTCATAAACTGTCTAATAAGAGAACGAGACAGGCCTGAGACAGATCAGGATGAAATAGAGGCACTCCACAAGTGGGGTCAAAATATATCGGAAGGAAAACATGATAGACAGAATTGCATAGCTAGCATGTACAAGAAAATAAGAAAGACATTAATAGAGATACACCAAAAAGAGAAAGACAAAGCTTCCTCCGAGGAGGAAGAAGAATCTGAAGAACCAGAAAAAGCTGCAGATACTATAGCATATGTAGGTAAGGGAAATTACCTTAGGAAAGGCATCCGTCCAGAGAGCAAGAGAGTTTTCTTCTCTGCCTTAACAAATCCGAATTCTGCTGAGCATCAGTTCCAGGAAACTGATAAAAGGCTTCGAGATCGAGTTGGGTACCACGTACTCAATTCTATGGATGAACAAGAACTAGCCCGATCAGCTGTATCATGGGCCGAAAATGCAGACATATATAATGATGACACAGTAGCGCAGACATTTCTGAACCTCTCCCCCGACGAACAGAAATTAGCAGGTGTATACATGATTCAGCACCTTCTCATCAAATACAGAAAACATTATTCTGATCCAGGTCCCTTACACGAAACACTAGAAGCACTACTCATGGATAGATGGAGAGGCTTAAGTACCAAGTTAATACAAATAATTCTAGAACAACGCCGTAGATATGACACGTTCATCAGCTCCGAATATGTTCCCGCCCCGCCCCCAGAAAGGAAAATGTATCACATGCAACGCCTGAGTGGCGTTGAAAGTCAGAACCCCTTACGAGAAGTACACCCAGTTATGGGTACAGATAATACCTTGAAACGTGTATATGTACACACGCCATTGACCAAGCTAGAACTGTTAGAAATGAAGAAACTAGTCCTGTGTCATGATAAAGACCCTGCAGGTTTTCATAGAGAGCTTAAAGACATGTTACTAATGGGGGATTACACGTATGATGACATCATGAAAATGTTGAAAGTATTATTGCCCACGGGTATCTTCGAGAAATTGAAGGAAAAGGAATGGGAGGTGGGGGACACAAAGATTGCATGGGCAGAAATAGAGGACGAAGAAAGAAAACGGGTCCCGGGGGTAGGCCTTGGGGACAAAACTAAAGCATTACCAGGTTTGATAGTACAGGTTCTGCCCAGATTATTGACAACTAGAAAGGAAGATTGGGACGCCATCTCGTCCTGTAAACAGAAACATGATGAAGATACTAGTGACTTCTATTCAAGATTCGAGAAATGTTTCATTATTAATAGTGGCCTCAAACCAAGTAGCGAGTCGTACCCGCATCTTTTTGTATCAAAGTTAGTCGAGAATTCCCTACCGTGTATATAAGGTCGAGAGTACATGGCAAGCAAATACGCCATCACAGATGTTACAGATGTTACAATACCACCAGAACAGAATTAGAGAAGAACAAGATCAGGAACAGAAACGTATGAAAGACACAAAGATGAAAATGTTAGTAGCACAGACAGTCCCAGCCGACGGTCACAGAAAGGGTACGACCCAGACAAGTCACCCTACAGCTCCCGTTAAAGGGACATGTAATTACTGCAAGCAGCCAGGTCACTACGTACATGAATGCCCGGTTCTAAAACATAATATAGCGACAGGTAAAACTAAAGAAAGACCGCATCCGCCTAGACAAGACCATAACCAGCATCAGTCTTCACAGAATACACAGAATACACAGCCTATGCATGCTTCTTCAGTTCCAGCACAGACAGTAGCGGTACCACAGCCACAGCCCATTGCCGCGTCTCAGCAAGTTTCACAGCAGATGTACCAGTATGCCCAGTCCGCTTATCCCGAATATTCACGATACACATGAAACAGCCTAGAGAGGGAAGGTGACTTGCCTCTTATTGAGATTCCTGTAGATCAAGAAGGTCCTTATGTACATAGTCAAGTATTAGGAAAAGACAGAAAATTCTTAATTGACACAGGGGCAAGTCGCACCACAATCAGCCATGACGAAGTTCCAGGGGCACCCCTCTCAGGCTCACAGAATGTTTCCCTTGGTTTTTCAGGACAGCCTATTGTAAATGAGGTATCGCAACCAGTTCCCCTGGCTGTGGGTCCGTTATCACGTGTCACAGACTTATTACTTACGAAATCATGTCCAGAAAATCTGTTAGGAATTAAAACATTGAAGGCTCTAGGAGCTATAATATGCTGTTCCCCGGAGGGAGTCAGACTCTTTCTACGGGATTTCAAGGGTCATTATGTTTTGCGAGAATTCGATGTCAGATTGAAAAATGTACCAGATTACTTGTGGGCAAAAGGCCCAACTGATGTAGGCTGTATGCACATTACACCATACCGCGTTACACTCAAGGCAGGTGTTGTATTACCCCGAATCAGACAATACAAGTTACCACCCGATGCTGTAGTGGCTTTACTGAAAATCATTGAAGGGCTCATTGCCCAAGGAGTGGTCGTAGAGACCGACTCCAATGTCTGTAATTCACCCATCATTCCAATTCTTAAACGTACTGATCCCAATGCACCGCCAGTATATCGGCTGGTGATTGATTTAAGAGAACTGAATAAATGCATTATTCCACAGTATCCTGTGGTCCCCGATATCTCCTCCTTATTGACTGCTATTGATTCAGAAGCAACGTTCTTTACCGTAATTGATCTCAAGAACGCCTTCTTCAGCGTGCCTATTGATCCAGAGAGCCAATATCTCTTCGGATTCAGTTTAAATGGACGCAGCTTCAAATTTTCACGCGCACCTCAAGGATTCACAGAAAGCCCCAGCATCTATAGTCAAGCACTGAAAAGACAACTAGATTGTATTCAAATGCCAGTTAACACCGCTTTACTGCAATACGTCGATGATCTACTGATCACCGCACGAAGTGAGCCCGAATGCGAACAAGCATCACTGACAGTTTTACATTTCCTGGCAGACAAGGGACACAAGGTGTCCCCTTCAAAGTTACAATTCTGTGTTCAGCAAGTTGTGTACTTGGGTCACTTGCTGTCCAAAGTGGGGAGACAGCTCACTCCCGATCGCATTCAGTTAATTGTAAATATGCCGCAACCCCAGACACAAAAGGAAGTGCGGGCCTTCATAGGCCTCACCTCGTACTGCAGACAATGAATTCCCCAGTATGCATTTCTAGCCAAACCACTCATTCAGTTAACAACGCAGGAGGCAGCAACTTCGACTGCCCTCCCTTGGACTCAAGAACATACACAGGCTTTTTAAGAATTAAAGAAAGCTTTATGCCAAGCACCAGTTTTAGCGACACCATGTTACAGCAAACCGTTTACACTTTTTGTTACAGAACGTGATGGTACAGCGTTGTCTGTCCTCACCCAAGATCAAGCAGGTTCACATAAGCCTTGCGCTTATTTCTCAAGTACATTGGATTCAGTAGCTCAGGCACTCCCTGCATGCTTAAAGTCAGTAGCAGCAACAGCGTTAGCAATAAGACAAAGTGATTCAATTGTTTTAGGTCATCAGTTAACAGTACAAGTTCCACACTCTGTAGAGGTTCTGTTAAACAGAACCCAGACTCAACACTTGACTATAGCACGACTGACAGGTTATGAATTAACGTTATTCCAGCCACACATAGAAATCAGACGCTGCAGTATCCTGAACCCCGCAACACTGTTACCTACAATTATGACAGATCCAGCCCCGCATGATTGTATAGAAATCATTAATGCAATAACAAAGCCACGACGACACTTAACAGATGTCCCACTGACAAATCCAGACCTAACACTTTATGTGGACGGTTCATGCATGAGAACAAATACAGGAGAATTAGTGGCTGCGTATGCCGTGACCACTGAAACTGAAGTTAAAGAAACACATCGTATTGACACACTGTCTGCTCAAGCAGCAGAGCTCATCGCTCTGACCCGAGCTTGTATTCTAGCCAAGAACAGAAATGTTAACATATACACAGATTCACGTTATGCATTCGGAGTTGTACACGACTTCGGAGTCCTCTGGCAAGAACGAGGTTTCCTGACCTCTCATGGGGCCAAGATACAACATGGTCCCCTCATTCAAGCACTGTTAGAAGCAATACATTTGCCCTCGGGCATATCAGTCATGAAGTGTAAAGCACATACTAAAGTTACAGATTCTGTTTCCCAGGGTAACGACCTGGCAGACCAGACAGCAAAACATACAGCACTGACTCACACCCAGATTACGGATGTGACAAAGACAATAGTACCGACAAAGTGTATGGCAGTTAGAGATCCCACCCTAGACGTAATCGATATCCAGACACACGCTACTCCAGATGAAATAAAGAAATGGACTGAACTAGGAGGGATTCAGACAGATCAAGGTTGGATGACGAAGGGAAAATGTACATGGTTTCTCCCCGACTCAATGGTTCAAAGCATGATAAATACAGCACATAGTCCTGCACATCTAGGAGAGAAAGCCATGATAGATTGTTTGCAGAATCTCTGGTACAATAAACACTTACGAGCAGCAGCAAAACAGAAAGTGCGTACTTGCATGATCTGTTGTCAGTTCAATCCAGGTAAAAGCGTCCCTGTAGAGCAAGGTGGATTTCATCCTCCCGATCACCCTTTTGAAGTCCTCCAGATGGATTATATCCAGATGGACAGTTGTCGAGGTTTCAAATATGTCCTCGTAGTTGTTTGTGCACTTTCCCGTTGGACAGAAGCTTACCCAGTATCAGATTACACCGCCCCAACCACTGCCAAGCAGCTGGTTCGTGAATTCTTCCCACGGTACGGTTTGCCCCGTGTCGTGTATTCAGATAACGGACAGCCATTCTCATCCGAGTTGATGAAACAGGTTTCCCTTTTGCTAGGATATCAGTGGAAGTTCCACTGTGTCCGACACCCCGAAGCCGCAGGCCTTGTAGAAAGGCATAACCAGACATTAAAGACCCGACTTGCTAAGATATGTCAGGAGAAAGGGGTCGACTGGATAGTCGCCCTGCCAGTGGCACTATTCTACATGAGGATGGTCGCCCACTCGAGATCAGGGCTATCCCCGTACGAAGTGGTTTTTGGCAGACCACCGAATATGTGGGGGACGCCCATTCCGAAGAAAATCACTGATGTTGATTGTAATATGTTGACAGATTACCTTGCCTCCTTGATGTCTGCACTCCAATCATGTCGTTCACAGGTTGCCGCAGCCTTCCCTGACAACACTGATGTAAAGCCACATGAGGTCCGTCCGGGGGACATAGTTCTCGTCCGGAATTTCGACCGGAAAAGTCCGTTGGAGCCCCGCTGGAAAGCCCCGAAGATCGTCCTCCTTACTACCAGGACCGCCGTCAAGTTGGAAGGAAGAAAGGGGTGGGTCCACACGAGTCATATTAAGCTTTGCAATGAACTAAAACATGAACTAAAACAAGACTCTGACTCGTCCACCCCCACCAAAGACTGTATCAAAACCAGTGACTTTGAAGTATCCGAACGAGAGAAAACTCCCCAAGAGGAATACCGTATGAAACTCCGATCTAGCAAGTCAGACAGTTTAATTGTTTAAGTCCTCCCCTAGGTGAATCGGTTAAATAGTTTCTGACATGTATCCCCTAGATCGAGATAGAGAGAGAGAGAGACAAGTCAAAAGAAATACATACTGCAAATCACTGCGTAGTCACTGTATAGTGACATTGTTAATAATGTTTTTTCTAAGTGTTCTAATTATTATTGCCAGTATACTGCTTCCTATATACTGTCCTATCTTCAAGCATGAACAATCTGTCTACAATGTCTCTGCTGAACATTCTTTTAGTGAGTTACCACAACATGAACTCTCCTACAGACTGGCGCTGCGCAATAACACATTCATTAGTATGCTGCACCACTCCCATCAGACTAATAACGCTACAAACTGCTGGATATGTGGCCGACTCCCTCCCTACCAGAATTACAAGGGAGCTCTGCCCCTCTTTCCGTACCCGTTCACTCACAACGGCTCCTGTGGTGCATGGTTTAAAATAATTAATTCCTTAGATCCTGATATTGCTGTTTTCGATGGGAGCTGGGTTTGGGGAAACCTGAACTTAGTTCTGCTCAACGTCTGTTACCCTGATAAAGAGGGACTCCCCACTCGAATAGGAACTGATCTAGAAAATGAAGTATATGGATTAGGTAATTACACAATTAGCCTCATGATCCTTACTGTAGAATCCGAAGCCGCACCAGCTCTGCCTCATATGTCAGTATTACCAGTCACCGGTGAACTATGTGTTAGCAAGAAAGGTTCAGTACACTTAGGTCATAGTAAATGCACTACTGTGGTCGAATTCAGTGATCATGGTAAATCGTCCTTTAAAGCTACTCGTCATTCCTATTTTGTTTGTGGTCATACCGCATACATACGTTTGCCTCCAGATTGGGATGGTACCTGTTATATTGCATTCCTTCTGCCACCTGTTTTTCTAGCTCCCCCTGATTACCATAGAAATACCAATCTAGTAAAGAATAGACCCAGAAGAGATATCCCACTTGTCGACTACACAGAAACGGCATGGGAACAGTACACTGATTTCAATAAAGGATTCTTTTTCTTTTTAGGACCTGTCCAAAACAGTAAACTAATACGTAGATTAACTAGAACACTTGAAGCTGTAGTACATGAAACTGCCTCCGCCTTAGGTAACTTAACAGAGGAGCAATCTGCTATGCGGGTTGTTGTCCTTCAAAATCGTCTTGTTATTGACGTCATCTTGGCAGATAGAGGTGGAGCCTGTAAGGTCATCGGGTCAAGTTGCTGTGTTTTCATTCCACAAAATGCGCCATCTGTCTATCAAGCTATTACCCGTCTGCATAAAATTGCAAATCAGATACATCAGAATCCAGGCACCTGGACTTGGTCCGGTTGGTTCTGGACAACGTTAACTGCCTGGGGATGGAAGATCCTATCCTTCCTAGGTTTCGGCCTTGTCATAGTATTCAGCTGCTGCCTGTGCCTACAGTGTGGGCCGGCGATATGTGGACTGTGTGCCACATCATGTATTGAACATTCCAGTTTCCTCTCAAACCGTCAAAGAAAGAAAGATGAACAAATAATGTTGCAAGAACAAACTGATCAATTTATGATGATTAATATATCATGAAGGGTCCGTAGGGAACAAGGAGGGAATGAGGAAATATAAATGTTATGGTCAAGATGTGTTCCCTAGCGCGTACCCCACCGTCTCCATGTACGAGTTAAAGTGCATGTAACTTCCCTCCTGTACCAGCTATGAAGACGCAAATACATTTGCGTCCAACGTTAACATGTCCTCTTTCAGATCCACCTTGAATGGATTGAATGGTCCGTTCCTAAATATGCTATGCCAACGTCTTTTTGTAGTATACTTCAACGTTTTTCAGCTCTAGCTGAATAGGCCCCTGAATTCCTGTCACTGAGCCTCTTTTCTGGCTTCTGACTCCAAGGGCCTCTGCCCAGGCTGCCCCTGTACTCGTGAACTCTGACTTACTTCTAGCGCGGCCCCTCGCGCTCAGCTCAGCCTGCTGCCTGCCAAGATTGACTATAACCTTCGAGTTATCTGTTCCGCTCCTCGAAAATACATTCCTGCCTGCTAGTTTCAGTAAACATCCCTCCTCAGCTGCAGAGCCAAAGAGCCGACCTGTCTCTGTGCAAGTAATTCAAGTAATTCATAGCCCCTGTTGCCATGCCCCCACGCTTCTCATACAGACACTCAGGCGCTTATACACGCACTCACAGCAAGTATAGAATAGCTTCTGCCCTAGAGACCTTTCCGTCCAGATAGCTTAGTTCCTAAACATCAGATACCAGATATGATAGAAGCACAAGTTGATCTGACATGCCAGACTTCTGTCTCTTTCCGTCAGTGTAAATGTCAAGTCCCCTGCACCCTCTAGTCTCACGTGCATCACACGTCATGCAGCTGCGCGCGCATCCAAGTTTCCGATTTCTGCTGACATTGCAACATTTCTGTTAGTGCCACCCACATGTGTCACTTACTTGTGACGTTTCTAGAACACACCTCCAGATACGACTAGTCCACGCCTCTTGATTACGCACTAGTAACACGTGGATACTGTTATCTTGTCTTCTCTCAGCTGTTACGCCTTCTATACTGTTTCCAATGGTGTAAAATAAGTATATAAGCTATGTACTGTTAATAAAATGTAGTGCTCTATCCCTTCTGACACCCCTGTGGTGGTCAGAACATGATATCCTGGCCATGACCATTCCTTTTTAAGGAATAAAACCCCTTAGAACTCTAACACCACGGACTCTGTCTTTTTCTTCCGATCTGAGTTATTATTGATTAAGTACTTACCTGCATAGAAATTAAGAGAGTAAATTAATTATTTACGTCAACGGCTACCAGGCATCGGACAGCTGGGTATTGCACATGCTATACTGTTTATTGTGCAGATGTATTTGTTTTTATGTTTTATATATGCCACCTACCGATGTTAGCTGTTATCCTTAGTAGGCCGCAGACTTTGTTGTTCGTAGTTATGGTTGACATTCATTCTTGAACCTAAAATTCTGTATGTTATCAGTTCCTTGTCCCTTATTGCCTGACACCAGGCAAAGCGACACACCATTGCATGCACCCTACATGCTCACATTGATCGCTAAGGGACAGAAGTGGTCCGTATTTTGTCACTCCTTTTGTCGCTTCTTTAACCACTCCTCTTACTACTCGCCGCCCGACCCTGCCACTCGACCTCCTTTGTACACCCCCCTTACCTCTACCCTCATAATTGTTAACATCACTATTACTGTTAGCATTAACACTTTTCTGAGTGGCAGCGGCTGCTCCGCAAGGTCACCTCGGACTGTCACTCCTGCGACTAAACCCAGGCACAGCCCTGCCACCTCATCGGACCCCACCTTCGATGCGGCACCCCTGCGCGCTTAGACCCGCGGTAGAAAGCTTAGAACCCACAGCGCTGCACTGCACAGCAGCTTGCGGCCATACTACACCTGTCATCTCCCCTACCTCCTTCCTCCCCACCCCTTCTGGTCAGGCTACACCGAACGTCCATTACTTAGGTTCGCCCAACCCTCATCCTCCCAAACCCCCCCATGCCCCTTCCCTTTGATCCGCGCCCTTTCGACTGGTTCAACGGGTTCACCAATAGAGCAGCACTCCCCCTGCCCCAAATTCAACTAGTGCCTACCTTTGCCAAGTGCCAGGGGGCCCGTGACATCCGCCACCTTCCCCGCAACCCTCTGCATTTCCGCATTACTCCTGTTCTAATTTCTCTCTCTGGTGTTCTCTGACTATCCCTAGTGCCCCTCCACCCCTCTCCCTTCACACGGCCCCTTAGACTCATATTCCCCCCCAAGTCCTCCTCCCTTGCCCCCCCAGTGCTATCCCATGCTCTGACAATCCCACACAAGCGACTCTCACTGCACCACAGCACTACCCTGTCACCCTCCATCCACCTCTGATTCGCACCATGGGTGACACACTCACCTTATTGGTCTTCACCGGGATCATATATGGCCTCACCCATTACATCAAGAGGAAAAAAATACTATACTATCTCCAATCCAAATGGGTCGATATAGCGCTGCTGTAGGAAACCCACCTCGATGCCCTAGAATCTGACAAACTCCATCAGGACTGGGTGGGCAAGGAGATACACAGTAGCGTACACTGTGGAGACACCCCAGACTTAGGACCACGCGCAGGTGCGGCGTGGCAATCCTCTTACGTGAATCTCTCCCGGTCACTGTGCTAAAGTCATGGTCTGATACTGAAGGCCGATACACATTTGCTAAACTGTGAATAGGGGACCAGCATATCTGAGTGGGCTCGGTTTATGCCCCAACAGGTGCGAAAGAGTCGTCTTCCTTCAGTTAAACCACCTCCTGGCGGAAATAGGCACCTCACAGTATCTCATAGGCGGGGACTGGAACATACCCGGTCCTGGACAGAACAGGACCCCTCGACGGGTGTAATGCTGCAGACCGGGCCCTGATGGGCGATGTGCTGGAGGTTAACGGGCTGGTGGATCACTGGAGGCTTAGTCACTCAGCGGATATGGAATTCACCTTCGCCTCCCCGACCAACGGCACACTTTCCTGTCTGGATTATTTCCTGATCTCTCACACAGGGGTGTAACTCATCATCCAGGAGTCCCAAATACTGGAGGCGGCACTCTCTGACCACTCCCCTGTCCTCATACTCTTGGAAGTGGGGCTGGGCCGCAAATCCTGGCGAATGAGCATTCAGCGACACTGGACCCCTAAAGGCAAAGCACAATTACAAGCACACCTCAAAGTATAGGGATGCAGCACAGGCCAACCGAAAAGCTGCCGCAAAACAAAAGGAACTGGACAAGATATCCAGACCTATACTCACCTCTACTCGGCAGCCCCCACTCTACAACATCGCAAAGTATTAGAACAATCCCGGAAGGCGCTTAACAGCCTCTTCACCTCCAAAGCAGAATACACTTAACAGAGAATGAAGGTGAGGCACTATGAGCATGGGGAAAAGGCAGGGAGGATCCTCACGGCCCAACTCAGCTAGCGAGAGGCTGCCATGGCCACACCGGCTATACTTTCGGCAGGAGGGGAAAGACTCACACGCCCCCAGGACAATGTGAATGAGTTTGCCCATTTCTACGAGTCTCTACATACCCCGGGAGAGGTGGCTTCAGAGGACAAGATGGCTGCCTTCCTCAAAAGAGCCAGTATTCCCGCCTCTCAGATAAAGGCACTGAACTACTAAAGGGGGAAATCAGCAAAGAGGAGATGGCATTAGCAATTTCCAAGTTACCTTATTACAAGGCCCCTGGAGAAGATCGCTTCCCAGCCGAGTTTTACCAATGGACGGGAGGAGAGGTGGTCGATACTCTCCAAGCTGCATATCATGAGGCAGAGCAATCCTCCTCTTTAGGCTCCCTCTCTAACAAAGCAAAGCCTAAGCTGGGGAAGGACCTTATGCTGTGCAGAAGTTACTGCCCCATATCTTTGCAGTATTGTGACAAGAAAATACTGGGCAGCATCTTAGCCTCCCGCCTCCATAGGGTACTTCCTTCGCTGGTGCACCGTACGTAAGTGGGGTTCGTCCCAGGCCGTTCCTCCAGAAACCGCTTACGATCCCTGGCTCACACATTATGGATGGCTAAAGACCTCGAGACGGATGTGCTGGCACTCTCGCTCGACGCGGAAAAGGCGTTCAACTGTATTGAATGGAATTACCTCTTCAAGGTCATGGAGCACTTTAGCCTGTGGGACTCATTATTTTCCAAGGTAAGGCTGCTCTATAGCAGCCCCACTGCGCAGGTCAATTGCGGAGGTTTCATATCGGACCCATTTCCAATTCAACAAGGACGCATCAGGGATGTCCCCTATCCCTGCTTTTCTTTCTCTTGGCCATGGAACCCCTGGCAGCCACCATACGTAACTCGGAAAGTGTCGCGTGCACCTCCCTCCCCATTAGGGAATCCAAACTCTACCTCTATGCAGATGACATACTGCTCACTTTATCGGACCTACAGCACTCCTTACCATCTCTGCCCCAAATTATTGATACTTTCTCCTCCTTCTCAGGCTACAAAATAAATTGGGACAAGAGTGAGGCACTCCCCATCTATGGAGGTACTACGAAGGCTGCAATATGTGGATTACCCTTTCACTGGCAACCCTCGCGCCTCAAATATCTGGACCACCTGGTGACCAAAGGCATGACTGGCATGGTCCTGGACAACCTGAACCCGCTGATTTTTTTTGATTTTTTTTAAATATATCTTTTATTGATTTCACAGGAGGAAAGAAAATATGGTTTGTACATCATACATGATCTCACATCTCGAGGATGTGTGCAATGGTCGCAGGGCGGATCACATAATACAGTGTTACATCACATTTTGTATTATAGCAGGATTATGTCACATTCATTCCAGCCGTAAAGTCTTTGAAAATGGGGTGGGGTTATCAAACTTGGAGGTGTGAAACATGTGTCGTGGTGGGAACGTGTCGATGCAGTGGGGGCTCGGAGGTGTCATCGTATTTTGCCTATGGTTGCTCGTCTGGTCCTGGGAGGGTGGTGTATCGCCAGTGGGAGGTGAATGGTGTGGACGAGGTAGGGAGGGTGCCGCCTTATTGATCAGGTGGAGGTGTCACCAGTAGGTCCAATAATGGCACAATCTGGTGGTTCGTGTTCATCCCTATTGGGGACGTCGGGGCTGTGGCCCACAGCGTCTATTTCGTTCATCGCAACGTGGTCTCTTCTGGGGGAGGTGTCATTCGAGGGAACTCCCGGCGTCTGGCATTCTCTATGGAAGGAGCTTAGCGTTTCGTCCCATAGAGTCGCAATTGGGAACCGTCTCAGTCCTGCTGTTTCCTCATTGTGAAGGGTAATGCTTTCTGCTCTTGCCCAGTTGTCCGGGGAGGCGCGCCAGTGTTCTGGTAGGGGCGGTTCTGCGGGTTTCCAGTAATTGGTGATGAGTCTCTTGGCCGTAAGAAGGCCAAGGTCCCAAAAACGGGAAGGGACTTTATTGTGTTTGGTCCTCTTGTAGAGGCCCAACAGGCATGCCTCCCACGTGTGCGGTATTGGCATGCCCTATGTAATATGTAAAACTGAATCAGTTTAAAGTGTGCGTTGCGGGGGATGTTTTTGGGGCTTGCTAGTACCATCGCCCAATCCTTGTCCGTCCAGTCTTTCCCCCGTCAACCGCCCATTTGTCACGCAATGGTTGTAAGGTATGTTGTGTGTGTGATAACAGCGCTTGAGTCAACCAGTGTACCACGTGTGAGCCATTTCCCATTACGTGCAGGCATTGTATTAGCTGGTGTGTGGGAGGTTCCTCAGTAATGTTTCCCCATCGTTGTGTGTATGCCATGATTATGGAAGCATGTTGTAAGAACTGTCCCGCCGGCATTCCCGTGTCGCAAGCGAGCGTCGCGAAAGGTATCAGGGCGCCATCGGCGTATAGGTCCGCCATGGTGTCCACTCCCGAGCGTGTCCAGTGTTCCATTGCCGCTTCGATGACCACGGTTGTGGTCTTGGGGGTGCCTAGGAGTGGGAGTGCTGGGGCATATGGCCTAATGGTTTTTGTGAGTCGTAGGCTCCTGGTATAGCATTTTGTGGCCACTGCTACATGTAGTTGTGTCTGTTTCCTCGTTTTTGTCAGTGGGTGGAATAGTGAGTGTATCTGCAGGGGGGACAGCGTGTCCGCAGCCGTGGCTGTATCCTCCAGGTTCCTGCCAGAGAGCCAGGCTGCTACCCATTGTAGTTGTGCCGCTAGGTAATAAAGCTCTAGGTTTGGTACTGCAAGGCCACCATCACCGACGGGTGTATATAGTTTTCTCAGTGCCACTCTGGGCCTTCCAGTGTTCCAGATCAGATCTCTGATCATGGTTTCCAGTTCCTTGAAAGTGCGGACCGGGATGTATACTGGAATGTTGGCATAGTAATATAGGAGTCTGGGTAGAACAATCATTTTCGTTAACGTCACTCTGCTTGGCACATTGAGTGGGAGAGTCTTCCAAAAGGCGACCTGGGACCTTATGGGCGTGATGGCGCGCGTCAGGTTGCCATCCAGGATATCCGGGGGTTTCCTATATATATAAATTCCTAGATATTTGAACGTGGTGCGGTGCCACGGTAGCCTCTCGCCATTGATTCTGATTTTGGGTTCTGGGGCGTCAGGAGCAAATGAATACGCTCCCGATTTGGCCCAGTTTACCTTTAGGCCCGACATGGTCTCAAAGGATCGGAAGATGTCCGATAACTCCGGCTGTAAACGGGTAAGGTCTCTAATGTACAGGAGCAGATCATCTGCGTATAGCGAGACAACGTGTGTGCCGTCTGCTAGTGGGATGCCCCAGTGTGCGCCTCTGCTACGCAATATCTTGGCGAGGGGTTCTATCGCTAACGAGAAGAGCAGTGGGGACAACGGGCAGCCCTGCCTAGTGCCCCGTCGGACTTTAATGGCATCGGACAACAGCTTGCCCGTGCGGACTCGTACCTCGGGGCTTCTGTACAGCAATCCGACCAACTCAATGTAGTCGTCTCCCAAGTCGAACTTACGCAACACTGCCAGCAAATAGGGCCATTCGACCGAATCGAACGCTTTTTCGAGGTCTAAAATCAAGCAGCCCGATCTTGGCCACTTTTGCACTGCATATTCCTGCACCCGGAACAGTCTCCTTATATTCTGGGAGGTGCACCTAGTGGGCACAAAGCCGTTCTGGTCACTGTGTACCAGGGTGGGTACCAAGGTTGCCAGCCGTCGGGCTAGGGTCGACGCCAGGATCTTGTAGTCCGTGTTCAAGAGTGCCAGAGGCCTATATGAACCGAGGAGTGTGTCATCCCTACCTGGCTTAAGAAGAGACACTAATGTCGCCTCGTTCATCGACTGGGGCAAGGACGAGTCTTCTAGCGCCACTGAGTATACCCGGAGGAACTCCGGGATCAGGATATCGGAACAGGCTTTATAGTATTCGGCCGGTAGCCCATCTGGGCCAGGGGCCTTGCCATTTGAAAGGGCGAAGATGGCGTCATGCAGCACATCTGCCGCTATTGGTGATCCAAGGTCGTCCCGTTGGTCATCAGTCAGGGTAGGCAGTTTGACCTCATCTAGGTAAGCGGCAATGTCTGGTTGTGGATTCTGCAGCCTCGACCTATACAGTGCACAGTAGTGTGTCACAAAGGCTTTGTGAATTTTCACCTGAGTATATACCACTGGGCCGTCAGCTGGGTGTATCGCCGTCACAGGTGACGTTCGATCCTCGCGCTGTATCGGCCAGGCTAACAATTTGCCGGGTTTATCCTCAGTGCGATGTGTGCAGGCCGAATGGGCTATATAATTAACGTGTTTTAATCTATCAACCAGTTTGTCGTGCTTCGCCCGCGCCTCCTGCAGTCTGGTGTTTGCGCCCTCAGTCGCTTCCTGTTCCGCCTGCATCAGGTCTGACTCCAGGCACCTCAGATCTGTCTCTATCTGTCGTCGGGAATGAACCTGTGTGCCCAGACATTGCCCCCTGAGGACTACTTTGAATGCGTCCCATTCAAGCTGAGGTGTCGAGGCCGTGCCAGTGTTGTCTTCAAAATATTGCGCTGTTTGTGTGCATATGGAGTTCCTAAATGGGCCGTCCAATAGCAAATCAGGCTGTAGCCTCCAGGTAGGCACCGGGGGTCACGGTTGCTCCCATGCCAGATCTATGAGGTGTGGGTTGTGGTCTGAATGTTTGCGGCCCATGTAGCAGGTGTTCGTGACATATGGTAGGATCTCGCTGGTGACCATGTACCTGTCGAGGCGCACGTGCAGGGCATGTGCCCCTGAATAGTATGAGTAGACTCTGGTGTGGGGGTTGCGGCTGCGCCACGCATCTTGTAAGTCCCATTGCGCGGACCAGGCCTGAAGGGTGTACGCGGCGTTCTGTGCCTGTGAGCTAGGTGGCGGGGGGTGGGACCGGTCTAAGGTCAGATCTAATGTGCAGTTGTAGTCTCCACCCAGCACCCACGGGATTCCATGCCAGGGCGCCAATGTTTGATAATTGTGCGAGGAAATCCACTAGTCCCGTGTTGGGCGCATACACCGAGGCCAGCACCAATGGGTTCCCGTCTAATCTACCTTTAACCACAACGTATCTCCCTCCGGGGTCTACATAAGTGTCTAGTGCTGTCCATGGGGTGCCCGGCCTTACCCACACCAATGTCCCCCTAGCGTAAGACTGAACCCGCTGATTGCCCAGATGCAACGCGACTTTGAGAATTGGCAAGTGCTAGGACTTTCCATGTGGGGCAGACTGCAAGCAGTGAGAATGTTCACATTTCCCTGCTTCCTATATACTTTTGGTATGCTCCCCATACAGGTACCTCTTACCATACTGCGCCTCATAGACTCTAAGATCAATACCTTTGCATGGGGCTCTTCGAAACCACGTCTGGCCATGACAAAACTCAAGGCCAGACGCACTAGCGGGGGGCTGGGCCTCCCTTCTATAGAGCACTGTGCTCTTGCACTCCAACTCTCCCAACTGGCATACATGCTGCCGGGCATTCCTGACCCGCTGCACTGGGTGCGGGCCAAGAGCCATTTGCTAACTGCCGAGACGGGACTCTCTGCCCTGTATGGGACTATGACAGGCCGGCAACATCCCGCTCATCTGGTAATACCTGCCATGCACAGGACCTGGCAAAGAGTGCACCGTTTGCTGGGCTCAAACCCAAGACTCCATGAGAAAGCGCCCATCTGGGGGAACGTGGGCATCTGTATTGCCAGACAGAGCTAGTCCTGGCCCCAGTGGAAAGAAGTGGGTATTCCTACCATTGACCAGCTTCTCCATGCTGGTGGAATTAAAACATGTGCGCAACTAAAAGAGGAGTTTGGCCTTCCTGCATCGCAATTTTGGAAATATATCCAACTGCGACACTACCTAAGCAAATCCCTGGGGCCGCACCCTTGGTCCTTGTCGACCTCACCTGTGTTAATGTACCTCCACACCTGGGGGAAATGCAAAGGGGTTGTGCCCGGCCTCTATGGAGTCCTCTCCTCTCATCTTTTCTCGCAACCGTTATCGCAAGCCCTTAATGCCAGATGGCAAGCGCGAGTGTCAGTCTCATTTGAGGAAGACCAGTGGGCCGACACCCTTGAGGCCTTGGACTGAGGCACTAGGGAGGTGCGGCTGAAATTTGGCCTCTTTAAAAGTCTGCATGACTGGTACTGGATGCCAATGAAACTGCTTGAGGTGCACAGACTTGCGCTGTGATATAATGTATGTTATCTGCGAATGACAATCGGTGCAGCCCTTTTGGTTGTATGTGGGACAGACACTAATTACCTCTATGTTCCTCCATCTGCCCCCTGCTCCTGCCACCATTATCCTCCATGACCTGCGACACTCGCCAGAACTTTTGCGGGCACAACGCCGGCTCTTCCACATTGCTGTGGCAGTCGCAAAAATATGCATCCTACGACAATGGCAGTCGCTGACACCGCCCTCACAGGAGGCCTGGCTGGTAGCCAAGATGAACACCGCATCCCATTAACGCATTATTTACAACCTGCAGGATCAGTCTGACCTGTATTTGGAGGGGGGAACCGGTGATGACCACGCGCCGAGAGGTCCAAACCCCATTCCCCCTGCAGCCGATATATGATGCATGGCACGTCGCACTACCCACTGTCCCTAACCACCACGGATGCCCCCCTCCCACGGATGTACGACATTACAACGCATGCTTTTACATCGCATGCTTTTAAAACGTGGGTTTCTCAACGCATACCATTACAACGCATAATGCTTTGGGGCGCTGGATAGTGAATAGTTTAATTTACTATTCCAACTCCAGTCCCCGTGGATAGTAGGGAAGGTGTTGGACAGTAAATTAAACCTATTCCCTATCCTAGAGCGCCCCCCAGCGCAATGCGTTGTAATGGTTTGCGTTGTAAACGTTGCGTCATAAAGGCACTGCGTGGTAAAAGTTGCATTGTAAGTGATGTTTCCCCCCTCCCACAACCCACCTCCCCCATTGTGGCATCCCTTGGTGCTACGAACCCATAGGGTCCCCTCCACCACCTCCCCTATCCCCTTCCCCCATACTCACCATGTTCCCATATTCATCCTACACATGACACATGCATCTACAATCTGCCTGCCTATATCTACCTCTTAACCCCCCTTCATCCTCTTCCTTCGCCCTCTCCCTCGTTCTCTTTCTGTTGCCAGCTCTCTTTCCTCTCTTCTTTACTATATGTCCCACACAACACCCAAAACTAAGCTGTGATCAGCGCTAGCCCATCCTACTCCCCCATCTCCCTTCCCTCCCCTCCCTTCCCCCCTCCCCAAACACCCCCCCATGCCCCACCCACCGCCCCCTGGCACCAATACGCGGGACCCGGCTGGGACAGGGGAAGAAGACTGTACCCATCCTGGCCCCAAGGATGGCCGGCCGCTAGACAGAAGCCTTCCCTAACACCGCTCTTGGACAAGCCCCTCCTCAATGCCCGTGACCCAAAAACTCCGTACCAAGACATCTTACTGTATGGGAAACTCTAGGACCTGGCCACAGGTACCCACCTAGCCTGCCCACGTCGTACCCGTGGACACCGAACGCAAGGGAGCCAGTCTACAGCACCCCCTTCCTCCTTCCCCAAGGATCCCCCCACTTCCCCTATTGACCAGTATCCTATGTGGATTTCTGTATGCCACAGTGCTGCCATTTTACTATGATGTAGATAGACAGACCGCCTATACTCACATGAATCTGTATTCATGTACATATTTTTGCATTGTATTGCATTGTTCTGGTTTCTCAAAAGAGTAACTCTCCTGTTGAGGAAGACCTCCCGTATTGCTGTACACTGTATGACTATGCCTCTGTGTTGTAAAAATAAACAATCACCCCACAAAAAAAACATTTCTAGAAATAATTAAGGGCAAAGTACATTCTTTTGTGGCCTATGTTAAGGAAAGGAGAACTACTCCAGCAGAGTTTGAGGCCTTTATAGAGAAACCAGGAAAACCATTACTTTTTCTGAAGAATAAAACACACTTCAGTTAAAGGGAAACAAAGAAAATACATTAAAAATCAATTATTCAAAGTACATTATTAATCATAATTGTTTTAAAGAAAGGATAAACATTTCAAGAACTTTCTCTGTAAGCGTTTATATTATTACTACTTCATATTTCTATGTGTAGGGTTTTAAAAATTCAAATTTCATGAGTCTCTCTCTCTCGTAATATTTTTAGTACATGTAAAAATATACTTCATACATTTGCCATGCTATCAGCTTGTTAAACGTTGTAGTTTCTATTTTACTAAACGTGTTGTGACTTTTGTGCACACTTTCACGTAAATTTTACCTTGGTTAATAATTTTCTCACCATTAGTCATTTGTTTTGTTAATAACACAGTTACGAGCAGATTTGATCAAACAAGATTACCACCTTCCGGCAGCACCGACTCTGTATCGTAAAGTAGCAGAGGTTCGGAGTGGCCAGACGAGGGGATGGGTTTTAGGGAGGGTACTGCGGGGAGGGAGATCTGGAATGATATGAATGTCTGAGTTAACGACGTCTTGTTTTTCTTGGCCAAAGTTATATTACTACTGTGAAGGAAAACTGGAGTAAGTGCTAAAGTCTGCGGTTACACTTGAGGCCGGAGATCACATGCGTGAGTTGAGCCAAAGTCCATAATCAAGGTTCTATACCAGTCTTTATAATGTAAATCAGGGTTGCAGGTCTCTGTGATCTTATAATAACAACACTGGCCTTGCGATATAAGCAACAGTAATCTCTCTGCGATGTTACCTACAACTGTGGTAAAATCGATTACCAATACATAATTTATAATCAATAATCAATAAGAATAACTCAGAAAAATAAGAGGCGAAATCCGGGATATTGAGGTTAACTCAAAAGGGTTTTATTCCTGTAAAAGGAATTGGGTTATTGGCTCGAGCCAAGGTGGCATACCATTCCGTCACCACATAGGTTCGGGAAGGGGCAGACAGACAACATATTGTTTACAGAAGTACATTTATATAGTCAATGCATTACAATGTATGAGCATGTTGTAGGCGTAACAGCTGGAAAAGGAGAGATAAAACATGGAAACGTCATGAATAAGGCGTTACAATAGGCGTTACTATAGGCGTGTACTAGAAACGTCACTTATCATGAGGTCACAAGTAGGTGGATCCATAAGAGAATCCTGCAATGTCAGCAGAAATATATGGCAGAGATGCGCGCGCAGCAGCTTGACGTGAGTCTGACGTATAACTGGAGGGCGAAGGGGACTTGACATTTAGCACTACAGGGGTAGACATAAATCGTGTAAGTGTAGACATAGTCTAGGATGTCAGATCAACCTAATCCCAAATCATATCTGATATCATATGTTTAAGGAACTGTAATATCTGGAAGGGAAAAGGTCTCTCGGGCGAAGACTACACTATACTGGTGAGGAGTGCGTATACATGTGTTTACGTGTCGGCCTGCTAGGTGAGGGGGCATGGGCCTACCATGGCAACGGAGTCTATGAATTACTTGCACGGAGACAGAAGGACCGGGCCCTCTGCTCCTGCAGCTGGGAGGATGTTTACGTGAGCTGCGAGACAGGAATGTATTTTCGAGGAGTGGAGCAGATAATTCGAAGGTTGAGTGCAGTCTTGGCAGACAGAGGCTAGGCTATGCGCCGGAGCCGCGCAAGGAATAAGGTGGGGGTCACTGGTACAGAGGTAGCCTGGGCTGAGGCCCTCGGAGTCAGGAAGCAGGAAAGAACTCGGAAAAGGCTCAATGGCATAATCTGGGCCTACTTCGCCAGAGCTGAAAAACGTGCAGAGTGCACCACAAAAAGACGGTGGCACGGCATATATAGGAACTGAATATTCAATCCGTTCATGGCGGATCTGAAAGAGGACATGTTAAAGATGGACGCAAATGTATTTGCGTCTTCGTAACTGACACAGGAGGGAAATTATATGCACTGTAAGCTAGTACATGGAGACGGTGGGGTACTCGCTGGGGAACACTACTCGATCAAAAATTATATTTCCTCATTCCCTCCTTGTTCCCCACGGACCCTTCATGATACATCAATTCTCATTAATTGATCAACTTGTTCACTTAACATCATTTGCTCTTCTTTTATGCGCTTTGAATGGGAACTTGGATGCGGGACACATGAAGTGGCACACAGGCCGCAAATCGCCGGACCACATTGGAGACACAGGCAACAACTGAATACTACGAGAAAACCAATACCTAGGAGGGATAGGATCTTCCACCCCCAGGCTGACAACGTTGTCCAGAACCAACCGGACCAAGTCCAGGTGCCTGGAGTCTGATGAATTAAACTTGCAATTTTATGTAGACGTGTAATAGCTTTATACACGGTTGGCGCGTTATTAGGAATGAAAATACAGCAGCTTGACCCGATGACCTTACAAGCTCCACCCCTATCTGCCAAGATGACGTCAATAACAAGACGGTTTTGAAGAACAACAACCCGCATAGCGGACTGCTCCTCCGTTAAGTTACCTAGAGCTGAAGTGGTCTCGAGTACCACTGCTTCGAGGGTTCTGGTTAATCTACGAATTAGTTTACTATTTGAAACAGTACCTAGGTAGGGGAAGAAACCTTTATTGAAATCTGTATATTGTTCCCATGTAGTTTCAGTATAATCGACAAGCGGGAGATCTCTCTGGTATCTATGCTTAACCAGATTGGTGTTTCTATGGTAGTCAGGAGGGGCTAGGAAAACAGGTGGCAGAAGGAATGCAATGTAACAGGTACCATCCCAATCTAGGGGTAAACGGACATATGCAGTATGACCACAAACAAAATAGGAGTGACGTAAAGCCCTAAATGTGGATCTACCATGATCAGTGAAATCGACTACAGTGGTACATTTACTATGACCTAAGTGTACGGAACCATTCTTGCGAACACAGAGTTCACCAGTAACGGGCAATACTTCCATAGCAGGTAGAACAGGAGCAGCTTCGGATTCAACAGATAAAATCATAAATGTAACTGTGTAATTACCTAATCCATATACTTCATTTTCTAGATCAGTTCCAGTATCTACGGGGAGTCCCTCCTTGTCAGGGTAGCATACCTTAAGCAGGACTAAGTTCAGGTTTCCCCAAACCCAGTTACCTTCGTAAATAGCAGCAGTAGAAACTAGGGAATTGAGCATTTTAAACCATGCACCACACGTGCCATTGTGAGTGAACGGGTATGGGAAAAGGGGCAAAACACCCTTGTTTTCTTGGTAAGGAGGGAGACGACCACATATCCAACAATTAGTAGCATTGGTGGTTTGATGGGAGTGATGTAACATACTAATAAAAGTGTTATTGCGCAGCGCAAGTCTGTAGGATAATTCGTGAGGCGGTAATTCACTAAAAGAATGTTCAGCAGTAGCATTATAAGCAGATTGTGCACGCCTGAATATAGGATAGTATATGTGCAGCAGAACACTAGCAGTAATAACCAGCAAACTTAAAAAAAACATAACAAGTAGTGTCACTATACAGCGACTACGAAGTGATTTGCAATATGCATTTTTCTTATGTTGTCTTTGTCTATCTCTCTCTCTATCTCGATCTAGGGGATACATGTCAGAAACTAATTTAACCGATTCACCTAGGGGAGGACTTAAACAATTAAACTGTCTGACTTGCTAGATCGTAATTTCAGTCTGTAATTTTCTGAAGCAGTTTTCTCAGCCAAAGGGAGTTTCGTGTCAGTTTGTGGAGGAGGGCAGGGCTTAGAGTCCAAGTCCGAAGGAAGTCCGAAATATTTCTTAATATGGCTGGAATGCAGCCATCCCTTCCTGCCCTCTATTTTCACAGCTGTCCTCGTCGTGAGCAGAACCAACTTCGGGGATTGCCAGCGGGGCTCCAGTGGGCTCTTCCGATCAAAATTCCTGACGAAAACGTAATCACCAGGAACCACCTCATGGGGCTTCGTCTCGGTGTTGTCGGGAAAGGCTGCAGCTACCTGTGAACGACAAGATTGTAGTGCAGACATCAAGGAGGCAAGGTAATCTGTCAGCATAAGACAGTCAACATCAGTTATTTTACGTGGAATAGGCGTCCCCCACATATTCGGTGGCCTACCAAAGACCACTTCGTACGGGGATAGCCCAGAACGGGAATGGACCACCATCCTCATATAGAAGAGGGCGACCGGCAAGGCAACTATCCAGTCTATACCTTTGTCTCTACAAATCTTGGAAAGTCGGATTTTCAGTGTCTGGTTGTGGCGCTCCACGAGACCTGCTGCCTCGGGATGCCGGACACAATGGAACTTCCACTGGTAACCTAATAGAAGTGTAATGTTTTCCACAAGTGCGGATGAGAACGGTTGACCATTATCTGAGTACACGATACGGGGCAAACCATACCGTGGGAAGTATTCACGAACCAGTTGCTTGGCAGTGGTCGGAGCAGTATAATCGGGAACTGGGTATGCCTCTATCCATCGGGAAAGAGCACACACTACTACGAGGACATACTTAAATCCTCGACAACGTTCCATCTGGATATAATCCATCTGGAGGACTTCAAAAGGGTGATCGGGAGGCTGAAATCCACCTTGCTCTACGGGGATGCTTTTACCTGGATTGAACTGACCACAAATCATGCAAGTACGCACTTTCTGTTTGGCTGCTGCCCGTAAGTTTTTATTGGACCATATGTGTTGAATACTGTCTAACATTGCCTTCTCACCTAGGTGTGCTGGACTATGTATTGTGTTTATAATGACTTGTACCATAGAATCGGGGAGAAACCATGTAGATTTTCCCTTCGTCATCCATCCCTGATCTGTTTGGACCCCTCCTAGTTTAGTCCATTCCTTAATTTCATCTGGTGTTGCATGTGACTGTATGTCGATCACATCATGTGCGGGATCCCTAACTGTCATACAATGTGATGGTACCACTATCTGTGTCTGGTCAGGTACATGAATTCGGTTCTGAGCAGTTTGTTTTGCCGTTCGGTCTGCCAGGTCGTTACCCTGGGAAACGGTGTCAGTAACCTTGGTATGTGCCTTACATTTCATGATAGAGATTGCAGTGGGTAGATGTATCGCGTCTAATAAAGCTTGAATGAGGAGACCGTGTTGGATGTTGGCACCGTGAGAAGTTAAATAACCTCTCTCTCGCCAAAGGACTCCAAAGTCGTGTACGACTCCAAATGCATAACGTGAATCAGTATATATATTGACTCTCTTATTTCTGGCTTGAATACATGCTTGTGTCAGAGCAATGAGCTCTGCTGCTTGAGCTGACAAAGTGTCAATACAACTGGTTTCAATGACTTCCGTGTCTGTCGTGACAGCGTAAGCTGCCACTAATTCACCTGTCTTTGTTCTCATACATGAACCATCCACATACAGTGTCAGGTCTGGATCCGGTAACGGAACATCTGTCAAGTCTTGTCTAGGCTTTGTTGTGATAGTGATAACTTCAATGCAATCATGTGCCAATGGATCTACTCCACTTACGGGCAATAACGTGGCAGGATTCAATGTGCTGCAGCGTCTGATTTCAATATGTGGTTGAAACAATGTCAGTTCGTAACCTGTCAATCTTGCTATAGTCAGGTGCTGGGTCTGAGTACGATTCAAAAGAACTTCTACAGAATGGGGAACCTGTACTGTCAGTGGATGTCCTAACACAATAGAATCACTCTGTCTGATTGCTAAAGCTGTTGCTGCAACTGATTTCAAACATGCCGGAAGGGCTTGGGCTACTGGATCTAATGTGCTAGAAAAATAAGCACACGGCTTGTGTGAACCTGCTTGTTCCTGAGTGAGGACTGACAAGGCGGTGCCTTCACGTTCTGTGACAAAAAGTGTAAAAGGCTTACTATAACATGGTGTTGCTAAAACAGGTGCTTGACATAAGGCTTTCTTCAAGTCTTCAAAAGCTTGTGTATGTTCCTGAGTCCAAGGGAGGACGGACGAAGTCGCTGCCTCCTGTGTCGTTAACTGAATGAGTGGCTTTGCTAGAAATGCATATTGGGGAATCCATTGTCTACAGTATGAAGTGAGGCCTATAAAAGCCCGCACTTCCTTTTGTGTTCTGGGTGGTGACATGTTTACGATTAACTGAATGCGATCGGGTGTGAGCTGTCTCCCCACTTTGGACAGCAAGTGACCCAGGTACACAACTTGCTGAACACAGAATTGTAGCTTCGAAGGAGTCACCTTGTGTCCTTTGTCGGCCAGGAAGTTCAGAACAGTCAGAGAAGCATTTTCACATTCGGGTTCGCTTCGAGCGGTGATCAGCAGATCATCAACATACTGAAGCAGAGCAGTGTGTACCGGCATGTGGATGCTATCGAGTTGTTTTTTCAGTGCTTGACTATAGATGCTGGGGCTTTCTGTGAACCCTTGAGGTGCACGGGCAAATTTGAAAGATCGTCCATTTAAACTGAATCCGAACAAATATTGGCTTTCCGGATCAATGGGAACACTGAAGAAGGCGTTCTTGAGGTCAATTACAGTGAAGAACGTCGCTTCTGGGTCTATAGCAGTTAGTAATGAAGAGATATCTGGGACCACAGGGTATTGTGGTACAATGCATTTATTCAATTCGCGTAGATCAATAACTAATCGATAAACAGGTGGAGCTTTTGGGTCAGTACGTTTAAGAACAGGAATGATAGGAGAATTACACACGTTGGAGTCAGTTTCCACAACCACTCCTTGTGCAATCAGCTCGTCAATGATTCTCAGTAAAGCCACTACAGCATCTGGGGGTAACTTGTATTGTCGAATTCGTGGTAATACCACTCCTGCTTTGAGTGTGACTCGATACGGGGTAATGTGCATACAACCTACATCAGTGGGGCCCTGCGCCCACAAATGCGCAGGGACGTTTTGTAACCGGGGATCCATATCTCTCAATACATAATGGCCTTTGAAATCTCGCAAGAATAATCGTACTCCTTCGGGAGAACAACAAATAATCGCTCCTAGAGCTTTCAGTGTTTTTATGCCTAACAGGTTTTCTGGACATGATTTCGTAAGCAATAAATCTGTAGTCCGTGTCAGAGGACCTACTGCAAGAGGGAGGGGTTGTGATACTTCGTTAATAATGGGTTTTCCTGAAAATCCAAGGGACACGTTCTGGGAGCCTGAGAGGGGTGCCCCTGGTACTTCGTTATGGCTTATCGTGGTTCTGCTTGCCCCTGTATCAATGAGGAACTTTCTGTCTTTCCCTAATACCTGACTATGTACGTAGGGGCCATTCTGATCTACAGGAACTTCAATAAGAGGCAAGCGGAATTCCCTCTCTAGGCTGTTTCATGTGTATCGCTGGTAATCAGGGTAATCGTTCTGTGCATACTGATACATTTGCTGTGTTGTGTTTTGTGTTGCGGTAATGGGCTGTTGCTGGGGTATCGCTACGGTCTGTGTGGAGGCTGGCATGGGTGCAATATGTTGTATATTCTGCGGTACCTGTTGTGAAGTCTGGTCTTGTCTAGGAGGACGCGGTCTCTCTTTAGTCTTACCCGTGGCGATATTATGTTTCAAAACTGCACAATCGTTTATATAATGACCTGGCTGTTTGCAATAATTACATACACCCTTTACAGGTACTGTTGGATTCCCGGGATGGGTCGCACCCTTTTTCTGACCGTCGGCAGGAACCGACTGAGCAACTAACATTTTCATTTTTGTGTCTTTCATACGTCTTTGTTCATGTTCTTGTTCTTCTCTAAGTCTATTCTGGTGGTACTGTAACATTTGTAACATTTGTGCAGGAGTGTTAGCTTGCCAAGTGCTTTCTACTTTCAATACTCTATTCTTAACTTGGGGTAGGGAATTCTCGACTAGTTTTGTTACAAAAAGATGTGGATATGACTCGCTACTTGCTTTCAAACCGCTATTAATACCAAAACATTTCTCAAATCGTGTATAAAAATCACTAGTATCTTCATCGGGTTTCTGTTTACATGCTGAAATTGCACCCCAATCCTCCTTTTTCGTACTCAATAAACGTGGTAACACTTGTACTAATAAACCTGGTAACGCTTTAACTTTATCTCCAAGCCCTAGGCCTGGAACTCGAGTATCCTCTTCATTTTGTAATCCACCCCAATCAATCTTTGCATTTCCCACCTCCCACTCTTTTTCCTTAAGTTTCTCGTATATGCCTGGAGGTAGTAGTACTTTCAGTATTTTCATAAGGTCAGGATAAGTGTAATCGCCCATTAATAACATGTCTTTTATTTCACGGTGAAAACCTGCAGGGTCTTTATCATGACTAGGTACTAGTTTCTTCATCTCTAACAATTCGATTTTAGTTATAGGTGTGTACACAAACACGCGTCTAAGCGTGTTGTCTGCGTTCTGTACGGGGTGCACTTCTCGCAACGGATTCTGTCTGTCCATGTAATACATGGTCCTTCGTTCCATAACGGGTGCTGAGTTGATCTGTGGGCATAAGAACGCACTATACTTGTGACGGTGTTCTAGAATTACTTTAATCAGGTCAGTACTTAGACCTTTCCAATTGTTCGTGACCAGTTCAATTAGTATATCAGGCAGAGGGCCTGGATCAGAATGTTGGCTTTTATATAATAAGAGCAGATGTTGTATCATATACATACCAGCTAAACGCTGTTCACTTGGTGTCAAGTTCAAGAACGTATGTGCTAGCGCATCATCACCATATTTCTCAGAGCTGTCAGCCCATTGTACGGCTGACCTGGCTAATTCTTGTTCATCCATGGAATCGAGTACATGGTACCCCATGCGCTCTTGAAGTACTCTGTCAGTAGCTTGGAATAAGTGTTCGGGTGTTCTAGGATTACACATGGCTTCCTGATATATTCTTTTACTTTCCGGGCGCACTGGGCGCATTGAATTATTAAATGGCCTTCCTTTACCTACGTAAGCCACCATTTCTCTAGCTGGCAACTGGGTTTGTTCTGATGTCTCGGCTTCCTCCTCCGCCTCCTCCTCTGAGGATTCCTGTTTGTCTGAATCTATTTCCGGTACAGGCTGCCTTTTCTCATGCATCTTAATTATTGACCTTCTGATTCTTCGGTACATATTATCTATACAGGCCTCTTTGTCATGCTGTCCATCCGCTATATGCTGACCCCATTTATGGAGTGCTTTTACATCCTCCGGGTTCATACCCGGCCTATCCACTTCTCTAATAAAGCAGTTTATAAGAAACCGCAATAACTTGCCTTTAGTATCCACTTTCTGATAGGCCATGGCCTCTTTAATACTTTCAGGTCCTACTCCTGTCTGAACAAACGTGTATATTCGATCTAAGTGATCTGTCATTCCAGGTAACGTCATCAGGAAGTTCGTGACTCGCCGTAAACGTACTGATGCGAGTAACATTCTCTCGTCACTCTTTTTACCAGGTACTGGATCATATCTACAGTCTACAAGGCGATCTCCATAAATTGTAATGTCTGTTCTAGGTGTGCGCTGTTGCGCTATTTCTCTAAAGCTCAGACGTTGGACTTGTGGCGGAGTCTGGAAACCTGTCCCTCCGGACGCGCCTCCTGAGGCACCGGCTCCGAAAGGGTTAGTCGGGTTCGTATCAAGGGAAGTAGGAGGAGGTGGAATCCGGGGAGGAGTAGCCTGTCGGGGAGGAAGAGCATAATTGTCCTGACCGTCCTGACCGTCAGGCGCAGGCACTGGTGGCGGTGGCAATGCGGTATTAACATATGTGGGAGCCACATCGTCTAAATAGGAAGAAAGGAAAATGTCCTTTGCTGTCCTCTGGTGTGTTTTAGTCGGGAGCAATGGGGGTGGTAGATCCTTCGGTACTTCTGGAGAGGCCTTGGGCAGGCCCTTTGACAAGATAGGGTACATGCCATTCATAAGTGCATTTCGCTGTCTGTCTATTTGTTCTAATTTTACTCTGATACCTTCCTCAACTAATACGTTTTCTTGGGCCTTATCAGGCTCCTCCTTATTCTTTCCTTCTAGTCTGTGAGCTTTTTCTGTGCGCCTATGCGACTCTTTACGCCATAACTCGATGGCATCTTTCTGTGACTGTCTGGCTTTCTTTTTCCATAATGCTTCTTCTACTCTCATGATGCAATCTGCATCCCATGTCCCTGCAGCGGGCCATCTCTGATTCTCCGACAAGTTTTTAGTGTAGTCTACCCACAAGTCGAGAAATAAAACAGCATCTAGGCCGTGTTTATGGTACATAAAGTACCCTGGAGTGTCCCTAGGTGGAATGGGAACAGCTTCTTCTAGAACCCCTTTACGGGTTTTTATTTGTCTTAGTTTGGAAAACAGCGGCATTCTGAAACCTGGCTACTTGGTTCTTACTTCAGATATGAACATGAATACATAAGACACGTTTAAGCACAGTAATGAAGGTCGAACATTCACTCATACCACGACATTTGAATAACACAACAAAACATTTCAAAGACAAACCACATTAATTACAATGACAAACCTACCAACCTAGTGCAACAGGATGTACCGCTAAACGGCACAGATACACCTCTTTTTCAGGTGCAAACTAGATATACTGCTATACAGTACAGATACACTGCTGAACAGTGCAGAACAGGCTCGTGTACCCGAACCCGTCTTGACCGGCACAAACTAATGCGCACGTCAGGATGCGTCCCTAGCAACGGTACTCACCAGGAAGCACGGAAACAGAAGGCCTCGGAAACCCTGGACTGGACTGGGCTCGGACTGGATTCGGACTCGACGCAGATACTTCGGAATCTGGTGGGCCTCGGTATACCACGGATCTTGCTCTCTCAGCTAGGCTCAGGTCGGGATCCTCCGCACTCCTCACCGCCTCGTCTGGGTGTCGATCGCAGCCTCAGTCACCTCCGTTGGCCTGAGGGAGATACAGGAAATCCTGCGGGTACGCGTAATTGTCCGTCCGGCTGTGGCAGGGGGCTAGGCCTGCAACGCACCTCCGGCGCGTGGGGTGGGGGAGGGTCCCTGTTCGGGCGCCAAAAACTGTGGTAAAATCGATTACCAATACATAATTTATAATCAATAATCAATAAGAATAACTCAGAAAAATAAGAGGCAAAATCCGGGATATTGAGGTTAACTCAAAAGGGTTTTATTCCTGTAAAAGGAATTGGGTTATTGGCTCGAGCCAAGGTGGCATACCATTCCGTCACCACATAGGTTCGGGAAGTGGAGAAGTGTGGCTCAGGGGTTAGAGGCGGCAGACCCGGAAGCTGAGATTGGCCCTGGACCAGGGTTCAATTCCCCGCCTCGGCGGGTCTTGGGCTCAAAAATTCCACGGACTCGATAATTCTCGCTCCGGTGCCTTCTCGACTCATGGGTTCACACTCTGCGAGTCTGGGCAATAGCTTGCTTAATCTCCACAACGGCCCCTCGCGGCGGGATGCCTGGCTTTCACCTTGTGGATACCCTGCCGGGGTTATCTCACAGGGGAATACCAGGACGGGTTCCCTAAGCAAGCGCCGGGAAACCCTTTGTGGGTAGCTGTGCGCTATATAAGCTCAAATACATTTACATTTACAAGGGGCAGACAGACAACATATTGTTTACAGAAGTACATTTATATAGTCAATGCATTACAATGTATGAGCATGTTGTAGGCGTAACAGCTGGAAAAGGAGAGATAAAACATGGAAACGTCATGAATAAGGCGTTACAATAGGCGTTACTATAGGCGTGTACTAGAAACGTCACTTATCATGAGGTCACAAGTAGGTGGATCCATAAGAGAATCCTGCAATGTCAGCAGAAATATATGGCAGAGATGCGCGCGCAGCAGCTTGACGTGAGTCTGACGTATAACTGGAGGGCGAAGGGGACTTGACATTTAGCACTACAGGGGTAGACATAAATCGTGTAAGTGTAGACATAGTCTAGGATGTCAGATCAACCTAATCCCAAATCATATCTGATATCATATGTTTAAGGAACTGTAATATCTGGAAGGGAAAAGGTCTCTCGGGCGAAGACTACACTATACTGGTGAGGAGTGCGTATACATGTGTTTACGTGTCGGCCTGCTAGGTGAGGGGGCATGGGCCTACCATGGCAACGGAGTCTATGAATTACTTGCACGGAGACAGAAGGACCGGGCCCTCTGCTCCTGCAGCTGGGAGGATGTTTACGTGAGCTGCGAGACAGGAATGTATTTTCGAGGAGTGGAGCAGATAATTCGAAGGTTGAGTGCAGTCTTGGCAGACAGAGGCTAGGCTATGCGCCGGAGCCGCGCAAGGAATAAGGTGGGGGTCACTGGTACAGAGGTAGCCTGGGCTGAGGCCCTCGGAGTCAGGAAGCAGGAAAGAACTCGGAAAAGGCTCAATGGCATAATCTGGGCCTACTTCGCCAGAGCTGAAAAACGTGCAGAGTGCACCACAAAAAGACGGTGGCACGGCATATATAGGAACTGAATATTCAATCCGTTCATGGCGGATCTGAAAGAGGACATGTTAAAGATGGACGCAAATGTATTTGCGTCTTCGTAACTGACACAGGAGGGAAATTATATGCACTGTAAGCTAGTACATGGAGACGGTGGGGTACTCGCTGGGGAACACTACTCGATCAAAAATTATATTTCCTCAACAACAACGTCTCTTCATTAGGATACAAATTCAGCCCTACTTTGGTTCTGTGGTCTGAAGCACCTACTCGCTTCTGCTTGGGCTGATCTTACGGTAAAACGACTCCCTTCATAGAGCTCCGGAATCGTTGCATGGACTGGATACTCTGAACCCCTTCAATAGCAATCATTTGACTCAGGGCAGGATCACTATTTTAAAGGAGACACTATCCAAGATGGCAACTAGGATTCAAGAACATCTCGCAGGATCTCGGGGCATGCTTGATATAGATAGGGCGATTCCCATGCTAGTACAAACCTATAGAACAAACACCAGAAATTAACTCACAGCAGATACAACTATTCTGATCAGTCCACTAGATGGAATGTAATAATCAATGCTTTGGTTTGTACATGATGTTAATGGCACACCATGTGATAGTCTGTAATATGTATTGCGGCATACAGCGCTATTCTGCATCCATTAGTAGCATTTCAGGAGCAGTGTCTCTATTATTTCATCAGTGTCTCTATCAGGAGCTGTGGATCACATCAGTGAGCCATCATGAGCCCTTATGGGAGCAACTGTGTCTAGGAACAACATGGTCCCTAACGGGAGCAGCAAAGGTGTCTTTGCCACTGCTTTGCTATGTAGGTCAGGGGAACCATGACACCTGTTTGTAAAACTGGTAGAAGGTTATTTGCAATTGACCAGTCTGTAAGAAGAGCGAATAAGTGTTTGGCAAATAATTTACTCTGTGCCTCCAAAAGAACTATCAAGCGACAATTGTCTGGATCGCATCTGGGGCCCTATTTGTGTAAGGTTTGAATAATGACCCCCCCCCCCCCCCCCCCTCTTCTAAGAAAAAAGGACCTGACCTGTAGAAAGAACATGGTTGTAGCAGGGCCTTAGTATCTGGCTTCACAATAGTGATTGTCTTCTAAAATGGCAATAGGGATCCCGTTAGGAGCAGGAGTATGAGAATTTCAGTTTTTTGTTATATGTGATACTATTTTCTTCTCTGTAATTTCCAGACCGTTGGAGACTTAAACATAGGAGAATACGGCAATGAAATTTGAATGGATAAATGGGTCCTTAAATGTTTTTCCCAAATGTTGAAGGAGATTTATTAATAGCTTATATTTCTATGACACCTGATCCTCTTCTGATTAAATTCCAATAATGTCCTGAGTTCTTTTCTTTGTGTTTTGCAGCCCATCGTTTCTCAAATTCATTTGTTCTGATCCGCTTGATGGAATTTCTATATGATAATTTGAAACGCCTGATGGATACAGATCTCTCTGGTCACTGTGGTGTAGAGAGTAAATGTCTCCAAGACCTTCTATAGTGCGGCTTCAACTAAAAACGTTCTACAATTGGCTTGTGAGGGCTGGGATTCCTAAATGCTGTAGGGCTTTGTCTGCTTAGAGGTCGATAGCTGGTCTAGAACAACCTCTACAATTATTTTCAATGAAATTGTCCATGAGTCATCTTTGAGATGGAGTGTATAAAATTTTCCTAGCTCGTTAATCAGCCTTTGATTCATTTCCAGTTGATTTAGCTTCTGAAATAACTTGCTACTCGATATTATTTTCTTATTGTTTACTGCAGTTAGTTCGACCCCGGGAAAAAGAAGAGCAATGGTGGAGCAGGGGAACAATTTCAAGATGACTAGCTAAGATTTGGGGTCACTTTCCCCTCTAGGCATGTGCTTGTAGTTATCAAAACTAGAAAAATTGGAAAAGTGGAGTAGAGTAAAATAGAGAGTTGATGATGCTTTGCCATAGAAACAGTTTTTATTGGCTGGTTAGTCGTGTGGGACGCATTCAATACGACACAGGAGTCCTAACTGGGATGCAACATTATTCAGGAGTTTGGATTTCATAGTTTGCTTCTGGCTGCTTCTATTATAAACAAGTGGCTTAATTGTCAGAGCTCTGTCAGGCTCCTCTTTGTGTCTTCATCGATATCCAGCGCAGTGAATAGATCAAGGGGATCTGAATTAAAATTCCCAGTTATAATGCATAGCCAGTTATTGTGGTGCTCTATAATAATCTTGAGCAAAGCAAAGCCTGAGTGGGGGCAGAAGCTGCTTGGTCACTCAAAGATGGAGGAAATAATGTTGATGGTGAAGAGCTGTTCTCTTTAGGGACTGCTCACTATAACTGCAAAGATTAATTTGGAGGTGGTTTCAACCATATTCCCAGGTAAATCATAATAATTATTTACTAGTGTAATCAAGCCGCCAGACGGGGACCCAAGCCATACCTTGGACGCCTTCTTCTCAAAGGTTGTAAAGTAAGGCAGGTTGAAACTTTCAGTTTGCCAGGTTCCCTGCAGATATACTATATATTGACGCCTTCGGGCAAAGTTGCGCACTACAAATCTCCATTCAAATCAAATCAAATCATATGGCTGCTGTTTAAAATTAAATTAGAGTATTATTGGAGCTATTGAGCTGGCGAGTGATGCCAGCAATATTCCTTAAGCAGGTCACTGTTTGTTTGCTGCCCGGACTCGCAGACCTGCCTGCTAGCATCAGGTAGGCAGATTATTATTGTCTGTGTTATTTGGGCAGGTCAAGCATCTAAGAGGAGACAAACGAAATGATGTTTTGGATTGAATGAATATAGGTTGACACTTTTCTTTTATAGATTCGTAGACAGAAATGCCTCTTATGCTAGTGTTTCTTTCCAGGCCCAGAATCTGGAAGCTATCTAGTCTGAGGACCAAGTTGCCCGGGTTCATTCACAACCAAGATTCTTGTCTGGAAGAAAACGCACCTACAGGAGATCTCTACAGGTGGAAATCTGCTAGTTCTCCTTTTCTAAAAGGAACAGAGGAACCCAAATGTTTGGCAGAGAGGAAGAGCCATCATAAATTGGGAGAATTCAGAGAAATTCCATCTATAATTGATTGCACTATTTCAAACGATTGTCCCAGTGAATGGCTATATCCCAATATTCGTTTCCATCTACACTAGAGCTTGCCTTTAATTTTGGCCATAACATTTTGTTTCCATTCCAAATGTTCTTTGCCTATTGCTCAGGATAAATTGCAAAGAAGGATGTGCTACCTGCACATCCTCGTTGAATACCCTACTGCATAGAACATTTCTTTGTTGGACATGACGTTCATGCTTTGCCAGAGGTGTTGGATACATCACTGAAATGGTAAAGGATAACCAGTGCGTCTTCATACTGCCCTTACACACCTCCAGCTAACCTTGTTGAAGGCCTTTTCTATGTCAACTAATATAGCTGCACATCATACTTTCGAAGTTTCGCTATATTGCTTTCATTAAGTTCACCACTCATATTATGCCCCCTCTCACTTTATTAATTATTAAAAAGTGCTGTGTTTTTCTTTTCCTATGATTTTGGGCAGTATGTTTTTGAAGTGGTTCGCTAATATGGAGGCATACATTCTTGAGGACTTATTAAATAATTATATTGGTCCATAGTAGTCATAATGTTTTCACTTTAACCAGCTTTGGAAAAGCAACAGATACAGGATAGTCGTAAAAATGATAGTTCTTGCCATTCAGATGGAGTACCAAAGTGTACAAGCATTTGGGAGATGCTTTTATTACACCTTTATAAATCTCATTGAGAAACTCATCCGGGTCAAGGGCATTGTTAATTTAAGTCTTTCATAGTAACTTGTACTTCTACTATTAACGTTCTGTGTAATGCAGTCATCTGGTGGAGATCAAATCAATCTGTGTATTATTGTACCTTGTTCTCCGTTGCTGATAGCGAACTAATATTGTGCTCCTGATGGTACGAACAAAATAATTGGGGTATTGCTTCACCTTCAGTGTCTATGCTGTGGCTGACTGGGTGTTACATTTTAGTTACTTCTTCTTCTACACTCTGGATCGTCATTATTCTTACTATTTTATTACCCAACTCAATGCTCTTTTTCAGCCCCTTTCCTGAATTTTTCTTGACTGATAAGTATTTGGTTTACTGTAGTCTCTTTATCTCTTTTTTTTTAAAGGATAATGGACTATAGCAACAAAGAATTGGGTGAGAAATATTTTTTTAATCCTTTTCATGTTGGTTGCTATTTTTGTATCTCTAGCTGATTGTGTGCCCCACCCAAGGTTAATAAATATCCCCTAAAGGTAAGCCTTTAGTCAATCGAAAATATCTGACATACTAGCCACAATTGTATTGATCTGCATACATTTGCTTATCCTAACCTCGAGTCTGTTACCTACCCTGTGGTCAATTGCTGCTGATGTTAGGCACTTATTGCATTGCTCCGGAAGTATTAGTCCAAGTGTCATCTGAAAACGTAATCTAGGCGCCTATTTTCACGCATATCATTGCTTTTCTTCCTTGCTTCAGACTATGTTGTTGCGCCAAATTGAAGTCATCAATAAAAGGGCCTCTAAATGAGCTAAATCTTCCCTAAAGCCCTTAGATACTCTTTCTTCGCATTTGTTGACGGCTTAAAGATTTGCTATAGTCCATTGTTCCTGTAATGAGGTAGTTCATAGTCTACCACAATACCTGCTTAGTTCTTTAGTAGTAGCCATCATGCTTTGTGAGGTTATGTTACCGCTGCCCCCACAGATGAGTGGTTGCCATAAACATTGCTTGTCAGCATCATTAGGCTATGGGTATCATTATTTCTTTGTGGGTTTGCTTCTTCTCTTTTGAAAACTACAAACTATCTTACATTTCTCTGCATTTATTGCCTATAATTTTGCGGGTTGCATGAGGAAAGCCTGGAGCTAAGGCTTTTGGAATTTGTGTAGGAACACTTTAAATCCCGGACTCTTCTGATTAGTAGTTTGTGAAATATTAGGTCTTAACTGTAAACCCTGATCCTTTGAACAGTGACTGTATTTTTGCTGGTTGATTATGGAGAGAGGAAACCAGAATTCATGGAAAGGGGCGACCACTCGGTCCCCCCGAACGTATGGTAGGGTGCCCGGATCCCCCCGGAAACCATTTTGGGCGGGGGGCGTGTCTCGGCTGGTATGCCCGAAGCGGCGTAGCCGGGGCGCGCCTTTTCCCGCCCAAGAAGGGTTGTCCTAGACACCTACACCGTTGGCCACGCCCCGTAGGCGTACCAGAGGAGGGTACACGCCCTCCCGAAGAGGAATAAAAGGAGCAACAATCCAAAGAAGCATCCTCTTGTTCCTGTGCTTGGAAGCTGCACCCTCTCGTTGCACGTGAGCCCTCGACGGAACAAAGAGCAATTTTGAGAACTTGTAATTTTTGTGTTTCTCTTCCAGGAGCCTTCTCTCGACTTCGGACCTCCGGATCCAGGACCTCGTTGAGCAGCTAAGCAGCAAGGGTCGAGTATCCGGCAACGATGCCTGGCAAGAAGGCCGGAAAGAAGGCAGGGACGGAGCAGATGCTCCGCATGCTGATGAAAGATATGGCGAGGAGGGGCGTGGCTTGAGCGCCGAAGGGAATGGCGGCGTGAGCCCGGAGCTCCGCGCCTCTTCCCCCGCAAGAATCCTGATACAGGGCCCGTGGAGCCCGTGTGTACCCCGGCGCCAGATGGTGGCCCGGTGGTGACCACCTGGGCGTGATTTGGGCAGCCGGCGACTCCGCGACCCTAGGAACGACCGCCGATCGCGGCGGCCTCTGAAGCGGCTGAGGGACGAGCACCGGCCAAGATGGCGGCCGCAGCGAAACCCTGGAGAGCGGCGGCTCGCTGAGGCGCGCACTGCCGGCGTGCAAGGTGGGGCGCGAGAGCTGAGGGTGCCGCGCCCCGCACGGAAAAGATTGTTTCCCCGGCAATCGGCCGCGGCGAGCAGCGCCACCGGTGGGAAGCGAGGTGGGCGCGGCCTCCTGGTGGCCCCGTACGGCAGAGATCTGGCGGCCAGACCCGGACTTAGGCATCGGCCGGCCCGATGAGCGAGTGAGGACCTCCTGGGGAGCAGGGGAACTGAGGGGGAAGGTGAGCGCTGCAGCGCATTCTGGGCCCCCCCCCCTCCCCCACGGCAGTGACACACGCGTCTCGTGGAGGCGCTGGGTGATCTCACGGAGGCTGCAACGGGCGGTAAAAGGGCCCCTGGCATACGGCCTGTTACACCGCCTCGGTAACGTAGTGCACGCTACCCCACAGCACCTGGGGGCTGGACACAGCGACGAACGCACGAACTGAGACGCCCATCCCGGGGCGCAGTGGCCGTCCAACGTAGCCCCGAGGAGCAAAGGGGCGACACACGACGCCGGAGCCAGTGGGCAGTCGGGGGGACCGAGAGCAGCGGGCCGGCCACGATGGGGAAGCCGAGGACGAAGGCGGAGGAGGCGGCAACATCTAAGGCAGGAGAAGGGGGCCCTGCGGAACAGACGGACCTACAGCGGCTGCAGGACCGAATATTGGACGCCATAACGGCCACCAGGGATGCGCTCCACAACGACATAGCGCAGGTAGCGTCGGGGCTGGGCCTACTCCGGGCTGACCATGATAAACTGAAAGACAGAGTTAAGGAGGCGGAGGTGGCGATCGGGGACATGGCGCCAGCTCATAAGGCAATGGAGAGTAAGCTGACGGAGGCCCTAGACCGCATTAGCACCCTGGAGAGACGGGCGGAGGACGCCGAAAATAGAAACCGACGCAGCAACATTCGGGTCGTAGGTGTGCCGGAAACGGAGGGGACGGGAGACATGATTGCCTACATGGAGGAATGGCTGAAGACGGTGGTGGCGCCAGAAGGACTATCGCCATTCTTCACTCTGGAGAGGGCCCATAGAGTCCCCTCAGGACCACCCAAACCTGGACTCCCACCCAGACCGATCATTGCCAAGCTGCTACATCACAAAGACAGGGATCTGCTCTTGCGTAGGGCCCGTGAGGACGGCCCCTTCCAGATTGCAAACAGTAGAGTCACCCTCTTTCCGGATTTCACCTTTGAGACGCAGAAACAGCGTGCCTCCTTCCTCACGATCAAGAGGGAACTGCGGACTGAGGGCATCCCCTACTCCTTGCTCTTCCCAACCAGACTACGAGTGGTAGTGGACGACAGGGCGCTTTTCTTCACGACATCGGCGGACGCTTGGGACTGGTGGGAGACGTACAAGGCCGGGACTGATGGAGCCAGAATAAGAGAAGAGCGGGAGAAAGAGCGGGAGCGCTCGCCCAAGCGGCAGCGGAAATCGAAAAGACTCTGGAAAAGAGGGCAGGGGCAGCTGGGCCCAACGGCCTCACAAACGGAGGCGGAGAGGAAGGCGGCGCTGATGGAGGTGGGGAAGCTCGGCCGAGCAGAGGGCTCCGAGTCCAGAGGGGCCTCAGACTCAGACGCTCATGTTTCGGCCTCTGGCTCGGAATCGGACTTGTCGGGACTGCATCGCATGGAGGGACCGCTGGTGACACCACAAACGGCTGATGAGGTCCACAATATATGAACTACTGTCGATGCTGATCGGGTAAAGTTGGGGATGTATGGGAGAGGGGGTAGCTGCCCTCGCACACAATGGGGGCCGGGGTGCACGACGGGACTCGGGGCAGTTGATCCATGAGGAACTGGGGGGGGGGACGGAGTTGGGCGACGCGGCCTCCCTTTGGACAAGGCCGCACTCCGTAGGCCCTTAAGGCACCCACAGCTGCGGCTGTGTAGTTGAGACCTGGGCCACCAGGGGCGGGAGTTTGGATGGGGACTGGTATTTCGATATTGGGGCCTGTTCTGGGGGAGGGGGGGGACTCCACAATTGGGGATTGTTGGTTTGTTTGTTTGACACTGTTGACCCTGGGTACACCATTGACAGGGCTGTTGGGGAGTTTTGTTTTGCACACAGGGGGCACCATCCCCGCCGGCGGGCTAGACCTGGGAGGAGGGTTTCGACCGGATCACTGGGATAATGGCTAATGCAAATGTTTTGACTTGTATGACCTGGAATGTCCGGGGCCTTCACACTATGCAACGCAGACACAAAGTGCATGCCTTCTTAGTACGGAGGGGAGTACACATCGCGCTGCTGCAGGAGACGCACCTCACACAACGGGAGGGGGAGGCCTTACAAAGGAGATGGCGGGGCCAGGTTTACCACACCAACTATTCGGCTTATGCGCGAGGGGTGCTCATATGGATTAGGGCAGGCACACCTTTCCAACTCTCACGGCATTGGATTGACCAGGAAGGGAGGTATGTGGTGGTGGAGGGGAAACTCGAAGGTAGAGATGTAGTGTTAGCTAGCATCTATGCCCCGAACACGGACCAATTGGCTTTCTTAGCTGCACTGTCGGGAACGCTGGCCCACCCCCTTGCGGGCCCGGTCCTGCTGGGGGGTGACTTTAACTCCATTGCCGACCCCCTGCTGGACAGGTCTCACCCCCCCCTTCGTGACTCCCCGGTACACAGACTCTCTAAGGGAAGGAGGGACTGGCAGGAGAACTGGGGACTCGTAGATGTCTGGAGAGGGCAGCACCCGACTGATCGGGATTACTCGTTTTTCTCAGGGCTCCATGACCTACACGTACGACTAGACGCTATACTTTGCTCCCGGGAGGTGCTGCCGTGCGTCACCGGCTCGGAATACTTAACGAGGACAATCTCAGACCATAACCCGCTCTTGGTCCGACTGGCGTGGGTTATGGGGAAGCCCAGGGTTCCGCTCTGGAAACTGAGGCCTGAGACACTGGAGGACCCCCTCTTCGGGGAGGCCCTTGCGGAGGGCGTGACCTCGTATTTTGCGGAGAACGCAGGGACGGCAACCTCAAGGGCGATGGAGTGGGATGCCTTTAAGGTAGTGGTAAGGGGCATCTGCATCCGAGACTATGTGGGCGTACGGAAGGTACTGCTGAGGGATTTGGCGAAGGCAGACGAGAACCTGAGGGAGACGGAGAGGAAGAGGCCGGGGAGGCCGGAACTCCAGGACTCCCTATGCTCGGCCAAGGAGGCGGTAGCCGTTGAGGTGGAAAGGCTTCGAGCTTTCGACCACAAGCGGTACGTGCTACGCTCCCATGTAGAAGGCGATAAGGTTGGCACCCTCCTGGCATGGCTGTCGAACCCCTCCAGAAGATGCGCTCCCATACTCCAGCTGCGGGATGCGACGGGAGCGGTACAGCAGACCCAACTGGGCATAGTCAACGTGTTCCAGCAATACTATGAGGGCCTGTATAAGAGTGACCCGGGCGGCAGGGCGGGACTGGTGGGTCCCTTCCTGGCTGACTTGCCCCTAGGTCAGCTAGAGGCGGAGCAGGCGAAGGACTTGGGGACGGACATTGACGCGGGTGAGATACGACTAGCGGTGAGGCGGATGGCGAGGAACAAATCGCCGGGGATAGACGGGCTCCCCATAGAGTTTTACGCCCAACACCTGGACATACTGGCCCCCCGTCTTCAGACTGTTTACAAGGAGGCAAAGGCAACGGGTCGACTACCGCAATCGATGAGGGAGGCGCTGGTGGTCCCACTGCTGAAGCCCGGCAGGGAGAGCACTGACCCCACGTCATATAGGCCCCTATCTATGCTCACCGTAGATTATAAAATCCTGAGCTCCATTTTGGCGGCGAGACTCCTACCGCACATGACGGGGCTGGTGCATGACGACCAAAACGGTTTTATACCGACCCGCAACACCACGGCTAATATCAGGCGGCTCATCCGCATCATGGACGGGCTCACCGAGAGGACTGGGACGGAGCTGGTCCTGTCGGTTGATATTGAAAAGGCCTTCGACAGCCTCGAGTGGGACTACCTCTACGCTGTCATGGAGCGCTTCGGCCTGGGAGCTGGCTATATCCAATGGACTAAGGTCCTTTACGCGGAAGCGATTGCGAGAGTGAGGGTAGGCCCGGCGGTATCCCTGCGATATCCGGTGGAGCGGGGCACCCGACAGGGCTGCCCCCTATCACCGCTCCTTTTTGCGCTGGCCATTGAACCGCTGGCGGCCGCGGCCCGGACGGGACGGCACATCCACGGAGTGCAGACCCGTGACGGACATCATTTCATTTCGCTGTATGCTGACGACTTATTGCTTTTCCTCCGCGACGGAGGGGAGGACCTGAGGAAGGCGGAAGCTCTACTTGAGAGATTCGGAGAGATGTCGGGCCTGCGGGTCAATTGGCCCAAGACAAGCTTGTTCCCGCTGCTGGAGGGCACTGCCCAACCGCAGCACCAGTCGGAGGCGACTTGGAACCCTACCTGCATGAAATACCTGGGGGTTCATATCTACCACAAGCCGGAAGACTTACTCGAGGGCAACCTGGGACGGTGCGTGCGCGGACTGAAGGGCTGTATGTCCTTCTGGTCCACATTACCGCTATCAGTAGCGGGCCGGATTTCCCTGCTAAAGATGGTGGCCCTGCCGAGATTACTGTACTATTTCCGGACGCTCCCAATTTGGATACCTGGTTCCTTTTTTAGGCTCCTCAAATCTCAGATCACGTCGTTCATCTGGGGAGCGGGACGTTGCAGAGTAGCGCTGGCCACGCTCTCTCGCCCGAAGGATGAGGGGGGGCTGGCGGTGCCGGACTTCGAGCTCTATTACCTAGCGGCCCAATTGCAGATATTCACGCAGGAGGTCGCGAGGGTTTTCCGGGGCCCAGAGGAGGAAAACTTGAGGGGAACGCCCAGGCACGTCCTAGCGTACATAACCCTCCAGCAGCGGCTGGACAGTCGGGACTTATCGCTGGAACAGCGCACATACCGGCAATGCTGGAATCGGACCCAGAGGAGAGCAGGCTCCCGGCGCCCCTATGCGCCAGAGATACCACTGGCCATGCTGACGGCACTGCCACATGGCGGCGATTGGTCGTGCCTGCAGGAGTGGGAAGAAGCGGGAATTCAGGTGGTTGGGGACCTCTTTGAGAGTGGAACACTGCTCCCGTTCCGGGAGCTAGCAGACCGCTTCGATATTTCGAGAGGGGGTTTCCTGCTGCACGCAGCGGTGACCCGGGCGATGCATGCCCACTGGGGCACGGGACTTGGAGAGCCCGAGACGGCAGCGGCTTGCCAATACGCCATGATGGCAGCGGGCACGATTAAGGCAGTTACATGCCTGTATAACCGAATGGTTAGGGAGAATATCCCTCCTCTCGCATCCCTGAAAGCCAAATGGGAGGCGGATCTGCACAAGGACATTCCGGACACGACCTGGGCGCAACTTGTCCGCAGGGCCCGTAACAGCACAAGGAACGCCAGGTTCCAGCTGATACACTACTATGTGTTGCACAGGGCGTATATGACACCAGGTAGAATACGGCGGTATTTTGGAGACGACACGGCAGCCTGCCCCCGGTGCCCGGAAGAAGGAGCTGAGTTAGTACACATGCTATGGGCGTGCCCGCTCCTGCGGGGCTTTTGGCAAGAAGTGGGGGAAGTACTGAATGAGGTGACGGAACGATCGCTAGAGTATGGACCAGCCGAATGCCTGTTGCACTGGTTCCCCCACACTCCTAAAAATAAGCTCACGAGTAAGTTCATCGACATGGGGTTGATGATAGCGAAGAGAGAGATTACCAGGAATTGGAAGGCGCGGCTGGGGCCTACTCCACGGAGGTGGCGGCAGGAGTTTCTGAAATGGGCCTCGGCTGACAGCACGCATAGATACCAGGTAGCGCGCAGGACCCCTAGCCAGACAGCAGCTGACACCGCGACAGCATGGGAAGTAATGGTGCAGGCGCTCAGGGACAGCGAGGCTGACGCACAGGAGGAAACTCCCGGAGGGGAGGGCATAGAGGGAGAGAGTTGAGGCCCCAGGAACAGCAGGAACACGGGGAACATGGAGCTAGCTTCCCAGAGATAGTTTTAATGAAGCCTTAGGCGGGGGATGGTGTGCGGGTTGGGGTAGGAGGGGGGGGGGGTGTTTTAGGGGCTTGCGCGGGGAGGGGGGAGTTGGGGCTCAGCGCGTAGTTTGGTAGGGTACTAAAAGTAGGCATACACTTAATCCGGACATTCACCACTCCTCTCTACGGAACGTCAGGCATGGCAGTGCAGATACTTTACCGCCGCCCGACCCCCGGGTTGTGGGCCGGAAGGCTGTGTAATGATTAACGAAATGTAATGTCTATCTGCTGACACTTAGGTTGCTGCTGCTATCCGTTTATTGGCCTGTACAGGTGTGTCTACAATAAAAATTATTTAAAAAAAAAAAAAAAAAAAATGAAAGATATGGCGAGCATGAAAAAGCAGATGGCGGCAATGAATAATACGGGCAGACCGAAGAAGGTCATCGGACCAGCATTGCCGGGAGTAGTCCCCGCAGGGAGAGGTAAAAGGGCCAGGAATAGGGCGGCAGGGGGGGAGTCCCCAGTTCCCGAGTCACCCCCGGTAAGCCCGGTTAGTCCAGTCGAGGCCCCGGTACCGATCCCGGATGCAGGCCAACCGATTCCGGTTGTAGTTACGCCCACCAGCGAGGAGGAAATGCCCCCGGAGTTGGCTGCCCAGTTGGCCGCATGGCTTGGAAAGAATACCGAGGGTGCAGCGGCACCCGGAGACACGGCCAAAGAGGCTAGGTTGCTAATGAAGCAGTTGTGGCAATCGCGAGATGCTGCGAAGGCGAATCTCCCTCTTGTCCCCTCACAGATTCCCTCGGAAGAACCAGCGGCTGGCGGTGGAAAATCAGCGGGACCAGCTATGGAGTCTGGTAAGCAGCCATTACCAATGGCAAATGGGGGGTCTTTGCCCTCAAGAAGGGAGAAAGTAGTTCAGCATATTCCACTGGCCACGAAAGAGATGATTTGGGCTGATAAATATGTAAATATGTTTTCGCTCCTGACTGACCATCACGAGATTGAGTATGTTAAGGCTCAGAAGGAATTGTTGCATCCGAGTGTGTGGCGCGCAAAAATGGCGGGCTTCAGGGTGGATGAGACGATCTCGAATTGGGCCAAGGCCTTTGGGATGTTTACTGCTATTATGGGTGAACGTAAGCCAGAGATTATGACTGAATTGGCCTGTTATCAGACACGCATAATGGATTTCTATGAAACATATGAGGGCGATCAATGGAGGGGTTATGATAGTAAGTTTCGTAAGGCCAAGGAGCACGATTCGTCTCTGACGTGGGACTGTCTCGACTCCGTCTCTTGGCAGAAGCAGCTCCTGCCGGGCACGACAAAGTCGTCCTCGCTTGGCGAGTATGGGTCGGCGCCTTCCCGCCATCAATCGGCGGCGCCCTTTCGAACAAGCCCCGCAGGTGATCACCAACCCAGGAGTGGTGGGAATGGGGGTAGAAAAGGGGTTTGCTGGAATTTTAACAGAGGCAAGTGCACGAGGCCACAAGGGACATGTAAGTTCAGGCATGAGTGTGCAGGTTGCGGACATTCTTCACACCCTGAGAGTTCGTGCAGAGCCAAGAATGGGGATACCGGGGGTAGAGGAGGAGCCAAACAGGTCTAATATCGGCCAAGGGGTACCACTACCTACCCCCGTAGATATCATGGCAATGATCCCCTGGCTAAACGAATACCCTGATCATGTCTCCGCTGGGGTGTTACGGGACGGCTTCTCGTATGGTTTCCACATCCCGGCGGGGGATTTTCGGGGGGACTCACTGTGTAGAAATCAACTGTCTGTTCAGCAGCACCCGGTGGTGGTAGAAAGCAAGATTGCGAAGGAAGTTGCCCGGGGCCGGGTCGCCGGCCCATATAGGCACCCGCCAGTTCCTAATTTCATTTGTTCACCGTTGGGAGTAGTCCCCAAGAAGGACCCAGGTGAGTTTAGGTTAATTCATAACTTGTCGGCTCCTAGGGGTCTTTCGGTAAATGATGCGATTGATCCAGGAGTCTGTTCGGTGCGGTACGCATCCTTTGATGAGGCCGTCGCCATGTTGAATCGCCTGGGGCCCGGAGCGCTGATGGCCAAATCGGATATTGAGTCAGCATTCCGGTTGCTCCCGGTACACCCTCAGGATCAGCGTCTGTTAGGTTTTGTGTTTCAAGGACGCTATTACATGGATAGATGTATGCCAATGGGATTGGTGTCAGTACAACGCGATGTTTTACAACGCGTTCCGTTACAACGCGATTTTTACATCGCAAATACCATTACAATGCATGCCATTACAACGCATGGCATTACATAGCAGATGGTATTACAACGCATACCATTACATCGTAAGTATTGGTAAGTATATCTTTTTTTTAAAAAATGTAATAAAGTTAATTAAATTAATTTAAAATAATAAAAATAATATAACATTTTTAAAACAGTAATTAATTTAATTATAGTAATTTAAAATAATATAATTAATGATATATAAAAAATTTATAAATAGAAAATAATATAATGTAATTAATTACAATAAATATAATTATAATTTAATTAAGTTATAAATAATACATAATATAATTATAATTAATAAAATTAAAAGAATTTAATTAATTAAACATTTTTAAATAATATAATTTAATTATAATCGTTTATTAATACAATTAAATTAATAATATATTAATTTAATATATTTAAAATAATATAATTAATGATATATAAAAAATGTATAAATAGAAAATAATATAATGCAATTAATTACAATAAATATAATTATAATTTGATTAAGTTATAAATAATACATAATATAATTATATTTAATAAAATTAAAAGAATTTAATTAATTAAACTTTTTTAAATAATATAATTTAATTGTAATCGTAAATTAATACAATTAAATTAATATTTGTAAATATTGTTATTAATTTAATTAAATTAAATTAAATTAAATTAATTAATTTAATTTATATAAAGTCGTAATACCCCTGTACCCCAAAACCCAAACCCTACCCTAAAACCTAAAAACACCCCTGTACCCCAAAACCCAAACCCTGCCCTAAAACCTAAAAACACCCCTGTACCCCAAAACCCAAACCCTGCCCTAAAACCTAAAAACACCCCTGTACCCCAAAACCCAAACACTGCCCTAAAACCTAAAAACACCCCTGTACCCCAAAACCCAAACCCTGCCCTAAAACCTAAAAACACCCCTGTACCCCAAAACCCAAACTCCATCTCTTGTGCTTATTTTGAGAAATTCAGCTGTTTTCTGCAATGGGCGTTCACCAGAGCTACGGGCTATACACAGGTGATGCACTACCTAGATGATTTTTTGTTCTTGGGGCCAGCCGGTGACACGGAATGTGCACAGGCTTTACTGGAATTTTGCAATCTCATGAAACGGTTCGGCGTGCCATTGGCACCGGGGAAAACGGTGGGGCCATCTACTTCACTCGAGTTTCTTGGAATTGAGCTCGATTCAGTGGAGGGATGCTTCCGTTTGCCCAGGGACAAAGTAATGAAATTTAGGGCCTCGCTAGAATTGTGCATTAGCAAAGAGAAGGTAACTCTCCATCAGTTGCAGCAAGCGGTGGGCCAGCTTAACTTTGCCCTCAGAGTGATACCAATGGCCCGCCCCTTTTCCCGCTCCATTGCACAAGCCATGGTCGGTCTCAAAGAAGGACACCACTGCACGAGACTGTCTGCAGAGGTTCGCCAGGATATGCGCATATGGTTGGCATTTCTGGCGGATTTCAACGGTCGAGTGGTATGGAGCAAACCACCAGCATCCTCGGACGAGCTGGGTTTGTGGACCGACTCGGCAGGGAGCGTAGGATTTGGCGCCATCTTTGGTAATCAATGGTCGGCGCAAACATGGCCGACATGGTGGCACACCAGTGGGCTAACAGGTAACATTGGGTTTCTTGAGTTGTTCCCCATTTTGGTGGCCCTGAAGGCATGGCCGGACGATTTCCGTGATCGCTCAGTGGTATTTTGGTCCGATAACATGACCGTGGTTGAATGCATAAATAACCAGGCAGCACGCTGCAAGTGGATTTTGAGATTATTAAAGGAAATTGTACTACTGTGCGTGAGACTGAACGTTCAGTTTAGGGCAAGGCATGTGCCGGGTGTACTGAACCAGGCGGCTAATGCACTCTCTCGTTCCCACATGCAGGCCTTCAGGGGTTATCTACCTTCAGCGGATCTAGTGGCGGCACCATTTCCCGAAGCTCTCTGGTCACTTGGTGCCCCGGATTACAGGACCTCGTGGGAGCCAGCTTAGCCCCCAGGACATGGAAGGCGTACGAAGGAGCGTTTCGTTCCTATTGTGCATTTTTGGGTCCAGCAGGAGGGGATAAGTGGGGATAGGAGGAGCATGTACTGAAGTTTTTGGTAGCACTCCACAAGGCAGGCCGATCAGCAGCAACGGCCAATAGGCACCGGGCCGCCATTGCATTCATGGCGCAGGCTTATGGCATCAAGGACCCTACATCGTCCTTTTTGGTAAAGAAGGCACCACGAGGGTGGCAACGCCTCGAGGGTCATAGAGTAGACGAGAGGCGCCCGATTGGGTTAGAAAGATTGTCCCTGTTGATATCGGTGCTCCCCGCGACATGTTCCTCCCAGTCCGAAGCAGTGCTATTCCGGGCCGCTTTCGCATTAGCATTCCATGGGGCTATGTGGGTGAGCGAGCTGGTGGCAAGAAATAAGAAGGATGTAGGGGGAGGCCTGTGTCGGGAACACGTTCAGATCAAGGGTGATTCAATGGTAATCACAATAGCCAGGTCTAAAACCGATCAGGGTGCGATGGGGGACAGTATTGTTGTCCAGCGCATGCGAGGGTCCCCCATGTGCCCGGTGCAGTGCGTTGAGGAATATCTGGCGCAAAGGGCGGAAGCATGGGGGGGAAGCTTGCTGAGACACACCGACGCCACCCCACTGACAAGGTTTCAGTTTCAGCGGGTGTTAACTTTGGCAATCGCGGCAGCCGGCTTGGACCCGAGCGATTTTGGGACCCATTCCTTCAGGATAGGGGCTGCTACAGAAGCTACAGCCAGGGGTCAGAGTGTGGAAATGGTGAAACAATTGGGACGATGGTCCTCGAACTGTTATAAAAGGTATGTGCGGTTGCACATGTTGTGAAGCTAATGTCATGCACTCACGCTTCTTGTCTTTTGTTTGATTTACAGTTTCGCGAGCTTGCGAGGCGGGGCGGACTGTGCAGTTGACCCGACACCTGGGGACCAGCGGTCAAAGACCACCGGCTGAGGAAAGAGTGGTGTGGGTCGTGGGCCACTCATACGTGAGGCGTGCCGCGGACGTATTCAAAGCAGGTGACATGATTCACACAGCTGGGGAATACGGGTACAGGGTGACCTTCCACGGAAGGGGCGGGCTCTGTATTGACCGGTTTCAATGTTTTGTCGAGGAACTGTTAGGGCGGACAAGGTCACCGCCGTCTATAATCATAGTGCATCTGGGAGGCAATGATTTGGTGGCGCTCGGTCGGCGAGTACTCCTCGAGCGGGTTCTATCCACTATTAGCTGGTTGGCAAAGAGGATTCCGGGGTGCACGATAGCATGGTCACACATGATTCCAAGGAAGGTGTGGCGGGGGGCCCTCTCTGTGTCAGCTTTGAATCATTCAGTAAAGAAAGTCAATAACAAGCTGGGTAGATTGTTTCGTTCAGGACAGTTGCACTGTATTCCGCATGGATGTATTCGGAGGGATAACATGTATCTCGAAGATGGGGTTCATTTGTCCCGGGAGGGGAATGTCTTACTCATAGGAGACTTCATAGCATGGTTAAGGGGTTTGTATAATCATGACCTTTAGTAGGAGTGTGGGGGGTCCGGATAGCCGGTCAACTATCCGGCCTGTGGCGGTAAGGTCATGATCGGTGAGCAGTAATTTCAAGATCCCTAGAGGAGGGGCGCCACCCATTATGGATGGGAGCGCCCGGGGGGAGGCGGCCATTGGCCCCTCACACGGGGAGGCGGCACCCACTAAGTATGGGGTCGCCGAAGGGAAGGCGGTCATAGGCCCCTCCCAGGGGAGGAGGCGGCTTGATGCCCCTCCTAGGAATTTCCCGGGGCCAGGATATCCGCGACGGCGGATGTGATGAACAGTGTGGGGTGGGAGGAGGGTCCACGCTACCTTCTAGACACCTCACACGAGTCCTCGGACGACCATTAAGATGGCGTCGAGTTAAATAAGGGGCCCCCGCTAAGACAAGGGAAATTGGAAGTTGGCACAGAGGTACAGTCCTCTGTGCGCCCGCCCCTCACACCGTGAGGGGGGAGTTCTGGTAGTAGGGATCTGACACCGGTTACGACCTTGCCGTTGGCCCGTAATGTTAGGATGTACAATTTTTATTTAGAAAGTATGCATTTGCAGGATGTTTAGACTCGGCTAGGAGAACCTTTGTATTAGAGATCTGTTAAGGTTAGCCAATAAACGTGACTGCATCGTAATGTATAAATGAAAAATTGTACATGATATGAAACTGTTATTTTAATGTTTTAATTTTGTTTCATATTTTAATAAATACGGCCGGGAGGGTAACTCCCTCCCGCCTTCCAAAAGTTCAGAACTGCGTCCGTCTTCCCATCCTTGGGGATTGTGTTGGGAGGGGGTGATAGGCATCCCGGCCATATGGAAAGGGGCGACCACTCGGTCCCCCCGAACGTATGGTAGGGTGCCCGGATCCCCCCGGGAAACCATTTTGGGCGGGGGCGTGTCTCGGCTGGTATGCCCGAAGCGGCGTAGCCGGGGCGCGCCTTTTCCCGCCCAAGAAGGGTTGTCCTAGACACCTACACCGTTGGCCACGCCCCGTAGGCGTACCAGAGGAGGGTACACGCCCTCCCGAAGAGGAATAAAAGGAGCAACAATCCAAAGAAGCATCATCTTGTTCCTGTGCTTGGAAGCTGCACCCTCTCGTTGCACGTGAGCCCTCGACGGAACAAAGAGCAATTTTGATCCACCCACCAGCCCCTTATGGCAACGTTAGTAGTGCAATGAAGTTGATGTGCTTTGATAGTATCTTTTTTCTCCAGGGTTTTTGTGTGTAATAAAGATGTCAATGTTTGAACTGCAATAAAATGATTTGCTTCATAAATTTTTTCTTTCAGTTGAGCGGAGTATCACAGTCTAATTAAAATGTGTTGCATGTGTAGATAAGTGGAGGAATATTACAATGTTCAGTTTAACCGCTTTATCGCTCTCTTCATTAGGTTCAAAAACGTCGTATTTATTTTGGTCGGGCGGTAAGGTCATGATCGGTGAGCAGTAATTTCAAAATCCCTAGAGGAGGGGTGCCACCCATTATGGATGGGAGCGCCCGGGGGGAGGCGGCCATTGGCCCCTCACAATGGGAGGCGGCACCCACTAAGTATGGGGTCGCCGAAGGGAAGGCGGTCATAGGCCTTTCCCAGGGGAGGAGGCGGCTTGATGCCCCTCCTAGGAATTTCCCGGGGCCAGGATATCCGCGACGGCGGATGTGATGAACAGTGTGGGGTGGGAGGGGGGTCCACGCTACCTTCTAGACACCTCACACGAGTCCTCGGACGACCATTAAAATGGCGTCGAGTTAAATAAGGGGCCCCCGCTAAGACAAGGGAAATTGGAAGTTGGCACAGAGGTACAGTCCTCTGTGCGCCCGCCCCTCACACCGTGAGGGGGGAGTTCTGGTAGTAGGGATCTGACACCGGTTACGACCTTGCCGTTGGCCCGTAATGTTAGGATGTACAATTTTTATTTAGAAAGTATGCATTTGCAGGATGTTTAGACTCGGCTAGGAGAACCTTTGTATTAGAGATCTGTTAAGGTTAGCCAATAAACGTGACTGCATCGTAATGTATAAATGAAAAATTGTACATGATATGAAACTGTTATTTTAATGTTTTAATTTTGTTTCATATTTTAATAAATACGGCCGGGAGGGTAACTCCCTCCCGCCTTCCAAAAGTTCAGAACTGCGTCCGTCTTCCCATCCTTGGGGATTGTGTTGGGAGGGGGTGATAGGCATCCCTGCCATATTGTGCTCAGACTCTCTTGGTCCCTTTCTTTCAGACAATCACACTTGAGCGCACCGCACAGCGGATCCTAGCGCTGTCAGCGGAGCCCAGGCACCAAAACCAATCTAGATCGCCATTGTGGGCGAGGCAAGAGGCCACGCCCACTCCGAGGCCACGCCCCCGCCCCACCGGTATAAAAACACTGACTGATATTGTATTCGCTGGAACCTGTTACCTCCTGAGGCGGAAGCCGGGAGCACCTTGATCCTCATTTTTAAAATACTTTCACTTGTGTCACGTATAATTTCTGTGTATTTTAGACTTCACGCTGCTTCCTGGCAGCTCAAAGACTCACTGTGTGCACTTGAGCGCACCGCACAGCGGATCCTAGCGCTGTCAGCGGAGCCCAGGCACCAAAACTAATCTAGATCGCCATTGTCGGCGAGGCAAGAGGCCACGCCCACTCCGAGGCCACACCCCCGCCCCCTTTCTGGCTTGAAATTATGTGCATCCACCGTACGCGCAGCGGACGGGCGCAGCGGGTGCGCCGTTTGCGCGCCGAAGGCGCGCCTAAGGCAAGCCCGTCTTCGCCCGTCCTCGCCAAGTCCTCGCCTCTTGCCAGACCCCCTGCACAAAAGTCAGAGGTAGCATACGTATATAACAGGAACCTACTTTGGTCACTCAACCCAGGCCCAAGATGTGACAATTTAGAGGGATGCATTGGACGAACCGCTCTTCAATGCAAGAGCTGCAATCTGGTTATACCTGAGTCACGTTTACTGAGCCACAAAGCTACCAGAAGGAACCAAGCTTCACTTACCATCTCTCAGCTCAATGTCAGATCCCTGGTCAAACACCATGCGGAGGTAAGAACGCTTTTAATAGACGAGAACCCAGACATTATGTTTCTGTGTGAAACCTGGCTTAGAGATGATCTAACCAGCATCCCCAATCTAGCGCTACCGGATGGGTTCTCCATGACCTTCATTATTAGGGACTCGAGAGGAGGTGGCATTGCCGCCATCTATAGAACTTCCTTTACCTGCTCTTTCCAAAAGGAAAACATTACTGCCAGTGAATGCGCACGCTTCAAAATATCCACGAGCCCTCGCTGCTCTCTTTCGGGCCTTTTTATCTACAGACCCCCGGGGCCCTCCTCGAAATTCATAGAGGAGTTCCTTGAGACAGCTCATGCACTGATCACTAGCTCTGCTAACTTTACTATCCTAGGGGACCTTAATCTCCACCTAGACGACACCTCGGACGCTAATATCAGCAATTTTTTAGCGGACTTATCAGCCCTGCAGCTGACCCCTCTCGTACAAACCCCCACGCATGTCGCTGGTCACATACTTGACCCGGTGTTCACCAATATCCCAGAAGCCAGAGCTGACGACCCCAAACCCATGGCCTGGACCGACCACTCTCTGGTCACTTTTTCAATCCCGATCGCCTCCCCTCCCGTTAAAATGGCTCCCACCTCATGCCTGAAACGGCCCTGGCACAAACTCCAAAAAATAGACCTCGCTGCTAGCCTAGGGGAACCTAACTTGGAGGGTACAAACGACATTGAAACGTCGTATGCGACCTTCCAGGACTGGATCACCAAGGGACTGGATGCTATTATACCGGCCAAGTGGACTAAAGGACGTAACACCCCCTCCAACCCTTGGTACGATGAGGAAAGAATGTAAGAAAGCGGAACGACACTGGAGAAAAGACTACAAGCACGAGGACAAAAACGCATACCTGGTCGTGCTCAAAGCATACCACAAAGCCATACGCACAGCCGGTGCAGCCTTCTACGCTAACGAGATCAAAGCAAGCCCCAACCCCACGAAAACTATCTTCAAAATCGTCCAAAAACTTCAAAACGGCGACAAGCCTGCCTCTCACATTACTTCCACTCAGCAGTGTGAAGATCTAGCCACCTTCTTCACTGAAAAGGTGAGGAAGATCTACAATTCCTTCACCCACAACCCTCCAGAGGACATCAATTCCCCCAACGCCACTTTCGAGGGCTCCAGGCTCACCTGCCTGCCAGCTATCTCTCGCGAGGAACTAACCAAACTCTGCAGGAAGGTGAAATCCGGTGCCCCGGCAGATCCTATGAGACCAGTCCATTTTCTCGGAGCCTTGGACTTCTTCCTTCCATCTTTGACCTCACTCCTCAATCTCTCATTCGCCACGGCCACAGTACCCATCTGCTGGAAACAGGCCTGGGTCCCTCCTATTATAAAGAAACCCACCCTAGACCCCTCCAAACCGGAGAACTACCGGCCCGTCTCATTGCTCCCATGGGTGGCGAAACTAGCGGAGGCCCACGCGAACAAAGTACTCAATGACCACATGGCGGAAAATAACATCCTGGACCCTTCCCAACATGGGTTCAGGCCGGGCCATAGTACGGAATCCGCTCTCCTTACCTCCACGGAACATTTGCGGAAAATCATGGACACCGGTAAAAGTGCCGCGCTGATACTGCTCGATCTCAGCGCGGCCTTTGATACGGTCTCCCATGACATCCTTCTAAAACGCCTGGAAAACATCGGGATCGTAGACTCGGCACTGGAATGGTTCCGGTCGTTTCTCACGAATAGGTCCTTCCGGGTGTCAGCCCCTCCTTTCATCTCCCAACCTCAAGACATAGGACAAGGAGTCCTACAGGGCTCTGCCCTCAGTCCATCCCTTTTTAATCTTTATATGCAACCTCTGGCGGAAGTTGCCAAAAAGTGGGATCTCACAATGGTGTCGTACGCCGACGACACACAGTTGGTCATCAGCCTTAACGAGGCGCCCTCCCCCGATGCCACTAGATTCAGGGATGGACTGACCGCCGTCGCCAATTGGATGACGGCAAATTGCCTTCAACTTAATGGAGGTAAAACCGAGGTGCTGCTCTTGGGCAAGAACCCCAACAGCTGGAGTGACCTCTGGTGGCCCTGCTCACTGGGTCCAGCCCCTCCCCCAAAAACTCTGGCAAAAAACCTAGGAGTTTGGCTGGACTCTGCACTGAATTTCCAGTCCCACACCAAAAAAGTTGCAGCGACTTGTATCGGATTACTGAGAAGCCTCAATCCCATTCTAGGCTTCTTCGACCCCAAAACGCGGCAACTCATTGTACAATCGACCATCCTTGCCCGGCTGGACTACGCGAGTGTCCTGCTGCTAGGAGCTAACAAAGCTGAAATCAAGAGATTCCAACGGATACAGAATTCTGCTGCCAGGGCAATAGTAGGCCTGCCTAGAAGGTGCTCCGCGAGAGCTACCATTCACAGACTGCACTGGCTGCCCGTGGAAGCCCGCATCCAATTCAAGGCCCTCATCTTTGCCTTTAAAATTCTGAAAACCGAGGGACCCGAGCTCCTGCGCCCGCTGTTAACGCCCTACAACCCCCAACGCAACCTCCGCTCTAGAGGGCAACATCTAGTCTTGGTCCCCCACACAAAGTTCTGTCGCATCGGAGGACGTTCATTCAGACGGCTAGGGGCTAAGTTATGGAACTCCCTTCCCCTCCACATCCGTTGCATCGACAACCTATCAGCTTTCCGTAAAGCTATTAAAACTCATCTCTTCCCCCCCCTGTAGGTCTCCTTCTTTTCCTTTTTCAGCTGGTTATGATATGGTTCTAGCGCCGGGACGCCCCGTTGCTGGGGCAGCTGTTGCGCTTTACAAAATACATAACATAACATAACATAACATAACATAACACGTATGGAGTGGGAGTACAGGTAATACAGATACACCCTCCCTAACTCAGCTCAAGTAAATATACAAACAGTATCTGTTCCCTGATCCTGGTTTGAAACACAACATAATTTCTTTGATCTACAGTGTTCTTTGGTCTCAGGTATTTTTTCTAAAAAAGGACAAGCATCCTCACCCACCAAGGTGCATTATATACACGACCGTTGTGTATCCTGGATTTTTAGCTGCAACTGGGAAGCACCTTTAAGATCAATTAGTCTCTCAGAACACCATTTTTAATGTATTGGGTACCCCATTTACCTATAGAACTGCCATACAAATTATTTTCACAAAAATCTAACCCTCAAAAGAGCTCCAGGGGAGCTCATTACAGCTGCCAAGTATTGTCTCTGAGATGAGGCGTGGCCCATGGTGAAGCATGCCGCTCCAGGGACGAGGGCCTGGATGACACCATTAAAAAATGATTTCGTTGACTTGTTCACTGGTATATTATTCAGGGTCACCCGGGCAAGACTCTCTGCAGAACTGAGCTGGCTCTCTCAGGGGTCCGCCTGAAGGCTGGGGCCCTGGGCTGGAGGCCACTTTGCCCATGCCTTAAAACGTCTCTGAGTGAAACACCAGCACTTGATAGGTAAGGTAATAGAAACAACCAGAAGTATGGACAGTCTTTAGTTTCTCCTTACATGTGAGACAAACACCAATGATTACAAGATCAGAGTGTAATAGAGACAAATCAGATACCCTTCATGATGTTTCTGTGTTGTGTCTCTTAATAGGCAAGTTTAATTGAGCTTGTTGGCTCCTACTAGTAGACAGGGGCATTGAAAAACCTTTTGTAAACAAAATAAAGTGTTAGGTGGATCATAGTTCCGAAAAGCTCAGGAAAGGGCCTTAGATAGATTAGATGTCCTTGTTATACTGATAGTGCCTTTTGATTAGATAGGATCTGAGTATTAGTAATATTGATAGACTTAATTTGCCCAGTAAACATGGCAATCAAGATGCTGTCCCGGGGAATAAGGCTAGCATAGTTAAAACTTGGTAACGTGCCATCAAAAGTAATACAAGATGGCACGCCATGAGAATTTTTGCCTTATAACCTGCCATCAGATGTACTACAAAGATGACAAGTCATGAAAGTTACTCTCAGATAGCATCCAAGTAGCTGGGTATTCTGTAACAGACGACAACCGTACTAATGAAAGAGAATTATGGAGTAGGTATCTCACTAAAGATGATTTCATTTGGTCTTGTGTTATTCTAAGAAAATATTTGAAGGGTTATACTTTGTTTTTTATCTAGGAGAAGTTTCAGAGTTATCTAGAGTCTTTGAAGGAGAAGTTGGAAGATGTTCATAAACTACAGCACAAAGAAGAGCTGAAAGAAGCAAAGTTTGAGGTAAGACTTCATTATTTAAGATATATGAAGAAAGGACTGCAAACATACTTTTTCTTTGCACATTGTACAGTCACCAGTTTGACTACAGTATGGACAAAAGCTTTAAATGACCACTTCCACTCCACATACTTGTCTCTTTTTGAAATCCGCAAGAACCGGAAAACTTAGCTCTTCGAATAAGTCTCCTTTAGCCCATGGTTAGCCTCAATCACCTGTGATGCACCAGTATACCCTCATGGGTGATAGGTAAGGTAAGGTAAAGTTTATTGTTCAGTTAATTAAAACCTTAACAATTTTGCTGTTTGTGACATCCGAAATTAAAAACTGAAATTTAAAATCATTCATCAATTCAGTGTATCAACAATAAGACATAATACACATTTAAAATCTACTGATAGTGATAAGAACTCTCTAAAAACCAATGAATAGGTGCTAGAACATATGCACTGCTATTTTGTACAAGACGGGCAGACATAAACCAGAAATTAACAGGTGTCAAAGTTAGTAGCTTCATTTACGGCAAAGAGTTTGTTTGTAATTAAGGTTTGCCCTTTGTATGGAATATGGTTTGAGGGCTCTTAATGGGAGGACTAGCTCGGATAAAGGGGGTGCACACACTTACAACAGACCTAACCACACATCAAGAATTGATTATATCTTACTTGATGTGTGCTTATGGAATTCAGTTAAGGATATGGAAATAGTCCCCTCAGTTGAAAGCGACCACAATCTGCTGTCCTTTACCCTAACCGCCTGGTGGTCTGTCAGCGGTGAGGGTCCCATATCTAGACCCATAATCGACCTAGGTGACTCGGAGGTTACTCCTTGCGGCAGGCGCCTGAAGTGGTCAAAACTTCTTTTGTCTTCCGAAAAACTTGAGGCTGTGTCCCAATTGTTGGTCTTAGCCAAACATAACTTAGGCATAGTTGAAGGGGGCCGGGGGGAGGTATGCGAAGTATTTTGCGACCTAACCGGGGCCTTGACAAACCTGTTCACTGTGCGCCAAAGAAACTCGGGGCCAAAAGAAAGGGCCATTAAAAGTGACGGGTGGTACACCAGTAACTGCAGGGAGGCGAAAAAAAATCTTGTCGAGGCAGTAAAAGCAAAATCCCCAGTTGGAACAAGGGAGGCGAGGAAGGCCTACTCCAAGGCTATTCAGACAGCAAAGAAGGAATGGGAGTAGACATTTTGGGCTGATTTGTTGGCTGCTACTAAAGGTAAAGATGCCAGGGAGTTCTGGAGATTGATTGGCTCCCGTAGAAGACCCGATGATACCCTGAGGACTTGTACTATTCCACCCCAGAGCTGGTCTCATCATTTTGGGGGTCTATACTCAGCAATTGAAGGTCCCCTAAACGACCCAGCTGCTTTCCCCTTTTCTATGGAACCAAATGCCCTTACCCTATTTACACCACGGGAGGTTGAGAATGCCATCAAGTCTGTGGTCCCATTGAAAGCTGCAGGCCCGGATGGGCTCCCACGGGACTTACTACGGGCCTATCCATCTGACTGGGGTCTTATGATCTCGGCCCTCTTGAATGCCATCTTAGAGGGTGGCCCGATCCCAGAGTCATGGAGGGGGGCAGTGTTGGTTCCCATTTATAAAAAGGGAAGTAGAGTCATACCAGGAAACTATAGGCCAATAAGCCTGATTGACTCTTCACAAAAAGTAGCAGGAAAAGTGATCCTGGGGAGAATCTTACATTGGGTGGATGAGAACCAAGTCCTATCGGACTTTCAAGCAGGCTTTCGCTCAGGCACAGGGACAATTGAGCAAGTCTTTCGGCTCACACTCTTGCATTGGAAGATCGTGGAACTGGGCAAGGGCAGTCTTTATTTGGCCTTTATTGATCTGAAGACTGCCTTCGACCTAGTTCCCAGGGAGGAACTTTGGAGGGTTCTACATGGTCTGGGCTTGCCCCCGTACATCCTCTATCTCCTCACCAAACTCCATACCAACAATTTTTCCCAGGTCCGCTGGGGGAGAAATGGGGAGACAACAGACAGAATTCCGGTTTGTAGGGGTGTCAGACAGGGTTGCGTGTTAGCTCCCACACTTTTTTCTCTATATGTAAATGGTGTGGTGGAGCACCTGCTTCAGGTACCTGCGGACGCACCCTGTCTGGGGGGCGAACGGATTCCAACATTGTTGTTCGCGGACGACACCCTCCTCATTTCTAAAACCCCACAGGGGCTCCAGAAACTGCTGACCCGTTTTCAGGATTTTTGTGTTGCCAGAGGGTTGGTGATAAACGTAGAAAAAACGAAATATTTGATACTACGCCCACCTAAGAAATTGGGTTGCCCTCCAATTTTGAATTCGGTCCCTCTGGAGAAAGTATCCGAATTCGATTACTTGGGCTTACGTTTGAACGACAAGATGAACTGGTCTTCCCACATTCACAAGATGGTCCTTTGTCATAAAAGGGTGGGGGGTGCCCTACTAAAGGAATATCACACATCTTCCAGATCCTCAGTGGCACCCGCAGTTGAGATCTACAGGGCAAAGGGGGTCACCTCTGCCCTGTATGGTGCGGAGCTATGGGGGTATTGTAATGTGGACTTAATATCCAAGGCGGAAAATAAATTCCTAAAGGACCTCTTAGCCCTCCCCATGAGCACTCCCACAGTTCCGGTGCTTTTGGACTTGGGCTGTAAAAGCATCAAAGATCAGGCCCGTCTCCGCCCGTTGCTCTTATGGTCCCGCATATGGAGGGTTTCGGAACTAAAATCTTACGCCAAAGGCCTATCAGAAGTAATGGACATGGGGGGCTGGAACAAGATCAAGTGGCTGAGGGACACAAAAAATCTTTTGGGGGAATTGGGCCTGGGTCATTGCTGGTCTACAAAATCTGCTCCCCCAAAGGAGGTCCTCAAAAAACTTTATTGGGACTGGGTTTTTTGTCAGCAGAGCACGAACCCCAACCACTGTAATTCTACAACGGCGTTCCTCAGAATAAAGGATGTGGCACTATACGAACCCTATATGGACTTTATCACTATGCCACTGGATAGGACACTTTATTTTAAATTCAGAGTTGGCACTCTTCCAATAGGAGCAACTGTATCAAAGTGGAGGTCCCACGCTCATCTATCCCCCTTCTGTGCATGTTGCCCAGCCAGGCCTGAGACAGTGGCCCATCTGCTGTTCGAGTGTCCGGACTATATATACCCAAGGAGATTCTGGTTGAAACCCCTTTTTTTACGCCTTGGAACACGTTCACATTCGGTGGCCTTTCGGATTTTACAGACTGACACTTCCCCCCTTATATTTTGTGGGGTCTCCAAATTTTTAAAATGTTGTTGGTTGATTCGTTCCAAAAGACTGTCCATATCTGTTTAATTCTCTTTTAGCTAATTTAACTTAGGGGGTCCCCTAAAGTTTTATCTTTTTTTTAAATGTATGACATATTTTTACTTTTGAAACGTTGATTTTATACATGAATGTGATGCTTGTAAGATATCTTGTATATCGAATAAAGCTTTCAACCAATTAAGGTTTGAAGTCTTTACGTCCGAGCTGGTCATGACCACTTGCTGGCTGCTTTAAATGCCGATCTCAAGCCTTCTAAGAGTGGACACTCTCAATTCAGCATTGCCTTAACTGCCTGGTCGTGTATGAGGAGGACCTTAACCAGTTTGCAATTTATCTGGGGGTCCATTGAATCTAGCCCTTTGATTATAGCTGTCCGGCAAGTACATGTTCCTCTGTCTAGAAAAGCTTTTTTAGGTTTTGCCTCGCCAAAGATGCGCTCTGCGCATCTTTTCGGCGCAGGCGAAAACCTGATGAGAACTGTAGTGTGGCTTGGTTCGGCCCTCGTCATTGATTGGCTGGCTCCGTAAACGGAGCCTTGCCATTGGACGAGGGGCCTGTCCGTCAATGCCGGACCAGACACGGGGGCGTTCCCGACATTCTTTGGCTTTTGCCGACGTCACGGGACGCCGGGAACGCCCCCGTGTCTGGTCCGGCATTGCCGGCACTACTGCGTCTCTTCTCCCCCGTTTCCCGCCCCGTGACTGGCCGGCCGGCCAATCCTAGCGCGGCCGGCCGGAAGTGCCCGCCCCCCGCAGAAGAAGGAAGACGGCAAGCAGTATGGCGGAGGTTATGTGATCTGTAAACTCGGCAGTGTTCTCGGATAAATACGAACTAGAGGAGAGGTTCGAGAGCCTCCGTGAATTCTTCAGAGACAAGTGCAGACATTTGTTGGTTCGGCAGAGTGAGCTAGAAAGATCTGTAGACATGCTGGTGAGAGAGGTACTGAGGCTTGGCGAGGTCTGAGGAGAGAGGTGCAGAGGTATCTAAACGGCAGAATCGAGTTATTAAGCGTTACGCACAACAGGTGTTATGATCAATAAAGTGCCATTCATCACCGACAACCCGTGCATCTCGTGCACCTGCCAGGTAAGAGCCTCTCGGCCTGTCTCCGAAGGGGGGGAGGGGGGGGGGAGTCTGTCTTTTCTGTTCATGCGTTTATACTACAGCCAAACCTCAGCAAGGTGTGAGGTCAGGACGCCAGTCACACACAGCCCAGTGGCGGGTTCACGCTGAGGAAGCGCGTGACGGTAGCTGGGAAGGCGCGAGGCAGGTGCACCTGCACCGAATACTGCTCGTGCCGTGGAGCGCGCCTTTTAGTGTTTGAGCATGCGCAGCGGCAGGGTGTCTGCAGGTGCAGCGAAGGGCACCCGAAGCTATGTACGCGGCAGAGATTCACTGCACGACGTTAGGTAGAGAACGCACATTTGTGGCGTGTTTGTGTAACTGTGAGTGCTGGTGTGCACAGGGGTATTTGTGTCTTTGTGTGTTTGCCGGCGTGTATGTGCCTGAGTATTGGCTGTGTCCACATGTTGGTTTTTAGTGTGTGAGTTCGCGTGTTCCGGTCTCTGTGTGCCATGCCCCTGAGTTTACGTGTATTTTTAAGTCGGTGTATGCACCTGTTTGCGTGACTGTGTGCAGAGGGGTATCTGTATCAGTCGGAGAGTGTGTGACTCTGTATTCAACTGAGTGCGAGTGAGGGCTTTTTGTGTGTGGGATTGGGTATTGCGGTGTCTGTATGCCACTTACCTTATTTTCGGTGCATTTTATGTCGGTGTGTTTGTGTGTGACAGCGTGAGTCTGTGTATTCTTCGAGGGCGAGTCGGTGTGGTTCGTCCGGGTGTCCCGTGCGCGTGTATATGTTTGGGGCAGCGTCTGTTTGTGAGTGTGTCTGGATTGCTCTTTGTGTGCAGGTGTCGGTGCACCTGTCCTGTGTGCACTTCTGTCTGCATGCCTCTTTGTATATGTGGTGTATTTTTTGTGCCGTTCCCTCGCCTCTCTCCCTCCCCCACACTTCCAGTTATCAAACACTCGAAGTTTTACAGCTGAAAGCGAAAACTGTGCACCCATTGTTTCGTTTCAAATGTGATGCCCTTGACCGTCCAACTAGCTACAGCAACAATGTGACGCCACAGTGTGACAGCTCCCTGCTTGTAGTGATGTTGTAGTACAATAACCCAGACACACGCCTTTAAACTGCAGCACAACCCTCTTTAATTACCATCTGCTCTAGCAATCTTTCCTTTTGCAACAGGAAGTACACAACTTAATGTAAGCCCGAAACTGCTGTCATTCTTTCCTAAATCTGCTGTAATTTTTTTTCTGAGTAACATGCAATGCTGCTTTCATGGAAGAAACGCTGTTCGCTTCGGAGCGAACAGATCTGGGTGCAGCGTTTGTTTAATATTACCCCAGTCACCCAGCCATGATAGTAAGGACTGCATATTCGTCCTAATTGTAGACTTTGTTGTGCCCATGGAAGGCATGCGTATTTATTCTGGGATTTAACATTGCATTGTAAAGTTTCTTATTTGATCAGTTCTGGTGTATATTCTGGGTTAAAACTTTGGCTGGGTCATTTTGGTGTGCTCAAAATTTGATTGCTTCCCAGGAGTGATTCTCGGATTTTAGATTTGGTGCGTGGATGCTTAGAGTGGGTAGAACAAGGTGTGTGGCTGGTCTCGGTGAGGGCTGCTACGCCTACGTCTTAGGTGTGGAGAGTTGGTGTGCGAATGCGCAGCGTGGAGGCCCACTCTGCAGGGGAGCTCAGGGTGACTGGTTTTACAGGGATGAACTGGGGCAGGGGTGAGACCCTCCAGGTCTTTGTTTGAGATGCTCATTCTATTTCTCTTTCATCCAGTCCAGTCTTGTTCTTTGCATTCTCGGGCTTATAATGAGAAAATCAGTTACAAGACCCAGAATACAAATAAAATAACTTAGTTAAAATGAACCACTTACACGAGGCAGAAGGGACCTTGAGCGATCTGGTTTTGCAGATTGCTGCTCAGTTTGGTGCAAGGTAGGTAAGGGGAGCAGAATCTTGGCAGTTCGACAGGAGTGTCAGGGAGGACACTGGAAGGAGGAAGGTCTTTGGATGACTCGGCAGAAAACTTTAGCATGACCATGTGAAACCATTCCATAGGAATGTCATTCATTTAATTGAGTTTTGTGCAAAGTGCACTTGTTACACAGTGCATCAGTGTATATCGAACCATCCTTTGTAATGGTTTCTACAAGGCATGACACGCTTGTTAATTCTGCTGTGGTCTCCTCTCAGGCTGCCTCTATCCTGTGCCCACCATGTGCTGACTGACTTGTTTCCATCCCCCTCCCCTGCACACGTATTGCTTTGTAGATTGCCCGCGAGGCAGAAGCTGCCATCTTTCACCGTCAGCTGTTTGAGGAACTCCGGCGGGTATCACCCCTAACTTGTGACCCAACTGAAGCAACTGCTGTTGGAGCTGTGGAGGCCTCCTTCAAATGCTCCAGTGGAGCCATTATCGTCCTCACCAAGTCTGGAAGGTAGGAGATCGAAGGTCATATTGTGGTCAAGCTGTTGGAGGTCACAAATCGGGTGTGGGATGGAAAGCAAATGTTAAGTCAGCTGCCTTTTGATCCGGGGGGACTGGAAAGCTTTTCTTAATATATTGAAATGTTTTTTTCTTCCTGTGAGGGATATGGTCTAAGACACAAGTGCGTGCTCTTGCTTGGACTCCTTGCCTTTCCAACATTGCTGGGTCTGACGTTGATATTTTAAGTGGGTATTCTTAGCCTAGTGTAGCTGGCTACTTTCCCCACTTCTTCAAGCTCCTGACATAGTCTCTAGTTTCTGCGCTGAGCTTTCATACTGATACTTATACTTATGCGGTTTCTGGCATGCCTCTTCCTTTTTCAATTGCAGAATGTTTTTAGTGCTAAATCTGTATTTGAAGTCATTACACTTGAGGTGGTGGGATAGATTAATGGTCCTTATATTTACCGAATCATTGGTGTAACCACCCTCCACCAAAATGTCATCTCCCCTTCCTATGAAATCTTAATTCTCTTCAATCAAAACCTTATTATTCCAAGGTAACTTAATTACCGTTTCTGATTAACAGAAAAATGTTGCAGGCCTGTAAGTGCTGTTCTGCAGCACTGGTATCCTTCATAGATTCTCATGCGTCTCACCTCCTTCGCCTTTGTGCCCCTGTTGCCTGCTTGTGCCTCTGTGTGCCCCTGTTGCCTGCTTGTGCCTCTGTGTGCCCCTGTTGCCTGCTTGTGCCTCCGTGTCCCCCTGTTGCCTGCTTGTGCTGTGTGGGTGTGTGTGGAGGGCTCTGTGTGGCTGTGTGTGTAGGAAGCTTTGTGTGGCTGTGTGTGTGGGGGGCTCTGTGTAGCTGTGTGTGTGGGGGGCTCTGTGTGTGTGGGGGGCTCTAAGTGGCTGTGTGTGGGGGGCTCTGTGTGGGGGTGTGTGTGGGGGGCCTCTGTGTGTGTTTGTGTGTCATTTGCGATAGATAAAGCTAGTGGCATTGTAAATGACAATGCCATTTATTTATGTTAAAAAAACATAAATAAAAATAATGTCAAGAGCAATGCCAATAGCTCTAACTTTAACAAAGGCAAAACCATTGCATTGTAAATGCTTGTTTAATAAGGTGACTCGCGCTGAATGTAGTTTCTTGCAGATGCATATCAGGTGGATAAGATCTTCTTTAGGGCACCAACACAGGCAACATATTTTTGATTCAATGTTTTTCTACCTAGGGGCGTCTGCCAGTGAGGGATATTTTCCAAAGCGCAAGGCCATTAGCTGTTTTTTAAAGTGGACTGAAAGCTAAGCTAAGCTAAGTAAGCTGCCGGCTTTGTAGTTAAGTACTGTCCACGAGTGGGATCTCTGGCTAAAAATGCATTTGTCTAGTACAAGAGAATGAAATGTTGCAGCTTTGTTAATTGTTGACCTAAATGTTGAAAAGAACAAGTTCTTTTTCCAGAGCACTAAAGTGCAAATTGATGTGCAAATAGCGCATATATGATGACTTAGGCCCTTTCTCTAGCTCTTGCCACAGAGCCGCGTTTAGTCTTGAGTCCGACTAATTGTGTTTATGCGGTACCAAACTTTAATTGCTGAATATAATCTGCCCGCTGTCTCTTTCAGTAAGCCAAATCCCAGACGCAGTTGTGCTGGAGACGTCATTGGAAGCTGAAAGACTGTTTTAAAGATGCTAGTCGTTAGATTGTTAAGAAGAGTTGCATCTTTTCCTTGCAGGGCTACGCTGGTGTATGTTAAAGTTGGAAGTGTTTTCGCCGATATGGTTTAAATAGGGGGGCCTCCTCCTTGCCACTGTCTTGTAGCCAAAAGATAGTGCACTAGCCCGTTGAGCAATGTCATTTTTCTGCTCTCTATAATTTAGTTTACTGTCGCTATAGAATCCCAGGTATTTGTAGCTCAACACATTCTCCAAGGTGTTATTCAAATTTAGATAGCATAACATAACGCATATGAGGATTTTACTCACTCTGAATTGCAACTTTCATGTGTACTTCCCTAGGATATAAAACCATAAAATCACAAAAGGTACTGAGTGCCATCATTTTTTGTTTGGATGGTTTGTGACGGTGCCCAACTCAACAAATATCCTGTTATCACATGTTAGAGAATTTGTACAGTGACTTCATGTGTGATGTCCCACTGAACCCCATTCCTAGACAACTGACGCTTGTCTAGGATGTGTGTCTTATTGAGTGTGGGTTCATCATAAAACAAAGATGGAATACATGCAGTGTTCTTCTTACTCAGTGGGTTAGTAATCAAGATATCTTTCCACACTGCCTCATGTTCTTTCAGTGAAGAATTCTTTTCAGTCTACAAACTCAACCAAATAAGAAGGTGAGAGAGAAATACTCCTTTGGGTGAAGGCCTAGCCCACTATATAGTATATGAGTGTTAATAACAATTTACATTTTGGATGCTTCAGTGCATCTACAGTGACAGCCAGTACATAATTTATGGTGTCCATGTCAAGCCAATAGTTTTTCTTGACCTGGCATATTTAAGACAGTGATGTGGAGCTGGGAATCCTTTGCTATCTCCACCGTCTATGGATTGGTCTAGGGATTGGTATTCATCCTCGGTGCCTTGCATCCTGCTGACTTCCTCCAAGAGCCTGGCATACCCATTTAGAGCTGGTGAAGCGCAAGAGAGGGTGTCTGTGTTGGTGCTCATGAGTGTATCTGAGTGTTTCCAAAGACTACATTTATACGCCCGAGTGGTTAGCCGGACTCACCTTTGTATAGGCTGAGGTCAGATGGTTGTTATCGCAGTCATTGTGGTGCTGCTGTGCACTGATTGCAATAATTGTTCTTTTTCACTGTCTTTGTACCATGCATTGTATTTTTAAGAGTTGTTATGTGCTTTGTGTATAGGTACACCTTTGACAATGGCACAGTTTTGGTATGTGATAACTTTGCATGCGGAAAAACTGCTGATTATCACCAGACCCATGTGCTAACAGTTTCACAGCATGGCAAGGAACAATGGCAATTGTGGAATATATTCAGTAGATAATGTTTTTTTTTATCTATTACAATATTGTCTGTGTCTGTCATTTGAGAATACTTGGGTAGTTTGAGTATGCGCCAAGTCAACAGGGATTTTGTAAAAAATGCTTTGCTGTGTTAAATATTAGCTCTAACAAAGGTGGGGGGGCTTGGTTTGGACGCCGATGGCGGAGGCGGCGTGAGCGGCGAGCTCCATCCCTGATCCCGCCGTTAATCCTGAAAGACTACCTGGGCAATGGTGGTAAAGGACGCAACGGCGTCAGACGGTGGCCGGAGGCTTTTGTGCCCACCAGGAAGTGATTTTGCGCCCCCGGGAGCCCCTGGCTGGGTGTTAAAATCAGTGGCTGCTTCGAGAGGAGAGGCTGCAAGATGGCGGCCGGACCCGAACAAGGGAGCGAGTCCCGGACCCCTCGGGATTAAGGTGTAGGGGCGCGCCCCTGTGCACGGACAGCTGCGGAAGTGCGGTTGGCCTATTGCAGCCCAGCACGGACATCGGAGGCGATTGCGAGCACAGGTGGACTAGGAAACGGCCTGAAGGGGTGCTGCCGAGAGAACGAAGCAGCCAAAATGGCGCCCGCTGCGGTGACAGCATTGCTGTAGGAGCCCAACTCTGCAGGGACAGTGCAGTACGGAGCGGACCGGGTGAGGGGCACGAAGTGAGCGGAGGGGCTGCCACGTGAGAGCAGAGGACCAGGACAGGTACAAAGACGCGAGGGCCTCGGCACTGCAGTGCGGACACTGGTGGCGCGGTGTATCTGCATGGGCTCAGCAACGGAGGTGTGGAGATCGTGGGGAATAAAGATGGCGGAGCTGAAATAGGAGTGCCCAAGAACGGAACAACTGGAGCTGTGGTCGTTGAGGCTCCCTTACTGGGGCCGCCGGTGAGTGCGGTGCTGCGGGCCTGTTCTTGGCGCTGCAGAGGTGGGGGCAGGCTCGCGGCGCTGAGCAGCCGGGGGCTATGGAGAGCTAGCGGTGCAGAGGGCAACATGCGCAATGGTGAAGCCTGAATGCGGCAGCGGCTGGCACTGAGGAGCAGACTCCATATAAGTGGACAAATAGGAGCACTGGAGTGTGGAGGGGGACGGCCTATGACCGACGGGGGTCCAACGAGACCACGGACCGAAGGTGGGGATGCAGCTCTGATTGAGGAGTGCCAGAGTGTGCCTTCTTGGGAGAGCCGGAAGAGCTGGACAGGGAAGGGAGTGGTGGCTGCGACGGGCGGTGGCTGAGAGAGTGGTACCGGACCCGGGACGAACCATAAGCATACTCGGAGCTACGTGGCTGGAAGCCCTGAAGTGTACTGAGGAGAGGTGGTGGACAACGCTGCTTTTGGGGAAAGTCGGAGGAGGGGCAGCTATAGCGAGTTACTTTGAACATTGTGGATCCCCAGTAGGCTGTGCTGCTCTAGGTCCGGCTCTTCATTCAGAGAGTACCCAGCAAGGGCCGATCACGCAGATCAAGATCGGGGAGTCGAAGACAGGGGCTGCGCACAGTTTAAGACATGAAGCCCAAAGGCAGAAAGGAGGAGGATGTGGACCCCGCGGGGGCCCACGGTGACGGAGACGTCGGTGAGACGTCGTCATCGGAACAGAGGTTAAACAAATGGTTTGATCAGATCCTAGACGCAACAAAGGACTCCCTCCATCGGGACATAACTCAGGTTGCGACGGGGCTGGGGCTGTTAAGGGCAGATCATTCGAAATTAGCGGATAGGGTCAAAGACTCCGAACTGCTTCTACAAGACCTCAAACCAGCAGCTGTCACAGTAGAACGTAAACTGGAAGATGCACTGAGGCGACTAGAGACCCTGGAAAAGAAGGCCGAAGACGCGGAAAGTCGGAATCGGCGCAACAACGTCCGGGTGGTGGGTCTGCCAGAACGGATTGAGGGGACGGACATGTTAGCATATATGGTGACCTGGTTTAAGACTACAGTGGCCCCAACGGGTCTGTCACCTTTCTTTACACTCGAGAGAGCACATAGGGTCCCAGCCAAGCCGCCTGCGCCGGGCCGCCCTCCCCGCCCGGTGGTGGCTAGAGTACTCCATTATAAAGATAGGGACCTATTAATCCAAAATGCACGCTCGGCAGGGCTTTTCCAAGTAGACAACAGTGCTGTGACGATCTTCCCGGACTACTCCCAGGAGATACAAAGGCGTAGGGCCTCATACTTGGCTGTTAAGAAAGAGCTTAGGGCAGAAGGCATACAGTACTCATTGCTGTTTCCAGCTAAATTGAGGGTGATACTAGACGGAACGACACAGTTTTTCAAGACGCCGGAGGAAGCTTGGTCATGGCTCATGGCTTGAAAGGTACAGGGCTGGTACGGATCGTAGGACTATGGGAGAAGGCGGTATGCCCAAGCCGCCTCGGATGCGCCAGTCACAGCGTATTCGCAAGAAAAATAAACTACAAAAGGAGTTGCAGCGGGCGCAGATGGCGGCTGACAAGCAGGGAGCTCTGGAGGCCACAACCGCGATAACTGGTTTGCAGCAGGAGGACTCGGCCAAAGGGACAGACTCCGAAGGAGAGACGCTCTGGTTCAGAACTGTCAGACGACGAAAGCACCAAAGGGCCGGAGGTGACGCCCAGGTCGGCTGATGATCTGTAGGTTGCTTTTCACTGATTAAGGCCACGGCTGCCGAACTGAAACTAATGACATTGGGAGGCCTGGTAACAATTCTCAACTTTATCACTGTGCCTTATCATTGCGGGGTGTTGGGGGCGGGGGGCTGGCGCGGGAGCTGCCACCTATCGGGGCCGGACCACAACCCCTCTGCCCTTAAGGCAACCTGTAGTGGCTACTGCAGGATAGTACTGTGTTTTTTGGTATGGTAGTTTGGACGGGGACTGATAATGTGTTATTGGGATCTGTTCTGTGGGGGGGGGGGGGGGGTCATGGTAGTTTTTCAGGGTTTTTTATGTTTGGGGTTTGGCAGCGCTGGTGTGGGCACACGAACCATAAGGGAGGAGGTGGCCTGGGTAGGATGCAATGGGACCGTTACCTGAGTTGAAATGTATCACATGGAATGTGCGCGGATTACATACTATGTCGAGGCGTCACAAGGTACATGCATATTTATTGAGAAGGGGAGTACAAATAGCGTTGCTACAAGAGACGCATCTCACCAAACAGGAATGTGTTGCACTACAGAAGAGATGGAGGGGCCAGATGTTTGGCACCACTTACTCCGCGTTTGCCAGAGGGGTGCTAGTGTGGGTGCGAGTGGGGATTCCGTTCCAGGCCACAAATACTATGGTAGATCCTGGGGGTACATATGTGGCGGTAGCGGGGAGGCTGTACGATAGAGAGGTGGTACTTTGTAGCATCTACGCACCGAATGTGGAACAGCCCCGATTCTTTGACACCATATCTGGGAAATTAGCACATCTTCTGGTGGCGAGGTGATATTGGGTGGAGACTTTAACTCAATCACAGATGTGGCATTAGATAGATCACACCCCCCGTTGGGGGACTCCCAGGTTCGAAAGATAGCACAGAAGAGAGCGGAGTGGCAGAATGGATGGGGATTGACTGACATATGGAGAGTGCAACACCCTGAAGATAGGGATTACTCCTTCTTTTCTGCTCTTCATGAGCTACATGTCAGGATTGACGCCATACTGTGCACCCAATTGCTGGCGCCCCTGGCGACGCACTCAGAGTACTTGGCAAGGACAATATCTGATCATAACCCACAGTTGGTGTCCGTTAAATGGCAGCAGGTGAGGGCGGAAATTCTCACATGGCGACTAAACCCAGACACACTAGAAGATCAGGCCTTCAGAGAGGATATCCAAGGGGGTATTGAACAATATTTCACTATAAATAAGAATTCGACGTCTGCTAGAGGAACGGAGTGGAATGCTTTTAAAGTGGTGGTAAGAGGGTTATGCATCAGTGAATATAGGGGGGAAAGAACAGTGGTACTAACTGATCTCAGGAAAGCAGAGGAGGAGTTGAGGGAAGTTGAGAAGCTGAGACCGGAACAGAGGGAGTTGCAGGATCGGCTTCTGGCAGCTAGGGAGCATATGGCCATTGAGACAGAAAGGTTGCGTAGTTATGACTATAAGCAATATAGAGCAAAGGTGCATGCGGAGGGAGATATGGTAGGCACGCTCCTGGCGAGAATGATGAACCCAAGAGCAGGGGGATCCATAGTCCTGAGTATCCGATCGGAGTCTGGGGATGTGATCTATTCTCAGACTGAAATAGTCTCGCGCTTCTCAAGGTACTATACCACCTTATATCAGAGTCACTTGGAAGCGGAAACGCCTGATATTGAGGATTTTCTGGCGGGGATCACCCTCCCGCAGCTGGAGGAGGAGGAAGTCAAAGAACTAGGCCAGGCTATCACTATAGCTGAGATTAGGGGAGCGATCAAACACATGGCTAGAAACAAGACCTCGGGGGTAGATGGTCTCCCAATAGAATTCTATGTGACATACATCGACTCCCTGGCTCCCCAGCTGCAGGAGGTTTATAATGAGGCGATGGAATTGGGTAAACTACCTGAATCCATGAGGGTGGCGCTGGTCGTCCCCTTGTTGAAACCTGGGAGAGAGGGCAAGGACGTGACTTCCTATAGGCCGCTGTCTATGCTGACGGTGGACTACAAAATATTAAGTTGCATTCTAGCTACAAGGTTGCTGCCCCACATGACTGCCCTGGTTCATGCAGATCAGGCGGGGTTTATACCAACTAGGAACATCTCACATAATGTCCGGCGCTTGACAGGAGTATTAAGTGCTGACCTCGAGGAGGAGGCGACGCCAGCTGTACTATCAGTAGATATAGAAAAGGCGTTTGACAGCCTCGAATGGGAATATCTGGACAGGGTTTTGGAGAAATTCGGATTAGGCGAGGGATTCAGACGTTGGACCAAGCTATTGTACTCCTCCGCGGCTGCTAGGGTACGTCTGGGCTCGACCATATCGCCGGAATATCCGGTGCAAAGAGGTACGAGACAGTGCTGTTCGCTATCGCCACTGTTGTTCGCACTAGTGATAGAACCGTTGGCGGTCTGCGCCAGATCGGGGACAGCTTATAGCGGCTTGGTTTGCGGAGGACTTCAGCATTACATATCGTTATATACGGATGATTTGCTGCTGTTCCTAGCGGACACGACGGTTGCCCTGGAGGGGGCGGTGAGCATGCTGATGAACTTTGGGAGGCTATCGGGACTGCAGTGAATTGGAATAAGACATGTGTATTCCCATTGAGGGCAGATACGCCCCAGCCGCAACTGGCTGTTGGTTTGGTGTGGGAGCGCTCGTGCTTCACCTACCTGGGGGTTCAGATATTTCATAAACCAGAAGATATGCTGGAAGGAAATATAGGGCGCTGCATAAGGGCACTGAGGGGCAATATGGCATTCTCTGCAACGTTACCCCTCTCGGTGTTAGGGAGAGTTGCTCTGCTCAAGATGGTGGTTTTGCCGCGCCTACTTTATTACTTTCGTACACTCCCGATATGGGTACCACCTCGGTATTTTTGAGAACTGCGGACACATACCATTGATTTCTTATGGGGGACAGGACGGAGACGGATAGCACTGGACACGCTGTTACGGCCGAAAAAGGAGGGGGGACTAGCAGTGCCTAATTTCGAACTTTATTTTCTGGCGGCCCAGCTGCAGATCCTAACACAGAATGTAGCACGGGAATTTAGGGGCCCATAGGAAGCTCGCAGATCGGGGATACAGAGGCATGTCCTCTCTTACATAGTTATGCAACAGCACCTAGTGGTCCAGGATTTAACCTTGGAAGAGAAGACCCTGAGGATGTGCTGGAATAAGAGTCAAAACAGGGCGAATGTAGCACACCCGTATGCACCCGAAATCCCGCTGGGCATGCTAACTGCATTGCCACACGGAGGGGACTGGTCCCAACTGCTGGAATGGGAAGAGTTGGGGTTGCAAATGGTGGGCGACCTATATGCCGACGGTGAGTTGCTGTCATTTCAGGCGCTACAGGAGCAGTTTGGCCTTCCTGATGGAGGCTTCCTATTGCACATGGCTGTCACCAATGCGATGCGGAAACATTGGAGGAAGGGGCAATCAGAACCGCAGACCACAATGGCTTGCCAATATGTGGTAATGGAGGAGGGAACGGTCAAAGTGGTCACATGCCTGCATACGCGGATGCTGAATGAAGGTCTGGAACCTCTGACGGCTCTCAAACAGCAGTGGGAAGCGAGCATAGGGAAGCCCATACCGGACGCAACTTGGGGTTGCATCATGACAAGGACCTGGAAAGGATGCAGGAATGCACAATTTCAGCAGGTACACTTTTTTATGATTCATAGGGATTACCTAACCCCGGGAAAGATTGGGAAGTAGTTCCACGTGCAAGATGCAGCTTGTCCCAGATGCCTAGCGCCTGATGCAGAGTTGGAGCACATGATGTGGGAGTGTCCGAAACTAGGGTCATACTGGACTGAGGTGGGGACGCTTCTTAATGAAGTCACGGAGAGGCAAGTGGAATATAATATGGCGACTTGTTTGTTGCTGTGGATCCCTCACACCAGGAAGACCAAGTTAACTAGTAAATTCATTGATCTAGGCCTCATTTTGGCCCAGAAGGAAATCACCTGGCACTGGAAGTCGAGGGAGGGTCCCTCCAGCAAGAGGTGGGCGAACGAACTCCATAAATGGGCCCATAGTGAGAGGATGGTCAGATTGCGCCAGGCAGCTCGTACAGCTAACGAGAAGAGTTTGGAAGCAGCGCGTGCAAGGACAGACCTAGTGAGGGTGTTAAATGACAACCTATCCCCAGTAGAAGAATAAACCGAGAAAGGAAAGAGAATTGTTCCATGTGAGATGCAGGAGAATAGTTGAATCCAACAGGTCTCCTCCTTTTGAGATATTAGAAGAAAGAGCCGAAGCCCACACTATCTGCAGTTCGGGAGGGGGGGGGGGGGAGGGGGTGGTTCAGTTGGTTGGTTGGAAACAGTTATGGTTAAAGCGGAATAGATGGACCTATTAGTACCCAATGGGTGGTGTAATCCATGGTTTGTCAATTAGGAGGACTTAGGCTGATGACTCAATGTGGGGCGTGGCTGGGGACAGGGCGCTACTGGAAGATTACAGAAGATAAATAGGAAAGTGACACTAGGCCGAGGCTCCACAATGAATGTACCTAGGAGGAACATACCACTAAGAGCATGGGTTTGGATACATGGGTGAATGAGAGGGCAGGGACTAATAAAAGCAGATACTAGACGTATTAGAAAGCAGAGAAGGGGGTTTTCCGCACAACTACTGATCAGGACAATGATTACTAATGCCGCCCGACCTCCGGGTTGTGGGCTAAATGGCTGTGCTATTCTTATGTTGTATTGAAAATGAAACATGTCAATGTATGCACTAGCGGGTACCCCAGACTGGAAAGATGTACAATGTCAAGCTATGCAACAAAAATAAAGTTAAAATTTTTTTTTTTTAGCTCTAACAAAGGTTCAAGCTATGGTTTAATAGGGAAACCCCTGACGACATACTATACAGCATGATCAGGGTGAGCTTTAAGTCAGTGCGAACGGTCCAACTGCACTTGGTGCAGACCTAGAGGGAGTGGAGGGGTGGGTGGGAATTGGGGGTAGGGTGCTGTATTTAAAAATAACTTTTGTTAAAGCAGTTTTCAGTCAACAATAAAAATGTCATGGTAACTCTGGTGATTAATGTTCCTGCTGGAAAGAGATCGAGTTTTTTTCAAGTGGCAGTTTTGACTCATCTTAAAGTATCAATCAATCATGGTTCTTATAGAGCGCAAAATTCACCCATAAGGTCTTAAGGCGCTGGGGCGTGGGGTTCTGCAGTTCAGTCGAAGAGCCAGGTCTTGCTGTAATTCCTGAATTGAGGCAGTGACTGTGATTGCCTGAGGTGCAAACGCAGAGGTAGGGAGGAGCAAAGTAGTATGGAGGGTTAATGTGCCGGTTGCATAGAACATGTACCATGCAGACCACAGAACTGAGTGTGACTGAACTATGAATAGCGCTATGAAAAAGTTAAATGCATGTCAGAGAGGTCCTATGGAGAGATGAGGAACACTGCTGGAGGGTGGTAGTGAGGGAATTTGTGGAGTAGGAGGTCAAGGCGTCACCATTGCCAAAGACGGCCCTGCCCTTGCTCATAATGTAAGTATGTATATCTTTTTTATGTATGTGGTGTTTGTGTAGCGCATATCTAGCAAAAAGGCAGATAAGTGCGAAACAGGGTTTAGAACATTCATGCAGTCAAGGAGTGACTGGTGGGATAGCAGAGCCCTGATAGTAGAACCAAGGTACCAAAACCCTCTTACCACATCATGATGTAGTGTTATTTAAAGAGGTACGTCTTCAGCTCTTTCCCAAATTGAAGAAGGGTGGGCGGTTTTGATGTTTCAAAGAATGTTTTTGCAGATTCTGGATGCATAGATGGATACCGCCAGTTTCCAGTTTTTTTACTTACTTGCATATTTTCGTCTCCTGTCTGAAGGTGTTCTGAAAACCACCAGATAGTGAGCTTGTCTGCAAGGCAGGGTGCTATTTGTGATAGTTTGAAAGGTGCTAGGTTTAAGTAATTCTCACTTATGAGACATGGGGCATTGTCGCCAGACAATTTCCCCCGTGAAAACATAATCATACAGGGCCAGATTTACGACCCTATTTTGCAGGCGCAAACTGGTTTGTGACACGTTTGTGCATGCAAAATCTAATAGGACCATGTACAATCCCTATTTAGCGAGTTGCAATTTTTTTGTGACTCGTTAAATAGTAATTGTGAGTCGCTACTAGGAGGGGGCGTTCCAAGGGCGTCCCTTCCTAATAGCGAGTCAGAGGCCTATATAAGAATGTTTTGTGACCACAATTGCCCTTGCAAAACACTCGCAATTTACTGCCCTCTTCAAGAGGGTGGTTAAGCACTCACAAATGGGACTGCAGGGGAAAATATTTTTTAGGGGCAGGCATTAGTCCCAGGGACCACTTTACTACTGGCCCTTAAAAAATGAAACAAAAACGTTAGATTTTTCTTTTTTTAAATGCATCCCGTTTTCCCATATAAAATAAAAAAATTAAAGCTTAATTTAAAGCAGTCCCAGGCATGGAGGTCTGCTGAGCCCAGCAGGCCACCATACCTGGAAGGGCCAGCCATTCCTAATGAGTCGCAAATTGTGAGTGCCTCATTAATGTGCATGAGGCATGCAATTTGTGACCCCATGAGAAATCACTAATAGTGTCGCAGACACTGTTGTACGTGTGATTTAGCGACTCGCAAATTGCGAGTCGCAATAGAGAGCAATTTGCGAGTTGCTAAATGACATGGTCGTACATCTGGCCCATTGTGCTATGCACTTCAATGTTATTGTTTTTATATAGATGTGTATATCACTGTGTGTGCCAATATATTTTATATTCAAAAGTGGAAGTTGTTTGTAAATGATCTGAAGTGTTCTTTGGACTGGCTTATGCTTGCTAAGTTTCATGGTTATAGAAGGCCTAGAAGCCAGTTCATTTAGAGTAATACGTTTGCACATTTTTGCAAGAGGAAACCTTATTTTCAGTGTTGGCAACTGGAAATAAGATATTAGGATAATAATTAACTCAATATTGTATTTCTGAATGATATCTCCTCTCCAAGGACTTCTCCTGCTTCCTCCAGGAGATGTTTCTGCCACTTGCTCATTAGAAAAGTTTTTGCTGAAAGGAACACATTTCTATCACTTGATTAGGTTCCATAGACTTGTATTGGGAGAAAACATATATTAGCGTCCCTAAATGTTATGAAAATTACTATATGGCTGAGATACCCGCCACCCCCTCTCAACACAATCCCCAAGGATGGAATACCGGAAACGGTTCTGAACTTTTGGAAGGCGGGAGGGAGTGACCCTCCCGGCCGTATTTATTAAAATATGAAACAAAATCAAAACATTAAAATAACAGTTTCATATTATGTACAATTTCATTTCCACATTACGATGTTTGGCTAACCTTAACAGATCTCTAATACAAAGGTTCTCTTAGCCGAACTAACATCCTACAAAACATTTGACTTGAAATTGTACATCCTAACGTTAAGGGCCAACGGCAAGGTCGTAACCGGTGTCAGATCCCTAAACCAGAAATACCACCCTCACTTGTGAGGGGACCAACCGCACAGAGGCGTACCTCATGTGCACATACCAATTTCCCTTGACTTGACGGGGGCCCCAATTAACTCGACGCCATTTAACGGTCGTCCGAGGACTCGTGTGAGGTGTCTAGAAGGTAGCGTAAACCCCCTCCCGAACCCCACACAACTTACCACATCTGCCGTCGCAGATGTCCTGGCCCCGGGAAATTCCCCAGGAGGGCCCGTAGCCCCTCCTATCCAGGAAGGGGCCTTGACCACCTTTCCTTTCCTTCCGGCGGCCTATCCTTAGACGGGACCGCCTCCCCGTTGAGGGGCCAATGGCCACCTCCCCCGAGCGCTCCCATCCGTAATGGGTGACGCCCCCCCATAGGGATCTTCCAATTACTGCTCACCGATCATGACCTTACCGCCACAGGCCGGATAGTTGACCGGCTATCCGGACCCCCCACAACACTCCTGCCTAAAGGTCATGTTATAAACTCTTTAACCAAGCTATGAGGTCTCCTATGAGTAACTCATTCCCCACCCGGGACAAATGAACACCATCCCCTAAATACATACTGTCCCCTTTAATACAACCATGCGAAACAGAATGCAGTGTACTTGAACGAAACAATCTACTCACTTTGTTATTAATTTTCCTTACTGAATGATTCAGAGCAGAAACCGAAATAGCCCCCCGCCACACTTTTCGTGGGATCATATGGGACCATGCAATTGTGCACCCTGGAACTCTTCTTGCCAACCAACTTACTGTGGAAAGCATTGCCTCAAGAAGAAGTCGTCTACCAGTGGCCACCAAATCGTTGCCCCCAAGATGGACTATGATTATAGACGGCGGTGACCTTGTCCGCCCTAACAAACCCTCAAAAAATGATTGAAATTGGTCAATACAGAGCCCGCCCTTTCCGTAGAAGGACACACTGTACCCGTATTCCCCAGCCACGTGAATCATGTCACCTGCTTTGAATACGTCCGCGGCACGCCTCACGTATGAGTGGCCCACGACCCACACCTCCTTTTTCACAGCCGGTGATGTCTGACCGCTGGTCCCCAGGTGTCGGGTCGACTGCACAGTCCGCCCCGCCTCGTAGGCTTGCGCAACTGAAAACCAAACAAAACAAGAAGCGTGAGTACAGCATTACAGCTTCACAACATGTGCAACCGCACATACCTCTTATAACAGTTCGAGGACCAACGCCCCACACGTTTTACTTGTTCTACACTCAGACCCCTGGCTGTAGCCTCTGTAGCAGCCCCTATCCGAAAGGAATGGGTCCCAAACTCGCCGGGGTTCAAGCCCGCGGCCGAAATCGACATCGCAAGCACCCGCTGGAACTGAAACCTCGTCAGTGGGGTGGCGTCAGCGTGTCTCAACAAGGCCCCCCCCCCATGATGCCACCCTTTGCGCCAAATATTCCTCTACGCAAACCACAGGGCACATGGAAGACCCGGGAATCCTTTGTATGAGTATGCAGTCCCCAATCGCACCCTGATCGGTTTTGGACCTGACAAACGAGACAGTCATCGTCTCCCCCTTGACCTGAATGTGCTCTCGGCACAGTCCCCCCATCGCATCCTGCTTGTTCTTCGCCACTAGTTCGCTTACCCGCATAGCCCCATGAAATGCTAGCGCAAAAGCGGCTCGGAATAACACTGTTTCATACCGGGATGAACACGTTGCAGGGAGTACGGATAATAACAGGGCCAACCTATCCAGACCTATCGGGTGCCTCTCATCTACTCTGCGACCCTCAAGGCGTTGCCACCCACGTAGCGCTTTTTGCACAACAAAAGACGCTGTCGGGTCCTGGATCCCATGAGCCCTTGCCATAAAGGAAATGGCGGCCCGATGCCTCTGGGCCGTAGCCACTGATTTGCCTGCCTGATGTAAAGACAGCAGAAATTTCGCTACAAACTCTTCCTGGCCCCAAAGCTCCCCCCTAGCAGTCCCCAAAAAGGCCCAATAGGAACGGAACGCCCCTTCATATGCCTTCCTCGTCCTGGGTGCTAAACTCTCTCCCACGAGGTTTTGTAGTTCGGGGCACCGAGAGACCAGAGAGCTTCGGGAAAGGGTGCCGCCACCGGGTCCGCTGTGGGCAGAAAACCCCAAAAGGCCTGCATACGAAAACGAGAAAGCGCATCAGCCACTTGGTTCATTACCCCCGGCACATGTCTTGCCTTAAATAGCACATTCAATTGCATACACAATAACACAATTTCTTTGAGCAGTCTCAGAATCCATTTGCATCGTGCTGCCTGACTATTGATACACTCAACCACGGTCATGTTATCAGACCAGAACACCACAGAGTGATCTCTGAACCCCTCAGGCCAAGTTTTCAAGGCCACCAAAATAGGGAAAAGTTCAAGAAAAGCAATGTTACTTGTCAGCCCACACTCGTGCCACCATGACGGCCGTTTTTGGGCTGACCATTGTGTGCCGAATATGGCACCAAAACCAATACTCCCTGCCGAATCTGTCCACAGCCCCAGCTCCTCGGAGGACACCGCCGGTTTGTTCCAGACAATTCGACCATTGAAATCCGCCAGAAATGCCAACCAAATGCGCATGTCCTGGCGAACCTCTGCCGAGAGCCTCGTGCGATGATGACCCTCCTTCAGGCCGACCATGGCTTGAGCGATCGAGCGGGAAAAGGGGCGGGCCATCGGCATTACTCTCAGGGCAAAATTCAACTGGCCCACCAATTGTTGCAATTGATGTAGTTTCACTTAAGACTCACTAATACACGTGTCAAGGGATGCCCTGAATTTTAACACTTTTTCTCTTGGTAATCGAAAACAACCTTCCTCCGAATCGAGCTCGATCCCCAGAAACTCGAGGCAAGTCGAGGGACCCACAGTCTTACCTGGCGCCAACGGCACACCAAACTGATTCATCAAGGCACAAAATTCATTCAAAGCCTGTCCACATTCTGGATCCCCGGCTGCCCCCAGAAACAGAAAGTTATCAAGATAATGCATAACATGTTGAAAACCCGTTTTCTTCGTGAAGACCCATTGCAAAAAACAACTGAACTTTTCAAAATAGGCACAAGATATAGAGCATCCCATTGGCATACATCTATCCATGTAATAGCGACCCTGAAACATGAAACCTAGCAGACGCTGATCGTCTGGGTGTACCGGGAGCAACCGGAACGCTGACTCAATATCTGATTTCGCCATCAGCGCTCCGGGCCCCAGGCGATTCAACATGGCGACGGCCTCATCGAAAGATGCGTACCGCACCGAACACACTTCCGGGTCTATCGCATCATTCACGGAAAGACCACGTGGGGCTGACAAGTTATGTATCAGCCGAAACTCACCCGGGTCCTTCTTGGGGACCACCCCTAAAGGGGAACAAACAAAGTTAGCAACCGGTGGCACATCAAATGGACCGGCGACTCGACCTCGAATAACCTCCTTCCCAATCTTTACCTGTACCACGGTCGTATGCTGCAAGACGGACAGTTGGTTCTTACATTCTGCTACACCCTGAAAATCCCCCACTGGGATGCGGAAACCATATGAAAACCCGTTTCGCAACACCCCAGCGGAAGCATGATCCGGGTATTCATTGAGCCAAGGAATCATTGCCATGGTATCAATCGGAGTAGGTAAAGGCGCCCCTCGGACCATATCAGACCTGTTTGGCGCTTCCCCTAACACCGTTATCACCCGTTTTGGCTCTACACATGGACTCAGGATGGGATGGCTGCCCACACCCCCCACATTCATGTCTAAACTTGCATGACCCCTGGGGCCTCGTACATTTTCCCCTGTTGAAATTCCAACAAATCCCCCTTTTACCTGCGTTGCCACCCGGCTTTGAATGATAGTCGTTACCTGCACCCGTCCGAAAGGGTGTCCCAGCGTACTGGCGGGAGGATTCACCCCCGCTACTTCCTACCAATGGTACTTTCAACATTCCTGTACTCTCCATTTTTGACCATGAAACGGAGTCGTAACAATCCCAAGTCAGGATTGGGTCGTGTTCTTTCGCTTTTCTAAAAATATTATCATAGCAGAACCACTGATTGCCCCCATACGCTACGGAATACTCCATGATACGTGACTGATAAATAGGCAGCTCGGTCAGCAACTCGGGCCTACGCTCGCCCATGATGGAGGTAAAAATTCCCCATGCTCTACCCCAAGTACCAATGTTTTCGTCAACCTTAAAGGCGGCCATTTTTGCGCGCCAAACACTCGGGTGCATGAGCTCCTTTTGGCTCTTAACATGCTCCATCTCATAATGGTCGGTAAGTAAAGAAAAAATGTTTACATACTTATTCGCCCAAATCTTCTCCTTAATTTCCAGTGGAACATGCTGAGCCACCTTCTCCCTTCGTGAAGGTGCAGACCCCTCCCCCGCGATCGGCAATGGCCGCTTACCTGAACCAGAAGCTGCGTTTGCCGCTGAACCTGGGCCTGTTGCATTTTCCACCGCCGGAGCCAGCGGGGTAACTGACGATGGTGCCTTCGCAGCCTCCCTAGTTTCCCGCAGTTGCCTCATTAACACCCGGGCGTCGTCAGCCGTGGCGCCCTCGCTATCTTTTCCCAACCACGCTGCCAATTGTGCTGCTAACTCGGAAGGCATATCTTCCCCGGACACGGGAGTGACCACCACGGGAATCGGATTCCCCTCCTTCGGCACCGGAGTTGGCTCTTCAAGTGGGATATCGGGAACCGGGGTTTCCCCCCCAGGTGCCCCCCTTCTGGACCTCTTGCCTCTCCCTCCGGGGACTACTCCCGGCAAAGGTCGTTTCGGTCCTCCTTCCCCGTCCTTAGCCGCCATCTGCTTCTTCAAGTCGGCTACCTCTTTCATGAGAATGCGGAGCATCTGATCGGTACTGACCCGCTTTCCGACTTTCCTGGGCATTCTCAGACGGAGTATCTGTAAGACAAAAAGAAAGATTACCACGCTCAAAATTGGCTCTTCGTTCCGTCTCGAGCTCACGTGCAGCGGGGAGGTGCAGCTTCAGAGCACAGGAACAAGAGGAAGCTTTCTTGGCTTGTTGCTCCTTTTATCCGTCTTCAGGGCGGGCGTAAACCCGCCCCGCCTGCCTCCGTGGGCATGGCCGGTCGCGTCCGTGTCTAGGGCAACCCACTCCAGGGCGGGAAAAGGCGCGCCCCGGCTACGCCGCTTCGGGCATACCAGCCGAGACTCGCCTCCCGCCCAAGATGGCTTCCCGGGGGGATCGTGGTACTCCACCATACGTTCGGGGGGACCGAATGGTCGCCCCTTTCCATTAGCCTTTGCTCTGCTGCTTTCTATTTAGCATTAAACATATATTAGACTGAAGGGTGTTGCGACACTTGTTTTATTTTTAATACCCTTAAAGCAGTTCATATATAACGTGAGCCATTCTTCCCACAAAGCATAGCAGCTCAACAGCTGTACTAGTACAACAGCCGCACCGTCTTTTATAATAATTCAAGATAAACCTACCAAAGCAGGGGTCATTCTTCGGACATGAAATAATTAACAACCCTTAAGAGCTGGGCGTGTCATTCTTCTGTGTGGGGAACATTTTTGGAATTTTTCTCCCTAGGGATTGCCATAGTTTGCATGGAAGTCCCAGTTAGAAAGAAAACTGTGGAAAAAAAGCCATGAGGATAGTTTCAGAGGCTCCACCGGAACCTAGGTGGCCCCTCTGACACTATGTCCACCACTATCCGGTGCTCCAAAAGGAATTTTCTGCTATTGAACCTAGCACTCAATCACTTGTCTTGTAAAGCGCAACTACTCTCCCGTAAGAGTCTGAAGGCACTGGGGCGGGGGCGGGGGAGGGAGGAGGTAGATGCTGGTCTGACAGGGCGCTGTGGTTCAGTCTTGAGGTCCTTCCTGAAGTGAGTCAGTGATGGTGATTACCTAAGGTGGAGAAGTAGTGTGTTCCAGGTCTTCACTGTGAGATAGGAGAAGGATCTTCCTCCGGCCGTGGTCTTGGGATACTGGGGACGGTGGCCAAGGCCAGTTGGGCAAAGGGAAGGTCCTGTGGGTGAGTGGAATGCGAGGCGTTGGTTGAGGTATGCAGGTCCAGCGTAGTGTAGGGCTTTGTCGGTGTATGTGGGGAGCTTGAAGGTGATTCTTTTGTTGACTGGGAGATAGTAGAGGTCTCCCAGGTGGACGGTGATGTGGCTGCGGAGGGGATGTTTATGATGAGTCTGGCGGAGGCGTTCTGAATGTTCTGCAGTTTCTTGAGGAGTTTCTGGGTAATTCCGTCTTAGAGTACGTTGCCGTTGTCGATTCTGCTACCGATGAGTGTATGGGTTACCATCTTTCTGGACTCTGTGGGGATCCACTTGAAAATCTTTCAGAGCAGGCAAAGCATGTGGAAGCAGGAGGATGAGACGGCGTGGATCTGGCAGCTCATGGTGAGAGAGGAGTCCAGGATGATGCTTAGGCTCCATGCGTGGTCTGAGGGTGTGAGGGTGTTCCAAGAGTCATCCCAGGTGGAGGGGGTGGAGCCCATGATGAGGACTTGGGTGTTCTCTGAATTTAGCTTGAGGCAGCTGTTCTTCATCCTGATGGCGACAGCCTTCCTCCCGTTGTGAAAGTTGTTCTCAGCACTAACTCAACCATTAGGAAACCTGAATTCTCTCCAAATGAGTCAAGGAGGAAAGAGAAGGGTGGACGAGACATTTGACTATTTTTGGTGGCGGTCCTGGTAGCCTTCCCCTCAAAATTTGGTTCATGGGCTTACTTAAGCAAAAGATCAAAAAGGACTGTTGGTCAAAGCGTTCCTGGAGTGATTTGCAAGATGATGATTGGAGTTGTTTTTGCATTTTCTAGGTTTGCATGAATGGTATTGTACTAATCCAAAACCTGTAATTTGCCTAGAATACAATGACAAATGTGTATATTATTTTCTGCCTTGATATTTATAGTATTTATCATCAATGCAAAAAGATTTTCTGGATTCGCTATTCTTGTTGATTGAAACCACTGCGCCCTCACCGGCCTGGTCGCCCCACGATCCTCGCTCCTGCTCCTGTGCCCTCCTGCTGCCTGTGCCACCCGATCTCCATCGACGCCTGCTCCCGGCGCCCCGGCCGCCGCAGGGCCGCCAGAGAAGCCCGCACCCGGGTTTCCCGCCGCCGCTGCCTGCCTGCAGACCCGCCCCCCCCGCCAGCCGATTGGATAAGACGCTCCCGCCTCCCAGCTGACCCTCCCTCACGGCTCCCCTCTTATGACGCCCCCCAGAGCAACCGCGCAGCGGACGCGCGCAGCGGGAGCACCGATTGAACGCTGAAGGTGCGCCAAAGGTAAACCCGTCTGCGCCTGGACCGTGCCCAGTGCCAGGACCCCTGGGCCCCGCAGACACCAGCCCACCCGCCGGACCTACGACGCCGCCACCCTCAACGCACGCAACACCGGCGGATTCCGGGGATGCTACCGAGCCACCCCGAGACGAACCCACGGACCCTTCAGCTGCCACGCCTGCAAGTTCACCTGCATCCGGACCTGCCCCGCACCAGCACCCGCCAAGCCGAACACCAGCAGCAACCACCTGAAGTGCATCCTCCTCAACACCCGCTCCGTCCACAGACACGCCATCGAACTCTGGAACCTCCTCAACACCACAGCTCCTGACGTCGCCTTCCTCACGGAAACCTGGATGAACGACTCCTCAGCGCCCGACATCGCCATCGCCATCCCAGAGGGCTACAAGATCACCCGAAGAGACCGCGACAACCAGACTGGAGGAAGCATCGCCATCATCTACAGGGACACCATCCGCATCAAGACCAACACCGACGACACCCTGACAACCGCCGAACACCTGCACTTCCAGATCCACACAGACCCCAAAACCACCCTCAGAGGCACCCTGATCTACCGACCCCCGGGACCACGCACACAATTCAGCGAGGACATCGCCGACTTCATCAGCCCGCATGCCCTCCCCTCCGCTGACTACATCCTCCTGGGGGACATCAACTTCCACCTGGAGAACAACAACGACCGCAACACCATCACCCTGCTCGACAACCTCGCCAACCTTGGTCTCAAGCAGCTGGTGTCCACCCCCACCCACCTCGCCGGACACACACTCAACGCCGTCTTCTCATCCAGCAAAGACATCGCCTTCAGCCACGCCACCGGACTCCACTGGACGGACCACAGCTGCGTCCACTTCACCTTCAATAGAACGACGATCCACCACCACCAGCAACAGGTTGCTCGAAGAAGCTGGAACAAGATCACAGCCGACCAACTCGCCGCTTCCCTGAGCCAGCACCCTCCCGCCAGCTCAGCGAACCCCAGCCAGGCCGCCGACAACCTCACGAAGTGGATCAGCAACTGCGCGGACGAACTCGCCCCACGGAGGACCCCGCCCAGCAGACCCGGCAGCAAGAAGGCCCCATGGTTCACCGACGAACTCAAGAGCTCCAAGAAGAACTGCCGAGCCCTCGAGAAAGCCTGGAGAAGGGAGCCAACACCGGACAACATGACCACCCTCAAGCTTGCCACCCGGAAACACCACCAACTGATCCGCGCCACCAAGAAAACTGCATTCAAGGACCGGCTGGACAACAACCCACACAACTGCAAGGAACTCTTCAACATCGTGAAAGAGCTCTCCAACCCCAACGCCGGAAACAACGACATCACCCCATCGCAAGACCTCTGCAACTCCCTCGCCTCCTACTTCCACAACAATATCGCGGACATACACAACAGCTTCAGCACTCAACCGACGCACGCCACGACCGAACCACCGCCCCCCACCACCACCCTCCGCGCCTGGACTCCGATCAGCACCGAAGACACCGTCCGCATGATGAACTCCATCCACTCCGGATCTCCAACCGACCCCTGCCCTCACCACGTCTTCAACAAGGCCGACTCTGTCATCGCACCCCACCTGCGGGACATCATCAACACCTCCTTCGACACCGCCACCTTCCCGGAGAGCTGGAAGCACGCCGAACTCAGCGCCCTACTCAAGAAACCTACAGCGGACCCCACCGAACTCAAGAATTACCGCCCCATCTCGCTCCTCCCGTTTCCAGCCAAAGTCATCGAGAAGACCGTCAACAAACAGCTGGCCGCCTTCCTCGAGACGAATGGATCCCTCGACCGTTCACAGTCTGGCTTCCGAGCCAACCACAGCACCGAGACCGCCCTCATCGCTGCCACCGATGACATCCGAGCCCTGATGGACAACGGAGAAACAGCGGCCCTCATCCTCCTAGACCTCTCCGCGGCATTCGACACTGTCTGCCACCGCACCCTAGTGCAGCGCCTCAGCAACGTCGGAATCCAGGAGAAGGCACTGGAATGGATCATCTCCTTCCTCGACGGAAGAACACAGAGAGTCCGTCTACCACCGTACAAGTCAGAGGCCACCGAAGTCATCTGCGGCGTCCCTCAAGGATCCTCGCTGAGCCCCACCCTCTTCAACGTCTACATGAGCCCCCTCGCGGCCATCGCACGCCAACACAACCTCAACATCATCTCCTACGCTGACGACACCCAGCTGATCCTCTCCCTGACCAACGACCCCGCCGCCGCCAGAGCCGACCTTCACGAAGGGATGAAAAAGGTAGCCGAGTGGATGACGACCAGCCGCCTGAAACTGAACTCAGACAAGACGGAAGTCCTCATCCTGGGCTCCTCGCCCTCCGCCTGGGACGACTCCTGGTGGCCCCCCGCCCTGGGCACCGCACCCAAACCGACAGACCACGCACGCAACCTGGGCTTCATCCTGGACTCCTCCCTCTCCATGACCAGACAAGTCAACGCCGTCTCCTCGTCGTGCTTCAACATCCTGCGCATGCTAAGGAAGATCTTCCGGTGGATCCCCACCGAGACCAGGAAGACGGTCACCCAGGCCCTCGTCACCAGCCGACTGGACTACGGCAACACCCTCTACGCCGGAACCACCGCCAAGCTCCAGAAGAGACTCCAGCGGATCCAGAACACCTCAGCCAGACTCATCCTCGACATCCCACGACACAGCCACATCTCCGGACATCTGAGAAACCTGCATTGGCTCCCCGTCAACAAAAGAATCACCTTCCGTCTCCTCACCCACGCACACAAAGCCCTACACGATCAAGGCCCGAGCTACCTCAACAACCGCATCAACTTCTACGCTCCCAAACGCCATCTCCGATCAGCCAGTCACGCCCTCGCTGCCGTCCCCCGCATCCGAAGAACGACAACAGGAGGAAGGTCCTTCTCCTACCTGGCCGCCAAGACCTGGAACTCCCCCCCCCGCCCCCCCCAAGCGCCTTGAGACCCTCCGGGTAAGTAGTGCGCTCTACAAATGTCTTGATTGATTGATTGAAACCAAAAACTTGATAATATAGTACAACGCCATAAAAGTTCCCACCCCAGACTGAGTTACTAGAGGTGCAGAAATACCACACTCAAGATTCCAACCTGGTAAACTCTCTGGGTGGCAAAGGGCTGAAAATGGTTAATTAGCACTGGAATTTGGTGCCATAACAACCGATTCCTGGAGTAGTTTCTCAATTCTTAAGAGACCATTAGGGTATATTGGGCAATTAAAAAATTACGCGATTCCTGGTCTAGAAATACTGCATTGTTATTCAACACCAGCCTGAAATAGTAACATTGTATTACACTTCAGGGGTTGTATTATGCATTGTAACTGTTTGCACCCGGCGCACCTTTTGAAAGGTGCTCTGGGCTCAAACAATCACAATGCGCCTTATTCCGTTGCATGCGCTACCCCCAGGGCAGCCGCACACTCACGCATTCATGTGAAAACATGGAGCAGCCGCTCTGTGTTTTCACAGTGCAGGCGGCACCTGCCTGCACTTTCAAAGGGGATTAGAGATCCCCTTGCAGGCGGGTGCAGTCAGTGAATGCACCTGCCTGCAAGGGGATGTTTGGGGGGACCCATAGGACCCCCTTTAACTCCTGCAGAGGGCTGCTCTCTGGAGGAGCACTGCCAGTGCGCCTCCTGAGGGCTGCTTTGACTCTCTGCCTGCGTCTGTAATATGGCGCGAGCGCAAAGTCCAAGGAATCCCCTCATTTGCACAGGCCTTGCCCTATGCAAATGAGGCAACACTCTCTGTTCTAGCTCTGGAGCTTTCAGTGTACCAGCGCTATCGGTATTATAGAAGGGGACTCACAAGCATCTGCGCCCCCTTCTATCATACCAATGTGCTAATTGGGTGCAAACGCCCGTTGTGCCCCGTGGCACTTATTGTACTACAGCCCCAGATGTTGTACTTCGGAAATCTACCTCTAATTGAATGCCTCAAAGCTGAGCCTTCTGGAACAAGCTACCGCTTGTGAACCCATGGGCTAGATTGGGGTGGTGCCACCAACATTGTTAGCACACAGTGACGAGGATGGTAGGGAGATATTGTGCAATTAGTATAATCACAATTTCTTATTTGTAAAGATGTTACTTAAGATTTTCTTCTCGTCTATCACTCTGTGCACCTAATTTTCATATGCAGCATAACATTCTATTATTTACTCATCAATGTATTTGCTGTAAGAATGTGGTGAAACTGTTTGCTTGAGTGTTATAATCATCAAGTGGGGGGGGAGGGGGCGATTTATATTCTCACCCAATCAGGAGATTACGCTCCTTACAATAGCCAATGTTTGTGTTCTAAAGGTGGCAGACAGAATAATGTTCACACTGGCAATTAGTTCACCACAAACTCAGTGCTTAATTTGAAAAAAAAAAACAGAAGTACCAGGCCCTCGTCAGGAGACCACTGCAGCTTGCACCTCCCATTACCCCTGGCAGCGCTGCTAAATACAGCACGAACACGGCTACTAAATGTAAAATGTAAATTGATACTTGTATAGCGCCACTACTCACCCGCAAGGGTCTCAAGGCACTTGTACGAATACCGCTGTGGAACCCATCCTGGCTTTCCCTGTGAGGCGTCCACTCCTGGGCACCCCAAGGTGGAGGCCAGGCATCCTTAGCGTTGTGGGGGCCGTTGTGGAGATTAAGCAAGCTATTGCCCAGAGTTGCCGAGTGGGACTCCATGATTGGAATAGGCACCGAGGCGAGAATTATCAGGTCTGATGAATTTTTGAGCCCAAGACCCGCCGAGGCGGGGAATTGAACCCTGGTCCCGGGCTAGACCTCTGCATCAACCCTTGAGCCACACTTCTCCACTAACAATCCCAATCATAAAAGTGAAACAGTTCAGTCTAATTAAACGCCCCTAATAGCTATTATTAGAATGGCCTGGTCAGCAAGAACTAGTTATTTTTTAATGTGTAGTGAATTAGTAAACTATTGTGGCTGTGTGAATCTTTGAATTAGGCAAGCAGCGCCATCATGTGGTGAACTGTTGTAAGTGCCGGTGTTGACAATTAAGTGTCGTTGCCAAGCAATGGAAACCACCGGCTCAAATTAAGCACCGAACCCCCATATTAACACTTCAGTCTGCTGTAAACATGTTGAAACAAGACCTTGGACCTACAGGCAAGCAGCTCAGGAACAGCCCCTCCTCCAGTCATGGTCCTTTCAGAAATATGCACCAGCCTCTGGCACAGACCTATGACATCCTTCCACCGCCAGGAGGTCTGCTAGGGAGGCACAGCCAATCAAACTAAAGAAGGGCACGGACGGCTCCGACCAGCTGGCTTGGAGCTCAGGTCAGGATTGTCTCCATGGCGTCCGTGAACCCTGCCGTGGAGGGCCCCTGAGTGCGAATACACGACCCTTCATAAGATGCTGCCTTTGCTTTCCCTCTTCTGTGGAATTAAAATGTGCATGTCTGTGCCTCGATCTATATGCACTGCCTAATTTATGAAAAACATACTATCACCTTACGCCATAACAATATATTACATATATTTGCCACTAAATCCTGAAGGAACTTGATGCCTAATGATGGTTCTCCTCACACACTCTCCAGCCTTGTAGTACCCACGTCTTTTTCTTCTCCAGTAATTTCTAGTATCATTGTGTTCTCCCATGTTAGTTAAGAACAGAATCAAGGTGATCTGAGCAGTCGCAGACCATTGTAAAGGAGATGTCATGCCTGGGCCAGGGACAATAGGACCCTGGGGCAAAGGGCAGAGGCCAGAGGACACCGGACACCGCTTCCGGTGAGGGGAGGGCACAGGAAGAGACTGGGGACACTACTGGGCTGGACCTCGAGGTAAGAGGTCAGGAGACATGTGAGCTGAGCGTCAATGCAATAAAACAAGGCTTGTCACTTACCATCGCGTCCTGTCTTTCATGGGGGCAACAGAACACGACAACTGGCGACGAAGAGGCGGGATCGTGTGCCCAGGATTGAAGAAAAGAAAAGGAAGCTGCCGCGTGTGTCGCGTCGAGGGACGAGCAGCGACACCATCGAGACCAGGAGCCCACCCTGTCTCGTATATGTGAGGAAAAACGGCGCGGGAGCCCACCCCGACCGTCACTGACAAAGGAAGAAACGTTCTGCAGAACTCGGGTAAGAGAGTGAAGAAGCCGAGTGAACGCGTGATCTGAGAACACTGAGGTGCGTGATATCGCGAGAAGTGCGGCGGCCATTTTTAGGTCAGGTGGCAAGGGCCAATCAGAGCGAAGAGAAAGCGGGTGGCCATTTTGATGTCAGGCAATGTTCCAATTGGTCGCAAAGTCTTGCGAGACTGCAGGAGGCCATTTTGAGATCAGGCAAATGGACCAATAGGAGGAGAGAACAGCGCGGTGGCCATTTTAAAGTCAGGCACCAATCGAAAAACAGCGAGGAGTGCCAGAAAAAGCACAGAAGTGCAGAAACAAGCACAAGCAAAGGCAAAGAAAGAAGAGAAACAGTGGAAGAGTGCCAGAAAGAGCACAGAAGTGGAAGAATAAAGCACAAGCAAAAGAAAAGGGACAAGAAATAATAAAAAGTGCCAGAAAGAGCACAAAAGTGAAAGTATAAAGCACAAGCAAAGACAAAGTGACAAGAAATAACAAGAGTGCCAGAAAGAGCACACAAGCAATAGAATAAAGCACAAGCAAAGAAATAACAAAGGAGTACCAAAGACACAATAAAGCACAAGCAAAGGCAAAAGGATGGCACCCAAAAGTAGAAAGGCTAAGTGCACAATACAGAAGACCGCTACCATTCAATCTATCTGAACCACAAGTAGGCATACGATGGTAGAAATGGGTCAGACGGTTTAAGAGGTATATGGAAGCCACTGACGTAACTGAAGTGAAAAACTGGGTTTATTCCTAAACTTAGTAGGTGATGACATTGAAGATCTATTGGTGACACTACCAGCAGAGAAGACTGCTACCTATGACAAACTAATAAAATACCTAACTAACAAATTTGACCCGCAGAGGAATGTCGACTTTGAGCGATACACCTTCATGATTGCTTTCCAACAACAGGATGAAACGCTAGATGATTTTGCAACGCGACTGCTAAAGTTAGTAACTCACTGCGCATTTTATAAATTCGATAATGAACAAGCAATCAGACTGCGTATCATTGTGGATTGCCGTGACACGAAGTTCCGTGCGAGAGTTCTAAAGGAACCAACGTCCTTAGACAACATCTTATCACTAGCAAGAGTAGAGGCAAGGGCGACAGCACATGCAAAGGAGATGGAGCGAGGAAAAGACAAACGAGTAGAACAAGCACATCGCATGACAAATAACAACCGCACGAACGGCTGGAAGAAAGACAGAAATGATCAGGTACAAAAGAAACAGCAAGAAGTAACATGCTACAGATGCAGACTTGAATTTCCACACAGAGGCACATGCCCAGCTTTTGGCCAGACATGCAGGAAATGCAATGGAGAAATCATTTCGCCAGTGTATGTCAGGGACTGCACTTCAGGAGCGACAGAGGAAGAGTGGGAAGACAACGAATGCCGCCAAGCAAGCATGTCAGGCATGCCGAAACAGGAACAAGGAGCTCCTCACTAGAATCAGGTGAAGAAGAGCAAGAAGAAAGGGCAGAACGACTGTATCTCATGTCAGATGCCACTGTCGAATACTCAGATGAGGGTGACAAAGAAGAAAAGATCTGTCTTGTGGACAAAAACAGAATGAAAAAGACAGAGAGTCTGTGAACATAAGTGTAGGACCCCACAAAACAAAATTTGTCCTGGACAGCGGCGCAACATGCAACATCATGTGTGCTTCGGAATACGAAAAAATGAAAGTAAAGCCAACACTGAGACCGTCCCGAGTTGAAGTATTCACCTGGGGGTCCCGGACACCCGTAAAAAACTTGAGAAAATCTATGGAGGAACTAATATACAAAGATAAAAAAAAAAGGAGGACATTCATGTGCTGAAGGGAGACATTCCAGCACCCTGTTTACTGAGCAACATCACAGCGCAGATGATGGGTCTACTCGCGATGACATACAACATGTCAGAGAAAAGAAGCATCTTGAAGGAATACCCCAAGCTACTGCAAAGACTAGGGAAGTTACAAGGACGGCAAATAACGCTACACCTTAATGAAACAGTGAGGCCAATAGCGCAACATCATCGGAGAGTGCCAATCCACCTGCAGCCGCAAGTAGAGGAGGAGCTTGAGGCACTACTGAAGCAAGACATGATGGAGCCAGCAGAAGGACCAACGCCTTGGGTGTCACCGATCGTGGCAGTACCAAAGAAAGAGACGTCACAAATAAGAATCTGTGTCGACATGAGAATGCCAAACAAAGCAATTGAACGCGAAAGACACCCCGAACCGCATCTGGATGATATGATCAGCTGTTTAACAGGCACAAGGCGTTTCTCTAAACTAGACCTATGTAAGGGATATGACCAGTTAGAGCTCGATCCTCAGTCTCGCTACATCACAACGTTTTCCACACACCTAGGTCTCTTCAGGTATAAATGCTTGAGTTTTGGAATATCGTCCGCCGCAGAGATATTTCAAGAAACCATACGACAAGTAATAAGGCCAGTGAAAAACAGTTTAAATTATAGCGCTGACATTCTGGTGTTTGGTAAATCGAACGAGGAACACGACAAGGCACTGCGAGATGTATGCTCTCACCTAGAACCGGCGGGTTTGACACTAAATGAAGCAAAATGTGAACTGGAGCGGGATGAACTAGTGTTTTTGGCCACATCTTCTCAAAGAAAGGCATGCGGCCAGATTGCAGCAAAGTGAAAACATTAGAAAAGGCCAACAACCAAGTGTCGCGGCAGAAGTGAGGTCATTCCTCGGCCTTGCCAGTTATTGTGCAAGATACATTCAAGAATTTGCCACTGTGAGCGCATCATTGAGAGAATTGACAAAGCAAGGCCAGAGTTCCTCATCGACTGAAGAATGCAGCAAAGCATTTAAAGAGATCAGACACGCTGTGACAGCAGTAGATCACGTAGCGTATTTTGATCCGAGGCTGTGCACTGAACTAACAGTAGATGCCAGCCCAGTGGGACTAGGGGCGATATTGGCACAACATCAACCAGGAAAAGACTCCCCAAGAAGCATAGTAGCTTATGGGAGCAAAAGCTTGTCGGACATTGAAAAAGGATACTCCCAGCCGGAAAAAGAGAGTTTGGCGGTAGTGTGGGCATGTGAACACTACCACATGTTCATCTACGGAAAACCTTTCACAATAATAACGGACCACCAAGCATTGATCACAAGATATGGAAACCCAAATGCAAAAATACCACCCCGGATAGAGAGGTGGGGAATACGGCTAATGGACTATAATTTCAAAATAATACATAAGCCAGGGAAGGAACACAATCCGGCTGACTACGTATCAAGGCACCCCCTACCACAAGCATCACAAGCGACCACCATGTCAGAGGAATATCTAAATTTCGCACTCAAACACAACACAACGGATAACAATGGAGGAGCTAGAACGGGAGACAAAACAAGACCTCACCATGCAAGCAATAATGAAAGTGACCAAACAACAAAGGTGGAGGCACGTGAACAGCAACAGAGGCTGGGAAGACGGAGTAATAAAAGACGAACTGCTGGCATTCAAAAAGATCAATGAAGAACTTTCAGAAAGCGAGAATGGAGTAGTAATGAGAGGCACCAGAATAGTGATGCCCCGAACATTGAGGAGAAGGACAGTAGAACTAGCGCACGAGTCACATCGAGGGATAGTAGTGACCAAGAAAATGCTACGAGAAAAAGTGTGGTTCCCGGGGCTAGACAGCATGGTTGAAGAAACTGTGATGCGCTGTCACATCTGCCAAATAACAGGGCCCCCACCAAAGCCGGAGCCACTGCAAATGTCCAGACTTCCAAAAGCAGTGTGGACAGAGCTGGCAGCTGACTTCTATGGGCCCCTAGAGACAGGAAACTATCTGTTGGTAATAATAGATGAATTCTCTAGATCCCCAATAGTAAGACAAGTAGCGTCAACCTCAGCTGCTGCAGCGCTGTCAGTCCTGGATGATATATTTGCAGCCTGGGGTTCACCACAGACACTGAAGACAGACAATGGCCTACCATTTTCTGGTGAGGAATTCAAAAGATTCATGGGATATCTCGGGATCCACCATAGAAGAATAACTCCTCTGTGGCCACAAGCAAATGGAATGGCCGAACGGTTCATGGAAACAATCAAAAGGGCAGTACAGAGAGCAAAGCTGTCGCAGATCTCAATTGGACAAGCACTATGTCAGGTACTGAGAGACTACTGAAACACTCCTCACAGTTCCACAGGAAGATGCCCCGCTGAACTGGTGCTGGGGCGATCGAGCAGAACGAGACTGCCACAAGTGAAAGAGGAGGAAAGAGTGGAACAAAAAGACATAGCGGCAAGAGATGAAGAAGTGAAAACAAAAATGAAGGCGTACGCTGATCAGCGGAGGCACGCTACAAACACAAAGATAAAAGAAGGGGACACTGTTGTAGTAGGACAAAGGCAACTACGAAAATCAGACAGCACATTCTCAAGAGACCCGTTGACAGTGACAGAAGTGAAAGGGCCAATGATAACAGTGTCAGCAGGACAATACCACATCACCAGAAATAGTTCGCACTTCAAGGAACTAAAAAGAAAGGAAGAAGAATTGCCAACCCATGGGCAAAGGGAGGACACATAAGAAGAGAATGCACCAGTAGACCATGGAGGACAACGACCAGGAAGAGAATGCAAAAAGACAAAAAGACTGATTGGGGAGATGTAAAGAGATGGAGGCCTGCGGAGACTTCTCTCTCTCTCTCTCTCTCTCTCTCTCTCTCACACTCTTTTTCTTTTCCCCTCTATGATCACAGGCGGTATCATGCGAAATGTTTTGTTTGCAACAAAGGGGGAGATGTCATGCCTGGGCCAGGGACACTAGGACCCTGGGGCAACAAAGGGCAGAGGCCAGAGGAAAACGGACACCGCTTCCGGTGAGGGGAGGGCACAGGAAGGGACAGGGGACACTACAGGGCTGGACCTCGAGGCAAGAGGTCAGGAGACATGTGAGCTGAGCGCCAATGCAATAAAACAAGGCTTGTCACTTACCATCGCGTCCTGTCTTTCCTGGGGAGAACAGAACACGACAGGAGCAGTTCTCCAAGTCCCAACCTGCCAAACTTGATGTTTCCACAATCCTTTAAAAATGGTGGACTCTCTGGTCGGCTACAGAACAGGAAACATCCTCCGCCCTTCCTCAAATTCATGAAGAAGCCTTTTAAAAGCATGACTAGAGCTGAAGGAAAAATCCTGCCGACTCAGAACACTTCATGTGAATGAGGAATGCGCCCAAACCTTCTTAAATGTCCCATTCTAGACTATCACATGGGCCACCTGTCTGCTTTTCCAGAGCGTCAGTATCCACATTTAGCTCATTTAGTAGACACCAGCAAAAGGGAACTTGTGATCTCCCGTATTTTGCAATTGTTAGAATTATGAATATATGAAAATGCCTAATTGCAGATTTAACCTTTATAGTGAGCAAAATGAAGATCTGTAGATAACGTAGAAATTGGCATCATAAACCCTGATAATCTTTGGTGGAATATTCAATGAATGCCTTCCTTGCCTGGTCATAGCTAATGTTTACATAATCACCAAGTATTCCCTAAAATAAGAGTTTCCTAAATGGAACACACTCATATCTGATAATAATTCATAAATCTCCTGTCTGTCTCGAGTCATTGCCTTTGTTTTGTCACTGTTTTTAATAGAACTAGATATCAATGAATGTGACCTTGGCAGACTAATGGTCTTAGATGCTCCTTGTGGAGTGTCTGAAACTCCTCTCTCCACATAGAATATTTCCAACCCTACTTTGATTTCAAATGAACACTCTGGTGGTTGATGTATGGTGAGAACAACAGCATGCGAATTCTCTCCCACATCTGTCTACTTACACTGTGTATTTCTGTCAATGTTACAATTGGTGAATATATATCATATGGACTAGTAGTACACTATCAAAGAATAATAAAATACTGCTATACTACAAATGCAATGCAAATAATTTAAATAGTATATAGCATTTATATGTAAAATATGTAACACCTTAGGGAACAACAAGCCAAATTAGCAAATGTTTGTGTTGATTGGGGCTCTATGTCAGAAATAAGGCGAGGCATATGACAAGGCGTGATATCAGTTTTCCTTTTATGGAAGAGCTGATGCATGTTGTTCTGTCCACTGGCTTCCTTGAAGTTGTTTACCACTATATTGAGGTAAGTAGTTAAGTCCTGCCGAAATTTGAATGCACAATATTGAATAGCACTGTATCATGAAACTAAATATATATAAAAACAAGAGATTTACTTTTCTTGAAGCAGCATTTGCGAACCTTGAAGGTATATTTTATCAATTTACATAAATGTACAATTCGGAAACGTAAATCCATATTTGCCAACCTCCAAAATATATTCCTAGTTGATATTCTGTAATTGATATTTTAGCAGGAGGATATTGAAAACCTAATCCTGAGGTAGATTAAAATAGTAGCAAAGTGGCACCTTTTAAAATCTGTTAAAATGAAAGCTGGATAATATGGGGATAAACCCCTGAATCCCTTGTGCCCAACAAAGTATCTGTTTGCCAAACTCATTAAACAATATTCCACTCCAGTGCACAATTGGGGTCACAGACACTTATCGCTTCTGTGCCCCATACTGCCCCTGTCCGCCTCACAGAATGATTTTGTCTTTTCATTAATATGAGTACTTTTTAAAAGTTATTTTGCCCATTCTTGAAGACTTTAAAGAACATTATTTTTAATGTGTTTTCTTTAATGCATGTATCATCTATTGCTTGTCTAATATTACTTCAAATGTATTACCTTTCACAATTTTCCTTTAAAACGCGTCACATATCCCTGATTGAGAGATGACCATCTGTGATTGATCTAGATGTCATTGTGAGATGCAGCGCTGTGGTTCAGAACTTCAGTTGAGAGATCTTGATCTGTGAATGTTGGATATCTGTGGAAGATACCCACAGAGGGGATGGGCTGAATGCTCACAACACGTTTCTGCCTCTGGCAGTCATTTGATCCCGCATTGCAGTACAGTGTTTTTCACCCGTTGTACTACTCCAGCAGACAGATATCATCTGTATGCAAGCCAGCCTTAGTCTTGCTCCAAGAGTGCAGCATTCCCTGCCAAGCAATATATATGAGAGATTCCACATTCTATTTGGTTCACTCTGCTCTCCTTCATTCTTCACTAACCATGGCATGTTGCAAGTGACTGTTCAATCCCTATTCTCAGGGCTTTGTTGAGGGTTCGCATGAGTTGCTTTACAACCCCATTTGCCAGGGACCAGTGGAGCATGATCTTGCAATGGCAAATGTTAAGTTGAAAAAGATATGCCTTCAATCAATCAGTGTTTTAATAAAGTGTGACTGCTCACCCGTGAGGGGCTCAAGGTGCTGGGGTGGGGGGAAGGTGGGTCTGCGGTTCAGTCAAAGTGCGAGGTCTTGAGGTCCTTCCTGAATTGCAGCAGTGATGGTGGTTGCCTGAGATACAGTGGTAGGGAGTTCCAGGTCTTAGCAGCGAGGTAGGAGAAGGATCTTCCTCCAGCCGTGTGCTTGCAGATCCCTGGGAAGGTGGCCAAGGCCATTTGGGCGGAGCAGAGATGTCTGGTGGGAGTGTCGATGGAGAGGCGGCGGTTGAGGTATGCAGGTCTGGCTTTGTGGAGGGCTTTGTACACGTGTGTGAGGATCTTGAATGTAATTCCTTTGTTGATAGGTAGCCAGTGAAGGTCTCTCAGGTAGCTGGTGATGTGACTGCGGTGTGGGATGTTCAGGATGAATCTGCCAGAGGCTTTCTGGATGTTCTTCAGTTTCTTCTGCAGTTTCTAGGTGGTGTCGGTGTAGAGTGTGTTACCGTAGTTAAGTTTGCTGCTGACGAGCACATGGGTGACCGTTTTCTTTGACTCAGTGGGGATCCACTTAAAGATCTTACGAAGCAGGGGGAGCATGTGGAAGAAACAGCACAAGCTTGCGGTTCATTATGAACGAGGAGTCCAGGATGATACCGAGGTTTTGTGTGTGGTCCATGGGTATGGGGGGAGTTCCGAGCATTGCGGGCTACCAGGAGTTGTCCAAGGTGGAGGGGGTGGAGCCCAAGATGAGGCCTTCTCTTGTCTGATTTAAGTTTAACCCCTTACCTGCTGATGAGGAGCCCAGCTCGTCATGAGGCACAGTGTTATGCTATGTTATGTTAAGTTAGTCTTTTATAGCGCTCGGCTACTCCAAAAGAGTGTCCCGGCGCTTTTATTGACAGCCAGAGAGAAACAAACACAACACAATGAAATAAAAACAGAGCAGTAAGGAAAAAAAACAGACTCAGCAATCGAAAAAAAGAAAAAAAGAGCGCATTACAGGGCAAAGAGCCATGTTTTGAGGCCCTTCCTAAAGGTCAGTAAATTAGATGTGCTGCGTAATGCCAAGGGCAAAGTATTCCAAAGCTGTGGTGCCCGCAACCTAAAAGAGCGACCTCCAATGCAGGTCTTTTTTACTCGAGGAACCCCAGCAAGGAACAGTGATTCAGATCTCAGAGATCGGGCCGGATGGTAAAAGGCAAGCCTCCTTTGGAGATATTTAACTCCCGAGGCATAGAGAGCCTTGTGAGCCATGGTCAAGGCCTTAAACACTATCCACTTCCGGATAGGCAGCCAGTGGAGAGACTGCAAAAGGCCAGAGGCTCTGGCTCACCTGTGAAGGCCAAAAATGGCCCGCACGGCCGTATTCTAAACCACCTGCAGATGTTGCAGGAGATACTCCGGCAGGCCAAGATATAATACGTTGGAATAGTCCAATCTTGAACCAATTAAGGCCTGCACAGTAGTCTTCCTATGATCTTCTGAGAGCAGAGGGAGAAACCTCCGGAGCTTCCTGAGGAGGCCGAAACAAGTTCCCGTAAGAGCAAGGATCTGAGATCTTAGCGTCAGCCCATTATCAATCTTGATTCCCAAATTCTTAGCTAGCTGGAGGAAACATATTAGCAGGCCACCATTCTTGCCAGTCTGGGTCAGATGGGCAGCCGAAGAAGAGTACCTCAGATTTATCTGAGTTGCACTTGAGGCTGTTAAGCTGGAACCATTTAAAAACAGCCCCAAGGCACTCACGGATACTCTCTCCATCAAAATCTTCTCCTTTCCCGCACGTAAAGAGGAGCTGGGTGTCGTCGGCATAAGATACGATCTGGGCCCCGAAAGACTCCACCAATGCCGCCAGAGGGGTCATAAAGATGTTAACCGCATCGCTGCTGCGGCGATTTTTGCGCTGCGCGGCTTTTTTCATTCTCCCGCTTTACATGACGAGCTGAGCTCGTCATCAGCACACGCCACCCGTGGCTGATGACGAGCTGAGCTCGTCATCAGCATCGAAGGGGTTAAAGAGAGTCGGGCTCAACACGGAGCCCTGTGGGACTCCGACTCCCAAAGGCGGCATCACGGCAGAGCTAGGTGAGGCCCAGACCATTTGTCGACGGCCAGCCAAAAACGATCTAAACCAGCTGACCACCGTCCTCCTCAGACCGATCTCATGAAGTCTGGCGAGGAGCTGAGCTCATGACAAGCTGGGCTCGTCATAACGGCCGCGCCACGCCCTCGCACCTGTGCGGACGTTCTACGGGAGTGGGCGGAGTCATGACAAGCCCAGCTCGTCATGAGCACAGCTGCACTGTGCCTCACGACGAGCTGGGCTCGTCATGAGCAATGCGGCGCCGCACGCAGCCCCCCGCACGAGAAGGGAATTACCCGTGGTTAAGGGGTTAAGGCAGCTGTTCTTCATCCAGGTGGCTACTGCCTTCATCCCATCGTGGAAGTTGCTCTTGGCAGTTGTGGTTTCGTCTGTGAGGGAGAGAACCAGCTGGGTGTCATCAGCCTAGGAGTCAATGTTGAGTCTGTGACTTCTGACGATGGCTGCAAGTGGGGCCATGTAGATGTTGAAGAGGTTGTGGCTCAGGGAGCATCCCTGAGGCACTCCGCAGCTGATCTCTGTGGATTCTGATTTGAAGTCTGACTCTATGTGTTCGGCCAGTGAGGAAGGAGCGCATCCATTCTAGGCTTTGTCGCGGATACCAGCGTTGTGGAGTCTTGCGCAGAGGGTGTGGTGGAAGACGGTGTCGAAGGTGACTGAGAAGCCCTGGAGGATGAGAGCAGCAGTTTCGCCTCGGGCGAGGAGGGCATGGATTTCATGTGTAGCGGCAAGGAGAGTGGTCTTGGTGCTATGGTTGTTATGTTATGTTATGGGACTTGTAGAGCACATGGCTGTCCCGGCAAAGGGACGTCCCAGCATCAATTGTCAGAGGGATGGGCATGGAAGAGGCTACCGCCCACTGAAACAGCCAGGTCTTTACTTCCTTTCTAAAGGACGAGAGATTAGAAATGTTCCTTATAGAGAGTGGCAGGGAGTTCCTTAAACGCGCGTCCTCCGGCTCTGGCTCTGCAGAACTGCGGCAAAGCTATTCTTCGGCAGAGCAAACAGTGTTTGCGCTGCCGCATTCATGGTGCACTGGAGCCTATTTATCATATATTTATTAGAACTGAGTAGTAGACTATTGCAGGCTAAGACCTTGATACCGATCTCCTGCAACCAGCTGAGGTAGATGTTATGTGAGACCGTATCACAGGAGGCACTAGGATCTAACAGAATAAGTGCCAACATGCTACCTTCATCCATAGAGACTCTCAGTTGCTCCGTTACTGCTAGTAGGGCTGACTCTGTGCTGTGTCTTGGTCAGAAGCCATTATGCGATGGATCCAGTTTGGAATAAGACTCCATATACTGCGTTAGAATGTTACTCACATAGGATTCCATTATTTTAGACAGAAACAAATGCAGCGAAATCGGACAATAGTTCTCTAGCCTCGATGCATCTAATGATGGCTTTTTGACCAACACATCACATTGGTAATTAGAGGTGATAGTGCTTACATCTGTCATCTGTGATTTCACCATATCCTTTAATAAGGTAATGTGGTTTTAGAGGTGTTAATGGTTGCTTCTGAAGCCTGATTGGGAGTGGTGCAGGATGTGGGTCATCTCTATGAACTCAGAGAGTTGGGCGCTGATGGCTTTCTTGATGACTTTGGCTGGGAAGGGGAGCAGAGAGATGGGTCTGTTGTTCTTGAGGTCTGTCAGGTCGACAGAGGATTTATGTAAATGTAAATGTGGGTGTACTTGTAAAGCGCACTGCGACTCCATGGAGTATGCTGGCGCTGAAGACCGCTGGGGAACCCGTCCTGGTTTTCCCTGTGAGATTGTCCCTTTCTGGGTATCTCCAAGGTGAAACCAGGCATCCCCGGCGTCTGTGGGGGGCCGTTGTAGAGATGAGGCAAGCTTAATGCCCAGAGTTGCCAAGTGTGTTCCCTGGTTAGAGTAGGCACCGAGGCGAGAATTATCGAGTCCGTTTTGACCCTGGTCCACGACCCTGCCACGTCGGGAATTGAACCCTGGTCCCAGGCCGTTCTCTGCTTACGGGTCTGCCACCTCTAACCAGTGAGCCACACCACTCCACTCCATTTATTCAGTAGGGGGTTGATCTCTGCATGCTTCCAGTCTTCTGGGAAGGTGGCAGTTTTGGTCTATTAATCATGTCTCTGATGCTCATATTATGAACTTGTTGTTTTCTTTTTTTTGCAGGACATCTTCAAGAGACAGAGAGAGGAAATCAAGAAAGAATTTGAGAAACTGGAGCAGATATTGAAGAAGGAAAAATCTTGTCACCTCAGACAACTGGAAGATAAAGAGAAGAGGAGTCTGCTGCCCATCAGAGATAAAATTACCAAATTAGAAGAGCAGCGATCTGCCCTCCGGAGCTTGATCGAGGAGCTCGAACGGAAGTGTGTGCAGCAGGAGATGGAGATGTTGAAGGTAAGAAAAGGGTTATGAAACTTTAGAATAGAAGAGGAATATACCTTCCTCAAGAATTTAATCACAAATAAGAATTGTCAGCACCAGATGGTAGCTATTGAAAGTTAGAAGGTTTTAGAAATCTAGAGAATTGCAAGAGGAACTCCATCACAGAGGCAGATGGACTGTCCGCTTTAAGATCTGGAGTTACGGAAGGTGCTGGGGGTTGTAAATCTTGAGGAACATCTCTATCTAAGGTATCTTATCTCAGTAAACTAGGAAATATTAGCCGTGTGGAACAACTTAAGTTGAGAAATGTTTAGAAATGTATACAATTAGAGCACCATTTCTCTCTCAGGATTATTATCCAAGACACATGTGACCTGTGAAGATGATGATGGACAGATGGGTTATAGAATCCGATTGGTGTTATTAATCTCATAAGCGTTGCAACTGTGGAGAAGTGTGGCTCCAGTGGAGAAGTGTGGCTCAATAGTTAGAGCGGCAGACCCTGATGCAGAGGTCTAGCCCGGGACCAGGGTTCAATTCCTGCCTCGAAGGGTCTTGGGATCAATTTCCTCGGACCTGATAATTCTCGCCTCAGTGCCTATTCTAATCATGGGTCCCACTCTGCAACGTTAGGCAATAGCTTGCTTAATCTCCACAACGGCCCCAACAGCGCTAGGATGACTGGCTGCACCTTGGGGGTGTCCAGGAGTGGGTGCCTCACAGGAAAAAGCCAGGAAGGGTTCCACAGCGTACAAGCGCCGGAGAGACCCATGTGGGTACTACAACATTTACAACTGGCTTTATGCACTTGAAATTAACTTTAGTAGAAGTGACAATGTCTCACTTTTTTCCAATATTTAGCTCTGCTTGTTAAACAATTGTGTAGGTAGCCGCAGAATAGTAAACCTGTATGCCTAGCATAAAAAATAACCCCTAGCAATTGTGGAACAGATTATTGGTAAAAAAAGAAAATTCCTTTTTGCAACTGAAGACCGGCATTCATGTCTTGAAGTGATGAATTCTCCAGTATCCTAGATACCTTTTGAACGTATAAATAAAAGCATAGTCACAGATTATTGTTCATGTGTGAATGTGTCAGTAAGCAGTGGCGTCACTAGGAGGGTGCGGGGGTGCGGACCGCACCGGGTGACACCCTCACATGGGGTGACACCATCTGGTTACGCTGTGTATGTAACACAGCTCTGCAGCCTCGCCTCTGCTCTGTGTCTATTTAAACCTATCCTCAGTGGCGCGTGCACAAATTCAAAGCACATTTCATGTGTTTATTTCAGTGACTTTGAAAAAAGCCGAGTACTGTGAGGGAGAAAGCAGGGGGGGGGTGGGGGGGGGGGAGGGGGCTGCAGAAGGCGACGAAGAAAGGGTTAAAAGAGCAGCAGGAGGGGGTGCAGGCGGAGGGGGAGGGATGGTGCAGGCAGAGAGTGAGATTGTGCAGGCGGAGGGGAGATGGTGCAGGCAGAGGGAGAGATGGTACAGGCAGAGGGGAGATGGCGCAGGCAGAGGGTAAGATGGTGCAGGCAGAGAGAGAGATGGTGCAGGCAGGGGGTGAGATGGTGCAGCAGAGGGGAGATGGTGCAGACAGAGGGAGAGATGGTGCAGGCAGAGGGGAGATGGTGCAGGCGGAGGGGGAGATGGTGCAGGCAGAGAGGGAGATGGTACAGGCAGAGAGGGAGATGGTGCAGGCAGAGAAGGAGATGGTGCAGGGAGAGGGTGAGATGGTGCAGGCAGAGAGGGAGATGGTGCAGACAGACGGTGAGATGGTGCAGGCTGAGGGGGAGATGGTGCAGGCAGAGGGGAGATGGTGCAGGCAGAGGAAAGATGGTGCAGGCAGAGAGAGGGAGATGGTGCAGGCAAAGAGGGAGATGGTGCAGGCAGAGAAGGAGATGGTGCAGGCAGAGGGTGAGATGGTGCAGGCAGAGAGGGAGATGGTGCAGGCAGAGGGTGAGATGGTGCAGGCTGAGGGGGAGATGGTGCAGGCAGAGGGGAGATGGTGCAGGCAGAGGAAAGATGGTGCAAGCAGAGAGAGAGAGATGGTGCAGGCAGAAGAGAGATGGTCTGAACAAAGGGAGAGATGGTGCAGGCAGAGGAGAGATGGTGCAGACGGAGGGGAGATGGTGCAGGCAGAGGGAGAGATGGTGCAGGCGGAGGGGAGATGGTGCAGGCAGAGGGAGAGATGGTGCAGGCAGAGGGAGTGAGGGTGCAGGCAGAGGGGAGATAGTGTGGACAAAGGGAGAGATGGTGCAGGCAGAGGTGAGATGGGGCAGGCAGAGGGTGAGATGGTGCAGGTAGAGGGTGAGATGGTGCAGGCAGAGGGGAGATAGTGTGGACAAAGGGAGAGATGGTGCAGGCAGAGGGGAGATGGTGCAGGCAGAGGGTGAGATGGTGAAGGCAGAGGGAGAGATGGTGCAGGCAGGGAGTGAGATGGTTCGGTTGGAGGGGAGAGGGTGAAGACAGAAGGAGAGATGTTGTAGGCGGAGGGGAGATGGTGCAGGCTGAGGGAGATGGTGCAGGCAGAGGGAGAGATGGTGCAGGCAAAGGGAGAGATGGTGCGGGCAGAGGGGAGATGGTGCAGGCAGAGGGAGAGATGGTGCAGGCAGAGGGGACATGGTGCAGGCAGAGGGTGAGTTGGTCCATCCGGTAAGTTGTGAGGGGGTGACACCATGAGTTACCAGCACCGGGTGACACCAACCCTAGTGACGCCACTGGCATTACAGTTTTTAATCTAGGGGATAAATGACTTAACTGCTGTGTCCGTACAACGTTATATGGGAGCCAGGGGTCACAAGCAAAGTAGCAGGGGTCGCAACAGGTGGCATAGAAGTCGCCGTTGCGCTGCGACCTCCAATTGACGTCCAGGTCACCTCTTCCTTCCTCCAGAAGTGGCAATCGGTTACAGCGCCAAAATGTATTGCATCACGCCCGCAGGTAGATTTTAAGACTCACTTCATATGTGCACAAAAGAATGTGACTGTGACCCTTGGACACTGGTACACTGTGGTTGGTGATGAGATGGAGACTATAGTCTACTCTTCCCCTTCATGCCTAACACCAGCAAAGATCATAGAAAGCAAATTGAAAAGTTACCAGAACTCAATATTTACAAAGCAATGCAGTCATCCTGACACTGGTCTATCTGCGAAAGGAGGGGAAGAAAAGGAAGTGAAATAGGTTGAGTAAAAGAGAAATAATCTGGTCTTTTCAAAGAGAACTAATTATCAGTTTGGTTATTAGTGTGTTTTTAGATGGCTGGCTAGACTTACAGCATTGAGTGTACAGGTCAATTAATAAAGTAAATCAGTTACATACGCTCTATCTGTGAAAGTTAGTGATAAAGTGATAACAGTATAGCAATTTGGGTTATTCACAATGTGGGTTATGTTTATATTTCCTGTTCCGTGTACTACAGAAGAACATTTGATGATTTTTTACTATCAGCATGAATACTAATAGCTGTATTTGTATCTGGTTTTATTTCTCTCCTCAGGAAGTGAAGAGCATGTCAAGCAGGTATGATTCTCCTCTGCTGTTAGCTCACTCTAAAAAGTCACAAGTAGCTATTACAGGTATTTAATTAAATGCTCTGGATCAGCTAACGATCATCTAATCAGGTGGTAACAGCATGGTGATGATTATGAAAGCCTTTTGTCATAAGATGTATTTCTGTTTTTCCAAGTATTTATTCTTTGTATTTACTTGTTATAAATAGTTGTGATAAACCAATAACCCCCCCCCATTTTTCTTTTTCTTTTTTCATTTCCTCTGATACAAAATTTGTGTGTGACAATAAGAATGTTGACCCTCCCTCGTCGATAGAAAATGAGTGAAGAGGTAAATATATCAGTAATGAATGTGCTTGGAGACCTCGTATGGAGTGCAGAACCACTGTACTAATGATATGGATACAGCTTGACACAGTGGAACTACCTAGAACTATCTAGAAGAGTAGGATAGTTCAGGACTCATTAGGAGCCTTTTGCTGTATTTACCTATAACGTGTGCAGTGTGACCCTGTAAATATGTGTTTGTTGGCAGGGCCGAATTGGGAAGAGAAACCAGCCCTGACAAGTTGCTCAGTAAGACTTAGGCAATAAATTGGGATCCGTGAAATACTGGTCCTGACGAAAGCTTCAGTATCTTCTAGGAAGACTGAAACATGTAAACTGCAAAGAAGGAATCTTGGGTAATTAGACCCCACATAGAGTTCACATTTGTTTTTAACACTGCCAAGAAATGTTCTGATACTAAAGTTTGTTACAGGTATACCTCAGGCAGCCTTTAACCATGTATTGCCAGGATCCCTTGCAATATCTGTAAGTGCGCCCTGAAAGAAACCAGGTTGAAGCCTTCGGTGGAAGTATTAGACTCCATCGTGAAAACTCTATGATGAAGAATGCCTTCAGGATTTACTGAAGGGTGAGAGTTTTATAGTAAAAATCACTGACATGCCGGTACTGCCCAGATGGAGTGGACGTAGAAGGAATTCCTTACCATTTCCTACATGTTTCAAGATATCTATTTTCTCTCTTTCACCTGACATAGTACTCACTTCCTACTGTACCGTTACCTTCCAACTAGATGGAAAATGACATACTCATCCACTGACCACAAAGCTCCATAAAACGGAATCTGGAATGCTTAAAACTACATAATTAACACTAAAGACAACTCTAACATTGTCATCACAGTGCCACGATTTGTTGTATATCCTGGCTAAAAAGTATAAGGGTGCCTAGAATTGGTTGGAAACAGATACGTTTTAGGTGTGGAGAAATTAGAGTGCTAATTAAGCATTAATAAAAGGCAATATTACTGATAAATGTAGTGTTACTTAAGTGCATAAACATTACTACAAAAAGTGAATATTTAATCTTTGATTCTAAAATGGAATGATGGATACAGATAATAAGAATCAGAGGCATTAAAACATTTTGGAGCAACGTTTTAGCAGACCCATTAAATAATGTATATCATGTTCCTAACTTTGTTGTGAATCCGAAAAAGGTATGATGATGATTATTTAACTAGCTTATTTCGTGATAATGCAAAATGTACTATTGATGAAATTATCTTTGAACTGTGTCAGAATTTTGATGGATACATAATGAAAAGCCAATATTAGATTGATGAAACTAGAAAAAGATTTGGATCCCAAGAAGTAGGTCAGAATAGTTTTTCCCTAATTTCCACTTTCCATAAGAATAATTTACATTTTATACTTTCCAAACATTAACTTCTTGTACTGTTACCTAATTGTTAACACATCTATCTTTTTTCTTTATTGTCTCCTTCTCCTTTCTCTTAATTTTGTCTTTTTAACTTTCACTTTATCCTTTTGTTTTCCATTCTCTGGTTCTTTTCCACATGTCCCTCCTTGTCTCTTTTCACTGCTGTCCCTTTTTTTCAGTCTTTCTTATGAGAGAATCTGCCAAAACGTTTTGTCAAATTCTTTCTATCAAGCTTTTCTATGCTACTTTCTGTTCTCCTGCTCCTGTGTGGTGGATTGTGTGCACAATCTGTGTGGAATGTTTTAGTATGTGTCTAGACTTAGGAGTTTATTCTGAAATGAGATAATTCCAGTACATATGCCATGCTAAACAGCACCAACACACACGTCTGTAACATGGCGCAAAGGTTATAAGGGGTGCTAGGCAGCCTTACAGGTTGCCTGTGCAAGGAATGGCTATAGCAGCAGGCCTTTTTTTAGATATTTTTAAATACTGAGAAATTGCAACATAACTTGGAGTTAAAAAAGTATTCTCTAATAACGGGGAGCAGTACAATTGGCCTCTGTTCTATGTTTAAGAGTACATTGAAGGGCATATTGACTAATAGGAGTCAGGAACTGGATTAGCATATTGGTGATTTTTGAAGTCTCATTCTAAAGATGTACAGTATTAAACAATGCATTGAATTAGGATTATTTATATCATTCCTCAATCAATCAGGGTAAACATAATCTCTTGTTATCCATGTTTTTTTATAGAACTTTATTGAAAACATTATAATAACACAATACACAAAAGAAGTAGACTATACAAAGATCATAAATGTAATAAGCAAAGAATACAATATTTTCGTGAGAAACCAAAAAACAATACGTAAATAATGATCATGAGAAAATCATAACAACCACTAAAATGACAGATTATAAAGGAGAGGGGGTGAAAAAGGCGGGTTCCATTGCATGGATGATTAATATACATGGCAGAGACAGGTTACAATACAAATGTTGACTGGGCTAAAACGTTGCTGCGTGTGCGGGGGGTCAGTACAAGACGTGGCGGAGAGCAGTGACTGCCAGCCTATAACTCATTCAACATTCGGGGGACCTGTTTGAGTAGAAACAGCCTACGAAGCGATGAGCGTTCGCCGCACCAGAGGTCCGGGGCCTGAAGGTTGGGGGTTGAAGTGTAGCATATATCTCGGATTGTAAACTGCAGTAAGCTAGGCTCTGAAGCTAAGCAGATTTGGTAGGACGAGACCTTGCCCCAAACAAGTCAGCAATCTCACATTTGGCCAAGAGTAACGCTATCGCTGCAAAGCGCCTATAGCAAAGTTTGATGCAGTTAACCAGTCCCAACAGACCTAGTTTCGGAAAGGGTAAAATTGTAGTATCTACTATTTGTGCAAGTGTTGAAAAAACTTCCTGCCAATATGCCAAAATGTAGGGACAAGCCCAAGCCATATGCACGAAATTGGTGTCTAATGCATTGCATTTGGGGCAGTTCGTGGGTTTGGAAGGGTGAAACTTGGCCAATTGTCGAGGGGGTTGTGTAGACTCGATGGACACATTTGAAATGAAGCAATTTATGTCTGTGGTTGGGGGATACTTTGTCGGTCAGTGGTTGTCCTAAGTCGTCTTCCCACCGCTGCCGGGTCCCTTTGTCCCGCCCCATTCTAAGCGCCAAACATGTTTTATATAGTTTTTGTAAAGATGAGAAGTCCACACGTTGAGTAGTATTTAGTGACCATCCTCGTCGCCATGAATGTAAAGATGAGAAGTCCACACGTTGAGTAGTATTTAGTGATGCTTTATTCCAAGATGTACAGAGAGACCCCACCAGGAGCATCCAGCATGGTGCTCAGCCCAGCCAACTGTAATCTGTCAGGCAGATCACCAACATTCTGATAGATGCATCACATCAACATTCCAATAGAGGTAGAGAGGGATAGCATAGAGAATACCAAGATACTCCAGTTTTGTGACCAGGTGCGATCCGGTATCGTCAGCGATGAGTAGGGTAAGCGGGGTGAATTCCGTTTACGGGGAGGGAAAGGTGGAAAAATTTGCTCCCAGTGTCCCCTAAATTCAAGCAACATTAAGAGAGTCCACGCCAGTCAGCCCTGGAAGCTGCGTCAAATCAGACAATTTACGTGCCTGCCGGTCTGGGAATAGGGAGCCAAAGGTATCTAAGCCCAATTTGGAAAGAGTGGCTAGGACCCCCTTTTCAGTGGTAGGGGGTAGAAATGAATTGTGGGTGAGTGGGAAGGCGGGTGAGTAAAGAGGGCCGGACCCGAGTAATAGGGTGAGGTTACTCCAAGCCCAGCACGAAGAAGACAAGGGCTGATTATCCTGCGAGTCAAGGGGAATTCCCCTAGGGAGGAGCAACGCAAGAGGAGTCGGGTCAGCCAGTTCCTTGTCCAGTTTGGTGTATGGTATGCGATCCTCTGGGTGGAACAAATGGTACGCAAATTGGGCCTGCATTACCAGGAAGTATAGTTGAGGGTCCGGAACTTCAAACCCTCCCCGTGGATACGGAAGTGTGAGAGTGTAAAAAAAAACATTAGTGAGAGGGATGGGTATGGTGCGAAAAAAGTAAAGAAAACGAGTTAACACCATAATTTTTATAAGTGCGATGCGACCAGCCATTGAGAGAGGTAGTTGTATCCATCTTTCCACCTGCGAGGTGAGTTGGTCTACAGCAGGACCGTAGTTTAGCTGTATAACCTGGCCTTTATCCCTTTGAAGATGCACCCCAAAGTATTTAGTGGTCTCCCTAGCTACTGGTAAAGGGTATTCAGTCGCCTCTGCTACAGCCGCGTCCGTGATGGGAAACAGCACCAATTTCCCCCAGTTAATCATAAGACCGGACATGGAGCCAAACTGTTTGATATCGTCTATTAACAGTTGCAGATTATTTTGGGGATGACGGACGAAGAGCAGAACGTCGTCTGCATACAAGGACATTAGTACTGGACCATTAGGGAATTGCAGGCCGCGAAACAAGTGTTTTTCCTGAAGGTGTCGGACCAAAGGGTCCATTGCTATAATAAATAAAAGTGAGGACAAAAGGCACACTTGACGTGTTCCACGTGTAATTGACATGGGGGGGGACAAGGAGACAATAACCCGGAGGCGGGCCGTGGGAGAGGAGTATAACAGGCTGATGAGGGCTGTAAAATTAAAAGGAAGGCCAAGATTGCGTATTGTCGCCATAAGGAAAAGCCACTCGAGGGAGTCGAAGGCCTTCTCCGCGTCTTAATAAAGCGACTGCCGCGGGGGAGTGGGCTCAATGTGGTTAATAACCGAGATTACCGTTCGAAGATTGAGGGCTTTGGAGCGATGAGGTATAAAACCAGACTGTACTGGGGAAAATATTTGATCCAATAATAAGGAGAGACGCATGGATAGTGTCTTGGCAAGGACTTTATTATCGAAATTAATGAGGGAAATGGGACGATAGGAAGAACAATGCATGGGGTCCTTCCCCGGTTTAAGTAGCAAGGAGATAGCTGCCTCTCACATGGAGTGGGGGAGAACACCTGACTCCAGTGCCTCAGCGTACACCTCTAGGAGTTGGGGTGCCAGACTGTCTCTATAGGTTTTGTAAAACACTCCTGTAAGCCCGTCGATGCCCGGTGCTTTTGAACCTGCGAGTGCCTCTATGGCAAGCGAGATCTCCTCAACCGTAAAGGGGTTTGCCAAAAAGTCGGCTTGACCTTTGGTGAGCCAGACCATAGCCACTTCCTGCAGATATGGCAAGTGCTGTGTGAAATCTTTGGGAAGCACAGTTGAATAAAGGGAGCAGTAGTAGGCCACCAATTCCGCGGCGTCGGAAGTGGCAGATGTACCGTCATCGCGTTCAATGGACGTTATATGCCCAGACCATTTCGGGGTGGCTCACAAGGCAAGCCAACGTGTTGCCAGGGCGTTCGCCCTCGCCATATCACCGAGCCTGTTGGTATTTCCCAGGCAGGGATGCCTCCTTGTCTTCATGTTCGTTGAAGTCTAGGAGGAGTGCGCTGCGCTTAGTCTGTATTTGCGGGCCTGGGGACGATTCATCCAGAGACGCCAATTCCTCTTCCAGTTTAGCCAGCCTACTGTGGATCTCTCACAACACGCCAGCCAGTTTGGAAATGACAACTCCCCGAATAAATGCCTTGAAGGCTTCCCACAGAGTGGAGTAATGAGCCACCGAGCCGGTGTTGAGGTTGAAGTACTCCGTAATAGCCCCCGGACTTCCGAGCGGAAGATCTCGTCCAGCAGAGCTGATGCGGGGACGGACCATCTACACTCCCACCCAGCCGAATGCGGGATGCTCAAATGCAAAATTACGGGTGAATGGTGTGACAATGTACAGGGCTGTATGTGCACTCCCTCAAACCAGCGACACCCAGAAGCGGTCGCAAAAACATAATCTATGCGAGTTTGTGTAGAGTGGGGTGCTGGGTAGAACGTGTAGCCGGGAGCTAGTGGATGATGCCTACGCCAGATATCGCGCAGGTCCAGGGAGTGGGTCAGTTCGCTGAACACCACGCCAGAACGGACCTTAGGTGTCGCCTGTCGATTAGAAGAGTCAAGGGCGTGATTAAGCCAAAGATTAAGGTAACCACCTAAAAAGAGAATATCATAATCATAATGGTTCAGCAGGGTATGTAAGTTGTCAAAGAAACCCGGGTCGTCTGTGTTTGGTGCAAAGACATTTTGCAGGAGGACCGTTTTTCCCAGGAGTGTACCCTTGATCAGTAAATAGCACCCTTGTGGAACTTCCGCTTTGTCCCGTAGTGTAAAAGGGAAGGAGCTGTGAATTAAAGTACAAATCCCCTGGGAATATGTACTATAACTGGCAAAGAACCTGTTGGATCCCCAGGAAGAAGCAAAGGGGGGTGGAACCCTGAGGAGGGAGGTGGGTCTCTTGTAGAAAGGCTAACTTTAACCTCATGCCATTTTAAATATGCCAGGACTAATGTACACTTCCTCTGGTTATTAAACCCTCGGACATTCCACGTAAGCAAATTAACTTTCACCGCAGGGGCTACCTCCATATCCAATGTAAACACAACTTATTTGCACAAAGCCAGCATACCTTTCTCCATGCGGAGGCAATCAAAATGAGGAACTCGCACATAAATACACAAAAGAAATGAGATACACAAAGACAATCAATAAAAAACAACACATATCCCAACATATACCACCACTCCCAGACGCCCCCCCTCCACCCACACCTGAGCCAGAGGGCCCCAAGAATTGAATCCCTCCCGAAAAACCAGAAAATACAAAAATAACAACAAATCCGACAAGAGGTAAATTCGGAGTCATCCTAAGGGGGCAGGCAAACGACTCGGACAGCTGATGCCCATAACATTGAAAAAGTAATAATGAGAAAGACCGCAAAATGTCCCTTACAATGGAGCCTTGAATAGTGAGATAAACAGTGAGTCCACCATTGAACAGTAACAGCTTCAGTACTTTAAAGGAGAGAAGCTAACCAGACCGAAGGAGGGTACTGAAATGGAACAGAGTAAAGCAGCCATATTTAAAACCATATAATCAACATGAAAGAGCAGAATGAGAACGTCCGGCACAAGAACGAGAAAGAACACTACAGGAGTGGCCAGAACCGCCATAAAACAGAGCTCAGTCTGCAGTGAAGAGTTCATACCGGGGGGCCAGCTGATGTTCTGGGGAGGAGTGCCTAGAGGAGTGTGCAGGACTTCGACAGGCCTCCCCCACGTGCTGTTTGCAGAAGGCCAGGACATCTGGGGCATTATCAAAGAAACAAGGCTTACCATCCACCATCACCCTAAGCCTCGCCGGATAGAGCATTTGTAGAATGATAGGTTTCTTCAATTTTTTAAAGGGGTAAACATTTAATGCATCAAAAATGATAGGCATTATTGATGAATCTGACAGATAATGATTTTAGAAAAGTGTGAATAGTAGTTATCAATACAGTTGTGTAATAAATTGTAAATTTGTAAAATGTGAATTGATATTCAATACACTGGGTCTAGGTCACAAAAATATGTATTTTGACTCCCTTAGCATTACCTCACATATTCATAAATGTAATTCACATAGGTAGCTGTCTCGCTACACTGGTACCATCTCACATAGGTAGCTGTCTCGCTACACTGGTACCATCTCTGATAAACACAATGCTACACCACATGTGTATACACATGTAGGTCTATGTTTTAGGTGTAAAGTGGGAGGGACAAGAGGGAGTGGCTGGAAAATGAGGAATGTCTGTTGTAAAATGGAAGGCACAAAAGGAAAGTCAGTTTCAACTCATTACATGTACGCCCACATGTTCTCCAATAGTACTACATTAAAGTAACAACACACAGGTGTGGTCACACACCTCACCTTGCCATTAACATGTACTGCAAGGGAATTACATGGAAACCAGTGGAGGCAGTGACTAAAACTACAGGCCCAAAGCCCAACTCCGACAAAAATAAATCTATATTTGTAAAATAAGTAAATGATCATGTAACTTTAAAGTTTGCGGACAAATCCCACTGTAAAAATGTGAAAACAAAATATAATTACCCAAACAAAAGTCACATGACTTTAGACATTGCACACCCATGTATATCACAATGCACAAATGTAAAAAGATAAACATAAAGTACATTAAAAAAATAAAGTGAATGTTAAAAATGCACAAATAAATGTATACATTGCAGTCACTTGTGTGTAGGTATGCATGTGGTATTTCTATAACAGAAACCTAGCCAAAAGGCTGCATCACACTGTACATTGTCAAAGTCAAGCGTAAAGTCAATGAGTGAAAGGAGAAGTAGTTGGTTTGTGAACTGTTAATGCATTGTGATGTGGTGTTCTTTAAAGAGGTGTGTCTTTAACTCTTTCCTAAATTGGAGCAGTTCTAATGGATTTGGGGATTTTGTTCCAGATCCTGGATATAGAGATGGGAAGGCCTACTGTCTTGTTTTTTCTTTTTTATCATTCTTAGTCTGCAGTCTGATAGTGTCCTGGCGGCTGTGAGTATGCAAAGAACCACCAGAGATGGTGAGCGTGTATGCAAGAGAAGAACAGGAGCAGGTCATGATAGCTTTGTAAATGACACAGAATTCTGTGGCTAGGCACGTTCTCGATTTACATAGAAGGGAACACTTTGCTCCCCTTTTTCAGAATTTGTACTGACTTCCTGTCCTTTTTAAGACCGCTTTCCTTGTGCACAGAGCTCTTTACCACTCAGGACCAGAATATCTGTCTTCAAGGCTTTTTGTCTACAGCCCGTTGAGAAAGATGCTGTCCTCCAACATTCTCTTGGCCACGGTCCAGAGAGTCCGTCTTGTAAGAGTAGGTGGACGGTCTTTCTCTCTTTTGGGGCTAATGGGCTGGAACAACCTGCCTTCAGAAATTAGTCATATAGAGGATGAAAGACTGTTCAAGAAAATGCTTAAAACCTGGCTCTTTGTCCAGTAGATAGCTCTCTTTTGCCCTTACTGTTCCATTAGTGCCAGGACACTCTTTTGAGTAGCTTCACACTTTATAAATTCCACATAACATATACCTGGTTTTGAAGTTGGTGCAGAGAAGTAAGATGAGCCAATGGAGTCCCATTAGGATGTGAGTTATTTGACCATATTTCTTCAGGACCTGGGTGAGGAGTCCTGCTGCATGTAGGATGCCCTTAAGGGGATGGCAATGTGGAGTCTGGAAAGCCATGGAGTAGGCCAGACGCGAGAGTATGAGAGCTTGAACAGCAGTTCTGAAGACACTATCCGGAAGAAATGGATTTGTCTTCTTTAGAAGAGAGAGCTGGTACAGCCCCATCTTTGTTTTTTTGGGATTGTGTTCCTTGAGGGCGTAACACATAACATATAGCTGGTTTTGAAGTTGGTGCAGAGAAGTAAGATGAGCCAATGGAGTCCCATTAGGATGTGAGTTATTTGACCATATTTCTTCAGGACCTGGGTGAGGTGTTCTGCTGCATGTAGGATGCCATTAAGGGGATGGCAATGTGGAGTTTGGAAAGCCATGGAGTAGGCCAGACGCGAGAGTATGAGAGCTTGAACAGCAGTTCTGAAGACACTATCTGGAAGAAATGGATTTGTCTTCTTTAGAAAAGAAAGCTGGTACAGCGCCATCTTTGTTTTTTGGGATTGTGTTCCTTGAGGGTGAGGTTGATGTACAGGTTGAATCCACCTGCCTTTGCATTCAGTGAAAGGGTGTGGTTCAGATTCATATAGGTACATATAATTGAGCCAGAGTTATACTTTTTCTTGTTTGTTGTTCTTGGCAAATAATATGGATTATGTCTGGGTTGGCTTGAGTTTCAGGTAGGCACTGAACATCCACGTTGGGATGATGTGCAGGCAGTGTTTGAGGCATTGAATGTCTGAAGCAGAGGAGACTTTTGGTAGAGTTCTGTATTTTCTGTATATATGTGATTCATGATACTATTTATTATCTGTCAGAAGAACACAAGCGGCTCCATGTAGTTGTTGAAGATGACAGGGGACAGTATTTAACCCAGGGGGACTTTGCAGGTCATGGTGATCAGTTTGGAGCAGGAGGTGCACTTATGAACAAACTGGTATTGGATGGAGAGGTAGGAGGAGAACCAATGAAGAATATTACAGATGAATCCCATTTGATACTCCAGGATTCACCTAAGGGTGAGATGGTTGATTATCCAGGCCAGTTGAGAGGTCAGGCAATATCAGGCAGGAGATGTCATGTTCGTCCGTTGTCAGGATGGTATTGTCTGCGATGAGAGAGCATCCAGCTTAGAAGGAGGTTGGGGGTACGAGTATATCTTTGTAAGAAATAGCGTTGATGGAGTTTAGTATGTCAGCAAGAGGTAGGGTTTTGAAAAATTACCATGGCTGGATTCTGCGATAGGTGGTGGGCATTAGAGCTTGATGTTGATGTGTGGCTGGAGCATCTGTATTTTTTCACTGAAGAAGAGGTTAATGGCAATGCATTTTTCTGTGGAGTGGGGAGCAGGTGTTTCTGGCAGGAGCTGATGCAGTGCTTGGTTGTCTTGAAAAGATTCTGTTTCAGTTCGTGGATTAATTGTTGGTGTTGGTATAATAGTTTCCTTTAGCGGATGTTATGAGCTGTCTGCATGTTGCACAGTGCAATTTCAGTATCTTGGGGTCATCAGGAGTTCTGTTTTTCCCATTTTCTTTCCAATTGCTTTAGTTTTTAATTTGGATGCAAATATTCACACTTATACATATGTTTGTATTCTCGATCTGCATTTGCTAAATTCCATAAAGGCATAATGCATGCCCTGGTATAGGAATAAGTGTGCTGAAAGTTACATCTGTGTATTTACCTTTGTGAATTGGGTTTATTGTTTTTTTCTGTAAAGCCAATATAAAGAATAAAAAAATAAGATGACATTAAGATAACATTACAACTTAACCTGTTTCCAAGGTATGAAAATGTGATATTTGCATTCCCGGATTTTGAACCTGATAAGAAAGAAAAGGAGGAAGATTACCCACCGATAAAGATAATGGAATCATTGGGTGAGAAAACGCAAAGCTCTTTCTTACTTGCATGGTTATAAAGTATGTTCAGTAAGTCGTGAATGGCTGTGTACAATGGGCAGGTAGACCGCCCAAGAGTAGAACTGAGCCACATAGTTATATATCCAGTGTCTCTGATTATTTGGAGCAATGGTCCTCAATCAAATTGTGACTCTTAAAGATGTTGTCTGGAAGGGTCCTTGTGATGTGGTCAACAAGTTTTAGCTTTTTTGTTCAAGGCCTCTTCAGGACTGAGCAAAGGTATGTACATTCACTTAAAGAGAACAAATTAAAAGCAGATAGTCAAAGGGTCACAACAGTCCATTGTCAGACCAAAAGCAATACATGATGTATTAATACAAATTCTGTGTACATGCACAGCATCAAAACATGAATATGGCGAGGGTTGTGGAAAGTGGCTAGCATGGAAACTTAAAACTGATTTAGTCAGAAACAAAGTGAGAAGTATAACTCAGGATGATCAAACAGGGCAAAGCTCTGATGAAAACATCATCAGGCAAGAATTCTGGAAATTCTTCAAAGAGCTTTATACGGAAGACACAAACCCGCAAGACAAGCTGATTAAAACCTACTTGGAAGATGTTCCGCTCCTAAAACTTACAGATGAAGAAAGGGAAGACCTGAACAAAGAAATTTCAGAAGGCGAAGTGGATGACGCCATCAAGAGTTTAAAAAAAGGAAAAGCAGCGGGGCCTGATGCTTTACCGAATGAATTCTACCTGACATTAAGAGATACTCTACTTCCACACATAACTGAACTAGCCAACATAATTCTTAAACAGCATGAAGCTATACCAGATTCTTGGAACGATGCCATAATCACAATCATCCTAAAACCAGGAAAAGACCCTGCCAGATGCGAATCATATCGTCCGATTTCACTGCTGAATGCAGATTATAAAATTTCACAAAAATCATGGCAGCACGGTTAGGGAAAGTACTACCGAATCTGCTGCACCAGGATCAAAAAGGTTTCACCAATGGGAGGCAATTACATGAGGTTACACAAGAACTTTTAACTGCAATAGACATCGCTACATATGAGAAAACTCCTCTTACCATACTTACTGTTGACGCCGCAAAGGCCTTCGACAGGGTCAATTGGGCCTTCCTAGAGAAAGTAATGGCCAAAAACAACATTGGACAAACCTTTATCCACATGGTAAATCAAATATACAAAGCCCCAAGATCCAAGGTCCTAATAAATGGAAATCTTACGAAAAACATAAAAATAAGTAGAGGAACGAGGCAGGGTTGCCCCCTTTCACCCTTGCTCTTTAATATATACATCGAACCGCTAGCGAACAAGTTAAGAAACAGTAAAGAAATCTCTCCTTTTAAACATCATACATGGGAAAAGAAAATCGCACTATATGCGGATGACTTAATGATCTTTACAGACGATTACCCGAGAGCCAAGGATATAATCGAAGAAACTATAGAAGCATTTGGGAATGTCTCAGGGTACCTGGTAAACAAAACGAAAACAGAGATCATGACATGAAATACTCGCTTTAAAAGCCACAATATAAAGAAAGAAATTAGATACCTAGGAATCCTAGTGAATCATGATATAGGAAAGATTCCGCAACGCAACTTGACCAAGGTAGCCGGAGACGTAAGGAAACTGCTCAAGGCCTGGGCCTCCTTACCATTAAGTCTGATTGGGAGATCAAACATAGTCAAGATGACTATCATACCTAAGTTCACTTTCCTATTTAACGCAATACCTTTAGAGTTTGGGAAAACGGTATTAACTCGAGCACAGAGAGACATCACAAGTTTCATATGGGCTGCGAAGAGCACTAGGATTGCTTGGAAAAAAATAAGGAGGGGGAAGAAAGATGGAGGCCTGGCTAGCCCGGACTTGGTAGAATACCATAGAGCCTTTCAATTTAAGAACATCAGAGTGCTGCTAAAGAGTCATGACAACTACCCGAGGTACCTACAACTGATCACAAAATCAGACGACCATGTCTTGTATAAATTCGGCCATCCCAAGTACTTAAAAAAAATAAAACTAAAGACCTTAAGAGACGCAGTAAAGATGTGGGCACAAATCAGAGGAATCCTGAAAATTCCGTACTATAGCAAACTGGCTCCCATCTGGAACTCGCCAGGAACCCCTGAATGCTTCAAAGACACCCTAGCACTCCCACTAAAAAGAGCTAACGTAAAGTATTGGGGGCAAATACTAAACGGATCCATTTTGAAAACATGGTCAGAACTTCAAGAGTTGACAAATAACACACTATCTAAATTTAAATATTATCAAATACTAAGCTGGTCAAAGACACTACCCACTAACAACTGTGAAAACGAAAGCCTGGAAAAAGAAATGGTCAAAACAACACCACCACTAAAAGAAGTGGCTAAATGGTATTGGGCTCTGATTAAGGCCAACGACATAAACCTCAACATAGAGGTACAAATCTGGGGGAAAGACCTACTAATACCAGATTTAGATCTAATCTGGGAAAAATCCGTAGGAAAATGTTGGTCCACTTTGAAATCCGCGGCTTTGAAAAAGAACCATTTATATACCATTCATCGGGCTTACTGGACACCAAGAAAGCTTTCCAAGTTTAAGAACGCAGGAATAAAGAAATGCCCAAAATGTGGAGAAGAAAAAGCAGATGACATCCACATGTTTAAAAACTGCCCCCAATTGAGCGACTTCTGGGACGAAGTTGGTAAGACCATGAGCACTATCCTGACCAAGCAACTAACTGTAAGTACCACCCTTACTCTTTTTGGGATCGAAGATACAGCAAATAAAGGGGGGCTCACAAAAGGGCAAGAAAATCTGCTTTATGTTTTGATAGTACTTGCAAGGAGGGAAATCTGCATTAAATGGATAGAGTCCTCCAGCCCAACCCATGCAGATTGGTTGAATTCGGCCATAAAAACTAACAAACTGGATAGAAAGGGTAAAATAAGTAAGAGATTTAATTTCTGGGAAAGCTTCGAAAATTACTTAAACCCCAAGTAAGATACAACATAAGTCCAATGATTAACGCGATTCATCCTCTGGTGGACAAGTATGGTACTTGTTGAGTGGTCAATGTGACTAGCTCCCCTCGCTCCAAAGTCAGAGGTTTTGGTATGCAATGGAAACAGGAATCTCCTCCAAAGGTCATCAGGAGAATGACAAAAACTCCCCAGACAAGAGAGATCGAGGGGCAGCACGGAAAGAAATTAGAGGCAGATAACTGACACTCCACATCATACAGTTATCGCAAAATGAGGACAAAAAAAAAAGTACATGCACAGCAGGCAATGTTCAATGACTTGCTAAGCAAAATAGAGAAATAGACACCTTAAAAACCTTGATGTAGGGCATAATCCTCATGTATATACTGCTCATGCGGGGTTAATTTATCTATACAAGCGGTGTGATTCCATTTCGATATGTCACTGAAAATTCAGCGTGAGGAAAAAACAGCATATCAAGAGGACCAGCACATCAAGTTAGAATCTGGCAATGTGGACCCATAGAGTCTAATTAGTGTCAATCAATGTGTTAAGGGTAAAGCTTACCCGTTACTTACCTACTTCCTTCCACACGAACCGGCCTGTAAGTCAGAGACTCTTACTGGAGCTAAGAGGTCTAGCCACCGTGGAAAATGTTTGCACTGAAACTGAACATGACCGGGGTGTCAAACATAGCACAACAAATCACTCAAGTACTATAATTACAATTGGTGGAAAGACTCAAGTACTGGAAGGACTTTCAACCAGTTTCTAATCTTCTTGATAGTGGGAAAAGGATCCCGTGGTCATGTTGGCTGCGCCTCCTGTGTCGCGTAGCTCATGCACCTTTTGTTTGGCTCGGCATATACTGCGGTGAGGAAATAGGATGGTCGGGGCTGGGCACGGCACAATCACATGGTGATGTGCTGGAACATCACCTGTCATTTGTCGAGGGAAGTAGAAGTCTCCGGACCTATAGAGGGCTGTGGGGAAGTGGTGGCTCTGCCCAGATTAAATGAATATCATGGGCTCCTGAGTGCCTGGCAATGGATAAAAGAATTACTCTGGCCCCATGAATCATGGCCTGTTGCGTTATTTGACGCAGAGGCTAAAAGTGTGATATGGAGGTAAAAGAACAGGCGCCATCTTGGAGAGGGGCCATGCAATAGATGTCATATATGTATGAATTGAAGGAGGGTGGCTGTATTTAATTAATGGCACAGAGACAATAAAAAGGAGCAACATCATAAATCAAAGTATGAACCCTCTCTTCTGTGTCTTGGCACATGGGAAACTGATGTGGTGTTCAATAAAATGATGAGCGAGCCTGTTTTATCCACTGCATCAAGATATGGAATAAGACAATGTATAGACATATCAAATTGTACATTAAATACTGCAAAAAAGGACATGAGAGATACATTAAAATGGTTTGTTACAATTCAGAAATGATGTCCTGAAAAATGCCACACATAACAATGTTAGATTCTAATTAGTGCCTAAGAATTCATCATGTTCACTTAGACCCTGTATGTGTGTCTGGAATTTTTCAGTATATTTAGCTTCAGTTTTTTACAAAAGAGATTCCATAGAGTCTCCTATTGTGTCTGTGTTTACAATGAATAGAACTGACCTCTTAATCTCAAATTCTTTAAAGCGTTGCTCCGGCTGTTATACAACATATCCGTAATCTATGTTGCATCCGTATCCATGGTCTATGTTGTAGAATTCTATTCTTGACAGGATGGATGTTTTTTTTAGGTCGAGCAGACCTACTCTCAATGCGTGAGCATTGAGAGTGTCTGCTTCAGACCTTTTGTGGCCCGTATTTAGGAATGAGGACAGCTACCAGACGCGCGCTTTGACGAGGTCAGATTTCACCTCGGGAGCGAGCGTCTGGTAGCTGCGCATGCGCGAATCAAATCCCTTGCTCACACACACACACACAGGCAGGCAGCCCCCACCCCACCCATACACACACAAACACGCAGACAGGCACAACACACGCAGGCACATACAAGCGCGCGCACCCCCCTCCCCACCCCCCCCCCCGCTCACCGGGCACAAGCAGGGCTTCCATCACGGGGGGCGGGCACCGTCAAAGTGCCCCGACGCCCCCCCTCACCGGCTCCTCTCGTCCTGTCCCTCCGTGTCAGACCAGACTCCGCAGCCCGCTCCGTTGTTTCTCCGCCCCTTCAGTGCGTGTCACGCCTCTCCTTTCTCCCGGCCGGAAATCCCTTTTGCGTGTCAGGCCTCGTTTCCGAAACTGAACTGTCCCGCAACAGTGTTTATAATATCGGCAGTCGTTCTGCGCACTTGTTTTCTCTTTTGCTCTGTTTATCGTCTCCATCGCTATCCCTCACTATTTCCATTCCTTACGCCACAGCAATGCCGATACCTTGTTGTGTTTTAAGCACTCGGAGATTAACTGACTTGCCCAGAGCCACTTTATTGAACGTAGAATGATGCAACATCAGGGCATGACGGACGGAGATGCAAACGTGATTACTCTCTTCAGGTGATTAATCATTCCTAGTGCACAAAACACATGTTCGTCTCCTCTGGGCGCTTCCCTTCACCCCAATCCTTGCCCAAGGCAGCGTTTCTCGCCGGAAGTACGGAGGCACCCGGTTTCTGACTGGAAATGTTCCATCACTCGAGCACGCGCCAGGGAACGGTGAATGAGCGTTTCGCGCGCGTGGGGAGTGGGCGAATGATGGGTTGATCTGTGTTGTCTTCGCTCCCGGTGAAGCACCTCGCGGGGCCAATGGCACTTGATTGCACCTTACCGGTGCTGGATTGAGAACAGAAGGCCTTAAAAACGGGTCATGGAATCACAGGTGATGCGCTGTAAGTTTCCATCGCGGGCTTTGCCACAGAATTGAAAAGTATTCCACTGGGGGTTAGCTGTTTCGAGAGTAATTAATACCTAGGTAGTACATTTATATGGTACAGTAGTAAGGGACATAGTCTATGTCACATAGACACAAACAGGTGACGTCGTTTCGTGTGTTTTTACTGTTATAACTAGAAAAGCGACTTGTGTTTATTTTCTATAAATACATGATTAAAGTTTTTGTTTTCTTTATACACACGTTTTGTCGTTTTTATTTAGGCCTCCTTAGTGTGATGAAAGCAACTGTGTCTTCGTGCAATTGGGCGTGGTAGCATTGATAGAAAAATAAACTTGATTGGGGACGGAACGAGGGGAGCAAGTAAACATTGCATCACTAAACTGCAAATGTGCTCCTTTGACGTGTTTTGCTGATTGAGAACAAGGTCTTGGGTTACATTGTTAAAGCAGCAACACTGGTTGGGCAACGAGTGTTCTGCATATCCACGAAAAGAGTGTTCTCCTTGCCTTTGTGTGTTTAGCGCAGACCATGGTAAACTGAGGGGTACTGTGCACTGTTGTGAATTAAAGAGGGCCATAGTGCTGTACGCTTATCAACTCTACTTTTGTGCAGTGGTAAAAGGAGACTAAAAACATAACGGTGCTGGGGAAAGTGGGCTCTGCTCGATGGCATCTTAAAACCTTTTTTTTTTTATCTTAGACACATGTGGCAGTATCAGTTTTGTAGCTAGTAGCAAATGGGAAAGCAGCTTTCCCATTTAAAATGTTGCAGAACATGCAGTTCTGAAAACTACTTTCAGAAGGAGAATCCCAAGTGAAACAATACAAAAGCGTATTTTGACTCGGGATTATTCAGAAGCCACTTTATGCACTTTATTGCATTTCCAATGGGGGCAGAAAGCACCAGGCGCGTGCTAATCTTTATGGTAAAGAGACAGGTTTATTTATTTATTTATTTATTTTGCTTTGTATAGCTTTTTTACACCAAATAAGCAGTCTGGAAACGGCGAAGGGTAAAATCTGGGCACATTCTATCATTTGCATGCAAAAGAAATACATATTTTACATTTCACCAGGGCTGACTTTTGAAATTTGTGTAGCGACTGCATTTTGCCTTAAAGATACTTCAGTTAGCACGAGATGGATCACTTCACCTACAGGGCGGTCTATCTGGAGAGTTTCTTTAAACACATGTCTTTAGTGTAGCGTCAACCGTGCTACGTTGTAAGCCCCCGTGAAAGGTAGGAAAATAATAATGAAGGGACAGGCATTACAAATAGGATCACTGCAAGGGTGCAAGGGTAATTTAATGATGTCTATTAGAGATTAAGTATTCACAAATGCATCAAAGGCTGTAAAACTGTTCTTGTTTGTCATTTGTAGATGCTTTATTAATACACTTGAGGGGTTGGCTCCTCCTTTGCCGCTTTTTATTAATTAAAATCTGACTGGAGTTGGTTTTAATAGACACTGCAAGGGGCAAAGAATCAATACTAGATTTAATATTGCATACTCCCTTCTCACTACTTATTAATTATTAAGAAGCACCCTGGTCAGTGTGCCCCTGCAGGGTCTGATATTGTCTCCAAAGGGCAATGAAAACGAATAATGCGCTACCATATTTAGCACCTTTGTGCCCCCTTGGGCCTCTCACCGTGCTACCTATAGTCAACGTCAGTCAAGGACGGCGAACATTTTAAAATTAGGCTTACATGTGTGTTCTCAAAATACCACTCAGTGCCACATAATTACACGCCACATAATTACACTGCACTCAATGCAACATTCCCTCCAAATATCACTCAGTGCCACATAATTATATGCTACATATTTACACTACACTCAATGCAACATACACTACAAATACCACTCCGTGCCACATAATTACATGCCACATAATTACACTGCACTCAATGCAACATACACTACAAATACCACTCAGTGCCACATAATTACACACAACATAATTACACTGCGCTCAATGCAACATACACTCCAAATACCACTCAGTGCCACATAATTACACGCCACATAATTACACTGCACTCAAAGCAATATACACTCCAAATACCACTCAGTGCCACATAATTATACGCCACATAATACCACTGCACTCAATGCAACATACACTCCAAATACCACTCAGTGCCACATAATTACACGCCACATAATTACACGGCGCTCAACGCAACAAAAACTCCAAATACCACTCAGTGCCACACAATTACACGCCACAAATTACACTGTACTCAATGCAACATACACTGCAAATACCACTCAGTGCTACATAATTACACACAACATAATTACACTGCGCTCAATGCAACATACACTCCAAATACCTCTCACTGCCACATAATTACACGCCACATAATTACACTGCACTCAATGCAATATACACTCCAAATACCACTCAGTGCCACATAATTACACTCCACATAATACCACTGCACTCAATGCAACATACACTCCAAATACCACTCAGTGCCATATAATTACACTCCACATAATACCACTGCACTCAATGCAACATACACTCCAAATACCACTCAGTGCCACATAATTACACTCCACATAATACCACTGCACTCAATGCAACATACACTCCAAATACCACTCAGTGCCACATAATTACACGTCACATAATTACACAGCGCTCAACGCAACAAACACTCCAAATACCACTCAGTGCCACATAATTACACGCCACACAATTAATCTCTACTGAATACAACATGCACTCCACACAATACCACTCAGTGCCACGTAATTATATGCTACATAATTACACTGTGCTCAACGCAACATTCACTCCAAATACCACTCAGTGCCAAATATTTACACGCCACATAATTACACTCTATCGCATCACCACAGCATCACCACAGCATCACTCAGCATCACTCCGCATCACTCAGCACCACCACAGCATCACTATGCGCTACCACAGCATCACTGAACGCTGTCTGTGCAACCATTCAACAACAATGGGGTCACATATGTTCTCTCAATGTTTCAAGCTTTATTAGAAATGTCACAAAAAGATGTTAATATTTCTCTTCTGTTCTTGGATTTTCGTCACAATAAAATACACTGAACATAATCTTCACAAAAGTTATTTACAAAAGTTTAAGCTATTGCCATTATAAATTACAACTTTTATTCAAGTATTAATTATTAAAAAAAATTAAAAACAATTGGTATTTGTAATATCAATACTTCTAAGTCACATAAATACAACACATATTGCATTACAAATACTATAGGTGTCACATTTGCAAAAGTTAAAAGTATTGGCATTGTAAATGACAAAGCTATTAATTTCGCTATTTTCAAAATATCACATAAATAAAAAAATTGTCATTTACAATACCAATAGCTCAAACTTTCCTAATGCGAGACCTATTGCATTGCAAATGCTTGTCCTACATATGGTTTGCAACAAGGACACCAGATAGAATAAACAACGTTTTTGGTATTATAGTTTGAAAGTTCCAGTTGTATGTATTTTTTGCCATTGATCATTACCTCTTTGGAATTGTTTGTATAGTTACAGGCTATACATTGTCCACACTTGTGGTTTCCTGTAATCAGAGAGAGATTGCGAAGTGTTTGCAGATCCTTTGGTTCTGGTTTCCTGGTAGCTTAACCTATTGCTTTTGTACATTTTTGACATATCAAATGGTGCCAAAATTTAGCAATCATTTTTAATGATATTCTTTATTTTATTGGCAATATTGGAGAATATAGAATACAAAAGTCAGAGGAATGCTGACTTTCTTTAGATCCAGTTTTTTAGGATACCCCTGGCTGGTAAGTTTTCTGCAGAGAAGTTTACCATCCACAACGTTTTCTTTGCGGATGCAGTTCCTACGAATGTGTAGGAATTGTCCGTAGGAGAGGTTGTCTTTGAGTGACTTGGGATGATTGCTTTTGTAATATAGGAGACTATTACCGTCAGTGGGTTTGGTGTATAGATCAATGTATATTTGACTGCACTTTATTGTAATTCACAGTTCTAGAACATTGAGGGGCACTTTTGTGACGTTGCGGTGGTGCAAAAAATGCGCTATGCTGCGGGGTATTTACAACGTGACGCATCTGGGAGATGTGTCACGTTGTAAAGCCTGTGCCAGAAGTAGGTGTTCCTTCGCAGGGGGGGGGGGGGCATTCCGTCGCAGGAACGTCTCCTAAAAGTGGCTGAGTGAAATCTACAAGATTTCACTCAGTCACTTTTAAGCCCATGCTGGTTCAAAACCCTGCACCAGGTGTAAGGATTGACGCAGCATTGTAAAGATAGGGCACCCCGGAGCCTTGCTGGAGCTGATTGGTGCTTGCTACTCAACTCCAGCAATGCGCCGCCTTTACGGTACAGATGCATCCTGCATCTGTCAGTTTTTTGCCCCATGGTGCGCTGCATTGTAAATGCGGCGCATCCATGGTGGCGGAGCCCTGACGCACAATAACTGGCGCATCCCTGCTGATATGCAGGGATGTGCTAGTTATTGGAATTATGCCCCTGAATCTTTCCTTACTCTTGAAATGAAGATCTGGTGACCTGTCATTCAGCCATCTTTGGAAATTGGGTATTTCAGACTCTGGACCTTGCCAGATCAAGAAAATATAATCTATATACCTATGCCATTATTTTATGTTACCAATGTAAATATATATTGTCACTGCCATAGATTAATTTGTCCTCGAAGTATGCCATGAAAATATTAGCTATCTCTTTGGCAAATGCACAGCCTATGGCTACTCCTTTCACTTATAAGAAGAGGTTGTTCTTAAAAGCAAAAACATTTTTCATGAGGCAACAAATGGCAAGTGAGATCATGAGAACATTAGTGGGGACTGGTATAGGCTGAGGTATTTTAGCCAAGGCATTTTTCATTACTGCCAGGGCTGCATCTTGGTATAGAGGGACGTCAATGTCCTTTGTTACTAACATCTCATTGTCTGTGGGAAAAATTATGCCCTCATATTTAGTGATGAGGTTAATGGAATCTCTGATGTATGATCTCTTGTGCTAAGGGTTTGAGAAAATAATCCATGTATTGAGCAATGGGCTCAAGTAATGTTCCACACCCCGAAATTATCGTGCAACCAGGAGGGCTCTGTAAGCTTTTGTGAATCTTCGTCAGTACATGCATTACTGGACCTCGGGGGTCATTTTTTATTGAGAAAGTCAAAATCTATGTTACTGATCCAATTGTTCACTTGGGTCTCCTCTGCAGTAGACAGTATCTTGTGTTCTAATTCTGTGGTTAGTTTTTGTGAGAGTGGGCGGTAGTGTTCCATATTTTTGAGTTGTCTTATTAGTTCTCTATCGTATTCCTCACTATCCAGCACTACAATTTCACCACCTTTGTCGGTTATTAACTGTAATCTGGGGATTGCCTAACAAGGATTCTGATGCCTCAATTCATGGTATGAGAGATTCATGGGCACAAAGATGTATTTTTTATGCAATTGGTCTATCTCCCAAAGAATGGCTTCTTCAAAAACCGTCAACTAGGGAGGCATTATGTACATTTTCATTTCCAAAGTACTGCCCACACGTCCCACCATAGGAAAATCCAGTGAATCAGTTTCTTTCCTTGAGTTTACTTTTAGTTCTCATTCAATCTGCAGCAATGATCTATTTTGAGAGTCCTTCAGGAAGACAGGATTCACTTTCTTAGCCTAGAAAGGATCATCCTCCTAATAAAATACCCCATCAAAGAGTTCTCTAGTGCACTGAAAGCTACTTGTACCAGTAGAGAAACTCAAGCTTTTTTCAACACCTAGGGTTGCCGTTTTACAGTAACCAATGGTGGCCATTCCCATCTTCTTAGAATTTTACGCAGACATTATGTCATCATTCTTGCAAGACTAGCCAATTTGGAATTCAAAGCACACTTTCTGGTCTACCTTCAGAAAAGTCACTCTAAACTGTGTCATCAGCGGTGCAGTATGTGCTCAGGTTACACAGCTAAGAACCAAACCAATTAGACCAGTGTATTCACTGATGGCTCCTTCATGTCCGTGAATGTTGGATTGATATTTACTTTACCTCACGTTCTAGAAAATATGGTGATACAGATAGGTATGGATACAAACACCAAGATGCCATACTTACTTCTGTAACTATATTGGTTGTCCACCACACATCTCAAGCATGGTTTCCTAAGCATCTTATTGTAGTACATAGTCCCCATTTTGTAGACTGTTGGAGATCTAGCAGGAATGGCACTGTATATTATTATACAGCATCACCACCATTCTCTTTTTGCTAAGCTAGTTTATAACAGTTCAAGTAATTTGGTTTTAGGACAAAGCTCTTTCCATGCCATTCAGGCGTTTTATTCCAAGGTGCTGCACACGCATCTATCATTGTATATGGTGGTTCTGACTTCCACCAACATGGCCACCTTTTTCTTGGTTAATACACAGAAACCTGACCTCTTTTCAGACTCTTCATTTGCTTCAACGTTTGTTCCAAACATTACCCCCAAATATGTGTACATCAGTAGACCTATACCTTTCCTTGGTGATTTCCTGGCCCCTTTCAAACTAATGCAAGGAATTCTTATCCACCAATGATTTATTGTGAACCAACCTGTGCACAACGTCTACTGTGCATGTCCACTGGAAAGACGGGGCCTCTAAGTAAAGTAGAACTTAATGGGGACACTCATGGTAGGCTTCAGTAACATCACATGCAGTTACCTGGTGTTAGAGCTCCTGAGTGCAAGTGTAGGTCAGTGAAACATATGTACATAGGAGACTTTAGCGTCCATCACTGCCATCTCTTCTGGTACTGCGCATTGCTTGTTGGGTACACCAACGCACAGTTAAATGCAGCGTCACACAATCAAGAGGCTAAGAGTCTAGTTAGGAGTGGATCTGTATAATCCCCGTTTTTGGCCTCCCTCCTGGAAATCAATGTAAATGGGGGTATGTAGTTACCCTCACCCTTTCCTTTCTGAACATGCACAGCTCATACCTGAGCAGGACTCATGAATGTGGAGCGCAGAAGCTTCTCAGGACAGAAAGTCAAGCCCACCAAATTATTCCCGACTCCCATTCTGATTAGATTTCAGGTGTGTCTTGGGTCCTTGAGCTGGTAAGTCTAAAGAGTTGAGAAACCCGCCAGGGGCCTCACCGACACTACCCGTGGCCTATATCACTGTGACCGGTCAGTACCGGGACCTCTGCAGGCTTGCTAGAATGTCTCCCCTGTAGCGTTCTAGTGTTTTCCCCGGCCGGGCGCAGACCCGGAATTATACCCACACAATGTATCACTCTCTGGCCAGGCGTGGCCAGAGAGCTTAAATAAAGGGGCCGGGGTCGCATGTGACTTCCGGTCCAGACCAGCCATCCATCAATCAATCATGAGTTTGTTAAAGCGCAACTACTCACCCGTAAGGGTCTCAAGGCGCATGGGGGGGGGAGGAGGTGCAGGTTCCATTCCATCAAGGAGGGGGTCTGTCGAAGAGCCAGGTTTTGAGGTTTCTTGCGAAGATGGGGAGCGATGTTGTCTGTCTGAGGTGGAGTGGAAGGGCGTTCCATGCTTTGGCCGCGAGGAAGGAGAAGGAGCGGCCTCCCAATCTGGTCTTTCTGGTGCGGGGGACCTCGGCGTAGGAGAGCTGGGCTGATCGTAGGGTCCTTTGGGGTGCATTGAATTTGAGCCGGCTGTTCAGGTATGCTGGTCCAGGTGCTGTGGAGGGCCTTGTGTGCGTGGGTGAGCATCTTAAAGGTGATTCTCGCCTCAACTGGGAGCCAGTGGAGTGTGCGCAGGTGCCGGGAGATGTGGCAGTGTTTTGGCAGGTTGAGCACCAGTCTTGCGGCGGCGTTCTGGATGTTCTGTAGCTTGCGGATGAGGTTTTTGTTTATTCTGGCGTAGAGTGCGTAGCCGTAGTCGAGTCTGCTGGTGACCAGGGCGTGAGGGACTGTCTTTCGGTGTTCGAGGGGGATCCATTTGAAGGTCTTACGAAGGAGGCGGAGGGTGTGGAAGCAGGAAGATGAGACAGAGTTGATCTGGCGGTCCATTTTGAGCTCGGAGTCCAGGATGATTCCCAGGTTGCGTGCGAGGTCTGTGGGGGTTGGCGGGTTTCCGAGGGCGGTGGGCCACCAGGTGTCGCTCCAGGTGTTGGGGTTTGGGCCCATGATGAGTACTTCTGTTTTGTTGGTGTTTAGTTGTAGGCAGCTGTTTTTCATCCATTTGGCGACGGCTTCCATGCCTTCTCGAAAGTTGCGTCTGGCGGTGTTGGGCTCGTTGGATAGGGAGAGGAGGAGCTGGGTGTCGTCTGCGTATGACACAATGTTGAGTCCGTAGGTTCTGACGATGGGGGCAAGCGGAGCCATGTAGACGTTGAAGAGCGTCGGGCGGAGGGAGGAGCCCTGGGGGACTCCGCAGGTGGTAGGTGTGGGGTCTGAGAGGAACGGGGGGAGTCTGACCCGTTGCGTCCTGCCGGAGAGGAAGGAGCAGATCCAGCCGAGGGCCTTGTCCTGGATTCCTGCGTCATAGAGTCTGCGTATTAGGGTGCGGTGGGAGACTGTGTCGAACGCCGCTGATAGGTCTAGGAGGATGAGGGCTACTGTTTCACCTTTGTCCAGTAGGGTGCGGATGTCGTCTGTTGCGGCGAGGAGGGCGGTTTCCGTACTGTGCTTTTTTCTGAAGCCGGATTGGGAGGAGTCGAGGATGTTGTGTTCTTCAATGAATGTGGCGAGTTGGCTGTTGATGGCTTTCTCAATGACTTTCACTGGGAAAGGGAGCAGGGAGATGGGTCTGTAGTTTTTGAGGTCGGTGGGGTCTGCTGAGAGTTTCTTCAGGAGGGGGTTGACCTCGGCGTATTTCCAGTCATCGGGGAACGAGGCGGTCGCCAGGGAGCGGTTAATGGTGTGGCAGAGCATGGGTGCGATGGTGTCAGCGGCTCTGTTGAAGATGTGGTGGGGGCAGGGGTCCGTGGGGGCCCCTGAGTGGATTGACTTCATTGTCTTCAGTGTGTCTTTGGTGGTGAGGGCTGTCCAGTCATCAATCGCTGGTTTCCGGGTGTCGGGGTGGTTGGTGAGGGTTCAGTGTGTTGGTTGTCTTCGTCGAAGTTGTCGTAGATGCTCTTCATTTTGTGGTGGAAAAAGGTGCTGAGTTTGTCGCAGAGGTCTTGTGAGGGAGGGATGTCGGTAGACTCGCTGGTGGGTTGGGCGAACTCCTTGATGATGCTTAGGAGTTCCTTGCTGTTGTGTGCGTGGGTGGAGATTCTGTCTGTCCGTGTGTCTGTGTATTTCTTATGCATGCTGTGGTGAACTGCGTTTCGAGACTGCCTAAGTAATTGGTGTCACTGTGAGCCCCCCCTAAACGTCACATCCCCCATTTGGGTTCAGAGACTCAACTGAAACTCATAATGAAATCTTTGACTTTTTGGTGATCTAGAGTATAAACTAGTGCAAACAATTATGGTAAATAACTAACACAGTAATGCAGGCAGTTTCAGAGTCACGGGGTTGTGTTTTCTAGGAGGGACTGGTATATCTATGAAGTAAATCAGGATTGTGGATTATTCATGTAAACTCTGGGTGTGGATGGGGTCCCTAAATTGATCCCCTCTAAATCCACAGTCAGCTGGCAGTATGACTCAGCAAGCAGAAGGCTTGGCGATGAGGTCTGTAAATCGAATATCACTAAATCAAAAAACACTGGATTGGTCAATTGTAACACTTGTTATTTTCAATGCTTAGAAGTGGTAGAATCGTGGAATGAAGCGCTATATCAAAAACATTTCTCACAATGAGTCGTTATTATTCATATTATTATAAATGGTCTGACAACGGTAAATTAAGTTTAAATCCTTGGGTTCAGGTAAAAGAGTACAGAATGAATTTCGAAAGATCCTTCTGAAGTCGGCAGCTCTGTTTCACTGGTGGAATCCAGTCAGCTGCCTGCAAGAGAGGAACATGCCGCCTTTTTAGTAACTCATACTGAAACTGAAAGTACCAAAATGGAATTCTAGAACTTCCCCTGGAAAGTTACAGGCAGAAAATGCCTTGGCAGTTTCCTTTTACAAAAGGACGGGACTTTCCAACACCCATGCAATCAAAGCATTTAGAGCCATAATGCAGGACTCTCACATTCCCCAGAAACTTCAGTAGGCTTTCGTGCACTCCAGATTGTGTTTTTTGGGTTCAAAGAGCCCGTCCATTAAAAGGTGAGATTCGCGAGATATGATTGTTACCGAGGAAAGAGAGATTGTACTGCCTTGAATTTAGTTATATGGAGTGGTTATGGGTTAAACCCATATCAGTTGACTGGGGGTGAGCGTTTGATTTGCTCAAACGCTCTGTCCATCATCCCCTTTTGTATCGCTTTGTTCGCCCTAAGTTGGCAGGGTATGCTCAGACATGAGTCTCTTGCTCACTTTGCCACTGGATTCAAGATAGCCTGGCTGATGAGGGTTATGAATCCGAAACCGGTTCCAGGATGCTTGTTTCCGGTCCAGGGAAGACATGGCTTGGCAGCTCGGGCTGGACTGTTCCCATGAGGCACAGGGTCAGACTGATTTCCATACGGCCATGTCTGAACTGGGGTGGCGGAGTGAGCTAAAGAATGGTGATGGATTAAACCCATATCAGTTGACTGGGGGTGAGTGTTTGATTTGCTCAAACGCTCTGTCCATCATCCCCTTTTGTATCGCTTTGGGGAAGGCCACAGAGCCTGGTCTTCATCCAGGCCCAAAACCCAGATCTGTATAGCCTTTGGCTAGTCCATGCCCTAACAGCCGCATGCCAACACACAGCTATCACAGCCTTGGGCTGTGCACAATGGAGGGGTGCCTAATGGTCAACATGACCAACAAGGCCACCTTCAGCGCTGGTATTTACAACAAGGGGTGGTGAGGGACAGAGTCTCTGAATTAAGCAGAAAGCTCTCACCCAGTCAAGAGATCAGGGCTAAATCCAACACCGTTTTTTAGCTCACTGCACCATCCCAGTTTCAGAACCTGGCTGTATGCAAATTAGTCTGTTCCTGTCCCAGTGCATGATGGGAACAGGGCAAACCAAACTACAAAAGCCAATTCTTACACTGGGAAGGAAACAAGCTCCCGGGGACCGGTTTCTGGCATTACAGCCGTCTTCGGCCCGGTTTGCTTGAATCCTGATGGTGCAATGAGCAAGGGTCTCACATCTGAGAATACCCTTCCACGCTTAGGGTGGACAAAAATATTTACAACAAGGGGTGGTGAGGGACAGAGTCTCTGAATTAAGCAGAAAGCTCTCACCCAGTCAAGAGATCAGGGCTAGATCCAACACCGTTTTTTAGCTCACTGCACCATCCCAGTTTCAGAACCTGGCTGTATGCAAATTAGTCTGTTCCTGTCCCAGTGCATGATAGGAACAGGGCAAACCAAACTACAAAAGCCAATTCTTACACTGGGAAGGAAACAAGCTCCCGGGGACCGGTTTCTGGCATTACAGCCGTCTTCGGCCCGGTTTGCTTGAATCCTGATGGTGCAATGAGCAAGGGTCTCACATCTGAGAATACCCTTCCACGCTTAGGGTGGACAAAAATATTTACAACAAGGGGTGGTGAGGGACAGAGTCTCTGAATTAAGCAGAAAGCTCTCACCCAGTCAAGAAATCAGGGCTAGATCCAACACCGTTTTTTAGCTCACTGCACCATCCCAGTTTCAGAACCTGGCTGTATGCAAATTAGTCTGTTCCTGTCCCAGTGCATGATGGGAACAGGGCAAACCAAACTACAAAAGCCAATTCTTACACTGGGAAGGAAACAAGCTCCCGGGGACCGGTTTCTGGCATTACAGCCGTCTTCGGCCCGGTTTGCTTGAATCCTGATGGTGCAATGAGCAAGGGTCTCACATCTGAGAATACCCTTCCACGCTTAGGGTGGACAAAAATATTTACAACAAGGGGTGGTGAGGGACAGAGTCTCTGAATTAAGCAGAAAGCTCTCACCCAGTCAAGAGATCAGGGCTAGATCCAACACCGTTTTTTAGCTCACTGCACCATCCCAGTTTCAGAACCTGGCTGTATGCAAATTAGTCTGTTCCTGTCCCAGTGCATGATGGGAACAGGGCAAACCAAACTACAAAAGCCAATTCTTACACTGGGAAGGAAACAAGCTCCCGGGGACCGGTTTCTGGCATTACAGCCGCCTTCGGCCCGGTTTGCTTGAATCCTGATGGTGCAATGAGCAAGGGTCTCACATCTGAGAATACCCTTCCACGCTTAGGGTGGACAAAAATATTTACAACAAGGGGTGGTGAGGGACAGAGTCTCTGAATTAAGCAGAAAGCTCTCACCCAGTCAAGAGATCAGGGCTAGATCCAACACCGTTTTTTAGCTCACTGCACCATCCCAGTTTCAGAACCTGGCTGTATGCAAATTAGTCTGTTCCTGTCCCAGTGCATGATGGGAACAGGGCAAACCGAACTACAAAAGCCAATTCTTACACTGGGAAGGAAACAAGCTCCCGGGGACCGGTTTCTGGCATTACAGCCGTCTTCGGCCCGGTTTGCTTGAATCCTGATGGTGCAATGAGCAAGGGTCTCACATCTGAGAATACCCTTCCACGCTTAGGGTGGACAAAAATATTTACAACAAGGGGTGGTGGGGGACAGAGTCTCTGAATTAAGCAGAAAGCTCTCACCCAGTCAAGAGATCAGGGCTAGATCCAACACCGTTTTTTAGCTCACTGCACCATCCCAGTTTCAGAACCTGGCTGTATGCAAATTAGTCTGTTCCTGTCCCAGTGCATGATGGGAACAGGGCAAACCAAACTACAAAAGCCAATTCTTACACTGGGAAGGAAACAAGCTCCCGGGGACCGGTTTCTGGCATTACAGCCGTCTTCGGCCCGGTTTGCTTGAATCCTGATGGTGCAATGAGCAAGGGTCTCACATCTGAGAATACCCTTCCACGCTTAGGGTGGACAAAAATATTTACAACAAGGGGTGGTGAGGGACAGAGTCTCTGAATTAAGCAGAAAGCTCTCACCCAGTCAAGAGATCAGGGCTAGATCCAACACCGTTTTTTAGCTCACTGCACCATCCCAGTTTCAGAACCTGGCTGTATGCAAATTAGTCTGTTCCTGTCCCAGTGCATGATGGGAACAGGGCAAACCAAACTACAAAAGCCAATTCTTACACTGGGAAGGAAACAAGCTCCCGCGGACCGGTTTCTGGCATTACAGCCGTCTTCGGCCCGGTTTGCTTGAATCCTGATGGTGCAATGAGCAAGGGTCTCACATCTGAGAATACCCTTCCACGCTTAGGGTGGACAAAAATATTTACAACAAGGGGTGGTGAGGGACAGAGTCTCTGAATTAAGCAGAAAGCTCTCACCCAGTCAAGAGATCAGGGCTAGATCCAACACCGTTTTTTAGCTCACTGCACCATCCCAGTTTCAGAACCTGGCTGTATGCAAATTAGTCTGTTCCTGTCCCAGTGCATGATGGGAACAGGGCAAACCAAACTACAAAAGCCAATTCTTACACTGGGAAGGAAACAAGCTCCCGGGGACCGGTTTCTGGCATTACAGCCGTCTTCGGCCCGGTTTGCTTGAATCCTGATGGTGCAATGAGCAAGGGTCTCACATCTGAGAATACCCTTCCACGCTTAGGGTGGACAAAAATATTTACAACAAGGGGTGGTGAGGGACAGAGTCTCTGAATTAAGCAGAAAGCTCTCACCCAGTCAAGAGATCAGGGCTAGATCCAACACCGTTTTTTAGCTCACTGCACCATCCCAGTTTCAGAACCTGGCTGTATGCAAATTAGTCTGTTCCTGTCCCAGTGCATGATGGGAACAGGGCAAACCAAACTACAAAAGCCAATTCTTACACTGGGAAGGAAACAAGCTCCCAGGGACCGGTTTCTGGCATTACAGCCGTCTTCGGCCCGGTTTGCTTGAATCCTGATGGTGCAATGAGCAAGGGTCTCACATCTGAGAATACCCTTCCACGCTTAGGGTGGACAAAAATATTTACAACAAGGGGTGGTGAGGGACAGAGTCTCTGAATTAAGCAGAAAGCTCTCACCCAGTCAAGAGATCAGGGCTAGATCCAACACAGTTTTTTAGCTCACTGCACCATCCCAGTTTCAGAACCTGGCTGTATGCAAATTAGTCTGTTCCTGTCCCAGTGCATGATGGGAACAGGGCAAACCAAACTACAAAAGCCAATTCTTACACTGGGAAGGAAACAAGCTCCCGGGGACCGGTTTCTGGCATTACAGCCGTCTTCGGCCCGGTTTGCTTGAATCCTGATGGTGCAATGAGCAAGGGTCTCACATCTGAGAATACCCTTCCATGCTTAGGGTGGACAAAAATATTTACAACAAGGGGTGGTGAGGGACAGAGTCTCTGAATTAAGCAGAAAGCTCTCACCCAGTCAAGAGATCAGGGCTAGATCCAACACCGTTTTTTAGCTCACTGCACCATCCCAGTTTCAGAACCTGGCTGTATGCAAATTAGTCTGTTCCTGTCCCAGTGCATGATGGGAACAGGGCAAACCAAACTACAAAAGCCAATTCTTACACTGGGAAGGAAACAAGCTCCCGGGGACCGGTTTCTGGCGGTGATGGATCAAGCCCTGATCTTTGGACTGGGTAAGAGTGGTCTGTTTAACTCAGACACTCTGTTCATCACCACCCCCTTTTCTAAATCGTTTTTGGCCACTATAGGTGTGGCAGGGTATACTCAGACATGAGTCCCTTTCTCACTGCTCCATCAGGATTCAAGCAAGCCGGGCCGAAGAAGGCTGAAATGCCAGAAACCGGTCCCCGGTAGCTTGTCTCCTTTCTGGTGAAGAATTGGCTTGGTAGTTTAGTCTGCCCTGTTCCCATGATGCACTGGGCCAGGGACAGACTGATTTGCATATAGCCAGGTTCTGAGCTGGGATGGGGCAGTGAGATAAATAACGGTGATGGATCAAGCCCTGATCTTTGGACTGGGTAAGAGTGGTCTGTTTAACTCAGACACTCTGTTCATCACCACCCCCCTTTTCTAAATCACCTTCAGCGCTGGTGGCACTCCAGGTGCTACAATCAGTTTTGGCACCACCCCATGACCTCCTCCGCGGACTCCCTGACTACCAATGGGCAAAAGTGCCACTTATCTCTCCATAGCCCGGTTCTCACATACATTTTATTTGTTTTAAAGCACTGGTAAGGGCTGGCTTTACTAATAAGGAATATATATCTACCCAAACAAACCCTTTTTAGCAACAGTAGGAATAGATAATGAAAGACTTTGGGGTGAAAAAAACATAACGTCTTAACTATTTTTTGCAGTTTGCATGCCGCTCTTTGATGACAGGTTGTAACAGTCACTGTTCCATATTAGGTAGGTATCTTATGTAATGCGTTAACACAAGGATCTGTGTGACAAAAGCAGTAATCCACTTAGCTATCCATACAAAATACAGATTTGTGATCAGCACAGTATGTGTTCTTTGTAGCACACCTATTAACCTTCTGCGCTACTTTACGCCACTGGACAAAACTCATATCTCCCTTTCTAGCAGGAACTTTAATCACTACAGTTATCATGACATTTTTATTGCTGCCTGAATGCTGGACGCAGAAGGTGTTTTGAAATCATAATTTATTGCTAAGCACAACCAGCCCCCGGAGGTCAGCGCCTCTTCACAGGTCAGCGCCACGTGCGGCCGCACCAGTCGCACAGATCTAAAGCCGGCCCTGATGACCAACCCATGCTGGGCACAGTGGTTATCTGCATCTGAAGTTAGCCGCTGGGCTCTTCTGTGTGCCCATCCCCCCGCCCTGTGCTTGTAGGGATTTATCACCAAATTCCCTACACACCCAATATGCTGCATGTCAAATTCCAACAGGACTTCAGCTGTGCACTGCAGGGTTGGCGTGTACAGCAGTTCCTCGGTGCTCACTACAGATGGTAATACAATGCGATCTTAGTGATTTATTCTTTTGTCTTGTTTTTTTTATTGCAACATTTTTATAGGTTTTGCAAACAAAAAAAACCCCTTTCAAATATTCTTTTTAAACATTGAGGATCTACCTCTGAATTTACGGATTCAGAGACCTTTACTGATAACTGAGATCAATGAATCATGGGTCAAACCTGCAATGGATGAAGGGACAAAAATGCTCCGTCATCAAATGGGATTTAATTATTTTTCTAATGTATTATCCTGTAAAGATTTGAATATGCGAATCCTTGCAGGATCAGTGAATTAATGGTCTTTAATCCGTTGAATCTCACCTAACACCTTTTTGTAACACAATTATCTCAAAAACTACTGAATGGATTTACAAAACACAAGCACAGAGGCCTTTCTCTGTAATTCAGTTAATAAGAATTTGAGAGTCTGGTAAATCAGCAGAAACTTGTGAAAGTAAGTATCAAAATTAAGAGCGACCGGGGGACTGTTTGTAAGAATGTATCCTCAGGAAAACTGAATTACACAGCTATCTACCTCTACCCTTCTGTGAACTGCAACAGGAATCTCACCTTCTGACTTTGTGGCTGTTGACTGAAAGCTCACAGTCCATCTCCTGTCCTTCATTGGTCACACATTCTCCTTCCAAACAATAACAAACCAGGATTCCACTATTAAATCTATCTTGACACTTGACTTACTGGTGGAACCGCAGCATCCCATAACTAAATAGGAATACACTTACCTGAAAACCACATGCAGGTTATAGCTAGATGGATCACAATAGGAAAAAACAGAATCATCAATCATAATGAATTTCACAGATTAGAAAAGTAATATAGTAAAGTTGAATATTATCATTGAGGCCCTTTGTCGTATATGACAATTCAGTGTATTATGTCATGCTGACAGATCTGAGATCAGTGAATCCAGCCCAGGAAAAGGTGGGTGCATGTCTGGAAAATATCAAACGAAAAGTAATGGGCCCCTCATATCTCCTTGTGTGATAAAGTAATGAAGCCCCACCAGCTTCACCCCTGAATCCTCATTGGCGCAAATCCGTCTTTTTTCTTTTGGTAGTGTGAGTAGCTAATAGAGGATGTAAAAAGCACATACCTCTCTCCTGAGATTTTTGAGGGATGAAACAATTATCTGACAGACAACAGAGCCACATTCCGTACCCACTCACTGAGTGTTGGTGTCAGGCCATCAATTCTTTGCAGCAGTAACAGTGCCTCTGACAGAGAGCTCCTGTTGGAACTGGCCCTTTCTGGTTGGCATTGCCCTGCCCTAGCCAGGCAGAGCCCACCACTCCCGTAAGGGGCGGGTGACTGCACACACTGTATAAACTGCGCTCATCCTTGGGTAGCTTGGCACTGAGCACTCAGGCTTCTCACAGGCAACGTGTAAAGCATTGGCACAGCACTCACTCACAATAAAAACACTGAGCGTCACAAAAGAGACTTCACACGTGATGTATGTAAATAATGTTTGTATTCAACACACACAATAATAAACACAACATGACCATCATGTACTTAGGAGCATAAATCAAACTTGTATTTATAACAATCAGTCCTAGGTCCAACCGTGTTAAAATGACATCAATAATATGCACACTTGGGAAAGGTCCGATTTTACAAACCCCCCCAGCACCTTAATGCGGTCCAACACGTTGTTCAAGCCAGGCCTCCCCTCCCCCCAAATTTGTATACTTCAATACCACACAGTTATAGGGTATACCCCAGGTCACAACGATTCAGAAATATGTACATACCAAGAATTATAACACTTTTTAGCAGCACCGTGGCAGAGGTCCCATGGGTAAAACCAATAATGTCAAATGCCATGCTCTTCTTGCAAGAAATTAACGTGTAAGGCAACACTGCCAGCCAGTGTCGTCAACCACAGGCTGTTCGCAGACTGTCACTCCCACACACACACACTCACTCCGTACCGATAAGCAGTGCAACGGAACACGCTTACACACAAAAATGCACTCACCACCCTAATGCAGTGCAACTATTGCCCAGCAGGTCAATTGACAACACACTGCAAACCTTGTGGCCTAAGCCTCCCTCCACCCTCCAACTCACCCCAACTGTCCTACACCCACAGATTGGAGATAACCCAACCCCCCCCCCCCCTAACACTAGGCCGCACGCGTCAGAAGTCACCCTTAGCCAGGTTCCCAGGAAAGCAGGTGGGGGTAGGTAGCAGGAATACTTAGGAGGCAGCCGTCAAATGGGAATTTGGCCGCCACACCTGAAGTTCACCCAGAGGATGTGGAGCAGATTGGGCTGAGGAAAATAGTCGGTCACTCAAAAAGGGTTCCACAAGTGGTGTTCCGGCACCAGACCAGTTCGGTGAGGCACAGGGGGTTCTTACCCACTTCCGACCATTCTGGGATCGTACCCCCAGCCCAGTCAATCACTCTCAACACCCAGGCCTGAGCCTTGCAATACTACTTGGCAGCACAATGTCATCCAGCGACGGGTGCCGAGAGGGCTGTTGGTCTGCCATGCTGAAGGCCAAAATGGGAACAATCCGTGAATGGAGAATGAAGCAGGAGATCCTTTCAGAAGGAGGCGGGCCCCCGTCGATGAAAGTTGTACTCAGGCAATCCGGGTACAACATTTGGTGATTGATGGTACAGGTCGCACCAGACCATTCCCGTCACACAACAAAGACTTGCAAATGCTGCACCTTCCTGGAAAGGAGGCACTACGTTCGGTGCACGTTGATATGGGTTGCACCAGATAATTCTGGTCACACAGAAAGAAGAGCTGAAAATTCTGTGCATCCCTGGAAATCAGGCACAGCATCTGGTGCCAGTTGATATTGGTTGCACCAAACAACTTCGGTCACACACAGGCACAACTTTAGCAATGCCTCACGAGGTAGAATGAGGCTTTACTATGGCTATGCCCCCGCCAGAAAGTGCGCGTAACGAGCATACAGCCAGCTTTTTGCACGAGAGAGATGTGGCACATCGATGAAGAGGGCCAAGCAGTGAACCCGCTCACCACCAACAAGATGCATTTGTGTGCCTTAAATGCGGGCAATACTTCTGAGACTCCGCACTGGCAATCCGGTCTCCAGCACAATTCTTGGGCAACGTTCATGCCACGCTACCTGTTGGGATCCAGCAGACAATGTGGGCACTTAAGAGGGCACTGCTCTCCCGGTGTCACAAGTAGAAGGTGAGGGTCCCTTGTAGGAGATCCTTGATGTCTCTGAGACCTACAAAAGAACAGGGGCAAACCTCTGAAGTGGAGAGCACACTTCAGAGTGCCACCCAGCAGCAAGTAGTCAGCCCAGGTCAACCACTATTCAGGAAGGACACACAGTCCCTTTCAAAGGCAGTAATCTTCCTTATGCACAACAGATTCATCTGGCAGTTTGGCCCACGCAGTTCCAAGTTCCCCAGACCCACGTCCACACAAGTGTATCCCTGCTCTGCTGAAGTATGGCCCCAGTAGTTATACTGTAGTGTGTCTTTGAAGTTGGAGGTGGTTGAAAGGGTCTCCCTTTGAACCACCACAGATGTCTCCTCTAAAAATGTCAGTCCCGTTTGCCATGAGGCCCTGAAATTCAGATCTTAATCTTTAGTGGGGGCCATGATCTGGCTCCTAAGGCCAGGTATCAAAACCACTTCCTCCAATCTATCCAGCCAGGCCAGCAAATGGCAGAGGTCTGTTGTTCCAGATGCATTCCCAGTGTTTTATAGCTGTCATTGGAGAATGCCCAGATGTGCTCCTCGAACCGACAGTGTGGACTAGAGCCAAGTACAAAAGCCCACAAAGAGTCGTGACAAAACCATCTTTATCACAGGAAAGGGTTTGTCATTGTGAATCCAATGATAGGAGATATTATGAGACTGCTCAACTGCAATCCACTGTTGCAACCTGAAGTAATGTCATCCCCTTCCCCGTGTTAGCCTATGGAAAGAGCAAACCTCATAGGTAGTAAAAGCACACATGGGTACTCTTCATTACCTGGCAGGGAATACATGTGTGTTCCTGCTTGGCCTTTCACCTGCCACTAGCTTTACTCTCCGGGTGCTCTAGTGGTAGTGAAGGGTCCTCTCAGGATGGCTAGGGATTTAGAAAGGCAAGCCTGTGTAGAAGCCCAATTGCGCATGCACAGATCTGCAATGGAAGGTTGGACACATGTTTAGAAACACCACAGGTGCAATTACACCCACACAGACCTGCAATGGCAGGTTGGACTCATGTTTAGAAACACAATCTGTGCAAGTATGCACACAAGCCTGCCATGGCAGGCTGTACTCAGGTTTGGAAACACCATAGGTGCAAATGTGCACACCAGTCTGCAAAGGCAGGCTGGACACATGTTCAAGCACATCATTGGTGCAAGTGCGCAGACCGGCTGGCAATGGCAGGCAAGTGATAGTTTTCAGACATCATAGTTGCAAAGGCACACACCAGCCTGCAATGGCACGCTGGACACAAGTTTACAATCACCATAGGTGCGAGTGCGCACATCCAGGCCTGCAATGGCACACCTGACCTATGTTTAGAAACACTACATCAAAAAAGGGGGGGAGAAAGAGGGTAGGGCCAGGTTCACCCTCCTATCATTAACACTAATCAAAAAACTTTTGTGAGACAAAAGTCAGAAACCTGGCCGGTGGATAGTATTCACACCGCTCGTTGGGGTTGGAATGTCTGTGTGATGATTAATAGAAAGAAAAATGAAATTTCTTTCTTGAGTCCCCTCACTCACCAGGGTTTCCCCACGGTGACATGCTTCATCATTGGGGCCATCCCAGTCCTCTACGGACTGAGGCGTGCTGCGACTTGTGAACTACGTAGGAGCACTTTTTTTGTGATGGACTATGTGTGGTGCAAGTGGTGTTTGTGAATATGGAGTGGTATGATCTATGTGGTTTAAAAATACCTGCCTAGTGAGCTATAGATGATGTATTCTTTCTCCTGGTGGTATATTAAAAATGGGGTAGAGAACTAGGGATCCTTACTGTCGATGAGTTAGGTATGCCTATTCACTTGTGCCAACATGTTTCGAGGTTCCCCTATCTCTTCTTCAGGACTACACAGGGACCAGCCCTGTGTACGCCATTCCTAAACAGTGCTATATTAAGGAAAAATGTGAATGAAATTAATGAAATAAATGCTGCAATAATAAGGCAAGCATTAGTACATACGTCCTAATGGTCACGTTGTACCTGTAAAGAAAAACAAAATCTTGGGGTAAAAACAGGGGGGTGGGAGGGGTTTATGGCCCCACAGCATAGTAGCGTTTTTTTCATACATTGGATTATAATCCATGCTAGGCTGTGCCTCTGTCCATGCTTGTAAAGTGAAAAAGCCGAATGGCGTGAAGTTAAAAACAGGTTATTCCTGTAAAAAGTGGTAAAACACACAAATCACATAAGTAATGATAGAAAAACAGACAATAACATACATGGATATGGGGCCTAACTCTGCCCCATGGCCTGTGGGGAAATGCTCGTATCCTGCCCAAATCTGAGGATAATAAGGAAAGGGGTTGCCAGATTAGTGATCGGCAAATATGGCCAGTTGACATGCCGAAATCGAATCAACTGCATGACTCCTATCTCAGTGGAGTTACGAGATCAAAGTGAGGCCTTCGGTCCGTTACAGCCCTGTTAAACAGATCCCCGGCACTTACTTGGTTTTCAGGAATACGTGGCTCATTCACCTGCAAGGCTTCCTCCGGACCGCATCTTAACGCGTGTGTGTCCGGAGGCTGTATTTATGCCGAGTGCTTACGCGTTGTCATTGCGCTGAAGCTGGTGCGCTCGGTGAAGATTTTAGTGGCGGCCATGTTGGGAGGACTATTGTATATCACGAGAATGGTTCCATAATGCTTATGCAAGATCGGTTTATTGAAAGGAATAATTCTAAATGATCTCTGTTCTGGTGCCCAAATAAAGAACCAATTTAGATTTTTTTTTCAAAAACGGAAAATGCCAGATTTCATTATGAACGGTGCTAGCAGGGGTGCTAAAAGGCCACATGATGGTATTGTAATGGCCCAGACATTCTATTTTCGATATTCCTGCCCAGAAATTGTACAGTGCACATGACTGGTTATTCAACCTCTAGAGAAGCTGACCCTATTTAATGTGAGGGTAAACCAGAATGGTACCACAGACAAGTGCTTGCTATATGGCCGGGATGCCCGCCACCCCCTCCCAACACCACTTCCCAATGGGAGAAGACAGACACAGGTTTGAACTTTTGGAAGGCGGGGGGGGAGTTACCCCCCCGGCCGTATTTATTAAAATATGAAACAAAATTTAAAACATTAAATAAAAGTTTCATGAATTATGTACAATTTTACTTTTATTACATTTTGATGAAGACATGTTCTTTGGCTAACCTTAACAGATCTCTAATACAAAGGTTTCCTAGCCGAGTCTATCATCCTGAAAATGCATACATTCTAAATTAAAATTGTACATCCTAGCATTAAGGGCCAACTGCAAGGTCTTAACTGGGGTCAGATCCCTACTACCAAAATCCCGCCCTCACGGTGTGAGTGGCGCATGCGCAGAGGACTTTACCCCCATTGCCAACTGTAACTTCCCTTGTCGTGGGGGCCCCCTTTCACTCGACGCCATCTTAAAGGTCGTCCGAGTTCCCGTGTGAGGTATCTGTAGGAAGGACAGCGTGGACTCACCCCCCCCCCCCCATCCCCACACTCTCTTCCGCCGTCGCGGATATCCGGCCCCCGGGAAATTCGTAGGAGGGGCATCTAGCCGCCTCCCCCCTGGGAGGGGCCTATGGCCATCTCCCCCTAGGCGACCCATCCTTAGTGGGTGCCGCCTCCCCGTGGAAGGGGCCAATGGCCGCCTCCCCCCGGGCGCTCCCATCCATTCTGGGTGGCACCCCCCTCTAGGGACCTTGAAATTACTGCTCACCGATCATGACCTTACCGCCACAGGCCGGATAGTTGACCGACTATCCGGCCCCCCCACTCCTCCTAAAGGTCATGCTTCCTCACACCCCTTAGCCATGCTATGAAGTCTCCTATGAGTAAATCCTTCCCCTCCCTGGACAAGTGAACCCCATCATTCAGATACATGTGATCACCCCGAATACACCCGTGAGGAATGCTATGCAACTGCGCGGAGCGAAACAATTTCCCAATTTTATTGTTGACCCTTTTCACTGAGTGGTTCAACGCTGACACTGAAAGACCCCCCCGCCAAATCTTCCTGGGGATCATGTGGGACCAGGCAATCGTGCACCCCGGGAGTTTCCTAGCCAACCAGCTAACTGCCGACAGGATGTGTTCTAATAACACTCGTCTTCCCAGCTTCACTAAGTCATTGCCCCCCAGGTGTACTATGACTATAGATGGCGGTGACCTTTGCCGCCCTAAAAGACCCTCAAAAAACAATTGAAATTGGTCAAAACAGAGCCCGCCCTTCCCATGGAAGGTCACTCTGTACCCATATTCCCCAGATGCACGAGTCGCGTCACCTGCCTTGAATACGTCCCCGGCGCGCCTCACATATGAGTGGCCCACGACCCATACCACTCTCTCGCCAGTCGCTGATCCTCGACCGCTGGTCTCCTGATGTTGGGTCGACTTCCAATTCCGCTCCGCGTGACAGGCTCGCGAAACTGTAATTCAAACAAAAGACAAGAAACGTGAGTGCATGTCAATTGACCTTTACAACATGTGCAATCGCACATACCTTTTGAAGCAATTCGAGGACCAACGGCCCAGCTGTTTTACTTCCTCCCCACTCTGACCCCGGGCCGTAGCCTCAGTAGCAGCCCCTATCCTAAATGAGTGGGTCCCAAAATCGCACGGGTCCATGCCCGCGGCAGCGATTGACAGTGCTAGCACCCTCTGAAACTGAAATCTCGTCAGTGGGGTACCATCATTGTGCCTGAGCAGGCTCCCCCCCCATCTAGCCGTCCTCAGTGCCAAGTATTCCTCTAAACACTTTATCGGACAAGTGGGAGACCCTCGTGCGCGCTGCATGACAACACTATCTCCCATAGCTCCCTGGTCTGTCTTGGACCTGGCTATCGAGATTACCATCGAATCACCCCTTATTTGTAAGTGATCCTTGCACAAGCCTCCCTCCATATCCTTCTTGTTCCTTGCTACGAGCTCGCTTACCCGCATAGCCCCATGGAATGCCAAGGCGAAAGCTGCCCGGAACAGAACTGCTTCGAAAGGGGAGGAGCACGTCTCATCCAGCTTTGCTAAAAGCAGAGACAATCTGTCTAAGCCAATCGGGCGCCTCGTATCCTGTTTGCGACCCTCGAGGCGTTGCCAGCCGCGGAGTGCCTTCCTAACCAAAAAGGAACCCGTCGGGTCACTTATGCCGTGCAGCTGTGCCATGAACGAAATGGCCGCCCTATGTCTATTGGCTGTTGCCGCTGATCGGCCTTCTCTGTGCAGCGCTACCAGGAACCCCAGGAAGGATTCCTCCTGCCCCCAGCTCTGTCTCCCTGTCGGACCCAAAAATGTGCAGTAGGAACGAAACGCTCCTTCGTAAGCCTTCCTTGTCCTGGGAGCTAAGCTGGCTGCCACGAGGTCTTGTAATCCGGGGCACCGATTAGCCATAGCACTTTGGGGAATGGTGCCGCCACTAGGTCCGCTGTGGGTAGATGGCCCCTGAAAGCCTGCATTTGTGAACGAGAGAGTGCATCAGCTGCAAAATTCAGTACGCCTGGCACATGTTTTGCCCTGAACTGTACATTCAATTTCATGCAACGTAAAACAATTTCTTTCAACAATCTCAAGATCCACTTGCAGCGGGCTGCCTGCTGATTAATGCACTCAACCACAGTCATATTATCCCACCAAAACACCACCGAGCGGTCCCTGAAGTCGCCTGGCCATGCCATCAGAGCAACCCAAATGGGAAATAGCTCTAAGAACCCAATGTTACCTGTCAGACCGCTGGAGTGCCACCACGTCGGCCATACTGGGGCCGACGTGGTGCTGGTGGTTTGTTCCACACAACTCGACCGTTGAAGTCTGCCAGAAATGCCAACCAAATGCGCATGTCCTGGCGAACCTCTGCCGACAGTCTCGTACGGTGGTGTCCCTCCCTGAGGCCAACCATAGCTTGTGCAACGGAGCGTGAGAAGGGGCGGGCCATTGGGATCACCCGTAAGGCAAAGTTAAGCTGGCCCACTGTTTGTTGTAACTGGTGCTGGGTCACTTTCTCCTTACCCAGGCATTGCGTCAAGGAAGCCCTAAACTTGGCCACCTTTTCCATCGGTAAACGGAAACATCCTTCCACAGAATCGAGCTCAATTCCCAGAAACTCCAGTGAAGTAGATGGTCCAACCGTCTTACCTGGTGCCAATGGGACTCCGAACTCCCGCATGAGGATGCAGAAGTCCTGCAGCGCCTGCGCACATTTCGCATTGCCGGCCGCTCCCAAGAACAGGAAGTCATCTAGATAGTGCATAACGTGCCTATGCCCTGTGGCCTCGGTGAATGCCCACTCTAAAAAACAGCTGAACATTTCAAAATATGCACAAGAAATGGAGCAACCCATAGGCATGCATTTATCCATGTAATAACTCCCTTGAAACGCAAAACCTAGCAAGCGCTGGTCTCGCGGGTGTCCGGGAGCAACCTGAATGCCGATTCGATGTCTGATTTCGCCATCAGCGCTCCGGGGCCCTAGGTGATTTAATATGGCAACGGCATCGTCAAACGATGCGTACCGCACCGAACAAATATCCGGGTCAATGGCTTCGTTCACCGAGGAACCTCTTGGGGCAGACAAGTTGTGAATCAGTCTAAACTCCCCAGGGTCTTGCTTTGGAACCACCCCTAGCGGGGAACACACGAAATCCGCCACCGGCGGGCAATGAAAAGGCCCCGCCACCCGCCCCAAGCCGACTTCTTTGGAAATTTTCTTTGCTACTACGCTTGGGTTCTGTTGGACAGATAACTGATTTTTACAAAAGGAGTCCCCCCGAAAATCCCCCGCCGGGATGTTGAAGCCATATAGGAATCCATTCCTCAACACCCCGGCGGATACATGATCAGGGTATTTGTTCAACCAAGGAGTCAGAGCCATGATATCGACAGGTGTAGGCAATCGGTTCCCAAGTATCACCTCATTCTTGCTTAGACCCTCCTTTTCCTCCCGTTCCGCTGTTCTTAGATCTACAGCTACTCTCCGGGTGAGAGGAGTTCCCACAGCCCGCACACGCATGCCTGAACCTACATGTTCCCTGGGGCCTGCTACAGTTGCCTCTATTGAAGCCCCAACAAACCCCCCGCTTGCCGCCATTTCCGCCGGTCTTGGGCTGAAATTCCCCACCGGCGCCTGCTCGAAAGGGCACCGCAGGCTTCTGGCGAAGTGACCCCGAAGCGCTCCCGCCCGGCGAGGACGTACCCGCCGCACCAGGCAAGAGCTGCTTGTGCCATGACACCGAGTCGAGGCAGTCCCAGGTCAAAGATGTATCAAACTCTTTTGCTTTTCGGAATTTCATGTCATATCCTTTCCACTCGTCCCCCTCATACATAGTATAAAAATCCATAATCCTATTCTGGTAACAGGACAACTCGGTCAGCACTTCCGGCTTTCGTTCGCCCATGACTGCCGTAAATATCGAAAAGGCCTTCACCCAATTTGCTACGGTCTAATCGACCCTAAATTCCGCCATCTTGGCCCGCCATACACTGGGGTGCCATAAATCTTTCTGGGATTTTGCATATTCCATCTCGCGATGGTCAGTCAACAATGAAAACATATTCACATATTTTTCCCCCCATATCAATTCCTTTGTGGCCGCAGGGATGTGCTGGGCCACCCTTTTGCGCCTTGAAGGTAACGACCCTTCCCCTGCCATTGGCAATGTGTGCTTACCGGGTTCTACCGTCGTGTCCGCCGCTTTTTCCCGGCTAACCGTAGGTACTCCTGGCGCCACCTGTGGGGGAACAAGAGGAACATTCGCCGTCCCGGCTTCTCTCGACTGCCGTAACTGCTCGATTATTAGTCTAGCCTCCTCAGCCGGGTCCCCCGCGGCCACTGCCCCCCCCCCCGCTTTCTTCTTGAGCCAGGGTAACACTGCCGCTAACTGGATGGCCAGTTCCGGGGGCATCTCCTCATCATTAACAGGGGTAATTACAACCGGGATTGGTAAACCTATATCTGGGTTTGGTACCGGGGTGTCTGCTGGTGTGATGGGGGCGACTGGGGGCACCTCAGGAACCGGATCCTCCCCGGAGACCGCCCTCTTCTTAATACGCTTCCCCCTACCCTCAGGGACGATTCCCGGCAAGGCCGGGCCTATTGCCTTCTTAGGATGGCCTGAGATGTTCTGAGCTGCTAACTGTTTTTTAACTTCGGCCAAACCTCGACCGATCGAGTCAACTTTACTGAATTTTCGGTCCATGATCGCCATCCGATTCGGCAAGGTGCGCAGTACCTTCTCCAACTCGGAGCTCTTTCCTGCTTTTTTGCCGGCCATAGCTTCGTTTACTCCGCTCTAGTCGATCAACGAGGTCCCAGGTCCTTCGTACTCCAAATAACTGAAAGAGAAACAACAAGATTACAAGTTCTCAAAATTGCCGCTTGTTCCGTCGAGGGCTCACGAGCAACGAGTTGGTGCAGCCTTCAGAGCACAGGAACAAGAGGACGCTTCTTCGGATTCCCGCTCTTTTATCCGTTTGCGGGAGGGCGGGGACCCTCCTCCGGTACGCCTACTGGGTGTGGTCTTCCGTGCGGGTGTCTAGGGCAACCCCTCCTGGGCGGGAAAGGGCGCGCCCCGGCTACGCCACTTTGGGCATACCAGCCGAGCCACGCCCCCCCGCCCAAAATGGTTTCCCGGGGGGGATCGGGGCACCCAACCATAAGTTCGGGGGGACCGAGTGGTCGCCCCTTTCCATTAGCGATTTTTTTGATTATGCTTTCATAATGCTGTACCATATACTTTTCAACATACTGTACTTTTTCTCTCTCAAAAAGTGAGCATCAAAAATGTTCAGGTTGTCTTATGAGAGTTGACCCCAAGGTATCTCATCGTTCAAGCCCTGGGTGTCAGAATGGAGTTTTAACACCCACCGTTGTTCCTTGTCAAACAATTTATTCTCTAGGTTGGTTTGGGTTTTTACAGTTTCTAGAACCACCCACCGTAGGTCATTTGGAGTGTGTGCTTTCTCAAGAAAATGCGTGGTCATTTTCGTATTCGAACGTTTACACCTGAAACTACTCTGGTGTTCGACCATGCGTGTGCTGACCTTTCTAGTTGTCATACCCACATAGTTTAATTCACATGTACAGGTGATCATATAGACCACGGCAGCGTTGTTACAACTTGAAAAAGACCTAAGTTCCCATGTAAGGCCATTGTTAAAGTGGATTTTTTTGGTGGGTGAGGTCAAGTGGCAAACACTGCAGTTTGTGCACGGATAGTGTCCAGCAGGAAGGTTGTGGAGAAGGCGATCTGCGCCCACTGAGCCATGTGGTTCCTTTGGTCTTGTGTGAACCACAAAATTATGAAGATTCTTTCCTTTTCGATGGCTAAACATGGGTTTGTCTAGATTTAAACCTCCACTGTTTAATGTTCTCCAGTGTTTTTGATTATCTTAGTCACCAGATCTGAGGCTATATTGTAGGTGGTTATACAAGTTCAAGTTTAAATACTTTATTCGACAACATTGTCATAAAAGCATATTTCCCTAAACTAAACACAATAAATACTACGCTAGAATTTTAAGAACAAGATAAAATACATATTAAATACCGTTCATATTATACAGTGTTGGCGAATATTTCGATTTATAAAATTCATACATTGTAAAATCCAAGTCACAGCACTGGGCCTTGCGAAATTGAATTACATTTCCCATAATTAATTACAGTTTTAAAGTGCGCGTGCGTATTATCCAGGCCCACCCCATGTATTTGGCTACAGCGATTGCGAGATTGGGGGCACAGTTTGATCTTAATATCCTTAGTGCCTCTAGATATTTCCTTGTCCCCAGGTTCCTGCAAACCGGTTTTAGCCATCTGCTTCTTGGGGCAGCATATAATGGGCAAACAAACAAAAAATGTGGGATGTCCTCTACATGTGCTTTACAGTAGGAGCAAGTATTTACGTTGCCAGGGGACCATTTGACAGTGAAGGCATTAAGGGGTAGAGAGCCAATTCTAAACTGAAAATACAGCTTTCTATCTAGGGGTTTAAAAATCAAATCCCAGTACTGTTCACATTTAGGTGTAATTTTAAAATCCAAGAACTGGGATGTCAACATGGATGGTTGGTTGGAAATCAGTACAGTATTAAGTATCATGTCCCAATACATTTTTTTCAATGATGCCTTAGATGGAAAGGCATGTGGTTCTACTGCTGTCCACAAATGGTCTAGGTGCAATTTTTGGAGCAAGTTCCTAACTTCTTTAAACCATGATATTTTACGAAAACGATCAGAGCTAACAACATCCATAAGGGCAGCTGCGTAATGACTCAGTTCAGGAGTGGTTTTTATACGCCTCCAATATAGGAGGGGACGCAGTCTGGCCATGTCCTCTATCTTTTTCCTCCCGAGATCATATTGAAGCGGGATCAAAGGGGTGCTCTGGGGTACACCAGTCATTTGTCGAAGAAATTTATTTTCTGCAACGGCTAGAGTGCTCAAATTTGTGAAGCCCCATAGCTCTGATCCGTAGAGGCAGGCTCCCAACACTTTTATACTGTAAATCTCCATTATTGGCTGAATAGGTTTTGTAAATGAAGATTTATGTTTTTGTGCTATTGTCCCTGCCAATTGATTGAACTTTAGCACCACAGAGTCCATATGGGATTTCCAGTTCATGTTGGCCTGTAAGGAAATACCTAGATAGGTAAAAGCATTCACTTCCTCCAATATAGATCCATTAAAATGCATTTTCCCCTTGAATTTCTTGACAGGATTCAGGTTCATAAACTTAGTCTTTGTTGTATTTAGTTCCAAGCCCCGAATCCGACAGAAGTCACCAAAAGCGTTAATTGTCTTTTGTAAACCGCTAGGGGTCCGCAAGACCAGCAAGGTGTCATCAGCAAACATTAATACTGGAACCCGCTCCCCATCTAATATTGGGGCATCTGTCGTAAATTGTTTTAAAAAATCAACTATACCATTGATGTAGAGGGAGAATAAGGTGGGGGCCAGGACACAGCACTGCCTTACCCCTCTATCCACAGGGAAGGATTCGGTGACATCTCCCTGGGCACCCCACCTGATCCGGGCAAAGTTGTTTTCATGCAACCTCACGAGCAGAGTCAACAATTCGGGGCTTATTCCGAGATCCCGCAAGACAATCCAAAGTTTTTGTCGGGGTACTAAATCAAACGCTGACTTCAAGTCAACGAAAACAGCATATAATGGGCCATTTGTCAGAGTTACATTTTTCCAGAACATAGTTAAAAAGTGGAATACCTGGTCAACAGAGCTGGTTAGGGGGCGGAAACCAGCTCGGTACAGGGAGAGGATATCCTTATCTATCCAGGCTTGTATTTTGTTTTGTATCATCCTGCCCATCAGTTTTTGTGCTGAGTCGATAAGGCTGATGGGCCTGTAGTTACTTGGTAAAGCCTTATCCCCTTTTTTGAAAACTGGTATTATCTCCGCACCCTTCCATGTTGCTGGTATCATTGCTCCTTGTGCGATGGCGTTACCAAGCCATACAAAATATTTACACCAGTTGGCCCTGTCAGATAAAAACACATCCGCTGTTATTCTATCGATTCCTGGCGCCCTTCCTCTGGTTACTCCATCCATTGCCTCATATGCGTCTTTCAATGAGAATATTCCTTGAGTATAGAATACCCTTTCTGGAGGGATTTCGGTTGGAGGAGGCAAATTGTCTGCATATTGTGGTTTAAAAAAGTCCACCCAAGCCTCCTTTGCTACATGATTTTTCGGGCAGTCTGCTATTCCCCCGCTGCCCCACTTTAAAATGGCCCAAAACTCTTTCTGTTGCTTGGCTGCACATGCTTTCTTCAAATCTAACCATATGTTCTCATCCCACAGTCTTTTTGCCCTACTTTGTGCTTTCCTATAATCATCCCTGGCCTTTAATACTCCTATTTTAGTCCTCAGCGCTATACTGAGTTTCTGACGCGCTCTCTGCAGGAGTGGTCGTACCACGCTCTTTTTATTGGTGGCCTAGTACCCTTCCTCTGCTGGGTTTTTTTGAAAAATAACTTCTGTAAGTTAGCAAAAAATTTTGGCTGTGACTCTTCAATCAGTTGATTAAAATTTGGTTCACTAGTAAGAATTTGTAGTCTGGTAACCTCTTCAGTGACTATTTCCCCTAGGGCCTGCATATCCCCGGGTTTATCTATCAGAGTTGCCCATTTAATGTGGCGGAGATTATTGGATGAAACAACATCTAGTGTCGTAACACCCTTTTTCTGGTTAGTTGAGTTTTCACCTTGTTCCAGATTAATGAGCAGACACAACGGATTGTGGTCGCTCTCCAATCTCGGTGTCACTTGCATATCTACCACTTTATACCAGTCTCTAACATCTATGAGAATATAATCTATCCTGCTACTTGACCTCAAATTGTCAAAGGTGTATTTGCCCTGTGGGTCAGAAAGGGTACGGCCATTTACTGCCCTCAGTCCCCTGGACAGGCATAAGCTCTTAACCTGTATTGCTACTTCTGTCCACTTTTTTACCAGCGGCAGATCCAATTGGGGAATACCCCATTTGGTATCTTCCTCTTGGGCCAGTTCATTATCCTCACATCCTAGCGGTTCAAATGTCGTGTTCAGGTCTCCCCCCACTAGGATAGTGTACTGTGTGGGTAGAATCTCTAAATCATTGTCTAATGCACCTATCACATCAGAGGCTATGCCCCCTTGGGTTCCCCTGGCATAGATATTATATAAGACCAGGTTATGACCATCAGCCCAGGTGAGCACTAATGGGAGTAGGTCACAATTGTTGATGGGTCTCTGTTTGATGGTGCATTGTAAAGATTGTCGTACCCAGATAGTTAGACCCCCTGAGGGCCGCCCTTTGGTATTCTTTTTCGCAGGTACATAGACATTTAAGAAGCCCTGCCGAAAAACTGGTGCCACTGCCCAAGTTTCCTGCAGCATGATAACATCATGGCTGTCGATAAACTCACACCATTCGGGGGTCTCTAATTTATGGTGGATTCCGGCTAAATTCCAAGAAATAAGTTTAATGCTGCCTTTTATCTGAGTAGTCCTCTCTTGTGAAGGAGTACCCTGGATAAGGGAAGACAAGAGAGATGGACTACTTTCCTCATTGCTTACAATGGTATAAGTATTTAGTGGGGTGTGCTCTACTATACTAACAGTGTGTTCCCTGGGGTTGGGTGTCCTACCCTCACTACAATTTATTTCTAGGTTCTTTTTAATACCATCATTTCTGTTGTAAAATTCTGCAGCCTTAACCTTTCCTAAGCTCATCCATTCTTTCAGTCAATCACATTCACTTAGACCAGAAAGGGCCGAGAACCTGTTTTCCATCGGTATTCCCCAGTTATTTCTATTATCAAGGGTTTTGGCTTTACTTAGTACAGGGTTCCATTTAGTTTTCAACATTGTTGGATTTAGGATATTACCTTTTTTTGTATAAAAGAAATCCAACGTTAATGGCACAATTTCAGTTGATCTACGCTGGGGGGAGTATATATTAGCTAGTATATTTGGCAGAACTTCTGGATCGGAAAGATGTAGCACCACACAATCCCCCTTGAATTTTTTGGTACCACCCCCGATCCATTCAACTCTTCTAGCTTTAACTACTTCTTGCGCCAACTGATCCCTGCCTCCCGGGGTAAAAGCCATATTCCTTGATAACCAATTAAGTGATTTATTTATCAAAGAGGGAATGTTCTCTACTTGCCCTGGCTCCAGCTGGGGGACGTTTGCTAGGACCAATATTAATGGAGAAGCCTCAACAATTAGTTCTACGGGCCCCTTCTCTAGATTGGCATCTTCTTTACTACCTCTATGGCTCGGCCCTGCAGTGTCCCCTTTATTAATATCTGAATCTAAGTCTCTCAAGCCCCCCTCCCTAGATCTGTACTCTCCAAGGTGGTCAAAGGAGTATCTGCTAATAGATCTAACCTGGGGGCAGTTTGGGTAAATTTTGATTCGACTCTAAGTGTTTTTGGCAATGGGATTTTCATATTTTCTTCTAATGTTTTTTGCAGAACCCCTATTCACCTCTTCTGTAAGCTGATCTATTTTACTTAGGAGCGGTTTGGTTATAGTTTATTCTTATTATCTACAGCATTTAGTAGCTTCTTGAATTGCTCTTCGTCCAAGTGTGCCTTCCCTCCTATAGTACCCCTTGTATCATCTCCACTATTTTCCTGGGGGGACACATCGGGGCGCTTTTTGCTTGATCGGAGGCCACCCCGTTTGGATATATTCTTCTCCCCCCCTTTGTTACTCTCGGTGCAGGGACCGGTGCAGGGGCCTCCTCTTCTATAGAGATTATTTCTTTGTCCTGTGTGCTCTCAGGAGCTGGTTCGGCAATGGCTACTAGGAGCTGGGTCAATGAATTGTTATCCGGGGTCTGAAGCACCTCATTGCTAATATCAAGAGCAGAAGTAGGTAGAGACGTGTTATCAATAAGCAATTCTGGTGAATAACTGAACCCCAAAGATGATCTCCTATCATGATTAATTTGGCTACTTTCTGAACCATATAATTGTCTATGGTATTAATGGGGACTGTCGATTTTGTTTTTGACATTTTGTAAGGCAACTTTTCCAAGTAACGTCTAAGCAGATCCGTGAGGTGTCAGTCAATAAAGATATCAAAGACTCTTACAGTTATATTTGGGGAAATATAACTTACTTGGGAGATTTGTACAGCGGTCAAGGCCCTGTCCCTGACTCTTCCTGCCGATGAGGGCCGTAGAGGGCCCGCCCTTTGCCCGGGCTTAGCCCCGGGCGTCCCGCGAAGCGGGGTGTTGCGCTGCTTATGTGCGCCTCCTGGCGCCCTCGCGGTGTCAGAGAGCGCTGCCGCGTAGGCTGCCGGGAATTGTAGTCCCGGAGCGGCGGCGCGTGTAGCCAGCAGTGGTTTGACTCCTGGCGGTGGCGGCGTGCTACCGGGTGCCTGGCTGCCTCAGTTTGACTCCTGGCGGTGGCGGCGTCTCCCAGGTAAGTTCAGGCTTACTCCTTGCTCGTCTCCCCCTGGCGGGGTTGTACGTCCACCATTTGGAAAAAGACAAAATATTACACAATGACAACAATCCCCACCTGAGTCATGTCAAACTATGGAAACGCGACATAGACGATGTGCTTGTGATTTGGGAAGGAGATGAGAATGAAGCAGGTGTTTTCTTACAATGGCTTAACTTACAAGACCCTTTTCTCAAGTTCACCTCTTCCATGAGTAGATCCAACCTCGTATTTCTGGATCTAAACATACAGGCCCAGGATGGTAAATTAACAACTACCACACACTTTAAGCCAACAGCCGGAAACTGCCTCCTCAGATTTGATAGTTTTCACCCCAGACAACTCAGGGAAAATCTCCCTTTCGGGCAATTCCTACGCCTCAGGAGAAATTGCTCTGATAAAAGAGATTACAAGGCCCAAGCTAAAGACCTGCGCGAAAAACTCATACTAAGACACTACCCCAAGCACATGGTGACACAGGCAAATAAAAGGCCCTCAAACAACAACAGACGCTATTTTAGAACCCAAAGCTACTCAGGAAAACGTAAGGAAGCGGCAAATCTGTATAACCACCTACAATATAGCGTCAGATCTGGTGACTAAGATAATCAAAAAACCTGGAGAACATTAAACAGTGGAGGTTTAAATTTAGCCACCAAAAAGGAAAGAATCTACGTAATTTTGTGGTCCACACAAGACCAAAGGAACCACATGGCTCAGTTGGCGCAGACCGCCTCCTCCACCCCCTCCCTGCAGGACACTATCCGTGCACAAACTGCAGTGTTTGCCACTTGACCTCACCCACCAAAAAAATCCAATTTAACAAAGGCCTTACCTGGGAACTAAGGTATTTTTCAAATTGTAACACTGCTGGCGTGGTCTATATGATCACCTGTACATGTGGATTAAACTATGTGGGCATGACAACAAGAAAGATCAGCACACGCATGGTCGAACACCGGAGTAGTTTCAGGTGTAAACGTTTGAATACGAAAATGACCACGCATTTTCTAGAGAAAGCACATACTCCCAATGACCTACAGTGGGTGGTTCTGGAAAATGTAAAAACCCAAACCAACCTAGAGAATAAATTGTTTGACAAGGAACAATGGTGGGTGTTTAAACTCCATTCTGACTGACACCCAGTGCTTGAACGATGAGATACCTTGGGGTCAACTCTGATAAGACAACCTGAACATTTTTGATGCTCACTTTTTGAGAGAGAAAAAGTACAGTATGTTGAAAAGTATATGGTACAGCATTATGAAAGCATAATCAAAAAAATCGCTAATAGCAAGCACTTGTCTGTGGTACCATTCTGGTTTACCCTCACATTAAATAGGGTCAGCTTCAATAGAGGTTGAATAACCAGTCATGTGCACTGTACCATTTCTGGGCAGGAATATCGAAAATAGAATATTTGGGCCATTACAATACCATCATGTGGCCTTTTAACACCCCTGCTAGCACAGTTCATGATGAAATCTGGCATTTTCCGTTTAAAAAAAAAAATTTCTAAATTGGTTCTTTATTTGGGCACTAGAACAAAGATCATTTAGAATTATTCCTTTCAATAAGCCAATCTCGCATAAGCATTATGGAACAATTCTCGTGATATACAATAGTCCTCCCAACATGGCCGCCACTAAAATCTTCACCGAGCGCACCAGCTTCAGCGCAATGACAACGCGGAAGCACTCGGCATAAATACAGCCTCCGGACACACGCGCGTTAAGATGCGGTCCGGAGGAAGCCTTGTAGGTGAATGAGCCACATATTCCTGAATACCAAGTAAGTGCCGGGGATCCGTTTAACAGGGCCGTAATGGACCGAAGGCCTGTTATGGCTGTCTTTTTGCCAGCTCTCTGGAGAAGGAGAATGATGGAGAGTGACTCCAGCCTATCACCCCCATAGCATAGGGATTAGGCCGATAGACAGGGACCCTGTCTTACAGATATAAGGGCATTTTCGTGCCATTTCCCTTAGAGTAAGGCTTATGAATTTAAGTGAAGGGTTAGATATATAAGTATTAGTCATGATTTATTCATTTGCTAACATGCCGATCTGTTTCTCATGGAGCTATGCATATTATGGGCTCCGTAGGCCTTAAGCGAGACAGACTCCATTTTGCTTTCTGCCTGGTAGCTCGAGAAGGCTTTCTAGGTTAAGAGTGATGTTTTAGTTTCAAGCTGTTGTTCGCTTGGAGAGAACCGGTTCAGGCTGACCCTTATCGAAGGAATGTATTTTTCTCCACTCCGAAGACACAACTTCAGGCCGGCCGGCTGGGAAAGTGTCCTTGGTACGGGGAGGTACAAGAATTTGGTGGGCGGCAGGTTACTGGCCGTGAATTTCCATGAAGGAACGGGCTTTGATATTAGCGAAGGTGTTAGTCTTTCAGTGAGTTAGTCCGTAGGCGGCATCTAGCCGTTAGCATCTCTGCCATTATTCATTTTCATGGTGGACAAGTCGCCATCTTTGAAGTCGGAGAAAGATTTAAGACCGAAACTCTCTGAAGATAGACTGAACGAGAAGTGGCGCGGAGCGCACTAATACAGAGAGAGAGAGAGAGAGACGGTAGCTAATTAACAGCAAGGTTCCGAGGTCCTGAGGGAGAGCAGACGAGTTTGAGCCTAGCAGTGCAGACGTGTACTTGTGACGGCTGAGGGTGACTGCAAGGCGAGCCAGGACCCAGAGACGAGACAGGAGCCTAGATGACTGCCGAGTCCCGATTTCCCATTAACCAGGTGAAGTCCGACCGATTCTTATAGTATGTGCACCCTAACCTTTATCTTTTATTTCCTTTGCAAATGTAATGCTGCATAGTAATGTGACTTATGTTTATTGTTAATAAATACCCTAATTCATATAGAATTATCGTGTACCTGGTGCTTGTGTTTGATCTTGGTAAATGGCACTTCTAGTTGGGCACTGTTTAGGCGAACGGATGAGAAATCCCGATCAGACGAATAGTAACCAAATAAAGAGGGAGTGAGTGGACCTTTGATGTCATAAGCACGGAGTACACTATACAATCTGAATCCATATCCAAAGTTATTATTTTAGTTTTATCCTAAGTAGATTGCTGAGATATCATCCCAATAATGTTTCATAGGAATGTGGTCGTCGTTGATATGCGACGTTAATGAGAGCGACGGGAGGGACACCGTCGTGTAAATCCACCAGATTGTGGCTTAAAATAAATGAGAGCGACGGGAGGGACACCGTCGTGTAGGTTTCGCAGGATCGCGAACGATTTGGAAAAGGGAGCATTGGGTTCTGCAGGCCCGTGTGTAGACACGCCGGATTGCGTGTCAGATCTGCCCTGGGGTAGAATGGTCTGGGTTAGAGTGACCGCGAGGCCAACCGATGTGAATAAGATATTGTAGAAAATCCATATATGTATATTGTCATTCCCCATTCTTAGGTGCAATCTGTATATATTTGTATAGCTATTCATTGTGAATACGATCTAAGAAGGGAAGGTGAGTACGTTTTGGCTGGGTCACAGGGGCCCCTGGGGGCTGATCCCATCTAAACAGAAAATCCAGCCATTACATCTGGCGTCACGAACTGTTTACGAAGCCTGTGTGCATTGTGTTGTTTTAATCTAGTTGGTTTGCGCTCGGCTTGTACGTATAAAATTTTGTTTATAATTTTGTATATAATTTTTTGCGTATTATTATGTTTCCGAAAAAATCATCGTCGGTTTTTAAATTACCGATTCAGATTCCCGGCTGGGAGTCTACGCCTTACGAGGCCTTAGCCCGTGAGTGGGCTGATTCTACTGGTTTGAGTGAAAATTGGTCTTCATGCTTGGAGCAGGCGGAGCCTGCCGATGTGATTTCATGCTTACAGAAAGCGCCAATAGTGAAGGGTGATGAGCTTCCTATTTTAGGATGCAGAGGGTGGATTATTCTTAATGCATACAGAATATTGCATGAGAAGTTTGTGCAACTACAGAAACAATTTAAAGATACGGAAGGACAGTGTGTTGAGTTGCAAAATGCGCATACTCTTTTGCGTTGTCAAAATAAACTGCTTGCCGACAAACTTGAAACATATCAGACCATTGCCGAAAGAGCTGCGGTCCGTATTGCACGATATAAGTATAAACATCGTCGTGGACGTGTGTCTTCACGCAAAGTGCGTATGATTGTAGCAAAAGCTGGAATGGATTGGAACCCCGATGAGTGGGACGGTAATATCTGGGATTCTCATACTTCTGACTCCTCGGCAGAGGAGGGTGACAAGCGCGAGGCTTCTCGCTCCGGACGTGATTGTAAATCTGCTTCTTGCATTGATTTGACTTCCGACTGTGACCGTGCTCGTTCTTCCCGTGCGGATGACGTAGCTTGCCCTGATTGTTCTGTTAAATCTAAGATGCGGGCTTCTTCGGAAGCTCTTCCCGCAGTTTCTGCTCACCCGATCTTTCAACGGAAATTACAACAAGCCCCTGGTAATCCGGGTGGTATCCCTCTTGACTGTATTGAAGATTTTACTCAGCAGGAGATTAGTGACATCCTGCAACGATTTAAACAACGGCCTGGTGAGGCCTTGCTTACCTGGATGGTGCGTCTTTATGAGCTTGGCGCTTCCGGTATTATGCTCGATGCTGTTGATTGCTTACGATTTTGCTCTTTGAGTTCTGATTCTACTATTCAGGACCATTTTCGGAATTTTAATGGTAATGTCTAAACTTCTTTGCTCCAGCTTGCGTCTGATGGCTGTAATCATAAATATCCAACAGAGTCTGATTGGCCCTCTGATGAAAAGCCGTGGTACGCTCTGCGCGATGCGTCGCAACGTTTAAAGGAAGAAGTTATGAAAACGTGTATCTTCCTTAGTACTGCTGACAGGTTATTGGATGGTTTGTTAACATCTTCCGTGCGTAACCGCATTATACGTACTTCTCCTGTTGCTTACAAGCAGGTCATGATGACATTATTGATTAACCAAACTGGCAACCCTTTGTCTGCTGTGCTTGAGTCTGTTCGTCAGCTTGGTGAGCTGGGTGAATGGTTTAAACCTGAAAGACAATCCCGACCTGAGGGTCGTACTGGTGGGGACTATAAGTTCTCTAGACGTGACATGTTTCTTGCTCTCATTGCTGATGGTGTCAAAAGGGAAGAGATCGATGGTGAACCTAATAATATCCTATGGGATATGTTTCGTAAGAGTGGTTTGGATCGAAAGGAAGGTGCCCGTCGTGTGCGAAAGAATGATTATGATCGTGGTTCGGATGACAGTGGTGATGAGAGACGACGTGTGAATTTTGATCGCCGTGATGATCGGCGCTATGAACGCAGTGGTTCTCCCCGTCGTAATGATGGGAGGGGGAGAGAGGATGATCGTGAGAGGGGAAGAGATGATCGTGGTTCTAGCAGCCGTAGAGATGCAAGGAGTTTTTCCCCTGATATGAGAATGAGGGAGGATCGTAACAGATTATCTGACCGTAATTCACAACTTTTTGAACCTGACACTAATCCGTTTCGTACTGGAGACGGATATGAACAAGAAATTCTAATACCCAAGAAAACTGAGAGCATTTACCCTGATCTGTCTTGGTTGACGGAACGCAGGAAAAATGACTAGGAAATAGGTCAAGCTCCGGTACGCAGGTGGGCCCACAGAGATTACAGACCCTATGTAGATATTGAGATTTTTTGGAAACATCGTAATATCCAAAGGGCCCGAGCGTTAGTTGATACTGGGGCGGAGGCCACTTTAATTCATGGTAAGTCAAGAAAATTTCATGGACAGTCTTTCACAATTACCGGTTTGGGTGGTAAGGAAACACCCGCAGTTCAAACTGCACTTGAAATTAAAATTGGTAGGATTCCTCGTAGAGAATACTCTGCGTTGGTTGTGCCACTTTTGGAATACATTATTGGAATTGACATCTTGAAAGGTATGACTTTGCATTTGGATGATGGTTACTATCAGTTTGGTACTAGACAGTACATTTCGACCAGACCCGTACGGGTTGGCCGTTTACGCATGCCACCTATTAAGATCCCTTTAGCAACGAAAGTGATTTCTCAGAAACAATATCGCATCCCAGGTGGTCATGAGGAAATTACAGCTACGATTCAGGATTTGGTTGACGCAGGAGTCATTACTCCGGTCACATCTGCTTGGAATAATCCTGTTTGGCCCGTGCGCAAAAGTGACAACTCTTGGCGCATGACTGTTGATTATCGAGAATTGAACAAACATACACCTAAATTGACTGTGGCAGTGCCTGACATTGTTACACTGATTGAGAGAATTCAAAAGCATCCAGGTACATGGTATGCTTCTATCGATATTGCTAATGCATTCTTTTCGATTCCAATTGCCCCCGAATGCCAGGAACAATTCAGTTTTAGATGGAATGGACGTCAAATGACGTTCCGGAGTCTTCCTCAAGGCTATGTACATAGCCCTACGATCTGTCACCGGCTGGTGGCGGAACATTTATCTGAAGTGCCTACGATTCCACAAGTTCAGATTTGTCATTATATTGACGACATTTTGATTCAAGGTGAAACGCAAGACCAGGTACAGTCTCATTTAGATCAGATTATTGACTGTTTGCGAGCAAAAGGTTGGGAAATCAATCCTGACAAATTACAAACTCCATCCCAAGCTGTAAAATTTTTAGGAATTAATTGGCATGAGGGTCACAGAGAGGTGATCCCACAAGTTAAACGTAAAATACTTGATTTTGCTGTTCCCAGAAATAGGAAAGAGGCGCAATCCTTCATTGGGTTGTTTGGATTTTGGCGTCAACATATTCCCCATTTGAGTCAAATCTTGGCTCCACTGTATCGAGTCACTCGTAAAAAGAATGCGTTTGAGTGGGGTGAACCTCAACAGACTGCTTTTGATTTGGCTAAAGAAGCTATTCAGTATGCTTTGGATTTGTGGCCCGTGAGTGAGGGTGATGTGGATTTGAATGTGTCCGTGGAAGGTCTGTATGCCAATTGGAGTTTGTGGCAAAAGCAAGGCAGACAAAAAGTGCCATTAGGTTTTTGGACTAAAAAGTTGCCAGAGGCTGGTGAGCGTTACTCACCTTTTGAAAAACAGTTGCTTGCTTGTTATTGGGCTCTGGTGGATACCGAGCAATTGACTTTAGGCCATGCTGTGATTTTGAGGCCTGAAATTCCCATTATGCAGTGGGTTTTGAGTTCACCGAAGTCCCATCGAATTGGACATGCTCAGGAGGCTAGTGTGATTAAATGGAAATGGTACATTCAGGACAGGGCACGTGTGGGTCCGAAAGGTGTGGCGGTTTTACATGAGCGAGTGGCGCAGGCGCCCTCCAATGAGGCTGAAAGTGAGCGTTCGGTTCCCGTAGTGCAGGAGTCTCCCGTGAAGTGGGGTAAATCATTTGATGATCTGTCCGCGGAGGATAGAAAACATGTGTGGTTTACGGATGGTTCTGCGAAGTTCATTGGTGACAAGAGACATTGGAAAGCTGTCTCCTATAATCCGATTACACAGAAATTATTGAGCACAACTGGAGACGGTAAGAGTAGCCAATATGCTGAACTCTATGCAGTTTACCAAGTTTTGAAACAGGAGTTACCAGGTACATGTCATATTTTCACTGATTCTTGGTCCACTGCAAATGGACTTGCGGTGTGGTTGCCTACATGGCACTCGCACAATTGGGAATTGCACTCCAAAGAATTGTGGGGTAAAGAATTGTGGCAAGAAATTTGGGAACTGCTTCCGCAGAGTACTGTAACAATCTTTCACGTGGATGCTCATACTCCAATTGATTCCCTTGACAAATTTTTCCATAACATTGCAGATGAACAGTCTAAAATTTCTGAGGCAGTGGTTGACATGCAAGATTCTGATTTGGCGGGATTGGCGAAATGGGCCCATCAGAAAGCAGGACATTTTGGAGAGAAAGCCACTAACAGGTGGGCTGTTGATAGAGGAATTCATATTCCCTTTTCTTTAATTAAAGATGCCATTTTACATTGTCCCATTTGCCAGCATTCTAGAAAGAAAGAGGTGCCTCAAATTGTTCGAGGTCACTTACATCGAGGTAAATTGCCCGCCCAAATTTGGCAGATTGATTATATTGGTCCGCTCCCCATGAGCAGAAATTGTCAATACATTTGTACAGTAGTTGATACTTATAGTGGCCTTTTGGTCGCTTTCCCTTGCAAGAACGCTACCCAAGTGAATACGATTAAAACCCTGGAGCTGATTATTCTGTACTATGGTGTCCCATTCCAAATTCAATCAGACAATGCATCCCACTTTCGTGGAAGATTGGTGCAGGAATTCTGTATGGAGAACAATATTGATTGGGTGTTTCACATTCCATATTATACACAAGCTTCAGGACTGATTGAGAGAATGAATGGCTTGTTGAAAGAACAGTTGCGCAAGTTGACTGATGACCGTTACAGCCAGTGGAGAGATGTCCTACTTCAAGCTTTATTGATTTTAAATAACCGTCCTTTGTTACATGCTGAATCTCCTTTGATGCGTTTGTTTCCTCCACATGTTGATGCAAAACCTAATTCTGTTGGAACTACTGTCACATATTGGGAAATTACCCCCGGTGCTTTGGCTCCGTGTAGAGCAACCCCAGGTTCCGCAGGCCTCGACCTGCATGCTTTAAATGATGCACACTTCCCAGGAAAAGATCGAATCATTGTTGAAACTGGCATTGCTGTCTCTATACCTGCCGGTAGTTTTGGATTAATTGCCCCTAGATCTGGCCTGGCCCTGAAAGGTGTTCAAGTACTCGGAGGAGTGATCGACAGTGATTATCAGGGAGAGATTAAGGTTCTCTTGCTTAATAGCAGTGAGACGGATTTGTTTATCAAAAAGTCTGACCGTGTTGCTCAGTTATTGATTATGCCTGTCTTCAGTGGTGAGATCAAAAAAGGCTCTGCCCCAACGTTGCTAACTGTGCGAGGACAAAAAGGCTTCGGTTCATCTGATCTTCCTGGAGCTAAAATATGGGTGCAATCGCCTAAAAATCCTCCTGAACAGGCTGATATTATTGCGACCGGTCATGACAACACCGTTTTGGTGATGAAGCCAGGGAAAGATGGCTGGGAAGCTGTCCCAGCTGATAAATGTTACTTACGAGAATGATTAAGGCCTGTGTTTGTATTCTTTCAGATCATTCTCTGGACTGCTGCTGCAGGATGTGTCGGCGTTGGACTCCTTTTGGCCTGCTACGCCGGGAGAGGAGAGGATCTACCGACGCCGAGTGATGGGATAACAAGAGCTGCGCGATCTGCGTGGCGGACATCATCTAACTTCTGGATCACACTCGCTAAACGAGTGACGAACTCTCCGCATTTTTGCCTTACCCCCATGAAATCTGTCACTGATATTTTATCGACCTGTTTGGTTGCTGTCCCTGCATCTACTGAAACTCTGCACCATATATTTAATGTGTCCAATGCCCGACCTAATGTTATTTTGGGCGACTTCTTGGCCCATGAATTTTGTCCTTCATGTACTCTTCTTCCAGACCAGGATGTCCTTATTAATTCCAGAATTACTACTTTTAATATTACCCCTGGTGACCTTTGTTTTATCATGACGTGCAGTCCTAAAGCCATCTCTGAATGTTTGCGGTTGAAACTTCAAGCCGCTACTACTTTTTCATTTCATCAACGTTTGCTATGCTCAAAAAGACTTCCTGACTCATGCCTTTCAGTGAAGAACAATATGACTTGTAAAAGTTTGGTTGTGGCCACTAGCCATTATCGTTCAATGTTGTTACCAGCTGGATGGCTCTTTTCTTGCGGGAATTCATCTTGGCCCTATATTCCTGCGAATATTTCTGGTGGCCCATGTGCCATCACTAGATTAAGTTTGCTAATGTTTTCTTCACATCCTCCTTCCTATTCCCGTATTGTTCGAGACTCAATGTCATTGCATGAAGATTGTGATTCCTCTGTTCATCTTTATTCCAGATCAGAATATCTTAGTTTAGCTTTTTCTATTATTGGTGTTCCTGCATTGGCCGTTTATAATGCCAAAACAATCGGCAAGATGGCTTGCTGGATGGTCAAATCGATCAACCAAACTTCTACTGTTTTGTCAGATTTATTATTGGACTCCCAAGGTGAACGTAGAGCCATTTTGCAGAATCGTGCTGCTATTGATTATTTGTTGTTAAAACACGGGCATGAATGCTCTGAATTTGAAGGTCTCTGCTGTTTTAATTTGTCTGACCATTCTAAAGATATCCAGTCCCATATTAATAAACTCCACGACTTGACTGCAGAAATCAGAGAACACATAGATCAGGGTTTCTTTGACTGGCTTTTTAATTGGCTCCCTGACATGCATTTTTTACGACAAATTTTGGGAGGGGTTATTATTATTGTCTGCATCCTTATAGCGATTTGTTGCTTTATTCAGTGTATCCCTTCCCTGCTACAATTTTTTAGACTTACGAAGAGTCGTAGATCAGTTAGTTTTGTTTCATATTATTCGTCTACTGACGTTAGCTCCATTTAGTCACTGGTTAATAGACTGGAGTCAAGGGGTGTAATGTTATGGCTGTCTTTTTGCCAGCTCTCTGGAGAAGGAGAATGATGGAGAGTGACTCCAGCCTATCACCCCCATAGCATAGGGATTAGGCCGATAGACAGGGACCCTGTCTTACAGATATAAGGGCATTTTCGTGCCATTTCCCTTAGAGTAAGGCTTATGAATTTAAGTGAGGGGTTAGATATATAAGTATTAGTCATGATTTATTCATTTGCTAACATGCCGATCTGTTTCTCATGGAGCTATGCATATTATGGGCTCCGTAGGCCTTAAGCGAGACAGACTCCATTTTGCTTTCTGCCTGGTAGCTCGAGAAGGCTTTCTAGGTTAAGAGTGATGTTTTAGTTTCAAGCTGTTGTTCGCTTGGAGAGAACCGGTTCAGGCTGACCCTTATCGAAGGAATGTATTTTTCTCCACTCCGAAGACACAACTTCAGGCCGGCCGGCTGGGAAAGTGTCCTTGGTACGGGGAGGTACAAGAATTTGGTGGGCGGCAGGTTACTGGCCGTGAATTTCCATGAAGGAACGGGCTTTGATATTAGCGAAGGTGTTAGTCTTTCAGTGAGTTAGTCCGTAGGCGGCATCTAGCCGTTAGCATCTCTGCCATTATTCATTTTCATGGTGGACAAGTCGCCATCTTTGAAGTCGGAGAAAGATTTAAGACCGAAACTCTCTGAAGATAGACTGAACGAGAAGTGGCGCGGAGCGCACTAATACAGAGAGAGAGAGAGAGAGACGGTAGCTAATTAACAGCAAGGTTCCGAGGTCCTGAGGGAGAGCAGACGAGTTTGAGCCTAGCAGTGCAGACGTGTACTTGTGACGGCTGAGGGTGACTGCAAGGCGAGCCAGGACCCAGAGACGAGACAGGAGCCTAGATGACTGCCGAGTCCCGATTTCCCATTAACCAGGTGAAGTCCGACCGATTCTTATAGTATGTGCACCCTAACCTTTATCTTTTATTTCCTTTGCAAATGTAATGCTGCATAGTAATGTGACTTATGTTTATTGTTAATAAATACCCTAATTCATATAGAATTATCGTGTACCTGGTGCTTGTGTTTGATCTTGGTAAATGGCACTTCTAGTTGGGCACTGTTTAGGCGAACGGATGAGAAATCCCGATCAGACGAATAGTAACCAAATAAAGAGGGAGTGAGTGGACCTTTGATGTCATAAGCACGGAGTACACTATACAATCTGAATCCATATCCAAAGTTATTATTTTAGTTTTATCCTAAGTAGATTGCTGAGATATCATCCCAATAATGTTTCATAGGAATGTGGTCGTCGTTGATATGCGACGTTAATGAGAGCGACGGGAGGGACACCGTCGTGTAAATCCACCAGATTGTGGCTTAAAATAAATGAGAGCGACGGGAGGGACACCGTCGTGTAGGTTTCGCAGGATCGCGAACGATTTGGAAAAGGGAGCATTGGGTTCTGCAGGCCCGTGTGTAGACACGCCGGATTGCGTGTCAGATCTGCCCTGGGGTAGAATGGTCTGGGTTAGAGTGACCGCGAGGCCAACCGATGTGAATAAGATATTGTAGAAAATCCATATATGTATATTGTCATTCCCCATTCTTAGGTGCAATCTGTATATATTTGTATAGCTATTCATTGTGAATACGATCTAAGAAGGGAAGGTGAGTACGTTTTGGCTGGGTCACAGGGGCCCCTGGGGGCTGATCCCATCTAAACAGAAAATCCAGCCATTACAAGGCCCCACTTTGATCTCGTAACTCCACCGAGATACGAGTCACGCAGTTGATTCGATTTCAGCATGTCAACCGGCCATATTTGCCAATCACTAATCCGGCAACCCCTTTCCTTATTATCCTCAGATTCCTCCGCAGACCATGGGACAGAGTTAGGTTCCATATCCATGTATGGTATTGTCTGTTTTTCTATCGTTACTGATGTGATTTGTGTTTTACCACTATTTACAGGAATAACCTGTTTTTAACTTCACGCCATTCGGCTTTTTCACTTCACAAGCATGGACAGAGGCGCAGCCTAGCATGGATTATAATCTAATGTATGAAAAAAACGCTACTATGCTGTGGGGCCATAAACCCCCCCTGTTTTTACCCAAAAATGTTGTTTTTCTTTACAGGTACAACGTGACCATTAGGACGTATGTACTAATGCTTGCCTTATTATTGCAGCATTTATTTCATTAATTTCATTCACATTTTTCCTTAATATAGCACTGTTTAGGAGTGGCGTACACAGGGCTGGTCCCTGTGTAGTCCTGAAGAAGAGATAGGGGAATCTCGAAACATGTTGGCACAAGTGAATAGGCATACCTAACTCATTGACAGTAAGGATCCCTAGTTCTCTACCCCATTTTTAATATACCACCAGGAGCAAGAATACATCATCTATAGCTCACTAGGCAGGTATTTTTAAACCACATAGATCATACCACTCCATATTCACAAACACCACTTGCACCACACATAGTCCATCACAAAAAAAATGCTCCTACGTAGTTCGCAAGTCGCAGCACGCCTCAGTCCGTAGAGGACTGGGATGGCCCCAATGATGAAGCATGTTACCCTGGGGAAACCCTGGTGAGTGAGGGGACTCAAAGAAATATAATTTTTCTTTCTATTAATCATCACACAGATATTCCAACCCCAACGAGCATTGTGAATACTATCCACCGGCCAGGTTTTTGATCTATGTTTAGAAACCTCAGGTATGCACCACTTCCTAACATGTGTAGGAAAGGTGCACACACTTTCACTCCGCATTTATAGTGGAAAAATTCCCCAGGCCCTAAGGCCACAACAGCCAGGAGGTGTCCCATGGGGAGAGCCGACCCCGTAGGTAGGACAAACCAAATATGGGGGTTTGTTCCTACGCAGACAGTGAACACGCAGATGTACCAACCCAGCCACTCACCTTCCCAGAGCTCCACCCCTCAGGACTTACCCCAAGGCCACTCTGGGGATGATGAAAGGCCCCCTCAGGGTTGGCTAATGAGTGAAGAAGACCAACCTGAGCATGATGCTTGTTTGACAGGCTATTCCAATTGGTGGCACATTCAGTACTGCATCCTACATACTAGCCAGTACAAGACCTTTCCTGGGTATGTGGTGTACCTTTTCACAGGGCACTCAAAGGTAACACACCTAAACCGCACGCACCCTATCCTGGCATGTGTAGGAAGGGTGCATGCACTTTCCCGCTGCAGTATATTAGGAATTTGTCCAGAGTCCTAAGGTCAGGAAAAGAGAGTTTGGCAAAAACACGGAGGCCAAAAAGCAAACCATTTAACGGAAATCAGCCTTAGAAAGGCCATGTCCAACAGATCCCTTCTCAACCCTTCTCCCTGTCTTGATCTGCATATCGAAAAATGAGCTGGTACAAATGCTTCCTTCATCAGGTGAAACTGGCATAGGGGAAGGTATATTCGTTCAGGATGTCTACATTTTCTGATCATGATGTGACCATGTAAATCTGGAATTTGAGGAGCCTCCCCAGAATTCCTCAAAGGGCACAGCTGACCATAAGTCCTGGGTCACTTGACCACACTTTGTTCCATGATCTTCCCTAATTTCAAGGCAGAGCTGCAAACAAGTGTCTCAGAAGTAACATTCAGCTGGTGAAAATCTTCCCGTTCAAGCTTGGTAATATGCTTAGGTCCAAAACTCAATAGGAAGAGCTGTTGGGTTCCCCCTTTTCAAAGAGGGACTACAGACTTGGGAAAGCAATGCTGGACATCATCTTATAGGAAGTCTCCCTGACGCTGAGGTCCAGGAGCAACGCTGACATAAATGGGACTTGTGAACACTGTTTCAAGTTGTATTTGCTCCAGGATGAGAAGTCTCACTGTAAGCAAGTGTCATCATCAGAACTCAGGGAAGAGTTGCTTTCTGTCACAGTGCACCTGCTTTGTCTCTGACACCATCTGTGCTGCAGAAAAGCCTGTGTACACCTTCCATCTACCTCCAGTGGCTTCAGGAAATACCTTAGTTCACTACCCCCGGCCAGGGGATTCCGAATGGTAGCTAGATTATGGTTCAGAGGTATTCTGAATTCAATCCCCTGATCAATATCCCAGAAGGTACATTCTCTCCACTTTCCATGACAAATGTCATTGCACTAAAACCTCTGGTAACCATTGGTACTGTAATTTCATTTATCACCACAGGCCATAGTTCCTGAGATATTAGCATCTGAGCCATCTTGCACCAAGAATATGCATATTTCGGTGCACTGGCATGAAAACCAATAAACAGTACCAACAGTCTGGGAAAGCTAGTCGTCTACAGATGCCTGTAGCAAAGCACGGGACGTTGCCCTTGTACCTGAAGTAGTGTGGCTCACTGGTTAGAGGCGGCAGACCCAAGAGCAGAGGACGGCCCGGGACCAGGGTTCGATTCCCGGCGCGGCAGGTTTCTGGACCAGGGTCAGTGGACTCGATAATTCTCTCGCCTCGGTGCCCACTCTGATCAGCGATCACACTCGGCAACTCTGGGCATTAGCTTGCCTCATCTTCACTAACGGCCCCACCAGACTGCCGGGGATGCCTGGTCTCACCCTGGAGATACCCATTAAGGGACCATCTCTCAGGGAAGCCAGGAAGGGTTTCGCAGCGGTCGAAGCGCCTTGGGACCCTACGGGTAAGTAGTGCGCTATATAAATGCCTATACATTACATACATTACATTACCTCTACCAATAACTTGTTAGCTGACCTAGCCAGAGTGGCAATCTCTTTGATTTTGGATGGCCTCAATGGCTGTCATTTGGGGTCCAGAAATGTTTTTTGTCAGGTAGCTCGAAACATTATGAAGGTATCAGCACTTGAAACTTAAATTGCTCCGAAACAAACACATTGATAAATTCTAACTTTAATATAAATCAAGCAGAAATTGATAGTTTTCAAAGGCTGGGCTGGAGTAAATTTACTGCTGTTTTTTCACCTTTGGGGATGTGGTAACATTAGAAATGTAGTTTGTCAATTGCAATGAGCTTACTCTTTAAGGAGTGGCTATTTGTACTAAACTGCCCCTTTCAAATCCCTACTTTCTTTTTTATGAACACCTCACATTGTGCAGTAAGTATTCGACATTTTCCAGCTGCTTCCTGCTGTCCCTCCCACATTTAGTCTTAAAGTGTGGACTTACATGTGCAGAGATCTCCTCCATTTTGGTGAAGATCTCGGAACAGAAAGGAAAGCGCAGGTAGAGGCCTCTACCTTTAGGCTAGTGAATAACTAAACTACTTGAGTAGTTATGCTACCTCATTTTTTTTTTTTAAATATATTTTTATTGCAGGAAACACGTATGAGTACAACATTGGCACCTGAAATGTAATCCGGGTTCGTGTTGGTTACAGTAACATTACGCCTATACACGGCCATTCAGCCCACAACCCGGGGGTCGGGCGGCGTGTGCCATTCTGCTGTTGTTTATTTGTCTCTGTCCTCACCGGTTTTCATAGGTGATAGAATAAATCACTTCTGCTTTTCCAAACACCCCAACCCAACATATCCCCCCTCCCTCCTATCGCCTTACCCCCCAGAGGAAGAAAAGTGTCCTTCATCATGGTACAGGATTCTAACGTTTAACGGAAGTGATCGTCGCTCCTCCCCCCCTATCCCCCACCCTCCTCCCCCCTCGTCATCGGTAGTCTATCTCGAGGTTGCATGTCGTGTGCTGTTAGCTGTGATTGTCTATGTCGGGGGCTCTCCAGCAATAGCATCTTGTTGGGAATCAGGCTGCCCCCCATCAGTGCTGTCTGAATCGGTGAGTGTGTCAATGCACTATCGTTTCCCAAGCCTGCGCCGCCTCTAAGGCCCGCTCATCTCGTCGCCGTCCCGCCTGCTGGAATCTCAATGTGCTTTCGCTTCCCGCCCACTTGAGAAGTTCATTGCGCCATTTAGCGCCCGTTGGACCAACTCGCGCCTTCCAGTTTCTGGTAATTTCTCGTTTGGCCAAAAGTAAACCCAAATCGATGAACTTGCTAGTAAGTTTGTTTTTAGGGGTGTGTGGGAACCAGTGTAGTAACCCTGCCGCCGCATCTATCTGCAATGATCTGTCGGTCACTTCTGTCAGTGTATCTCCTACAATTGACCAAAATGGGGTCAGCCTTGGACAGGACCACAGCATGTGGAAAAGGTCCGCCGTGGCTGTCCTGCATCTAGTACAATCTGCCGTCTCCAGGCCGAAATATTTCTGCAGCTTCTCCGGGGTCAGATAGGCTCTATGCAATACATAGAAGTGGACCAGTTGAAACCGGGCGCTTCGCGTTCCCTTCCATGCCCGTTGCAATAGCTGGGGCCACGTGGTCTCTGGAATTTCCTTCCCCAAATCCGCTTCCCATCGGGTCTTAAGAGCCGTTAGGGGGGTTAGTCCCTCATCGATCATTCTAGAGTACAAGCACGACACTGCCTTGATTGTCCCTGCAGACATCATAGTATACTGGCAGGTCACCGATGTCTGTGGTTCCTCATGCCCAGTCCTCCAGTGTGCTTGGAGTGCTCTCGTGATCGCCGCGTGGAGCAAAAAGTCACCACTAGGGACGTCGTAGCAATCTCGAAGCTCCTGGAAGGGCAGTAGTGTTCCCTCTTCGTAGAGGTCGCCTATGGTCTGCACACCCATTTCCTCCCAGACCCCCAGCCGGGACCAATCTCCGCCGTGGGGCAACGCAGTGAGCATTCCCAGAGGAATCTCCGGGGCATAAGGTCTCGGTCTGCCCAATTTGCGGTACACTCGGTTCCAGCACGAACGTATGGTACTTTCCTCCTGAGTGAGGCCTCTCAGCTCGAGCTTTTGTTGCATCGCAATGAACGATAAGACATGTCTGGGTATGCCATTGCCTCGGGATTCCTCCAGACCTCGGAACTCCTGCGCCACCTCCTGGGTGTAGAACTGTAGTTGGGCCGCCAAGTAGGACTTCTCGAAGTCAGGCGCTGCTAATCCCCCCTCCGCTCTCGGCCTCATCAAGGTCCTAAGCGCCACTCTGCGGCGGCCTGAGCCCCACAAAAACGACACTATCATAGAATCCAGGCTTTGGAAGATGGATCGGGGGATCCATATCGGGAGTGTTCGGAAGTAGTACAGTAGTCGGGGCAGTGCCACCATTTTTAACAATGCTATCCGCCCCGCCACCGATAAGGGGAGGGTGGACCAAAAGGACATGCTACCCCTGAGCGCCCGGATGGCCCTGGAGATGTTACCCTCTAGTATATCAGCAGGGCGGTGGTAGACATACACCCCCAGGTATTTAAAACAGGCCGGCTCCCATCTAATCTCCCTATGAGTATCAGGCTGGGGGCAACCCCTGCGGAGCGGAAATAGGCAGGTTTTAGCCCAATTCACCCGGAGTCCCGATACCTCACCAAAAGTCGTGAGTACCGTATCTGCTCCGGTCAAGGCCGTTCCAGCGTCTTCGAGGAAAAGCAGTAGGTCGTCAGCATACAGGGAGATGTGTTGGTAACCCGTTGGAGATTGTAGCCCTCTGTAGTGGGCCCCCGTACGAATCGAGATAGCCAGCGGCTCCACCGCTAGGGCGAGGAGCAGCGGGGACAGTGAGCAGCCTTGTCTCGTGCCTCGCTCCACTGGGTATTGCTGGGATATCAACGGACCCGATTTCACCCGAGCCACCGCCGAGGCGTACAACACCGTGGTCCATCTCAGGAACCCCTCTCCCAAACCAAATTTCTCAAGGACCCTGTGAAGATACCTCCATTCCAGGCTGTCAAAGGCTTTCTCCAGGTCTATCGAGAGAATCATAGGATCGGGAGCATCTGCGTGATCGCCCTCCAGGAGTCGAAATAAGCGTCGGATGTTCATCGTGGTGTTGCGTTTCGGGATAAAGCCCGCCTGATCGATATGCACCAGCGAGCTCATGTGGTCAAGCAATCGTGTGGCCAATATGCTGCTCAGAATCTTATAATCGACTGTGAGCATTGAGAGCGGTCTATAGGACGCTGGTTCCACTCCCTCCCGATCTGGCTTAAGTAAAGGAACCACCAGGGCCTCGCGCATCGAGCCCGGTAGCCGACCCAAGGTCTTCGCCTCTTTGTAAACCCTCACGAGTCTGGGGGCCAGGATATCTATGTATGTGGAATAAAACTCTACAGGTAGTCCGTCAAGGCCCGGTGTTTTATTACGTGCCACGTTTTTTATCGCGCTCCTGATCTCCCCCAGCTCTACATCTCGACCTAGGTCTTTCGCCTGTTCTTCCTCTAACGTGGGGATCGGCAGATCCTCCAAGAAGGTGTCTGTCGTGGAAGTGTCTGGCGGCAACCGACTGCGGTATAGCCTCTCGTAGTACCTCCAGAAGCAATTAAGGATTCCGGGTTGGGTGTAGACCTCCTCATTGCCTGTTGTCCTCATTGCCACCATTGGCGAGGTCCGTCTCGTAGGGTTAGCAAGCCAGGCCAACAGGGCACTCGACTTGTCACCCTCCGCCAGCGATCTGGTCATGTAAGCTTTGTGGTCATAACTGCGCAGGCGCTCAACCTCCACAGCTACCGCCTCCTTTGCCGCCAAAGTTTGTTGTTGAAGTTCTGGATGGCCAGGGCGTGAAAGTTCCAGTGCACGGAGGGCACGATCAGCTTTGGCCAGGTCCTCCAGTAGGACCCGGCGCACTCCAACTTTCTGCGTGATACAATAGCCTCTAATCACCACCTTAAAGGCGTCCCATTCCGCGGCCCTCTCTGCAGTCGTACCTTCGTTAACCTCAAAGTACCCCGCAATCTTGTCCTCTAGGGTCCCTCGGAACACCGGGTCCTCTAGCAGCTCGGGCCGCAGCTTCCAGGTAGGTACTTGCGGTGTACATTGGAGCCACCTGAGATCAATCAGTAAAGGGTTATGGTCGGAGAGAGTCCTCGACAGATATTCAGACCGCACAGCCGAAGCAACCACCTCTCCCGATCCTAATAGGCCGTCTAGTCGCACATGTAGTTCGTGCATGCCCGAAAAGTGGGAGTAATCTCGAGTGTGTGGGTGGTGCGCCCGCCAGATGTCCGTCAGTCCCCAACTAGTCTGCCAGTGTAATCTACCCTTGGCCACCCTATGTGTCGGGGAGTCTGGGAGGGGAGGATGAGACCTATCAAGGCCAATGTCCAGCACTGAGTTAAAGTCGCCCCCTAGTAGGATGGGACCTGAGAGGTATCGGGCCAAGGATCCCGACAGCCCATTTAGAAAGGCGATTTGGTCCACGTTGGGCGCGTAAAGACAGCAAATGTTTAGATCCCTTCCCCCTAGTTTCCCTGCTAATGCGACATATCTTCCTTCCGGGTCTATAGTGTGGCTAACTACCTGCATGGGTACCCCCGCCCTTATCCATATTAGTGCGCCTCTTGCGTAAGCTGAGTAGGTGGTGCAGTATACCTGTCCCCGCCATCTACGCTGCAGCGCTATACCCTCAGTTTTGGTGAGATGCGTCTCCTGCAGCAGCGCGATCTGCACTCCTCTGCGCACTAAGTAAGCATGGACCTTATGACGTCTGGACATAGTGTGCAGTCCCCTGACATTCCAAGTAACACATTTCAGATTCGATAGGTCAGCCATTGTCCCATTCCACATCCTCCTGTCCCTCTGAGCCCCTTACAGCTATGTTGAAGTACCCACTGAAATCGGTACCGATGACGAGTTCCCCCTTTAACAACTGTAAAACAACTTGCAAACATAAGCCCTTGTCCAACCCCCCCAGAATAGGTTCCAAACAGTACCATCCAGTCCCCATCCAAACTGCGTTCTCTATATCCTCCCCTCCTATGAACCTAACGGTAGCCACCGTAGGCATGCCTTAAGGGCAACGTGGGGGCCCGAGCGACGACGCGGGGTCCCACTGCTAGCCGCAACACGGCCGAGCCCGATGGTATCAAGATCCATCTAGAGAGCGCCTGCGACCCCTTCTAGTATCAGTGCACAAACAATTCCCCTTAAGGAGCCCAGTCCTCCCCGCATTGCCTCCCTCAACCCGTAACCCCGCAATCAGCACTGTCTCACCCGATAGCTTCATTGTTCGTCAAGCAAATCTTCGGCTGTCCCAGGGGTGACCTTCGGGAGCTTCACACTGTCCAGTTCAGAGCCCTCAGTGTCCGATTGTCCTCCACTCTCTCCAGGTTCCGATTGAGCATTTCCCTTGCCGGTCTGGGGACCAGACATGGATGAGACCATGACCAGCGCGTCTCTTCGTTCCGCCGCAGTCTCCGTCGTGGAGGGGCGGGCAGTCCTGCCCCTGCGATGTCTGAACCTCTTGGGTTTCCGCTGCAGAATGTCCTCCCTCGTGGATTGAGAGGAGGTTCCAAATCCATCTGCGCCCGCCCTGTACAGTTCAAGCCAGCTGCACACATCGTCTGGGGTATCAAAGAATTTGGTGGAGTCGTCCACGATGATGCGGAGGCGCGCCGGGAACAGCAGGGAATACTGGATGCCTTCGGCTCGTAGTTCCCTCTTGACGGCCAGGAAGGAGGAACGACGTCTCTGTGTCTCATAGGTATAGTCCGGGAAAATATTCACTCGGCTGTTGTCCACCTGGTAAGGACCGTTCTGTCTGGCCGTTTGCAACAGGAGGTCTCTGTCGCGAAAATGGAGCAGCCGCGCAACCACCGGAAGGGGCGGTCGGCCCAGTATCGGCGGCTTGGCCGGCACTCTGTGCGCACGTTCCAATGTATAGAAGGGGGACAACCCCTCTGGCGCCACCGTCGTCCGCAGCCAATTTTCAAGGAACGACACCATGTCCCCACCTTCACTTTTTTCCGGAAGGCCAACGATTCGGATGTTATTTCTCCTGTTGCGCCCTTCCGCATCCTCCGCCCGCTTCTCCAGTGCGTCTATGCGGGTTAGAGCGTCTTTCATTGTGGCTTCCAAAGTTTTTTGCGCTGGTTCCAGTTGTCGCACCGATCCCTCCACCTCTTTCACTCTGTCGGATAACTTGCCATGATCCGATCGGAGCAGTCCCAGGCCCGTCGCGACCTGAGCAATATCTTCTCGAAGGGCTGATCTAGTTTCCGTGATCGCCAGCAGGATTTTATCCAATTGTTCCACGTGCAGTTGCTCTTCATTGTCCGGCGGCTCCGCGTCAGACGCGGGTTGGGTGCCTCCCTTAGTGCCTCTCGGTTTCCCCATGGTGGGCAGGGCCTCCAGTTAGGCCTCAGCAGCGGTGGGGTCAAGCAAGTCGAGGGCCGGTACCGCAGCGGTGCGGCCCCCAGAACCGCCGTCGCTTCACCGTGGCTCCCAGGGGCCCCCAGAGGCCAGCCGCGGTCAGGACGGGCGTCCGTCGGTAGGCCAATCCAGGAGCAGTGCCGGTCGACAGGAGCCCCGCACGTCCGGGCGTGGCGGTAGAACCGGGGCCGTCCAGCCTCCACAGCCCCCCTGGGTCGTTCACTTGTCCCCCGGCTCCTCCCGGAGGTTCCGCAGCTGCAAAATGACAGGGTCGCCCCACAGAGTTTAGAAGCCACCCCTCCCTCTACGGGGCCGGTGATAACGCCGGAATGGCGGGTCGCCACACCGAGTTCCCCCCTCAGCAGCGCCCGAGCTGGCACTCCCTACTCCACTCAGCTCTTCCACCCCAGTGGGCGCACCCCGGTCAGGGCTCCACGCAGCAGTCGCTGTCTCTCCCAAGGGGCGCCGCACAGCCTCGCCTCGTGGTGTCAAAGGCTGCAGTCTCTTCGCGTTGGGGGAACGCGTGGGTGGTCTGCAATGTCTCTCCGCGCTGCCAGGGTGCAGTCCATGCACCCCCAAGCTGTCAGGACCAGTGTTGCGGGCCGTCGTCGCAGCCAGGAATCCTCACCCCTCCCCCACTCCGCTCCAAGAGCGCGGGTGGCGTTGGTCACCTTCAGGGGTCACCAGGGGTCCGGTCGCAGGGTGCCGCTCCAATAGGGGGAGAACGCTTGGTCCGTCGGGGCGGTCAGGGCGTTCGGTTCCCCCGGTTCCCCATCCGTCCTCAGCTCCGAGGAGGCGAGAGAGGAGCAGGCGCCATCTTGGGCTCCGTATCGCCGAGCTTTTCGTCCGTCTGCACTCGGCTCTGAGGCCGCCACGGACCTCCTTTCACAGGCGTGTGGTGTCCGGGTCTCCAGGGGACTATTCCCGGGGTGCAGGTGTCGCAGGGGCCCCCCGGTAACAGGATAAGTGAGAGCTCGGCCGCGGAGCCGAGACGCTAGGCGACCTCCGTCATCGGCGCTCAAGCCACGCCTAGTTATGCTACCTCATGCAGTACAAATTGCAGTTTGTGACTCGTTCCCTAGTTCTCTTTGTTGAAAATCAAACCCTGTGTTGTATGTGTTCTTATGTGTATTAAAGTACTTTCCTTCATAAAGTAAAGCAGTGAGTGAACAAGTCGTTGTTAAGCGGCATTGAAGGGTCATACTGTATTCGGAGTCTCTAGTCCACATCGCCTCCTTGAGTAAGCATGAACTGCTCTATCTCACTACCCTGAGAGAGTTAAGTGCTAAATGTAAGGGCTTGGTTGTCAATCTTGAAGGACACCATTACAAACAACTTGCATTGTCACTATTAGAGCCAGGGCCGGACTGAGAACCGAAACCGGCCCTGGCAAAGTGCTCGGGGGTTTGGGGTGTCGCCGAGCTTTTTTGCCAGGGTCGATTTTCGACCGATTTTATTTCAGGGCCGATTTTGCAGCTATGCTGGAAAAACGGCCCTGTAACAAAATGGCCCCCAGGGGCCCGAAAAACGGCCGCCACCCGTGCGGCGCACCGGGGGATTGCCCGGTGCCCGCTACGGCCAGTCCGGGCCTGATTAGAGCCCACTAACCCATGGCAGCCCTTAGACCTCAGGAACCAAGGGGCATATTTACAAGGGAATGGCAGAGCACAAAATGCTAACGCCATGATCCGCCATTCTGAAAACAAAGGGATGAGCCATATTTACAAAGATATGACATATCCCTACGTTTTCCCTAGCGTGGGCGCTAAATTAAGCTGCATAGTGCCAGCGCTTGCACCCTTGCACCATCGAGGAAAAGTGCCTGCGTTGAGGGAACGATTGTTAATGTGCAGGAAGGTGTCCCTTCCTGCTCATAAACAAATGCTCACAAATGGCGATTTGAAACTTTTATATAAGCTGCATTGTGCAGCACACATAGAAGTTGCAAATCATCTTTTTTTTAATAGTTGTTTATGTGCAGGATGGGACACATTACTGCACATAAACACTCGTTCATGGTGTGTTGCTGTTTTTATGTGTGCTGCACAATGCAGCACACATAGAAACAGCAAAAACGAGGAAAACTAACGCATTTCTCCTAGTTTCACCATGTTAAGATCAGGTTTTCCCTGGTCTTAATTTTGGCTCTGCCTTCTATTTATGCCAGCCTTGTAAATAGGGGGCAGCATCAAAATCAATGGGTGTTGGGCAGCACCCATTGACCACCCCTTTCACGCTAAGTGAGGGTGCCACTCACTTTCCTTTGCTGAACTCTGCTGCTTGTTGTGCCCAGGACGGAGTGAAGGTCCGCACAACACAGACATCTGCTCTTCAGACTGTCGCCTCCCCTTGACGAGGACTCGCTGGTGTGAGCGAGCCCTGCAATCGGCAGGGCTAGCCTAGCGCTCCCAGCTAGAGACCCCAGGGTAGAGGCTTGGGCAAATACCAACAGCAAGCCGGGGGACTGCGAGGACCAGCAATCTCCACATTGCTCAGCTGGTTCCTCTTCCCCCGGCGGCCACGCCCACGGACACGCCCACCGCCGACCGACTACAAAACCGTTCGTGACACCCGCTTCGCGGGTGCCACTCACTTTCCTTTGCTGAACTCTGCTGCTTGTTGTGCCCAGGACGGAGTGAAGGTCCGCGCAACACAGACATCTGCTCTTCAGGCTGTCGCCTCCCCTTGACGAGGACTCGCTGGTGTGAGCGAGCCCTGCAATCGGCAGGGCTAGCCTAGCGCTCCCAGCTAGAGACCCCAGGGTAGAGGCTTGGGCAAATACCAACAGCAAGCCGGGGGACTGCGAGGACCAGCAATCTCCACATTGCTCAGCTGGTTCCTCTTCCCCCGGCGGCCACGCCCACGGACACGCCCACCGCCGACCGACTACAAAACCGTTCGTGACACCCGCTTCGCGGGTGCCACTCACTTTCCTTTGCTGAACTCTGCTGCTTGTTGTGCCCAGGACGGAGTGAAGGTCCGCGCAACACAGACATCTGCTCTTCAGGCTGTCGCCTCCCCTTGACGAGGACTCGCTGGTGTGAGCGAGCCCTGCAATCGGCAGGGCTAGCCTAGCGCTCCCAGCTAGAGACCCCAGGGTAGAGGCTTGGGCAAATACCAACAGCAAGTCGGGGGACTGCGAGGACCAGCAATATCCACGTTGCTCAGCTAGTTCCTCTTCCCCCGGCGGCCACGCCCACGGACACGCCCACCGCCGACAAGTACATAATTACCATCATTTCACCCGGGACGCGGGACGCGCGCGAGGCGGAGCACAGGGCGAAGACCGGGAAAAGAGCGGGCCGTTTGAGGCCGTTCGAGAACGTGAGAGTCCGGTCCGGGCCCCTCCTCTAAGCATTACATCTCCGGACTCCTTGTACAGGCACTTACCACCTCTCTGAAGCCAGCGACGACTTATTACTACCAACTCAAGACATAGCATATTCCATCTACTGAAAATGAATACAAGGGGAAGTAAGCTAAAAAAACTCAAAAAAACTGGGGTAGGAGAAAAATTGCTAGGACCAATGGATGACTTAATTTCTAAAGCAAACACATTCATTGATCAAAGTATCAGTCTGATTGAGGGTAGAGTATCAACTGAACTCGCAATTGCAAGGCGATCCTCAATGGGACTATTAGCAACCGCAAGAACCCCAGAAATACAGTCAGCCCCAACCCAACTTACAGTGGGCACAAATAGACTTAGTCTCCCAAATAATGTAGACCTCTCTGCTTCTCAACTCTCTGTTACATTTTCAGAAAACGAGTTAGAAAAAACACCTGAAATCTTCCCTGATCACACCCCGGAAGAAGTAAGGCAAGCTAGAGGGAGGAGGGAGGGGGCCATAAGGAAAAAGAAGGATAGGGAAAAGGTAGATAACACGGCAAACAACAAAGTGGTCGATCATATAGATCTGATCGACTCCACAAACCCGGCAGGTTTATGTCATCAAATTGCTGAACCAGCCAATAATTTGATAATGATCCATCATCCACCACAGAATATCCAAGATGCCACCACCATAGATTCCCTCCCCCCCAACAACAACGGGTAAGGACAGAGAAGCATCAAAACTAATAAAGGAGATAGCTTCCCTTCTAGATTCCTTTATTCGCCCAATAGAAACCAGACTGCTTAGCATTGAGTCTCAATTGACAAAACTTGTTAGCTGTTCTAAGGCAATACCTATACAGGGACCGCCAAAAACGGGCATAAACACCTCGGCTACATTGCTTCCACAAAAGAAAGTTACAACTCTAGCCCGCCCGTCGCCCAAACAGCAACCCACAGCAAAGGCCCCTACAGCATCAAAGGCTACCGCTGCACAGAAACCCACGCCTAAGGCCCTTACAATTCCCCCGCAGAGCAATATCGCACCAAATACTCCAATAGCAAACACGCCAACCACAATCACCCCGGCCCCTAAAACTCCTGCCATCAAAAAAATAAATCTCCCAAATAACAAAGGAGATATGAGAGGGACCACTGATAATAGCATCCCACTAAACATGCCACCTGAGGCATGTCCATATGTTGTAGTAATGACGGGGGTTCCAGAACTAACGGGAGAGGGGACGGAACCCAACTGGTCGTTGAAAAACAAAGTACAGTATTGGTTGAACACAAATCGACCTGTTCTGCCAACCTGGAAAAGCAGGATAACAGTAGTTTGTAGGACCCCCTGGGTGGGACATAGGAAAAAAACTATTCAGGGAGACTGTATAGTGATCACCTTCGAGGACCCTAGTATAGTAGAGTATATCTGTTCCTGGGACTATAATAACACAACTGGAGGGATCGCCACAAGATCTCTTTCCTTCTTTTACCCAAAAAGATACTATAATAACTATTCAAAAGAATCTGATAATATCTGGCGAAAACCAGTCCCACAACCATGGGAACTAGACTTCGCTGGGCCTAAAATATCTCAGCGACATAGTGATCCTGACAATTCTTGGTGGTCAGTAAACCAGAATTATCAACAGCAAGAGGGCCCGTGGCAGACTGTGGGACCACAGAACAGAGGCAGAAACTGGGAACAGTGGGACAGACCGCCCTACCGATCATACAGACCTATTTATAGAGATACCCCACATTGGCAAAATTGGCCAGGCATACCGACCATGAATCGGTTTAGCAGCCTGGAAATGGTCGACTGACCACGAGTTGAAACTCCGAAGCCCTTACAGGCCAGCCCGGTCTTATTCGAAGCTCCTCCAGATCCACCAGAATCTAATACGGCAGAGCCTGAGAAGGAAAACTCACAGCTCTCGGTGTTTTTCTGGAACATCGCAGGCCTCCGACCAAAAATAGAGGATGGTTCTGCTGCTCGATTCTTGGAGGAGGGAAAAATTATATGCCTACAGGAGACATGGGCCACGATGCCCCTACATCTTGTGGGATATAAGACATATTCCTCCCCCGCCCTTTCAAGCAGTTCAGGCAGACCCAAAGGAGGACTGGTAACTTATATAGCCAACACAATAACTGATTTGAAGGTATTAGAGACAGATCTCTCCCCAAACTTTCAATTGTTTACACTGATAATAGGGAAAAAACATATCATACTAATTAATTTGTACAATAACTTAGAGGATGACATTTTCTTAAACATCCTCTCTATAATTCAGGAAAAAATCACCCAACAAAGACACCTCTATGAGAGAAAGGGTAATGTCTATATAATATGGGGTGGGGACTTCAATTTACATCCCTGCCCTTTGACGAATAATCAGACCTGTGGAGTGGTGGACGAATACGAGAACCCCCTCGTGCACTTCCACCATTCACGAACGGGGTTGGCTATGAACAAGATCCTCTCAGATCTAGAGCCACTAATAATAAACCCAATTTTACCATCAGAGAATCAACTAGAACCTACCTATCGAGGAAGGGGGCACGAGACCACAGTCGACTATATAATCATCACAGAAGGTCTAAAGGATCTAAGTAGGAATTTAAAAATTTTGGAAAACATCCTAAGCGACCACTCCGCTCTAAGGCTGAATCTACAGTTGAACCAACCAAGATCTTTTATGGCAACAATAGCAAATACCTTGTCACAAAATAGGCTTGAACTGGGCAAAAAAAACGGATACACTATAAAATGGGAAAAAGTGGATCCTAACAAGCTCACTAACACGCTGATAAAGACTGCCTATAACAGTATAATGATATTCCTGGATCCTCAAGCAGATGCCAAGCTAATCCTGGAAAATTTTAAGTTGATACTAGAACAAGTAAAAACACTGCTGACCAGAATACCCAAACAAAATAAACCAAGTACCACAGGTTGGTTTAATCACGATTGTACTAAGGCGCAGACCAACTTAAGAAAGGCACTTGGAAAATCAAACAGAGACCATCTAGAGATCCAACATCTCCGGCGAGAGTATAATAACGCCAGAAAGATAAGGAAAAAAGAGTTGAAACTGTCTTTGTGGAACGCTCTGCATAAAAGCGCACTCATGAAAGATAGTCAGTCTTTCTGGCGAATAGTTAAGTCTCCCTTGCTATCGGACTCTAACATTCCCCAGATCGACGTTGCTATCGATGAGGAAACCTGGGTGAATCATTTCTCGAAAATCTTTCAACTAACATCGTTAACAGAAGAACGCCATCTTAATCTTCCCCCGGTAGTATTCCCAATATCGATAGACTTTGATTTACAAGACGTCGAACTGGCACTATTGATGAGTAAGAGCGGCAAAGAACACGGCCCAGATGGGGTCCCAGTGGACTTATTTAAACACCTTCCTGACCTTTGGATACCAATACTCACAAGAGTCTGCTCAGCAGCAGCGAAACTCGGACTGTTGGAGTCATGGTCATGTTCCATCATGGTCCCTATCTTTAAAAAGGGGGACCGCCAGGATACGAAATGTTACCGACCCATTTCGCTGCTTGACTCCCTGGGCAAAGTAGTCGGCAGAGTTGTATTGGAAAAACTTCAGCAATGGGCAAAAGATAAAAACATCCTTTCGGATCTCCAGTTCGGATTTAGGAAGGCTTCGGAACAGTGGAACAGACCCTTAATTTAAGTATGATAGTTTCAAAATACATTCATGCAAAGCCAGGGACAATTTACATGGTCTACGTGGATTTGTCCTCCGCGTTTGACTGTGTGTCGCATGCGAAGCTCTGGTCCCTGCTGGGTACACTAGGGGTTGATCCTCCCCTCCTGGATTTTCTAAGGGAGCTATATGGTGAAGCTTCTGCAAGAGTGAGATATGGAACAAAAGGAGAACTAACCGCACCGTTTAGGGTAGAGCGAGGAGTAAGGCAAGGATGCGTCCTAGCCCCCTTCCTCTTCTCCCTGTATACCAACGGTCTGGAGGAGACCATGTTGAGGGGGGGGCAGGACCTGCCCAGACTGAAACACCGCCTGATACCCGCACTGCTCTATGCGGATGACGCAGTTATTTTAGCACGCACTCCTATCGAGCTTCAGAAATCTTTATCCAAGTATGCTGATTTTATGGGTGCCCTGGATTTACATATCAATGTAAAAAAAACATTCGTCATGGTAGCGGGTGGACATTGAAAAGCCACAAAGACCATCTATTTAAAAGATCAAAAAATCAAAAAGACCTCACAGTACCCTTGCTTGGGCATCATGATCGATGACAGCTTAAATTGGAAGGCTGCCGTTGAGGCCAGGAGACATCTTTTCAAACGAGCTATTCTAGCACTGATGAACTTCTCAAAAAGACTTGGAAAAAGACCATCAGTAGAACTGTTACAGATTTATGCTGCAAAATGCCAAGCCATCGCCCTTTACGGGGCAGGGATTTGGGGACACACAGCTACTGGTTCTTTGCAAAAAGAAGAAAACATTTTCATGAGATTCCTTTTGTCCACGCCAAAAGGCTCTTCCATCTACGCCTCGCATATGGAATTGGGAATCCCATATATTGAAGACTTAATTAAGATCCAGCCACTATTACTCTGGAGGCGCGTTTGGTTGTCGGACAAAAACCTGCTGACCAAAAACATCTTACAGGACTCCATGGAATTGGATCATGTACATAAAATAGCATGGCTCTCCTATATCCATATTTCTTTTCCGATCTGGGATTACAAAATTATTACTTCACCCCAGAAAAACTAAATGAAATATCTAAGAAAGAACTGAAACAAACTGCGCTGAGCCATCTAGAGTCTTTGAGACTGACCTTGCTGTCGACCAAAAAATCTGTGACCCATGCGAATATGATACAGCACTCCCCGAAAATTCAGCTTTATCTGACTCTAGTTCAAGTTCAAGTTCAAAAGACCTTTATTCGAATTTGATAAAATTCATAAAAGTACCGAACACATCAAAGCACATATATACACATAATACAAAACAGTTAAATAAATTACATTCCATAAAGACAAAGCAATTCATACAATGGTTAGGCAATAAATTTCATTATCTTATAAAATTTTAGCAGTAGTATCTTTTGTGACTGAATCTGATTTCAAGGACTTTCCATAGTCTTACGTGCACGTATGGCTAGTCTTAGGAAAGTGCTGGTGCGAAATGTCAGTTCATCAGTGTCCAGAGTGAGCAGCAACATATAGGATTCCTGAAGTGTAAGAGGTCTGAATTTTCTAAAATATGGGGTCAAAAGCCATTTGGTATATCTCACATAAAATTTACAGAAAAATAAAAAGTGCAAATCATCTTGAGTGCTTGTACCGTCACAAGGGCAGGGAGTAAGGTCAATATGGTGTTGATACCCCAGAGGAAAAGAGAGCAAAAATTTCACAGTTCCTGCCCTTAGACGAAACAGTAAAGAACGCTCCCAATTTGACATAGGGAGTGAAAGGTAGGAAGGCATGATTTGCATACAGAGACCATTGCCAATGTATTTTTTGACCCCTGATTTCTGTAATTCAATTCCAAGCCGTTCATTGCGGTAAAGTGCATAGAGTGCCTTTTGGACCTCATATTTGTCCTTTGATTCAATAGCCGTTGGCTCAGTAAACAAAATACCTCTACCAATTTCATTAAATATTTTAAAGACTTCTTTAAACCAGGGGATCTGCATGCCATTTTCACAATTAAGGCAGTCCCTAATGATGTTTTGCGTAAGGACAGCAGCCTCGTTCCTCCAGATTCTAATCCAGAAGAGTGCTGGTCTTACTTTAATAAAGTCATTTATGTAGGGGAGATTAAGTTCGTTATGACAGATGAAATTGGAAGAGGAAATTGGTGCCCCCAGCAATTTCCTGCAAAAACGATTTTCCTCTCTTTGAATGCCAATGCTGCTGGCCGATCCCCAAACTTCGGCTCCATACGTGGCAACAGGGGAACACTGTAGTTTAAAAATTTTAACGATGGCTTTAGTGGCGCCGATTTTCTTAGGGCGGGGGAGACTCAGAACAGAATTGTTGGCTTTCGAGAACTTGCTCGTGGCGTGGGCCACATGCCCACTCCAAGAGCCGTTCGCAGCGAAAACCAACCCCAGATAAGGGAACTTATGGACAGATTCGAGTTTATCTGTTCCAATTTGAATAGTGCCGAGTTTCCTTTTGCCCGGCCCACAGGGCATAATAAAAGACTTTTTAAAATTAACTTTCAAATCCAGTCCCTCCATAAAATTTACAAAACTATGTACAAGCAGACGTAGGGCGTTAGGTGTACGTGCCATAAGGACAGCGTCGTCTGCATATAAAAGTACGGGTAAGGGATTTCCTAAAATAATTGGGACATCAGGGGTAGCTTTCTTTAAACAGTTGGACAGACCATTAATATAAATGATAAACAGCAGGGGTGCTAAAACGCACCCCTGTCTCACCCCCCTCTCTATCTTAATGGCTCCCGATACCTCTCCGCCCATCCCAATACGTACCCGAGCTTTCGAGTCAGTATGGAGGTAGGCTAAGAATCTAACAAGAGTGGCATCGAGACCGTTTGACAGGAGAGTTAACCATAGCTTGGATCTGTTTACAAGATCGAATGTGGATGAAAGATCCATAAAAGCTAGGTAGACGGGGGATGAGCGAGAAATGCAGTATTTGTCTATTATCAATTTTAAATTTAGGCATTGCTCGACAGTTCCTACCCCACTCCTAAACCCCATCTGGCAGGGATCCAAAAAGTCAGAATCGGACGCCCATTCCAGTACCCTATTATAAATTATTCGTCCTAATATTTTTAAAGTATTATCCAGGAGGGAAATGGGACGATAATTTACTGGGTCTGATCTGTCTCCCTTTTTGTAAATGGGGACAATGATACTAGTAGCCCAGGTAGCAGGCATGGCTACATGTGGGAGACTGTTGAAAATGTTTAAAAGTATTGGTGTCCAGAGATCAGCGTTAAATTTGATGATATCAATAGGGAGGCCGTCCGGCCCGGGCGCCTTGTTACCTTGGCTCTCTTTGATAGCTTTCCTGACTTCTGAGTCCGAGATTTCTAAGCCTTCTGTTTGGTTCAAGTTAGGGAGAGGTTGCTCATCAGAGGGGGCGGCATAAATATTAGAAAAATGGGTCTCCCAGGCTGTACTAGTTATGTTACAGCTAATTTTTGTGAGCTCTTTGCCCATTTCCCTCGTTCTCTTGACTGCCGACCAAAATGGGGCGCTGCCACCCAGATTGGCGCTGATAACCAGCTTATCCCAGTGATCGGAGAGCAAATTTGCCTTCCTTTTCGATGTTTTATCTTTGTAGTTTTTCCTGGCAGCACGAACTACATCCTTACACCTGGGTTTGGCAAAGAGGGCCTTTCTTAACTCTCTATTGGCCACGGAGCAAGATGTATCAAACCACCGTGGCTCTTTGTGGTCAGTAGGGAGTGGGACTGACAGGAGAGTTTTTATGTTGGAGCATAAAGCTTCAAAATCTGTAATCAATTCTTTTTTATTTGTACTTGGGGAGGAGAGGCATTTCAATAAATCCGGATGTGCCTCCTGAATCGTGTCTATAATGGCCCCACAATCAATTCCTCTCCATTTAAGGCGAAGGCCGTCAATTGAGGGTGTGATATCCCTTGCCCCATTTAAATTCATAAAAATCGGACTGGGTGCGAGGTTAAAAATAGCAAACAATGGATTATGATCACTGAAGGACGTTTGCACCACAGAAGATTTGATTAAACAGTCCGTTAACACAGGTGATGTAAAAATGTAATCGATAATTGAACCGTTATCCCTGCCCTTAAACGTAGGGGCATAGGTAAAATTCATATCATACCCTACACTCATTGCATCAACAAGATTAAAATCAGAAAGTATGCTGATCAGTTCCAAACCCCTGCGGTCATTACAGTGATCGAAATTAGTAGGTCCATAGTTATCTAGAAGTTTCACATTAAAATCTCCCCCGATCAGAATACTAGTCTTAGTGTCTACTGACAAAGAACAATCAATCATGTTTAAAACCTTAGATAAAGCAGCAAAATTTTTGTTCGGTACACCATAAAAATCATTATTGTAAAAATTGATTAAATAAATTGTGGTCTTTGGTTTCAATTTATATTCCAGAATTTGAATATTGGGATTGGCAAGGTTATCTGGCTTCAAATCATTAATTGTACCGCCTGCCAAAATTCTAATCCCCATGAAGAGTCCACCCACCGCTCGGCCAAAACTAGGTTTAACTGATGTCAGGCTGAAACAGTGGTAGCCTTCAATATACAGGTTATCAACAGCCCAAGTTTCTTGAAACATAAGTATGTCTACGTCATTAATTAGTTCGATCCAAGCAGGGTCAGAGAGCTTAGATTCTAAACCTGCGACATTCCAGCTTAGAATTGATAGGCCATGTTTGAACCCCTGGTTAATAGGTGTACTCCTAGTATTCGCATTATCATAGTTAGTTGATTCGTTTGAAATGGCTGGAATACTATCCGACAATATAATTTCTGTAACTGCTGTTTTAACATGGAGCGATGCAGCTGAAATTGTAATTGGGGCACCCTCTTGGTTACAGGCTTTTGCATTATTGCATAATTCTTTGTTGAGGGGTGTACTCAGTCAATCCTGTTCGTCTAATGATGATAGATAGTCGAACCGATTGAAAGTTGGGATATTGTACAATGGCCTAGCTTCTGTCATCTGTGCAAACTGGAATGGGTTGGGGATTGGGTAAGACCTATCCCTATAATTACTCTGGTGCATAGTTGGGGCTTGAAAGTGCTGCGGATGGTTGGGGGTAGGGATTGGCATTGGGGGTTGTGGATGCCAATTGTGGTTGTTGGAAAAGGCGGCATTTAGGTTCTGGTTTTGGACAAAAAGGGGTGATTTGACCCTTGCTCCAAAATTCATATCCTGGTACGAATTAGTGGGGAAATTGTTGGGAAAGTTAGCCGTGGCTTGTTCTGGGGGTATCAGGTGTCGGTAGAAATATCCTAAGGGAAGGAGCGTGGTGTTAAATTCCCATGGCGATGGTAGAGGGGCGTTGGCTAGTGTTTTCTCTGCCCAGTGTGGTTTTCTGAAACTAATAGTGACACAGTCGCCCTCAAATTTTTTCCTAAGTGGTCCAATCCAGCCCACTCGCTGTGTGTTAATAATCTCCCTTGCACCATCAATGGGATAATTGCAGTTAGTAATTAGCCAGTGCAGGGTTTTGTTTTTGAGTGATGCGGGATTTTCATCCTGATCCTTTCTTAATTTGGTGACATTTACTAACACTAGTACATATGCACCGCATTCCGGAGGAAGGTTAATGCGGGCAGGAACTTGTCTGGGTGTCTTTGGGATGGGTTGGGTCAAGATAGGGTTGCTTGTTGAAGTTGAAGGGTGACCTGTAGTGCTCACATTTGGGAGTATAGTATTAGTGAGGGTATTGGTACCAGGATCCTTCCTTTTATCTGTAGATTTGCTATTAGTGTGCGGTGTTACTGCTTTTTGTTTGGTAGTTAGGCCATTGGCCAGCGCAACAGGTGCGGCTTTATCTACGTTGTTTGGGATGGCTGAGGGTGCTTGTAAAGTGGTTGTTTTGGGGCCTGCTATTTTGGTGGGGTTGGTATTATTTGTACTAGTTGCAGGGCCTCCCTTTAGGAAATTCTTAAGAGGGCTGCTCAATTCATCTAGCTGTTTTTCTAATCGAGCAAGCCTATTTTCAATTGGGGATAGATAAATACTTAATAGTTCCCCCAGTCTTTCCAACAGGGGGTCATATGCCTTGTCTATGTTTTCGTTAGTGTTCGTTGTTCTGCCCTGCTGAACAGTTTCGCTATCATCCCTCTGTGATATTACCGTAACCCTGGTCGTGTTATGATTATTGTTGGGGACAGAGTTGATATTTTTCCCAGATTTCCTTTGTGCCCGGCCATATTTCCTGATCGTAGTGACCCGGGGCTTGGGTGCGTGTAGCTTCAGTTTTTGAACTGCCCCCTCTCGCCTACCTCTAGCTTGCCTGGTGTTATCAGCAGATTTTACTTTGGGAGAGGGGTTAATTAGTAGGTCGGGGGTTTTTTCCAGGTCTGTGCTAGTGTCGGTGTCTGTGTCTAACAGGGGAATAGAGGCTGAAAGGTTAACCTCGCTGGGGATGGTATGAATGTCAGCACAAACGTCAAGTAGGGGTTTGTTAGGCATAGCTTGTGCAGGTGTAATGGCGGTAGCAATGTGGCCAAGTGAGGAACGTTTGGCGTGCGCCAGGTCTTGTGATACCCTGCGTTCAAGTAAGTTAATGCCCTGATTGATGGCATCATTGGCCTTAGATATAAAAAGGTCAATGGGGCCAGTCACAGCGGCAGCAGTTCTGCTGCGGGTGCCTCTTGGGGACATGCTGACAGGGGATTGAAGTCCCAGCCCTCGCGGCGACTGTGGTACTGGCGCTAATCTGCTGGACCCGCTGCTTTGTTTGCCGTTTCCCTCACGGCGTGGATACTGGCGCTGGTGTGCGGGACCCGACGTTGCTCTCAGCCGTTCCCCTCACGGCAGGTAAGGTAAGGCTCCCAATGCTCCCAGGGAGCGCTCGCCGCTCCTCTCCCTTTACGCGCCTCCGGGCGCTCAGCTGTCGTCACTTTCGCGCCACAGCCGCCGGGGCACCTGGGGATTGAAGTCCCAGCCCTCGCGGCGACTGTGGTACTGGCGCTAATCTGCTGGACCCGCTGCTTTGTTTGCCGTTTCCCTCATGGCGTGGATACTGGCGCTGGTGTGCGGGACCCGACGTTGCTCTCAGCCGTTCCCCTCACGGCAGGTAAGGTAAGGCTCCCAATGCTCCTCTGACTCTAGAATTTACAACATACGAGAAGATGCTCCTAACAAGGTTCAGACTGAATCTTTTTTATAGACTAGTGACTTTTCCTGAAAAAAACAATTGGAAATCAAACTTGGCCCCTTGTCCATGTGACGATTTATCCCAACAGTCAACCATTCATACAATCTTGTTTTGCTAATTTTTTCATACTCATAGAAAAATCTGGATAATCCCTTTACTAAAAATTTGGGGTTACAGATGCTGGATTCTGAACGTACCTGTTACCACGTACTCCACTTTCTAAAGTGTATTCTGAGACATAGGAATAACCTTTGAAATAGAAGAAGAAACTCAGAGGGTTACTATTGTCCTATCATTTACTTAATTTGCATGGAACCTGGTCATATGTTTTTTTAAAAAATTTGTCTAATAACTGTTTTTATACAAATACTCATGATTTTTGTATGTTGTGATAACTTTTATGGTTTTGCATTGCTAAAAACCGAATAAAGATTATTATATATAAGTATAGTGTGAAAGGGGGCCTTATTTACAAAGAGACGTAAAGTGGCTTAATGTCGCCTTGTAAATAAGGCAAAGCCCCTATTGCCACAGGATCGTCATTAAAAGTGTTGTTCCTGTGGCGATAGGCGCTTGTAAATATGCCCCTAAGTTTACAGCTAAAGGTCTACAGCTAATGGTTGGTTTACAATAGAGTGTTAAGATGTCCTACCTGCCCAATTTCTTCTGCAGGATGCTTAACACCGAGTGCCTGATTCACAAAGGGAAGACCCTGCAGTCGTCAAAAAGGGATTCACAAAGGGAAAAAAAGGGGAAAAAGGGATTCACAAAGGGAAGGCCCCGCAGTCATGAAAAAGGGATTCACAAAGGGATTCACAAAAAGGATTCACAAAGGGAAGCCCCGCAGTCGTGAAAAAGTCACGGCGCTCGGGGCGAAATCTCCGCAATTAATTCTCATTGTGGAGAATCTGCCCGATTTCAGAGACTCATCTATGACTGCGGGGCCTCCGTCATGAGTACAGAGGCCCTTTGTGAATCAGTCCCTGATTATTTTTCTCTAGTTATGATGAGCTATAAAAATAGGTACATCGTTTAAAACCGGATAAAATATTGCCATTGATATATTGCGATTTTTCATTCATGTATTGTCAGTACACTTTTGTAACATTTTCTGAGTGTCTTTCCTGTTTTTTCTTCCAGAGTGGAGATGGATCCACAGCTTTGCAGGTATTATCTGTTCATTTTTATAATATTTTCTGAGTATTTTTTTCCTGTGTTTTTCTTCTAGTATAGAGAGAGATGAGGGCCACTGCTTTGCAGGTAACTAAACACTGTCTTTTTATAATCCCTAACTTATTTACTCTCTTTCCTATCTTCAAGTTATTCAAATATTTGCAGTGAGCTTCACCAAAGATTGTATTTGCAGTTAGAGACTGCACCTTTTTTGACAGGCTACAGTTTTTAAGCATACAATTATTCCATGGCTTTTTGGACCTGTAGATTACTTTTCAATCCATTGATAGACCCTTTTGTATGAAGCTTTATCTTCTAGTGAAAAAGAAGAACATATGGTCTAAGGAAAGGGTGCTTTCCTTTTTTTTAAACCTACCAAGAGCCTCAAGTAATGTTAAAATGGATAATCTTCAAATGTACCTTTAGGGTGTTTTATGTCATAGCAAGCGATGCCCTCGCTTTGAAAATCCCTTTTCATGGGAAATTGGAAGAAAACCTTGTATAACTTCCTGAGCACAAAATTTATGACTGCAAGACCAACATATGCAATATAAGGAGATTCACGGTTGATGGCAAAGATCTGGAGATAGTATCCATTGTGATCACTTGGGGTGTCAGCCCTATTGGCAGAGGCCTATGGAATGGCTTCACACACTTGCTGTGTTCCACTCACCCTGCAATTCATTTACAAAATGCTATATTTTCATTTAGTGTGCAGGAGACTCTAAGTGTGAAGGTTGCATTTGGGTTGTGTGGGGCCGGTCATGAAATTCTAGAGCTTAGAAGCTATCAACTGGTAATGCATTATTTGTGAATTATCCATATGTGGCACTGTCGCAGGTTAATCCCTTGCATGCTGATGACGGCCCCCATCCATCATGCACTACGGCGCTCGTGTGCTGATGATGGCTGGGGGCCGTCATAAACCCGCCCACTCGCGATTTTGCCGCACAGCCGCAGAATCGCGGCAGCATGCAAGGGGTTAATACATGTCAAATTATGAATCATATTTGACATATAAAAGACATAAAGTGAGTGAATAAATTAATTATGAAATACTCAGATGATGCTATATTATGTTTTTAAAAGCAGTCCTCTTTATACGAATGTGTTTAAATGCTGGATAACTCCCTTTTCTATTGTGAAGGGGTTAACTATAGCCAGCCTTGAAATGCTCAATACCCAAACACGCTAAACGAATTGTTTGTGGCATAATCGATATAGAGACCCTCGACAGAAGACGATCAAATGGGATTTTTGGGAAAAATATAACTACCATTGAACAAGCAAGGCACCCAAATTTCTAAGTTATAAAATACTTATGAATCTTCTGACAGTTGATCAGTTTTGTATTGAGAGGTTTGTGTACTTTGTATTGTAATATCTAGTCTCACTTTACACGTTTTACCAACTGACACTCGTTATTGTGTGTAGGACCATAGGAGTGATGCTCACATTACACATTTCACTGACTCACATTCGATATTGTATGTAGAACCATAGGGGTGATGAACACATAACATGTTTTACTGACAGACACTCGTTATTGTGTGTAGGACTTTAGGAGTGATGCTCACATTACACGTTTCACTGACTGACACTCTTTATTGTGCGTAGGACCATAGGAGTCATGATTACATTACATGTTTCACTGACTGACACTGGTTATTGTGTGTAGAACCATAGGAGTGATGGTCACATTACACGCTTTACAGGCTTACACTCGTTATTGTGTGTAGCACTGTAGGAGTGATGCTCACATTACACGTTTCACTGACTGACACTGGTTATTGTTTGTAGAACCATATGAGTGATGCCACTAGGAAGGCAGAAGTCAGTAGGCAAGGAACTGAAACATCATTCATGAAATATCCAACAGAGGTTCACATGAGTATGTTTCAGATTGAGAGTGATGTCTTGTATGTTCAATCATGCTTTCAGAGGGTCCCTGTTGGTTAACTACTGAGATCTATTTCCCCTGTAGACAGTCCAGCTCGTCTGCATCATTGAGCCCTTACAATGAAGAAAACGATCTAAGACTCGCTGACTTAATAAGTTCAGAACACAGTGAGTTAAAGTCGTAAACAGGTATTTTACATTGAGCACCGGCTACTTGCAAATAAATCATCTACTTCCACAAAAAAGTATATAATTAAATGCTAGTAAAATGGGCCTATTGTCTTTCAAATATTGTATTACTTAAATAAGTCATTGAAACGTACTTGTTTTAGGAAGATTTTTACTTAGTATTTAGGTCTGGTGTTATCCAAGACCTTTTGATTTTCCTAAAATTATACACATGCATAAAAGGGCTTTAAGCCACCTCTCTTAATCCATTGGTCTGTTCTTGTGTCATTCACATTTTTCTTCCTCTTACAAAAAAATATGCAGCATGGGTCAGCCTACTCTAGGCATTGACTAACTTCACATTGAGTGACTGCATTTAGCCCTGTCACAAGGAGCACATCCACAAACAAGATAGTTCTCTTCACTGTCAGAGCCAGTGTTTTAGTTTTTACTTTATTATTACTTCAGTGTTGCTTTCAATTTTAGAGCTTGATGTGAAAGTAGGACACTTCTACCAGATGAGAGCACAGGAAACATTCCAGCATTATAAGTTTCTGTCCCCTACCAGTGTTGTTGTAAATTCTTTTTGAAGTGACATTTGTTTGTCTGACTGCTGATTTATCTCACCAGCAACTCATATGAACTCTGAATAAATGCTTATGAGGGTGCTCTAGTTTTGCAATTCCGTCTGTCTGACAACCCTCCTTTCTGTTCTTATTATTTACTTCATTCCTTTTTCTCTTTCTTTCTCTTTCCTTGCTTCTTTCATTGCTTCTCTTTCCTTCTTCCACTTTGTTCTTTCTTTCCTTTGTCTGTATTTTCCTTTTTTATTTCTTTCTATCATGCTTTCTTGCCTTTTTCTTTCGTTCTTCTTTCTTTCGTTCTTCCTTTCTTTCTTTCTTTCTTTCTTTCTACCCTTCTTTTCGTCTTTCTTTCCCAAAGGCAAGATACTGGCAGTCAATGCAAGACCGATTGTCTTTTTTAGGTCTCGCCTATGCAGCACGCATGCTCAGCTTTGGGGGCGAAAACGTGCATGCGTTGCATTGCTTGTAATGGCAACGCGTGCACGTCTGACGATTTCCTTGCGGAAGCGCGCTGCGCCATATGGTGGCGCCAAATGGTCGCAATCATCGCACTCTCCCGCAAGGGAATCGCGCAGGCCTCCTCCTCCTGCTGCCACGCAAGGCACGCGCTTGTGCTGCTTTAGAATAATGCATTCAAACTAATTTGGATTGTATAAGAACTATGTGGCAGGACGTCCACTAGATGGTGCTATTTAACTAGAAGTCTACTTGGACACAGAGCTTCACTGGAATAGTACGCAGAATGCGCTTTCCTTACATTTGTAGGTAACATTGAGAGATTATTCAAGTCCTTATGATGTTTGGTTTCATAACACCACAACATAAAAGGAAGATAATGGGGGTGGAAGTACTGTTTGCCAGAGGGGGACAATAGTACAAGCATCTTTCATTGTGGCAGAGAAACCAGAGTTCTATAAAATAGATGTTCACCAATGAGGGAGGGGTGGTTTTCGTAAAACGTTCCTGGCGCTTGGTAAATCAGCATAAACTCTGTAACAATGACTCGCGCGCCGAGAGAACGTGCACAAATGTTGATGTGAGAGACTGAAGACATTGAGAGTTAAAATTTGCAAGGGACAATTACTTTTATTTTCTTTGCTACGTAAATGATCAAATTTAATGGTTGAGTGGTAGACACAAATCTGACATTCAAAATCGCTGATAGAGTAGAAAGCCCCCCAGCAACCCGTCCAGCCCTGTCAGCCTCCGTATATCTTTCTGTCACGTCCTATATCTCCATAGCTTGACCTTATCCCAGTTAATTGTGAGGGCGTCTTACTTGAAAGGGATAGCGGCTCCTGGGCATAATTCCATCCAGTCTCTGGATCCGATTTCCAAGGGATATTAAGGTACTACAGGCAAATCAGGGGGCTGATTACCTGGCCTACTGCTATGCAATCACACCTTTCAGTATTCATTACCAGCACCCTGCAGAAGAGGTTGTCAAGAAGCGGCCCGGCCGCTCCTGTGGCGTGCTGCTGGGTGGTTTCTATCACGAGGCGAGGCAGTGATTTAGGGGGACACCAGGCCTCACCTTGGCGCCTTACCAAGTAGAGAATGAATGCGAGTTCCATGCCCGCTTGGGGCACCCGACCGCCACCCTGAGGTGCGCTGATCATCTTTGCTTACGATTATAAACTAAACCACAAGGGGGCATAATTTCAGAAACTGACTAACAATGTGAACAAACATTGGCACACCAGACCCTTTTCTCGAGGTCAGGTTGAATGGCACTTTTAGACATGGCTGGATTTCTAAACACAAGCACTTTGCATGCTGGGACTTGCACCCATAGTTATGATGAGAAAAGAAAAAGTACTATTATCAGAAGTCAAAGTGCTGCAGGATAAAAAAAAATAGGAATAGTTAGAATGCCACACAAGACGTTTACCAGATGCATTGAGTGGATAGAGCCATCAGAAGTTATACTGTGGTAGGGATCTCAATTTAGGATATGTTTCCACTAACCTTCACTACCAAATTTCCTACTACTCTCTAGACCACTCGGCCCAGGCCCCCTGTCCCTAGCTTTGCCCAATTTTTGTCCTCATGGAAGCGTAGAGGACTAAGCAGATTTGGGTAGAAATATGCAATGTGGTCATATTTTTGCTTTTCCTTTTCCGAATCCTACCCTTTCTTTCTTCCATTTTGCACCAAGCACGAATAGCTGAGCAGTAGGTGAAAATGTGACAAAATATACACTTTTTCATTAAAAGTTAGTGTAATATAATGGTCAAACCTTAGTTGACTCACTAATGTTCACCATCTCTGGTTGCTCTGTTACCACCCACGGTCAGGACACCAGTAGACTGGTAGAAGGCCTTCTCTTTCTATACACCTATGATCTGAATCAAAATCTTCGTGTCCATAAGGCCTCCTGCCAATGCTGCTCCAATTTAGGAAAGAGTTGAAGCTGCAGCTCTTTAAAAAAATGCATTAACTTTCATCAACCTCTCCTATTGCTTGTCGACTTTATGCATGTTTCTGGCCTTGTACAGCACTCCACTGCAAGGCACAAGTCCTAATAAACGAAGTGGGGGGACTAATCAAGTTAGGCAGAAGGCAAGTGACATCACATTGCATGACCGCACATGGCATCACAGGACACAGGAAGTGGAATTACAACCCACATGTGCAAAGAGGAAATGAATAGAAAGATATTTCACCTTGTTATGCCAGCCTCGGGTAGGTGCACCATTTTGGCATAAACCCATGTTTGCAAGTCTTTGTAAATATGGGTTTGTATCAAATTACATAGTTGGACACACAGGAATGCCCATGCATCACCCATGTAACGCCTACCTCAAGCATGGTAATGCAAGGCAGCGCTATGTACTGCATTACATTTTTTTTTCACAAAGCCACACAAATCGGGGTTTGCATGGCTTTGTAAATACCAATATAGATTCTGTGCAGGGCTCCACCAAAGAAATGACACCATCCACATGCAAAGTCTTAGTGAATCTGGGCCTCGGATATGCATTTAGTTAAAGAAAAACTGCAACAAAGAAATTGGCAACAAGGAGATACTTGACAGCAAAGGATAAAAGTCAAAATATGTTATGGGGCTAAGGCACCTCCTGCAGAGATATGTATGCCCCATAAATCTCAAGCAGTAGCAATAATGGTAAGATAACTCCCGTGGTTAATGTATTTACTGGAGAGATCAGTATTTTGTCTAGTCACAGAGGGTTGTTGTCTCATGCAAAGCACATTGTGCAATAAGAAGCGATTAGATTTTTTTTATACAGCTAGGTAAGTGGGTAACTGCTTTTAACACATAGATCTTTTTGTTACTTACAGTTCCATAATTGCAATCTTCCTAATATAGCACAGCCAGCTGTAAGGATGATATGTGATTCCTACACATTGTAACCTTCATTGTTTAATGTAACAATTCTCTGTACATTGATTTACACACTTGTACAGTTTATTGTTAAAGTATAATGTGTGCATGATGTTAAGCGCTCTGACACCCTACATTGGGATGAGTAGCACTATAAAAGAATTACAAAAAGATTTGTGATGTTTAAATTGTTGTTCGTGTACTGTAAATACTCATACAGGCCATCACATCTGGCATTCTTACAGTGCATGCATATCTCTTATATATAGGATTGAAAAAAGTCTAAAACCTGCCTCTAAATTGTAGTATCTCTTAAGCGCTTGTTAAGAGATAACAAGCTATGGCTTTTATTTCCCTCTGTTACATTGGAAACTCAGTGTTAGACTTCAGCTAGATCCTAGACAGGATTTAACTGGAACAGAATTATGTCTGATGGCCCTTTAAACAAAGTAGAAGGCCTTCTCTTTCTATACACCCATAATCAGAATCAACATCTTTATGTCCATAAGGCCTAGATAATAAAAAGCCCCATCACGCCTGCAAGTTGCTGTCAGAACAGAAAGGAGTTAACTGCAGGCGTTGCTGAATGTGACCAGAAGCATATTTCACTTGGCACAAACTTCTTTTGAGGGGGACGGCGTCCACCCAGTGAAAATAGTAGGTGGATGCTGCCTCCCCGTGTTTACCCCAAACAAGTGTCCTGTTTCTCTCCCTTTTGAATAGGTTCATGTGATGCAAATAAAATATAAATATATGTACATGTGCATACATACGTTGGACTGAAGGGATAATTTGAAGTGTCACAGAAAGGTAAATTTATATAATTGAATTTGAGTGTAAAATGCAGGTTGGGTTCTCAAAATTGCATCACATAAAATATAATATGTTGATCTGACCATCAATATGAGACCTCCTAGAAAATAGACAGTACTTTTTAATGAAGTCAATAGCAGTGTTTTATATTGTGATACTTCAAGCAATCCCGCAAGTAAAATGCATTTTACAAGGTTGGATAAGCATTTTACAACTGTTGTCAACAATAAAATTACAACTTTCTTCTGTGACCTTCCAAAGTTTAGACCAGTAATTTAATGACGGAAAAGAGGCCTCTCAAAAATACTAAAGGCTGACAGTAACACTGGGGTGATGGTGAAATGGGGAGGGATGTCGTAATGGAAGCATTTTGTTAGTGATGATTCTTGATTGACTTTCATCCTTTTGCACTCATTTGGAAGTGACCCTCCTTTGGATGCTCCAAACAATTTTAATATTACATGTTCATTTAAAAAATGAGAAATTTTCTCCATTGATCCTCTAGAATATCTGAATCATTCACTTTTGAAAGATAAGGAACTGTTAGGCATTTGCGAAGAGACACGGGGCTTCAAATGTAGATTGAACGTCGTTCCCTGGCCTGGTGCGGTCCAAGTGGTCGCTTATTGTCTGATTTGGAATCAGCACTGAAGGAAAGTTGTAGTTTTCTAGCTAATGCACAATGGTCAGTTTTAGAGAGTTAAGGAATTCATTTAAACCTGTGTATGCAGAAAGGTCTCTCAAAACTATTTCAAGGACTTTTCTGTTCAGGACAGATATGACATTCATCTTGCTCTTGGGCAGAAAAGATGTTAGTAGGAATGGTGTCAGAGTGTCAAAAAGGATGGTAGACCGAAAATCTGCCTTTGCTTGTAAGATGTCCCATTACTGCCCTTATCTCAAAGGGGCCCCAAGTATTGAAAATATTTTTTCAAATACATTAAAGCCAATGGCCTTGGCCTTGGTTACTGAGTTATTATATTTGGTAAACATCAAATGTGTTTCTTTGTTGGACTCGGGTATAATTTCTGTTTTGAACTGCATCCAGTAGCATGGCCAAATTATATTTGTCAATGAACATATGACATTTGGCGATGACCTTTGTGTTTCATGAAAGAACAGAAATAAGCCACCCATATAGGAAACTGAACAAGTGAACTATAGGATTTTATTTTGTATGCAAGTATTGTAAGTATTGGGATGGTCTGACAACATTTGCCAGGAATGATTTGGGTTCCCAGTCCGGCCCTGCCTCAATTTGACAACCTGAGTGTGGATCCCGTGCTCGCTGTGCCATAGGAATCTAAGTTTACCGCACTGATAAGGCCTATTTAGGCCTCATGTGGTGTGGGGTTGTTTGTGTTCTTTCATGTAGGGGATGTGGTGTGTCAGACTTTGATCACTGTAACACAGGAAACATATGCTATTTATTACCATTGTTGAGTATCCGGAGGAGTCATGGCTCAAGAGAGGCAATGCCTCGAGTGACTGGTGATGCCCCTTTCCCCCCCTCAGCAATGGTAATAATTAATATACTATACTCGGGCCAACAGAATTATGTGATTGTGCCGCCACTGCGTTTTCCGCTTCGTTGTAGATTTGCCGCATTTGTTACATAATCCATTATCTACTGCATAAACTGCAGATTTAAAAGAAAAAAATGTTTCTACCTCAATTGGTTCAAAAGTTACTCAAAACACAGCTACAGGTGTTGGCACCCAGTGGAAGGTCCTTTGCATAGGTTACCTAATCACATTTCTACTGCTTGTTGCTATATTTGGGTGGCACGCTTGTTCTGCTGAGGTGCAACCAGTGGCCCAACAATGTTAATAAGTGTAAAAAAACAAAACATAAATAAAAGGCATTGTTATTTACAATGCCAGTAGCTCAAACTTGCGCAAATGCTTGTTTTTACTAAGCCTTTATTCCCCTTGCTATTACACTGCAGAAACACACAGCATCTTGGGGGCAATTCAAGTACCTCGCCAGGCTTGTGGGGCATCAAATAACTGCGTCTCAGTAAAGGCTCAAAGATCCTGGTCGTTTTAAAAGGGTTCTGTGGATCAGATAGCGCCGCCCTCTTCAGCCGCAAACAAGCATCTGCTTCCGCGACAGCACAAAAACGATAGCTAGGCGCTAGTGCAGCCGAAGTTCAGTGCCTAGCTGTGTCTCATGCAGGGAGCAGCCGAGAATCAGGGTCGCGACAAGACCACCAACCTCGCCACAGGCACTTGAAGTGACAGGGCAAAGCCCAAAATCTAAGAAAGGTGGAAATTCTGATCTAGATAATATTAAAAACACACTATTTACTCTACGTCTGTTATTACAATACACTGTACAGCGCCCCGCAGCCTTGATAGGTGAGTTTAATGAAATTAAAATATAAATACCATGGCCCTGCTTGGTGGCAGTTAACGCTGGAAGTGACGCGCCAGTAGCATTCCCAATAAGCAAATCCTGTCTGGTCGGCTCTTGTTGCCTTAGTAGTGATCTTCAAAGTGTTACCACCCTCCTCCCTCCAACCCCCGTTTACCCCACCTGAATGCTCCCCTTTACCAGGGAGCAGTCTAATGCAGTTCAACGACTCTTGGGTAGTAGGCGCTATATCAATGCAATTGAAATACCATACAACGCCGCACCCCGTTTCCCGTGTTGCACCGCCAGGCAGAGCGATGCGAGATGTGATGCTTGGTCAGCACCATGCCCCCTCGGACTGGTAGGCTGCATTATTGAACAGCGCATGTGACACTGTGGTGGCATCCACGACACACCTGCCAGTAACGGAAGGGGATTTTAAACGCAGGTGATGTGCCCCTCATGGCTCAAAAGAAACAGGTGATAAGAGGGGCAGAGGTCCCTGAAGTGACGTGGTGTGTAATACATGCGAAGCCAGAGAAAGTTATTTACGTGTGCTTAAAGCCAGAGTGGGGAACTGTAAGCAGAGCTGGCAAGACAGCTCAACCCAGCCTCTGCCTTTGTCTCCTCACACCAAGTCTCTCTGTCATCCATCCCTTCTCTCTCTCTCTCCATTCTCTCTCTCTCCTTCTCTCTTCTCTCTCTCTAACCCATTCTCGTTCTCTATCTCTGTAATGGCTGGATTTTCCGCTTAGATGGGATCAGCCCCCAGGGGCCCCTATGACCCAGCCAAAACGTACTCACCTTCCCTCCTTAGAACGTATTCACAATGGATATACAGATATATATACAGGTCGCACCTAAGGATGGGGAATAGCAATACACATGCATAGATTTTCTACAATATCTTATTCACATCAGTTGGTCTCGCGGCCACCCCGACCCAGACCGGTCTACCCTAGGGCAGATCTGACACACAATCCGGTGCGTCTACACATGGGCCTGCAGAACCCAATGCTCCCTTTTCCAAACGATCCACAATCCGGTAGATCTCCACGCCAGTATCCCCCCTGGCGCTCTCACTTATGCAAGCCACAATCTTGTGGGTATACGCGCTGGTAATCCTACCCAGCGTTCTCACTAACGCCGCATATCAACGACGACCACATTCCTATGAACAGTCATCAGGGCAATGTCTCAGTTATCTACTCGGGATAAAACTATAATAATGACTTTTAATACGGTTCCCAAATTATATGATGTACCTCCTATTCTTGGCATCAAAGGTCCACTCACTCCCTCTTTGTTCGATCACCATTTACCTGATCGGGATTTCACATCCGTTCACATAAACAACTCTCAACTAGGAGATGCATTTACCAAGATTGAACAGGAACACGAGGCACACTGTAGTTCTATAAGAACTAGGATATTTATTGACAATAAACATAAATCATATTACTATGCAACATAATTTCTGCAAAGAAAAGGTAAAGATTAGGACGCGTGTTAATTGGGAAAAGGGCGGAGATCACCTGGTTAATATGAAGTCTGGGCTCGGCAGTCATCTAGGTTCCCTTCTCGTCTCTGTGTCCTGGCTCGCCTTGCAGTCACACCCCAGCCGTCACAAGTACACGTCTGCACCGCTAGGCTCAACCTCGTCTGCTTCCCTCCAGGGCACCGGAACCTTGCTGGTTATTAGCTACCGTCTCTCTCTCTCTCTGTATCAGTGCGCTCCGCGCTAATTCTCCTTCAGTCTTTCTCAGAGAGTTTCGGTCTTAAATCTTTCTCGGACTTCAAAGATGGCGACTGTCCGCCATGAGATAATTAATGGCAGAGATGCTAACGGCTAGATGCCGCCTACGGACTAACTGACAAACTGACTAACACCTTCGCTAATATCAAAGCCCGTTCCTTCATGGAAAGCTACGGCCAGTAACCTGCCGCCCACCAAATTCTTGTACCTCCCCGTACCAAGGACACGTTCCCAGCCGGCCGGCCTGAAGTTGTGTCTTCGGTGTGGAGAAAAATACATTCCTTCGATAAGGGCCAGCCTGAGCCGGTTCTCTCCAAGCGAACAACAGCTTGAAACTAAAACACTACACTTGACCTAGAAAGCCTTCTCGAGCTACCGGGCACAAAGCAAAATGGAGTCTGTCTCGTTTAAGGCCTACGGGGCCCACAATATGCGTAACTCCATGGAAAATATCCTAACATGTTAGCAAATGGGCAAATCATGACTAATACTTATATATCTATCCCCTAACTTAAATTCATAAGCCCTACATTAAGGAAAGTGACACGAAAATGCTCTAATATATGTAAGACAGGGGCCCTGTCTATAGTCCTAATCCCTATGCTATGGGGGTGATAGGCTGGAGTCACTCTCCATCATTCTTCCCCTTAAAAGAGCCAGAAAAGGGCAGCCAATACATTACACCCCTTGACTCCAGTCTATTAACCACAAACTAAATAGAACTAACATCAGTAGAAGAATAATAGGAAACAAAATTAACTGATCTATGTCTCTTACTAAGTCTAAAAAATTGGAGCAGGGAAGGGATGCACTGAATAAAGCAACAAATAGCTATCAAGACACAAATAGCAACAATAACTCCCCCTAAAATCTGTCGTAAAGAATGCAAGTCAGGCAGCCAATTAAAGAGCCAGTCAAAGAAACCCTGATCTATGTGTTGTCTAATTTCTGCAGTCAAGTCGTGGAGTTTGTCAATATGGGATTGGATAGATTTAGAATGGTCAGACAAATTAAAACAGCATAGGCCCTCAAAATCAGAACATTCATGTCCATGTTTTAACAAAAGATAATCAATAGCAGCGCGATTCTGTAAAATAGCTCTACGTTCGCCTTGGGCGTCTAATAAAAGGTCAGATAAAACAGTAGAAGTTTGGTTGATGGACTTAACCATCCAGCAGGCCATCTTGCCGATCGTTTTAGCATTATAAACGGCCAATGCAGGCACTCCAATGATAGAAAAAGCTAAACCAAGGTATTCTGATTTAGCATAGAGGTGGACAGAGGAATCGCAATCCTCATGCAATGACATTGAATCACGTACAATACGGGAATGTGAATTAGGATGTGAGGAAAACATTAATAGGCTCAATCTAGTGATGGCACAAGGGCCACCAGAAATATTCGCAGGAATATAGGGCCAAGATGAATTCCCGCAGGAGAACAGCCATCCAGCTGGCAATAACATTGAACGATAATAACTAGGGGCAACTAATAAACGTTGACATGTCATATTATTTTTTACAGAAAGACATGAATTTGGAAGTCTCTTTAAACACAGCAATCGTTGATGAGCTGAAAAAGAAGTAGCAGCCTGTATCTTTAGTTTTAAGCATTCGGTGATAGCCTTAGGGTCACATGTCATTATAAAACATAGGTCTCCAGGGGTAATATTAAAAGTAGTAATTCGGGAATGAATAGGGATATCAAGGTCTGGAAGAGCAGTACATGAGGGACAGAACTCGTGGGCCGCAAAGTCGCCCAGAATAACATTTGGTCGGGCATTCGAGATATTAAAAATATGTCGCAAAGTCTCGGTAGATGCAGGGACGGCAACCAAACTGGTCGCTAAAATGTCAGTGACAGATTTCATTGGGGTAAGACAGAAATGCGGAGAGTTCGTCACCCGCTTTGCGAGTGTAATCCAGAAGTTGGACGAGGAGGTCCACGCGGACCGCGGAGCTCGGATTATCCCATCAACCGGCGTCGGTGGATCCTCTCCTCTCCCGGCGTAGCAGGCCAAAAGGAGTCCAGCGCCGACACATCCTGCAGCAGCAGTCCAGAGAATGATCTGAAAGAATACAAACACAGGCCTTAATCATTCTCGTAAGTAACATTTATCAGCTGGGACAGCTTCCCAGCCATCTTTCCCTGGCTTCATCACCAAAACGGTGTTGTCATGACCGGTCGCAATAATATCAGCCTGTTCAGGAGGATTTTTAGGCGATTGCACCCATATCTTAGCTCCAGGAAGATCAGATGATCCGAAGCCTTTTTGTCCTCGCACAGTTAGCAACGTTGGGGCAGAGCCTTTTTTGATCTCACCACTGAAGACAGGCATAACCAGTAACTGAGCAACACGGTCAGACTTTTTAATGAACAAATCAGTCTCACTGCTATTAAGCAGGAGAACCTTAATCTCTCCCTGATAATCACTGTCAATTACTCCTCCGAGCACTTGTACGCCTTTCAGGGCCAGGCCAGATCTAGGGGCAATTAATCCAAAACTACCGGCAGGTATACAGACACCAATGCCAGTTTCAACAATGATTCGATCTTTTCCGGGTAATTTTGCATCATTTAAAGCATGCAGGTCGAGGCCTGCGGAACCTGGGGTCGCTCTACAAGGAGCCAAAGCACCGGGGGTAATTTCCCAATACATGATAGTATTTGATAAAGAATTAGGCTTCACATCAACATTTGGAGGAAATAAACGCATCAAAGGGGATTCAGCATGTAACAAAGGGCGATTATTCAAAATCAATAGAGCTTGAAACAACACATCCCTCCATTGGCTGTACCGGTCATCAGTCAATTTGCGCAACTGTTCTTTCAGCAAACCATTCATTCTCTCAATCAGTCCTGAAGCTTGTGGGTAATATGGAATGTGAAACACCCAATCAATATTATTTTCCGCACAGAATTCCTGCACCAATCTTCCACGAAAGTGGGATGCGTTATCTGATTGAATTTGGAATGGGACACCATAGTACAGAATAAGTAGCTCCAGGGTTTTAATGGTATTCACTTGGGTAGCGTTCTTGCAAGGGAAAGCGACCAAAAGGCCACTATAAGTGTCAACAACTGTACAAATATATTGACAATTTCTGCTCATAGGGAGAGGACCGATATAGTCAATCTGCCAAATCTGAGCGGGCAATTTACCTCGATGCAAGTGGCCTCGAACAATTTGAGGCACCTCCTTTTTCCTAGAATGCTGACAAATGGGACAATGTAGAATGACATCTTTTATTAAAGAAAAAGGAATATGAATTCCTCTATCGGCAGCCCACCTGCTAGTGGCTTTCTCTCCAAAATGTCCTGCTTTCTGGTGGGCCCACTTCGCCAATCCCGCCAAATCAGAATCTTGCATGTCCACCACTGCCTCAGCAATTTTAGATTTTTCATCTGCAATGTTATGGAAAAATTTATCAAGGGAGTCAATTGGAGTGTGAGCATCCACGTGAAAGATTGTTACAGTACTCTGCGGGAGCAGCTCCCAAATTTCTTGCCACAATTCCTTTCCCCACAATTCTTTTGAATGCAATTCCCAATTATGAGAATGCCATGTTGGTAACCATACCGCCAGTCCATTCGCAGTGGACCAGGAATCAGTGAAAATATGACATGTGCCAGGCAATTCCTGTTTCAAAACTTGGTAAACTGCATAGAGTTCAGCATACTGACTACTCTTACCATCTCCAGTTGTACTCAATAATTTCTGCGTGATCGGGTTATACGAAACAGCTTTCCAATGTCTTTTGTCACCAATGAACTTCGCTGAACCATCCGTAAACCACACATGTTTTCTATCCTCCACGGACAGATCATCAAATGATTTACCCCACTTAACGGGAGACTCCTGCACCACGGGAACCGAACACTCACTTTCAGTCTCATTGGAGGGCGCCTGCGCCACTCGCTCATGTAAAACCGCCACACCTTTCGGACCCACACGTGCCCTGTCCTGAATGTACCATTTCCATTTAATCACACTAGCCTCCTGAGCATGTCCAATTCGATGGGACTTCGGTGAACTCAAAACCCACTGCATTATGGGAATTTCGGGCCTCAAAATCACAGCATGGCCTAGGGTCAGTTGCTCGGTATCCACCAGAGCCCAATAACAAGCAAGTAACTGTTTCTCAAAGGGTGAGTAACGCTCACCAGCCTCAGGTAACTTTTTGGTCCAAAAACCTAATGGCACTTTTTGTCTGCCCTGCTTTTGCCACAGGCTCCAATTGGCATACAGGCCTTCCACGGACACATTCAAATCCACATCACCTTCACTCACAGGCCATAAATCCAAGGCATACTGAATAGCTTCTTTAGCCAAATTAAAAGCCGTCTGTTGAGACTCACCCCATTCAAACGAATTCTTTTTACGAGTCACTCGATACAATGGAGCCAGAATCTGACTTAGATGGGGAATATGCTGACGCCAAAATCCAAACAAACCAGTGAAGCATTGAGCCTCTTTCCTGTTCCTGGGAACTGCAAAATCAAGTATTTTTCGCTTTACCTGTGGGATCACTTCTCTGTGACCTTCATGCCAATTAATTCCTAAAAATTTCACATTCTGGGATGGAGTTTGTAATTTGTCAGGATTAATTTCCCAACCTTTCGCTCGCAAACAGTCAAGGATCTGATCTAAATGGGACTGTACCTGATCTTGCGTTTCACCTTGAATCAAAATGTCGTCAATATAATGACAGACCTGAACTCGTGGATTCGTGGGCACTTCAGACAAATGCTCTGCCACCAGCCGGTGACAGATCGTAGGACTGTGTACATAGCCTTGAGGAAGACTCCGGAACGTCATTTGACGTCCATTCCATGTAAAACTGAACTGTTCCTGACATTCGGGGGCAATCGGGATTGAAAAGAAAGCATTAGCAATATCAATAGAAGCATACCACGTACCTGGATGCTTTTGAATTCTCTGAATTAACGTGACAATGTCAGGCACTGCAACAGTCAATTTAGGTGTGTTTTTATTCAATTCTCGATAATCAACAGTCATGCGCCAAGAATTGTCACTTTTGCGCACGGGCCAAACGGGATTATTCCAAGCAGATGTGACCGGAGTTATAACTCCCGCGTCAACCAAATCCTGAATTGTAGCAGTAATCTCTTCATGACCACCTGGGATACGATATTGCTTTTGAGAAATCACCTTCGTGGCCAAAGGGATTTTAATAGGTGGCATTCGTAAACGGCCAACCCGTACGGGTCTGGTCGAAATGTACTGTCTAGTTCCAAATTGATAACAACCATCATCCAAATGCAAAGTCATTCCTTTCAAAATGTCAATTCCAATTATATATTCCAAAAGTGGTACAACCAACACAGAGTATTCTCTACGAGGAATCCTACCAATTTTAATATCGAGTGCAGTTTGAACTGCGGGTGTTTCTTTACCACCCAAACCAGTAATTGTGAAAGACTGTCCATGAAATTTCTTTGATTTACCATGAATTAAAGTGGCCTCCGCCCCAGTATCAACTAATGCTCGGGCCCTTTGGATATTACGATGTTTCCAAAAAATCTCAATATCTACATAGGGTCTGTTGTCTCTGTGAGCCCACTTGTGTACCGGAGCTTGACCTATTTCCTAGTCATTTTTCCTGCGTTCCGTCAACCAAGACAAATCAGGGTAAATGCTCTCAGTTTTCTTTGGTATCAAAATATCTTGTTCATATCCGTCTCCAATACGAAACGGATTATTGTCATGTTCAAAAAGTTGTGAATTACGGTCAGAAAGTCTGTTACGATCCTCTCTTTTTCTCATGTCAGGGGAATAACTCCTTTCATCTCTTCGTCGGTTGGAAACACGATCATCTCTCCCCCTCTCACGATCATCCTCTCTCCCCCTTCCGTCATTACGATGAGGGGATCCATCACGTTCATAACGCCGATCATCACGGCGATCAGAATTCACACGTCGCCTCTCATCACCACTGTCATCCGAACCACGGTCATACTCATTCTTTCGCACACGACGGGCACCCTCCTTTCGATCCAAACCACGCTTACGAAACATGTCCCATAAGCGATTATTAGGCTCACCGTCAATGTCCTCCCTTTTGACACCATCAGCAATGAGAGCAAGAAACATGTCACGTCTAGAGAACTTATAGTCCCCACCAGTACGACCCTCAGGTCGAGATTGTCTTTCAGGTTTAAACCACTCACCCAGCTCACCAAGCTGACGAACAGACTCAAGCACAGCAGACAAAACATTGCCAGTTTGGTTAATCAATAATGTCATCATGACCTGCTTGTAAGCAACAGGAGAAGAACGAATAATGCGATTGCGCACAGAAGATGTTAAAAGACCATCCAATAACCTATCAGCAGTACTAAGAAAGATAGCAGTTTTCATGACTTCCTCCTTCAAACGTTGCGACGCATCGCGCAAAGTGTACCATGGTTTCTCATCAGTGGGCCAATCAGATTCAGTTGGATATTTATGATTACAGCCGTCAGACGCAAGCTGGAGCAAAGTAATTTGACCAGCACCATTATAGTTTCGAAAATGATCCTGAATCGTAGAATCAGAACTCAAAGAGCAAAATCGTAAGCAATCAACAGCATCGAGCATAATACCGGCAGCGCCAAGTTCATAAAGACGCACCATCCAGGTAAGCAAGGCCTCACCAGGCCGTTGTCGAAATCGTTGTAAAATGTCACTAACCTCCTGCTGAGTAAAATCTTCAATACAGTCTAAAGCAATACCAGCCGGGTTACCAGGGGCTTGTTGTAGTTTACGTCGAAAAACAGGGTGAGCAGAAACTTCAGGAAGAGCTTCCGAGGAAGCCCGCATCTTAGATTTAGTAGAACAATCAGGGCAAGCTACGTCATCCGAACGGGAAGAACGAGCACGGTCGCTGTGAGGACCTATATCCGTACATGAAGCTGATTTACAATCACGTCCGGAGCGAGAAGACTCGCGCTTGTCACCCTCCTCCGCCGAGGAGTCAGAAGTATGTGAATCCCAAATATTACCGTCCCACTCATCGGGGTTCCAATCCATTCCGGCTTTTGCTACAACCATACGCACTTTGCGTGTAGATACACGACCACGACGATGTTTATACTTATATCGTGCAATACGGACCGCAGCTCTTTCGGCAATGGTCTGATATGTTTCAAGTTTGTCGGCAAGCAATTTATTTTGACAACGCAAAAGAGTATGCGCATTTTGCAACTCAACACACTGTCCTTCCATGTCCTTAAACTGCTTTTGTAGCTGAACAAACCTCTCATGCAGTATTCTGTATGCATTAAGAACAATCCAACCTCTGCGTCCTAAAATAGGAAGCTCATCACCCTTCACTACTGGCGCTTTCTGTAAGCACGATACCACATCGGCAGGCTCCGCCTGCTCCAAGCATGAAGACCAATTTTCACTCAAACCAGTAGAATCAGCCCACTCACGGGCCAAGGCCTCGTAAGGGGTACATTCCCAGCCGGGAATCTGAATCGGTAACTTGAAAACCGACGGTGATTTTTTCGCAAACATAATGACACAAAAAAGTTATATACACAATTATAAACAAAATTTTATACGTACGAGCCGAGCGCAAACCAACAAGATTAAAACAACACAACGCACACAGGCTTCGTAAACAGTTCGTGACGCCAGATGTAATGGCTGGATTTTCCGCTTAGATGGGATCAGCCCCCAGGGGCCCCTATGACCCAGCCAAAACGTACTCACCTTCCCTCCTTAGAACGTATTCACAATGGATATACAGATATATATACAGGTCGCACCTAAGGATGGGGAATAGCAATACACATGCATAGATTTTCTACAATATCTTATTCACATCAGTTGGTCTCGCGGCCACCCCGACCCAGACCGGTCTACCCTAGGGCAGATCTGACACACAATCCGGTGCGTCTACACATGGGCCTGCAGAACCCAATGCTCCCTTTTCCAAACGATCCACAATCCGGTAGATCTCCACGCCAGTATCCCCCCTGGCGCTCTCACTTATGCAAGCCACAATCTTGTGGGTATACGCGCTGGTAATCCTACCCAGCGTTCTCACTAACGCCGCATATCAACGACGACCACATTCCTATGAACAGTCATCAGGGCAATGTCTCAGTTATCTACTCGGGATAAAACTATAATAATGACTTTTAATACGGTTCCCAAATTATATGATGTACCTCCTATTCTTGGCATCAAAGGTCCACTCACTCCCTCTTTGTTCGATCACCATTTACCTGATCGGGATTTCACATCCGTTCACATAAACAACTCTCAACTAGGAGATGCATTTACCAAGATTGAACAGGAACACGAGGCACACGAAGAACTAGGATATTTATTGACAATAAACATAAATCATATTACTATGCAACATAATTTCTGCAAAGAAAAGGTAAAGATTAGGACGCGTGTTAATTGGGAAAAGGGCGGAGATCACCTGGTTAATATGAAGTCTGGGCTCGGCAGTCATCTAGGTTCCCTTCTCGTCTCTGTGTCCTGGCTCGCCTTGCAGTCACACCCCAGCCGTCACAAGTACACGTCTACACCGCTAGGCTCAACCTCGTCTGCTTCCCTCCAGGGCACCGGAACCTTGCTGGTTATTAGCTACCGTCTCTCTCTCTCTCTGTATCAGTGCGCTCCGCGCTAATTCTCCTTCAGTCTTTCTCAGAGAGTTTCGGTCTTAAATCTTTCTCGGACTTCAAAGATGGCGACTGTCCGCCATGAGATAATTAATGGCAGAGATGCTAATGGCTAGATGCCGCCTACGGACTAACTGACAAACTGACTAACACCTTCGCTAATATCAAAGCCCGTTCCTTCATGGAAAGCTACGGCCAGTAACCTGCCGCCCACCAAATTCTTGTACCTCCCCGTACCAAGGACACGTTCCCAGCCGGCCGGCCTGAAGTTGTGTCTTCGGTGTGGAGAAAAATACATTCCTTCGATAAGGGCCAGCCTGAGCCGGTTCTCTCCAAGCGAACAACAGCTTGAAACTAAAACACTACACTTGACCTAGAAAGCCTTCTCGAGCTACCGGGCACAAAGCAAAATGGAGTCTGTCTCGTTTAAGGCCTACGGGGCCCACAATATGCGTAACTCCATGGAAAATATCCTAACATGTTAGCAAATGGGCAAATCATGACTAATACTTATATATCTATCCCCTAACTTAAATTCATAAGCCCTACATTAAGGAAAGTGACACGAAAATGCTCTAATATATGTAAGACAGGGGCCCTGTCTATAGTCCTAATCCCTAAGCTATGGGGGTGATAGGCTGGAGTCACTCTCCATCATTCTTCCCCTTAAAAGAGCCAGAAAAGGGCAGCCAATACAATCTCCAGATCTCTTCTCCCGCTCTGATTAACGATTGAAGAAAAATAAGCGTGTTCACATAATTAGTGCACAGCTCCACTTGAAAAAAAAAGCAGCTAGTCAAAGCAGCGGGTGAATGCTTTATACATGTGACGCATTACCATTCTGGTGTTGTGTAGAATAATGAACCCTTATTGGAATATATCTTAAGGTGTTTTCAAAAGTCACCTCTGGGTTCTGCTCCTAGATTAGGTGTCACCCAGTGTTTGACGCTAACAAACAGCACCGAAAGGATGCGTAAACAAACATGGAATGGAAGTTTAGGGATACCTTTGCTATGTTTTCAATTTGCAGTTTTTTGTTATATAGCGCGAACTCGACCCGAAGTTATTGGAGTGCTTTACACGAGCACCAGTTACATTACACAAGGACACATCCATTTATCAATTTTTGATAGGCAGGGGGAGATTAAGTGAATTGCCCAGAATCACAGGATGTTGCACCCACACCGAGACTCGAAACTTATGCGGAATCGCCACATCCTCTCTCCCATTCCCCTTGTCTTTATATATACATATATATATATATATATCAAAGAAGAGATGCTGTCGTCGGGCCCTCAACCCTGCAGGGTGGTCTTGGCTAATGCGGAAGACAGCGCTTTCCGCAGTAACAAACCAAAACAAAGAGTGCACCAAGACCCAGTTCCTGGAAAAAGGTGCTTTTATTGCAATTGGCTCAGGCGGTCACATGATAGAGGCACCTGACACGTTTCAGCTTTATGCTTTTCTCAAAAGTGTGTCCTCTTAAAGTGCAATGTAAATGTAAATGTATGTGTCTTGTAAAGCGCACTGCTGCCCTGAGTCGTCGTGGCGCTGTAGACCGCTGGGGAACCCGTCCTGGCTATCCCTGTGAGATGGTCCCTACTGGGTATCTCCAAGGTGAAACCAGGCATCCCCGGCAAATGTAGGGGGCCGTTGTAGAGATGAGGCAAGCTAATGCCCAGAGTTGCCGAGTGTGATCCCTGGTTAGAGTACGATTCAGAAAAGGGGGTGGTGATAAACAGAGTGTCTGAATTAAGCAGACCACTCTTACCCAGTCCAAAGATCAGGGCTTGATCCATCACCGTTATTTATCTCACTGCACCATCCCAGCTCAGAGCCTGGCTATATGCAAATCAGTCTGTCCCTGGCCCAGTGCATCATGGGAACAGGGCAGACTAAACTACCAAGCCAATTCTTCACCAGAAAGGAGACAAGCTACCGGGGACCGGTTTCTGGCATTTCAGCCGTCTTCGGCCCGGCTTGCTTGAATCCTGATGGTGCAGTGAGAAAGGGACTCATGTCTGAGTATACCCTGCCACACCTATAGTGGCCAAAAACGATTCAGAAAAGGGGGTGGTGATGAACAGAGTGTCTGAATTAAGCAGACCACTCTTACCCAGTCCAAAGATCAGGGCTTGATCCATCACCGTTATTTATCTCACTGCACCATCCCAGCTCAGAACCTGGCTATATGCAAATCAGTCTGTACCCTGGCCCAGTGCATCATGGGAACAGGGCAGACTAAACTACCAAGCCAATTCTTCACCAGAAAGGAGACAAGCTACCGGGGACGGGTTTCTGGCATTTCAGCCGTCTTTGGCCCGGCTTGCTTGAATCCTGATGGTGCAGTGAGAAAGGGACTCATGTCTGAGTATACCCTGCCACACCTATAGTGGCCAAAAACGATTCAGAAAAGGGGGTGGTGATGAACAGAGTGTCTGAATTAAGCAGACCACTCTTACCCAGTCCAAAGATCAGGGCTTGATCCATCACCGTTATTTATCTCACTGCACCATCCCAGCTCAGAACCTGGCTATATGCAAATCAGTCTGTACCCTGGCCCAGTGCATCATGGGAACAGGGCAGACTAAACTACCAAGCCAATTCTTCACCAGAAAGGAGACAAGCTACCGGGGACGGGTTTCTGGCATTTCAGCCGTCTTCGGCCCGGCTTGCTTGAATCCTGATGGTGCAGTGAGAAAGGGACTCATGTCTGAGTATACCCTGCCACACCTATAGTGGCCAAAAACGATTCAGAAAAGGGGGTGGTGATGAACAGAGTATCTGAATTAAGGAGACCACTCTTACCCAGTCCAAAGATCAGGGCTTGATCCATCACCGTTATTTATCTCACTGCACCATCCCAGCTCAGAACCTGGCTATATGCAAATCAGTCTGTCCCTGGCCCGGTGCATCATGGGAACAGGGCAGACTAAACTACCAAGCCAATTCTTCACCAGAAAGGAGACAAGCTACCGGGGACGGGTTTCTGGCATTTCAGCCGTCTTCGGCCCGGCTTGCTTGAATCCTGATGGTGCAGTGAGAAAGGGACTCATGTCTGAGTATACCCTGCCACACCTATAGTGGCCAAAAACGATTCAGAAAAGGGGATGGTGATGAACAGAGTCTCTGAATTAAGCAGACCACTCTTACCCAGTCCAAAGATCAGGGTTTGATCCATCACTGTTATTTATCTCACTGCACCATCCCAGCTCAGAACCTGGCTATATGCAAATCAGTCTGTCCCTGGCCCAGTGCATCATGGGTGTTAGGAAATAGGTCTAGTCTGTCTTCTATGGCCATACTCCACCATCACATGATCGGCTCTGAGGGGATAAAAGAACCGTCCCTTCTTTGATTCAGTGCTTGGTATCTTTTAGCTTTGGGTTCCAGGTGCTGGGTCGTGGTATCTAAGCTGTTAGAGAGATTTTTGGTTCACGGGCCCGTGTTCCTTTGCCATTGGATCCCCTCTGAGTCATTGGTTCTATTTTACCTTGCCCTTTCCCTTCCCTGGTTGTTCCGTTTTTTCCCTTTCATTGGGTTCATCTTAGGAGAATTCTGCATCCCGCCCCGCCCCCCTCACCTTCCCTCTCTTCCTTCGTTATCCTGAATATTTAGTGCTGTTGTGTATTTGTTGCTACTCGAGGGTAACTGGGGCTCCAGTCCCCTCGAATTACGGCTCCTCGGAAGGACAGTCAGTTATTGTTCTGAGAGACTCCAGCTGGCGTGTTAGCTGCGTGGATTCCGAGCAGCGCCCGCTACTTCCGCGTTTGTTGTAGGCTATCCGCCTCATTGTGTGCCGCTTGGGCGCTTTCAGTCGCGCTGAGAACACGGAAGAGCTGCTGATCCCGGAAGAGGGATTCGTTTGTTTGTTGTGCCCCCCTCCCCGTTTAAAGACTGTAATCACTTGCAAGGACATTAGTTTGGGTTTTTTTTATGCCGAGTTCAATGGCTTTTTCCCCTTAAAGTCCCGTTTTTGGCAGAACGCGTCCTCAAGTGCAGTCCCCATACCTCCTACCTCTACCTGGAACTGGAAGCTCTTACGTTAGTGGAGATTTTATCCTACCTGCTGCCAAAGACCCCCCGAGGCTAATCCTGTACAATTCACAAGTAAGGAGGTGTCTTTTCATTGCATGGTGGAGTGTGGTTATGGGATTGGGAGAATAAGGGGTACACATCGGAGTAGGACACAGAAGTAATTGTGTGCATATTGTTCCATAGGTACAGAGGCGTGGAGGTGGTGGTCGAGTCTCATTGTCCAGTCCAGCTCAGGGGTGAAGCCTTTTTTGACGTCCCTTTCGTTTGACTTCCTGTCCCCTGCCCTGGGCTCGGGTGTCCTCTCATGGTTATCTACCTCGAAACCGGTCCGGTCCTCGGATGCTTGATTCCGTTCTGGGAAGGACATGGCTTTTGTAGTTCGGACTGGATTGTTCCCATGGGGCACAGGGTCAGAGCTGATTTGCATATCGCCATTGTCTAACCCAGGGTGGTGTGGAGTGCAAAAAAACGATGGATTTGGGCCCAGATCTTTGGACTGGGTTGAATGTGTGACATTGATCCACATTCGGTCCATCACCTGTTTTGTTTGCAAATTCGCCATAAGTGCGCTGGGGATGCTCAGACGTGGGTCCCAGGCACTCCACACCACTGGAGTCAAGCTAGCCGGGCTGATGAGAGGTGTTACCTCGAAACCGGTCCAGTCCTCGGATGCTTGCTTCCGTTCTGGGAAGGACATGGCTTTTGTAGTTCGGACTGGACTGTTCCCATGGGGCACAGGGTCAGAGCTGATTTGCATATCGCCATTGTCTAACCCAGGGTGGTGTGGAGTGCAAATAAACGATGGATTTGGGCCCAGATCTTTGGACTGGGTTGAATGTGTGACATTGATCCACATTCGGTCCATCACCTGTTTTGTTTGCAAATTCGCCATAAGTGCGCTGGGGATGCTCAGACGTGGGTCCCAGACACTCCACACCACTGGAGTCAAGCTAGCCGGGCTGATGAGAGGTGTTACCTCGAAACCGGTCCGGTCCTCGGATGCTTGATTCCGTTCTGGGAAGGACATGGCTTTTGTAGTTCGGACTGGACTGTTCCCATGGGGCACAGGGTCAGAGCTGATTTGCATATCGCCATTGTCTAACCCAGGGTGGTGTGGAGTGCAAAAAAACGATGGATTTGGGCCCAGATCTTTGGACTGGGTTGAATGTGTGACATTGATCCACATTCGGTCCATCACCTGTTTTGTTTGCAAATTCGCCATAAGTGCGCTGGGGATGCTCAGACGTGGGTCCCAGGCACTCCACACCACTGGAGTCAAGCTAGCCGGGCTGATGAGAGGTGTTACCTCGAAACCGGTCCGGTCCTCGGATGCTTGATTCCGTTCTGGGAAGGACATGGCTTTTGTAGTTCGGACTGGACTGTTCCCATGGGGCACAGGGTCAGAGCTGATTTGCATATCGCCATTGTCTAACCCAGGGTGGTGTGGAGTGCAAAAAAACGATGGATTTGGGCCCAGATCTTTGGACTGGGTTGAATGTGTGACATTGATCCACATTCGGTCCATCACCTGTTTTGTTTGCATACCTCATGGGAGGCATTTGAGTCGGGGTAGTGGATTTGGTCATACATCGTTCCTGCAGTGTTTGGGCCAGTGGAATCCAACAGAATACCAAGCCCACGATAAAATACACTGCCCGGACGAGGTATGGACGAGGACTTGGGTGGTCCCTTGGGGGGAGCCGAACGGGCACCTACAATGCATGACATAGTGGGGGCGGTAGCTGCCCTACAGGCTCAGGTACAGGACTTACAACAGGAGAACGCAGGACTTAAACAGGAGCTGGGGGCCGTGAAGGCCAGAGAACAGTTGAGAGATAGGGGACATGGTCCTATCATCCAACCAGCTACATTTCAGTACGGAGGCGGGACGGGTCAGAGAGCGGAGGGGGGAGCCCCTGTAGCAGTTACTGTTACGACGCCTGTTCCTGTTCCCTTGGCCCCCCCTGAGAGGTTCATGGGAGACAGCAATAAGTATGGGACCTTTATGACACAATGCCAACTGCATTTTATGTGCAGGCCGACCGCTTTTCCGGATGATACGGCTAAAGTAGCTTTTACAATATCGTATTTGGCTGGCACTGCGGCTCAGTGGGCTATACCTCTCGTGGAAAGTGATGCTCCGGTATTGCATGATTACTTGGCGTTTAAAGAATCAATGAGAGGCCTGTTTGCTAAACATGCTTTTTATGCAGGCAAGCGATGCGGAGCTCCTCAAGTTAAGACAGGGCAAACAGGATTTGCTAACCTATGTTTCAACATTCAATAGGCTGGTGTCAGAGACACATTGGCCCACAGACAAAAGAACCTCCTTGTTTTATCAGGGTTTGTGTGACGGACTGAAAGATGTGGTATCTCAGGTGGTTGATCCTCCAGACGACTGTGCTGCCTTTATAGATCTGGTGGTGAAATTAAACCATAGGTTGACTGAGAGGCGTGGTGACCGCAGTCGGGTTCAGGGACCTTGGAGGAGTTATACGAAACCGGAAATAAAACCCTTTGGGGAACATAAGCCTGCTCCTGAGCCTATGGAGATAGGGAGGGTGAGAGGCCCGTTAACCATGGAAGAGAAAAGAAGGAGGAGGGAACTGAACTTATGTTTGTATTGTGGACAAGGGGGCCACTTTGCCCGAGAGTGTCCTGTTAAACCCTCCGGACAGGCATTCAGTAAAAAGGTAGCATGTGTACAGGTGGACCGTAGTCAAGCCATGAAAAGAGGAGCAGGGGGGACCTATGAGGTTCTGGGTGTGATAGATCAGGTGCCAAGACATTTCATTATAGAAATCCTATGTCAATACAAAAGACAACCAGAGCCTGTGAGAGCCATCGACGGGACTGAACTAACCTCGGGTTCCATTACACGCCAGACACAACCAGTGACGTTGTTGTGTGAGAACGGTCACTCGGAGTCAGTGGTCTTTGATCTTATTGACGCCCCCTCTTTTGGTTTGGTGTTAGGAGTCCCCTGGCTCCAGGAACATAACCCTAAGATCGATTGGGTGCAACGTTTGGTGACTCTAGATTCCAAGCATTGCCTCACACATTGTTACAGGGAGGCTAGCGAACGGATTCCTCCTTTGTCTTGTGCTGGGGTGGAGGTGATGTCGGTTCCCTCTCAGTATTCTGCCTTTTGGGGTGTTTTTGATAAGGTCAAGGCGCAGGGTCTCCCTCCTCACCGGTCTTTTGACTGTAAAATCGATTTGATACCTGGCGTCCCTTTGCCTTCTTGTCGCATATATGCGCTCTCTGAACCTGAGGAGTTACATCTTAAGGAGTACTTAGAGGAGATGTTGGGGATGGGATTTATTTGTCCCTCTTGTTCGCCTGTGTCATCAGCGATCTTTTTCATTCCGAAGAAGGGAGGGACATTGAGGGCCTGTGTGGACTACAGGGCTCTAAATAAGGCTACCGTGAAGAATAGGTACCCTCTTCCACTGATCCCCGTGTTGTTGGACCAGCTCCGCAAAGCAACCATATTTACCAAACTGGATTTGCGGGGTGCTTACCATGTTATTCGAGTCCGACCCGGGGATGAATGGAAGACGGCGTTCAAGACCAAATTTGGCCTATTTGAGTATTGCGTGATGCCGTTTGGCTTGTGCAATGCGCCAGCGGCCTTCCAATACTTCATTAACGAGGTTCTCCGGGAATATCTGGACAGAAGTGTTATCGTCTATTTAGACGACATATTGATTTTCTCAGGGACGGGGGCTGAGCACCAAGAACATGTATCAAAGGTGTTACAGAAGTTACAGGACCATCATCTGTACGCCAAACTGGAGAAATGCCAGTTCGGCACTCAGAAGGTAGAATTCCTGGGATTTATCATCACAGCAGAGGGCATTCGAATGGACCCTAGAAAGATAGAGGCTATTATTACCTGGCCCATACCATCTACTGTCAAGCAGATCCAGGCCCTTCTGGGGTTCGCCAATTTCTATTGGCGCTTCATCCCCCATTTCTCTGATATCGTATCCCCTATGACCCGATTGTTGAGGAAGGGGGTTCCCTTTGTTTGGTCCACTGAAGTCCAGGATGCTTTTCATCATTTGCTACGATCCTTTACATCAGCCCCTGTTTTGGTGCATCCCGATATTGCCTTACCGTTTTTTGTGGAAACGGATGCCTCATTGTGTGCAGTGGGAGGGGTGTTGTCCCAAAGGGACGCTGAAACGGGTCAGATGCACTCCATTGCCTTTTTTTCTAAGACCCTGTTGCCTGCGGAGCGTAATTACACGGTGGCTGACAGGGAACTGCTGGCGGTGAAATTGTCTTTTGAGGAGTGGCGTCACTATCTCTGGGGCGCTCGACACACAGTCACGATCTATACAGATCACAAGAATCTTGAATTCTTTCAGTCTGCTCGGGCATTAACACCTCGCCAGATGCGGTGGGTCTTGTTTTTTAACGAGTATGACTTTGTCATTACCTATCGCCCCGCCGCACAGCAGATAAAATCTGATGCCCTTTCTAGGATACATGTGGAAGGGAAGGAGGAGGGACGAGTGAAAGAAGACAGACCTATGATCAGTGTAGAGAAGATTGTAGGGGTGACACACACTGAGGATTTTCCCTCACTAGTCAAAGGGCAATTACGAAAATTGGATTTGGCCCCTTGGATGGCTTTACCCCAGGTTTTGATGCAGGATGGGCTGTTGTATCATGGGAACCGTTTGTTTGTTCCCCCTGCCTTGAGAAAGATGGTCTTGGAGTGGTGTCATTCCTCCTCGCTGGTAGCACATCCGGGGATGCAAAAGACGAGGGAGATGTGTTTGCGATGGTTTTGGTGGGACTCGCTGATTAAGGATATACAGTGTTACGTGGCCGCTTGTCCCATTTGTGCCACTAGCAAACCTACCCATAGCATGCCGTCGGGTCTGTTACAGCCCTTAGAGGTCCCTCCTGCTCCTTGGCACACCATTAGTATGGATTTTGTGACGGATCTACCTCCTGTGTCAGGACATACCGCCATAATGGTGGTAGTAGATCTGTTCACGAAGATGGCACACTTCATCCCGTTACTTAAGGTTCCTACTGCCAGGGAAATGGCTTTGGTATTTATGCCATCCATAGTTAGGATCCATGGGTTGCCATCTGCGATTGTTTCTGACAGGGGAGCACAATTTGTGTCTCATTTTTGGACGGAACTGTGTTCTGTGCTGAAAATAGATGTACGATTGTCATCAGCGTACCACCCGCAATCAGATGGTCAGACTGAACGGACGAACCAGACTATGGAGCAATATTTGAGGTGTCTTGTGTCGTCATTGTCTTGTGATTGGATGGTGGCTCTTCCTATTGCGGAGTTTGCCTACAATAATAGTCTGCATTCCGCAGTGGGTATGACTCCTTTCTTTTGTTCATTGGGTTACCATCCTAGGGCCTTAGCCATCCAGCCTAATGGGCATGTGCCAGCCATAGACGATATTTGTAGGTCCTTGGGTGGAATATGGGACAGAGCTCGTGAACAGTTACAGGCAACCAAAGTCACCATGAAGGCTCAGGCAGATAAACATAGAGTCCCCGCTCCATCTTATAAGGTGGGTGATCAGGTGTGGCTAGCTTCGCGCAACCTTAGGTTGCAGGGGTCTCGTGAATTGCAGCCTAGGTTTGTGGGACCATTTGCTATAACATAGGTGATTAATCCTGTGGCCATGAAGCTTGTTTTGCCTGATGATTACAAGGTCCATCCGGTGTTTCATACGTCACTGTTGAAGCCCTATATACCAACAACACAGGTTCTGCCACCACCCCCTCCCTTGTTAATCGATGGGGAAGAGGAGTTCGAGGTTCAGGCTATAATGGATTCCAAGCGGAGGAGAGGTCGCCTCTTCTACCTTGTGGATTGGAAGGGTTATACACCTGAAGATCTGACATGGGAGCCAGCGGGTAGTGTGCATGCGCCACGGCTGGTTCGTTTGTTCCATAGACAACACCCCTCTAAACCCCGTCCGGTGGGGAGGACCATTGGGGGGAGATACTGTTAGGAAATAGGTCTAGTCTGTCTTCTATGGCCATACTTTACCATCACATGATCGGCTCTGAGGGGATAAAAGAACCGCCCCTTCTTTGATTCAGTGCTTGGTATCTTTTAGCTTTGGGTTCCAGGTGCTGGGTCGTGGTATCTAAGCTGTTAGAGAGATTTTTGGTTCACGGGCTCGTGTTCCTTTGCCATTGGATCCCCTCTGAGTCATTGGTTCTATTTTTGCCTTGCCCTTTCCCTTCCCTGGTTGTTCCGTTTTTTCCCTTTCATTGGGTTCATCTTAGGAGAATTCTGCATCCCGCCCCGCCCCCCTCACCTTCCCTCTCTTCCTTCGTTATCCTGAATATTTAGTGCTGTTGTGTTTTTGCTGCTACTCGAGGGTAACTGGGGCTCCAGTCCCCTCAAATTACGGCTCCTCGGAAGGACAGTCAGTTATTGTTCTGAGAGACTCCAGCTGGCGTGTTAGCTGCGTGGATTCCGAGCAGCGCCCTCTACTTCCGCGTTTGTTGTAGGCTATCCGCCTCATTGTGTGCCGCTTGGGCGCTTTCAGTCGCGCTGAGAACACGGAGGAGCTGCTGATCCCGGAAGAGGGATTAGTTTGTTTGTTGTGCCCCCCCTCCCCGTTTAAAGACTGTAATCACTTGCAAGGACATTAGTTTGGGGGTTTTTTATGCCGAGTTCAATGGCTTTTTCCCCTTAAAGTCCCATTTTTGGCAGAAAGCGTCCTCGAGTGCAGTCCCCTTACCTCCTACCTCTACCTGGAACTGGAAGCTCTTACGTTAGTGGAGATTTTATCCTACCTGCTGCCAAAGACCTCCCGAGGCTAATCCTGTACAATTTACAAGTAAGGAGGTGTCTTTTCATTGCATGGTGGAGTGTGGTTATGGGATTGGGAGAATAAGGGGTACACATCGGAGTAGGACACAGAAGTAATTGTGTGTATATTGTTCCATAGGTACAGAGGCGTGGAGGTGGTGGTCAAGTCTCATTGTCCAGTCCAGCTCAGGGGTGAAGCCTTTTTTGACGTCCCTTTCCTTTGACTTCCTGTCCCCTGCCCTGGGCTCGGGTGTCCTCTCATGGTTATCTACCTCATTGGAGGCATTCGAGTCGGGGTAGTGGATTTGGTCATACATCGTTCCTGCAGTGTTTGGGCCAGTGGAATCCAACAATGGGAACAGGGCAGACTAAACTTCCAAGCCAATTCTTCACCAGAAAGGAGACAAGCTACCGGGGACCGGTTTCTGGCATTTCAGCCGTCTTCGGCCCATCTTGCTTGAATCCTGATGGTGCAGTGAGAAAGGGACTCATGTCTGAGTATACCCTGCCACACCTATAGTGGACAAAAACGATTCAGAAAAGGAGGTGGTGATGAACAGAGTGTCTGAATTAAGCAGACCACTCTTACCCAGTCCAAAGATCAGGGCTTGGTCCATCACCGTTATTTATCTCACTGCACCATCCCAGCTCAGAACCTGGCTATATGCAAATCAGTCTGTCCCTGGCCCAGTGCATCATGGGAACAGGGCAGACTAAACTACCAAGCCAATTCTTCACCAGAAAGGAGACAAGCTACCGGGGACCGGTTTCTGGCATTTCAGCCGTCTTCGGCCCGGCTTGCTTGAATCCTGATGGTGCAGTGAGAAAGGGACTCATGTCTGAGTATACCCTGCCACACCTATAGTGGCCAAAAACGATTCAGAAAAGGGGGTGGTGATGAACAGAGTGTCTGAATTAAGCAGACCACTCTTACCCAGTCCAAAGATCAGGGCTTGATCCATCACTGTTATTTATCTCACTGCACCATCCCAGCTCAGAACCCGGCTATATGCAAATCAGTCTGTCCCTGGCCCAGAGCATCATGGGAACAGGGCAGACTAAACTACCAAGCCAATTCTTCACCAGAAAGGAGACAAGCTACCGGGGGCCGGTTTCTGGCATTTCAGCCGTCTTCGGCCCGGCTTGCTTGAATCCTGATGGTGCAGTGAGAAAGGGACTCATGTCTGAGTATACCCTGCCGCACCTATAGTGGCCAAAAACGATTCAGAAAAGGGGGTGGTGATGAACAGAGTGTCTGAATTAAGCAGGCCACTCTTACCCAGTCCAAAGATCAGGGCTTGATCCATCACCGTTATTTATCTCACTGCACCATCCCAGCTCAGAACCTGGCTATATGCAAATCAGTCTGTCCCTGGCCCAGTGCATCATGGGAACAGGGCAGACTAAACTACCAAGCCAATTCTACACCAGAAAGAAGACAAGCTACCGGGGACCAGTTTCTGGCATTTCAGCCGTCTTCGGCCCGGCTTGCTTGAATCCTGATGGTGCAGTGAGAAAGGGACTCATGTCTGAGTATACCCTGCCACACCTATAGTGGCCAAAAACGGTTCAGAAAAGGGGGTGGTGATGAACAGAGTGTCTGAATTAAGCAGACCACTCTTACCCAGTCCAAAGATCAGGGCTTGATCCATCACCGTTATTTATCTCACTGCACCATCCCAGCTCAGAACCTGGCTATATGCAAATCAGTCTGTCCCTGAACCCAGTGCATCATGGGAACAGGGCAGACTAAACTACCAAGCCAATACTTCACCAGAAAGGAGACAAGCTACCGGGGACCGGTTTCTGGCATTTCAGCCGTCTTCGGCCCGGCTTGCTTGAATCCTGATGGTGCAGTGAGAAAGGGACTCATGTCTGAGTATACCCTGCCACACCTATAGTGGCCAAAAACGATTCAGAAAAGGGGGTGGTGATGAACAGAGTGTCTGAATTAAGCAGACCACTCTTACCCAGTCCAAAGATCAGGGCTTGATCCATCACCGTTATTTATCTCACTGCACCATCCCAGCTCAGAACCTGGCTATATGCAAATCAGTCTGTCCCTGGCCCAGTGCATCATGGGAACAGGGCAGACTAAACTACCAAGCCAATTCTTCACCAGAAAGGAGACAAGCTACCGGGGATCGGTTTCTGGCATTTCAGCCGTCTTCGGCCCGGCTTGCTTGAATCCTGATGGTGCAGTGAGAAAGGGACTCATGTCTGAGTATACCCTGCAACACCTATAGTGGCCAAAAACGATTCAGAAAAGGGGGTGGTGATGAACAGAGTGTCTGAATTAAGCAGACCACTCTTACCCAGTCCAAAGATCAGGGCTTGATCCATCACCGTTATTTATCTCACTGCACCATCCCAGCTCAGAACCTGGCTATATGCAAATCAGTCTGTCCCTGGCCCAGTGCATCATGGGAACAGGGCAGACTAAACTACCAAGCCAATTCTTCACCAGAAAGGAGACAAGCTACCGGGGACCGGTTTCTGGCATTTCAGCCGTCTTCGGCCCCGGTAGCTTGTTTCCTTCCCAGTATAAGAATTGGCTTGGTAGTTTGGTCTGCCCTGTTCCCATGATGCACTGGGCCAGGGTCAGACTAATTTGCATATAGCCAAGTTCTGAGCTGGGATGGTGCAGTGAGCTAAAAAACAGTGATGGATCAAGCCCTGATCTTTGGACTGGGTAAGAGTGGTCTGCTTAATTCAGACACTCTGTTCATCACCACCCCCTTTTCTGAATCATTTTTGTCCACCATAAGCGTGGAAGGGTATACACAGATGTGAGTCCCTAGCTCATTGCACCATCAGGATTCAAGCAAGCCGGGCCGAAGACGGCTGAAATGCCAGAAACCGGTCCCCGGTAGCTTGTTTCCTACCCAGTATAAGAATTGGCTTGGTAGTTTGGTCTGCCCTGTTCCCATGATGCACTGGGCCAGGGTCAGACTAATTTGCATATAGCCAAGTTCTGAGCTGGGATGGTGCAGTGAGCTAAAAAACGGTGATGGATCAAGCCCTGATCTTTGGACTGGGTAAGAGTGGTCTGCTTAATTCAGACACTCTGTTCATCACCACCCCCTTTTCTGAATCATTTTTGTCCACCATAAGCGTGGAAGGGTATACTCAGATGTGAGTCCCTAGCTCATTGCACCATCAGGATTCAAGCAAGCTGGGCTGAAGACGGCTGAAATGCCAGAAACCGGTCCCCAGTAGCTTGATTCCTTCCCAGTATAAGAATTGGCTTGGTAGTTTGGTCTGCCCTGTTCCCATGATGCACTGGGCCAGGGTCAGACTAATTTGCATATAGCCAAGTTCTGAGCTGGGATGGTGCAGTGAGCTAAAAAACGGTGATGGATCAAGCCCTGATCTTTGGACTGGGTAAGAGTGGTCTGCTTAATTCAAACACACTGTTCATCACCACCCCCTTTTCTGGACCCTGGTTAGAGTAGGCACAGAGGCGAGAATTATCCGCTGACCCTGGTCCACGACCCTGCCGCGTCGGGAATTGAATCCTGGTCCCAGGCCATTCTCTGCTTCCGGGTCTGCCGCCTCTAACCAGTGAGCCACACCACTCCACTCCATGTCCTAGTAGTTCCTAATCACACACCCGTTAATTGGTCACACTCAAAGTCCCATAATGCACCTTGTGAGACAGCGTATTTCATGTGTTCTCCTTGTGATGTTCCTAACTGCTCTCTGACCATCATGATGATATCGGGTAAGTATGGCCATGCAGGGAAAAGGGCTAGTGTGCTTCCAGGTTGTTGCCCACAATGTCAATCAAGCGCTGAGTCCAGGACCTTCTGAACAGAGGCATCAGCCTCGCTCCGCTCCCTTTCTCACAACCCATCACACAATCGCCAGCAATCCTCAGGCTTGTGATGCGGCGAGCGGGTCATGCCCCCCTATTTAAATACCAAAGAAGAGATGGTGTCGTCGGGGGCCCCCAAAACTGCACGGCGGTCTTGGCTAATGCGGAAGACAGCGCTTTCCGCAGTAACAATCCAAAAAAAAGAGTGCGCCAAGACCCGGTTCCTGGAAAAAGGTGCTTTTATTGCAATTGGCTCAGGCGGTCACATGATAGAGGCACCTGACACGTTTCAGCTTTATGCTTTTCTCAAAGGTGTGTCCTCTGAAAGTGCAATGTCCCAGTAGTTCCTAATCACACACCCGTTAATTGGCCACACTAAAAGTCCCATAATGCACCTTGTGAGACAGTGTATTTCATGTGTTCCCCTTGTGATGTTCCTAACTGCTCTCTCACCATCATGATGATATCGGGTAAGTATGGCCATGCGGGGAAAAAGGCTGGTGCACTTCCACGTTGTTGCCCAAAATGTCAATCAAACGCTGAGTCCAGGTCTTGCTGAACAAAGGCATCAGACTCCCTCCGCTCCCTTTCTCACAACCCATCACACAATCACCGGCAATCCTCAGGCTTGTGATGCGGCGAGCGGGTCATGCCCCCTTATTTAAATACCAAAGAAGAGATGGTGTCGTCGGGGGCCCCCAAAACTGCAGGGTGGTCTTGGCTAATGCGGAAGACAGCGCTTTCCGCAGTAACAATCCAAAAAAGAGAGTGCGCCAAGACCCGGTTCCTGGAAAAAGGTGCTTTTATTGCAATTGGCTCAGGCGGTCACATGATAGAGGCACCTGACGCGTTTCAGCTTCATGCTTTTCTCAAAGGTGTGTCCTCTTAAAGTGCAATGTCCCAGTAGTTCCTAATCACACACCCGTCAATTGGCCGCATTCAAATTCTCATAATGCACCTTGTGAGACAGCGTATTTCATGTGTTATCCTTGTGATGTTCCTAACTGCTCTCTCACCATCACAATGATATCGGGTAAATATGGCCATGCGGGGAAAAGGGCTGGTGCACTTCCACGTTATTGGCCACAATATCAATCAAGCACTGAGTCCAGGACCTGCTGAACAGAGGCATCAGCTTTGCTCTGCTCCCTTTCTCGCAACCCATCACACAATCGCCGGCAATCCTCAGGCTTGTGATGCGGCGAGTGGGTCATGCCCCCCTATTTAAATACCAAAGAAGAGATGCTGTCGTCGGGGGCCCCCAACCCTGCAGGGCGGTCTTGGCTAATGCGGAAGACAGCGCTTTCCGCAGTAACAATACAAAACAAAGAGTGCGCCAAGATCAGGTTCCTGGAAAAAGGTGCTTTTATTGCAATTGGCTCAGGCGGTCACATGATAGCGGCACCTGACGCGTTTCAGCTTTATGCTTTTCACAAAGGTGAGTCCTCTTAAAGTGCAATGTCCCAGTAGTTCCTAATCACACACCTGTCAATTGGCCACACTCAAAGTCCCATAATGCACCTTGTGACATACATTGACACTTAGAAAAACAGGGGCACGAAGGCAAGCTACATAGTAGGACAATGAGCGTCATCTTCACAAATACACTGTGCGTGGAGCACGTCGGTGATGATATGAGCACTTCAAGCATTATCAGTTATAGTGTGCATACATCGTGCGAATCGCCCCAGCGAGATAACCCTTTACCCTCCCCAGCATCTAGCACCACAGAGAGACATCAGGCAGATAGTTGGCCATCACGGCGTAGTCTTTTATTACACCTTAAAGTATTATTCTTTAATTTGTTCAATGTCATCACACTGGATCATTTTATTCAGGCATAGGTAAACCAGCCACAGGTATTGTAGCCCCGAAGAGGTAGGCTCCATCTAGCAATTGATAGTCTTTTCATTCCAGACATGGCCTTAGTTATCAGGATATCAAGACACGCTCTCCGGTCATGAATCAATCCCTCTGTACTTGCTGTGCCAGCAGGCCCCAACTTGCACTGTTGTATCAGCAGTAACTTTCCAGTCCTCCAACCCGTAGACACTTACCAGCAGGGCACCGCTTAACGCCTTGCCCGCCCCAGGTTCTGGAACACCGGTTACCCCCCAACGTCTTTAATACACACCCCGGCATCTCAGGTAGGACAGGAGAGTCCAGGACCACCAGCAGGTCTGTCCCCCCTCCCGCCAGCCCGGAGCCCCCATTGAATGCTCCCCCTGTTCCAGGGTCAGGCAGTCCATTCAAAAAAGGAGTCCACTCCATTTTCTTGCCCGGGACACCACCACAGGGCGAGGAGATACTGGCGCACTCCCCCTCCCCTCCTACCGCTAGACCACCTGACCCTACTTCAATGGGCCCTGGAATGGTTTTTTGATAAATATAACTCGAGCCCATTGTTGGGCAGATGCCCCCATCCGGCCACTATAGCTCCATATTAGTTATCCGGATCAGCTTATGCCTGACAGTGCGAATGAGGATCCAACCCCTGTGATCCTGCCCCCTCTGGGTAGCACCTGAGTATTGTGGGCATACATCACGCTCAATATGAGGTCCACAGCCATTTGATTATAGCCCCGCCCATAGAGGTCAACATTACAAGAAATGATAGGGACCCAGCGAGGAGTGCCATGCAATATGCTAAGCAGGTAAGGCCACTAACAGCAAACTGTGTGCCACCTCCGTCATTTGCGGATGGGGCCTGGCTATAACAGGGTGAACAGGCTATGGTCTCAGGTACAGCCTCTATGCAGTTCATAATGGTTGCTAGTGCCCCACATCTACCTCAGCATAACCAACCTCGATTCGTGTCCTCCGGGTCTCTGAAACCACAGTCATCCCGTAACCTTAATGTATCCAAGTGCCTGGAGGCCTAATAAAACCCCTTCCTGCTAAACGTAAATTCCGGTTGCCTCCCATCTACCTCATAAAGCACAGAGAAGAAAGACGTTCAGTGCCTGTCCTGCTTGCCGTGCAGATCATTGTGTTATTCCATTTACTTGTTGCTGCCTGGACCATATGCCCCTCCATAGCCTGTGACCCACTGACCCAGACCCTATCACTTAAAAGGAGGCAACCCACCGCCATGTAATGGTGGTATTTCATTTTGTGGTGCCATGTATATCTCTTGCCAAATATGCCTTCCCATGCACCTGCTAATTTCAGCGGAGCACCGTGCAGTTGTTACGGTGTTTGCCCATTTAGAGAGCACTAAAGGATGAGTGGCAGGACCAGTTTACTTGGGATATAACCGAAAAGCAACCATCCCGCTGGTGAAGACTGGGTATAACGCCACAGGTCAAGATGCTGCCCGAAATTTGTGAGCACAGCCTGCACAGCCCCTCTCAGGGATGTAGATCCTCCACCCTGTGCTGTCATCCACTGTAAGTCTTTATCTTCCATTGTAAACGGAAACACCACTTATTATGCCGGATACGCTGCCATATTAGCCCATCAGAAAATAGAGTTTAGAACACCCCTTTTCTTTAGGAGAAGATTTTTTGCCCCCCCCCCCCCCTCGCACCCCGAAATGAGCCTTTCATGCTACACTGATGAAATTAAGAACCTAGGGCCCGATGTAGGTGGCCATTTACCGTCCGGTAACGGCCGAATTCGGCCATTACCGACCGGTAAATTGTTTTTCAGATGTAGGGGGCCTATATTTTACCGATCCTGTAAATTTACCGAATCGGTAAATTTACAGAATCGGTAAAATACAGAAACAGTATATTTACCGAATCGGTAAATCCACATGTAGGTGGAACTCCTAAGAGTGTCACAGGCCCTTTAGAATGGGTATTTTACCACCCAATCCTATTGGGTGGTAAAATTCCGAATTCACGTGTGCATGCACATCTGTGCATGCACACCTGTGCAATGTGGCACACAGACATGCCCTTAGGGCATGTCTGTGTGTCACATGGCACACAAGTCCGGAATTGGGGTGCTAGAGGGTGTCAAAGTGACACCCCCTGCACCCTTGCTGAAATCGGTATTTACCGAATCGGTATTCGGTAATGTCCATTGATTCCTATGGGCTTCAATGCCCATAGGAATCAATGGGCATTACCGATTCGGTATTTACAGAATCGGTAAATACCGAATCTTAACGATTCGGTATTTACCGATTCTGTTTTATCTACATCCCCCCTCTATTTTACCACTTCTTAAATACTGATTCGGTATCATTCGGTATTTAAGAAGTGGGAAAATTTAATTACCTACATCGGGCCCTTTATCCCCCCGATTTGCAGATACCTAATGCTGCAGCAAAGGTTCGCAGCTGCGATTGTTTCTTTTTTTTTTTTGCTCATAACACAGGAGAGAACCGAGTCTTCACTCCCCTTCCTAAACCTTCGAAATCTGACTACGCTATGAGGCCCCCTCGCTAACCCTCAAAGCAGCGGCCAGACCACTAACCCTCGTTCGCACACGTAGAAACCGGAACGCCGAATCTCGGGAAATTTGCCGCTCGTCTGCCGCTTCGGGAGCTGTTGGCAGGGACAAAGAGGGTTTCCTGACCTCTCCTGCTGCTTTTATAGTTGCATGACGTCAACAGGGCCCTGGCCCCCAAACTTCCATCCACCTACAGAAAAGAGAAAACAGACTGACTCTCGCCCGAGATGCCACTAAAGGCGTCACGCCCCAAGGTGCAGGTGGCGCCGGTCAATACCAGGAGTGAGCGCTTGCGCGAGTATCCTGTTCCGACAGACATCAACATTTCGGCAGCCGTGGACAGTATTTCAAGGATTGTGACACAGCGTGGAGTTTTGTGAGGGTTTAACACAACATGCAGTTAATACCACGAGTGAGTACTCGCACGAGTGTCCTATTCCGGACAGACATCAACTTCTCGGAAGCCACAAGGATTGTGACACAGCATCACATACATCGACTCCAGCATGCAGCTCCGCGATGAACCGGTAGAGAAACGTCAACAAAACTAGTGTACACAAAGACACTGCCTCCCATCCCAGCTGCAGCTGCGGAATGGAATAAAATGTGCTTACCCATTTATTAAAAGACAGTGTGTACCACTGCAAGGAAAAGATCCAGTCCGGGTGGGCGGGGCCAAAACTGGACTGGGCGGTAACCAGGAAGGACTAAAAAGCCTCACTTACAATGTGAAGCCAGCGTTTAGAATGGAGTATGACGCAAGATAATAGAAAGAAGGGGCGGAGACTATACTCCACATCTATTTATTTTATTTTTATTTGTGGTTTTTGTAGAGCGCGACACTCATCCCGGGGGATATCACGGCGCTTATACCAAGTAGAGACTACTGATGACTAATACTGAAGAGAGTTTAGAGATTGGGGAAGAAGTGGGTTTTCAGCTTTTTTCGGAACAAGAGATAATTTGTGGTGTGTCTTAAGTCGACGGGAAGCTCATTCCACCTCTTAGCTGCCAAATAAGAAAAGGAACGGCCACCTGTTCTAACTTTATAAATCCGTTTAGTCCTAACCAATGCTGGATGAAGTGATCGTAGGTTCCTAGTAGGGACATAAAATTCGATCTTCCCTTGAAGAATAGTGGGACCAGTCTTATGCAGAGCCCTATGGGCATGGCTAAGCAATTTAAAGGAAGCCCTCTGGCGCATCGGGAGCCAATGAAGTTTTTCAAACAATCCGATGCCGAGTCTAACTTGCCTTTGCTGCAAATAAGTTTGGCTGCCGAATTCTGCGGTACCTGTAGGCGAGAGAACAGATGTTCATTCATTCCTACAAACAGCGCATTGCCATAGTCTAAACGACTGACCAATAGGGCTTGTGTGACGGAACGTCTACAGTCCAGGGGTATCCAGGGAAATAACCTAGCAAGATGTTTTAGGATGGCAAAGCCCTTGCCACAGAGGGATCGCACATGATCCTTCATGGACAAAGCGTCATCCATAATGATCCCCAAATTCCTGGCATGTTGTTTTGGAGTGGGGGCCAAACCCAATGAGGGTGGCCACCACGATGCATCCCACACACGTTTGGCACCACCAAACAGAAGAATCTCGGGTTTTCCTGCATTCAACTTTAGACAGTGTGAATGCATCCACTGGGCCATTTCTGAGAGGCAGTTGTGTAATTTGGTTTTAGTGATATCAGGCTTCTCATCCAAGGCCACCTTCAGCTGCGTGTCATCCGCGTAAGAGCAGATGCCAATGCCCCACTTCCTTCCAATGTCGGCGAGAGAAGACATATAGACATTGAAAAGAGTGGGGCTCAGCGAGGCACCCTGGGGAACCCCGCAGCCGATGGAGTTGGGCCTGGAATGGAACTGACCCATATGTACTGCCTGAGTGCGGCTGCTCAGGAAAGAGTGCAGCCAGCTCAATGTGGTGGATTGAACTCCTTTGCTCCGAAGTATATTCAGCAGGCAATTGTGGGATACCGTGTCAAACGCCGCTGACAGGTCAAGCAGTATCAGTGCCACTGCCCCACCTTGATCGGTGGAGGATCTGATACTGCCAGTAACGTTGCCTCGGTGCTGTTGTTAGCTCTGAAGCCCGTCTGGGAGGGATCCAGGAGGAGGTTGGTTTCCAGGTACCTTGTCAATTGTACATTGACCAATTTCTCCAAGACTTTGGAGAGATAGGGAAGCTGGGAGATGGGTCTATAGTTCTCTGGGTTGAGAATGTCATTTCCAGCTTTCTTCAACAGGGGGATCACCAAAGCATGCTTCCAAGCATCAGGGAAAGTGGCGGTTCTCAGTGATTTATTAAAAAGTTGTGTGATCAGGGGGCAGAGCGTGGACGCAATCTTTGAGAACACAAAATGGGGGTAAGGTCCGAGGGGGAACCAAATTTGACTGTGTTCATAGTTGCTAAGACCTCGTCCACTGAGAGTGGTTCAAAGCTAGTTAAAAGGGGTGTAGTTCCCGAGTCTGGCGGGACTGTTGATGCTTCTGTTGTGGTCACAGTGTTGGGGGGTTTATCTGTGCTACTGGGGGGTTAAGGTAGAATAGATTTCCTTAATTTTCTCAGCAAAGAAGGTGCTGATACGGTCACAGACCTCAGCCGAGGGGGTGACTGTTTGAGAGATGCTAGATGGTTTGCTAAGCTCCTTCACTATTTTGAACAGTTCCTTAGCTGAGTTACGGTTTTCTTGGATGCGCTGGGTAAAATAATCTTTCTTTGCATTTTTTATAGCGGCGGTATACTGTTTCCGATTAAGGACATAATTTAGTCTGGCTACACTGTCCTTGGACTGTCTCCAAAGATGTTCGAATTTTTGACATTCCCTTTAGACTTTTTAAATGGGGGTATACCATTTTTCCGTTATAGCTTTTTTCCTAGATTCCCGCATCGGGGCTAATTTGTCTAATATTTGCAGTATTCCAGCGACAAGTAAGGTGACATCTGTACAGACAGAGGAATCATCCAGGAATTTGAGATTGGCCTCTTGAAAATAATTATCAAAATCTTAATTATTAACTGACCTCCAGGCTCGTTTGGAGATCTGGGGAACTGCTTTGGATTTCAGAGGCTTGCAGGGAAGGTCGAGTGAGAAAGATATAAGGGAATGGTCCGACCAGGGTAGGGGCTGGACCTCACGTATGTTGGTGGATTCAATGTTGGTAAAAAGTAAGTCCAGTGTATGGCCAGCTATGTGATTGGGGCCCACTACCCACTGCTTAAGTTTAAGGATCTCCATGTCATATTCCAGTTGGGAAGAATCAAGAGCATCCATTTTCTCATAGTGAATATTAAAATCACCAATAATTAGGTAATTTTTGTGTTTTAAACAGAGTGGCAGATATTGATTGAGTAATTTGGCGCCAAGATTGGCTTGTTGTCCAGGGGGGTTGTATATTACTGCTCCAGCTAAGATGGTAAAACCCTCATGAAGTAATCTGAAAGGTAAGGTCTGATGTTCGTTGTGGGCAGTTATTGGTTCCACAAGGCATGCTAAATGTTCCCTGAATATCACAGCGACCCCCCCTCCTCTTTTACCAGATCTATCTTGCGTAATAATGTTATACTTAAAGGGGAGGGCGTTTGCTAGATCCGGGGCATTAGTATCAGATAACCAAGTTTCAGTAATGAAAACCAGGTCCGGGGTTTTGGACGTAAGTAAGTCCCAAATATCCAGAGCATATCGAGGTAGGGATCTGGCTTTGAAGTATAAACAGTTAAGGTTCATGTAATTGTTAACATGGATTGTGTGATGGCCTGATGGAGAGTGACCCATGCTAGACCAACGACAAGCGACGCAGGAAATAGGTCCATAGGATGATCCTGGGCCCGTTTGAATACATAGCCTTTCATTGTTGCCCTTTTTATCAGCATAGGCTAGCAACTCGCTACGGGAGTAGCGGATGGGCGTGGGCAGGTTTTGAATAAAACCAGCAGGGGGTATGGCCCCTGGTCCCGGTTGGTCGCGGACGGGCGCAGACCGGCTTACCCGATCACAAGAAGACTCGCAGAGAGAACAGCGCGCATGTGCTACAACGCAGGTCTGTGAGACATAAAAATGACAAAAGAATTATGTTATGCTATCACAAACTGTGCTGCATTGCGCCTCATAATTTGCCTTTTCTTGCCACATAATTTACTGAACTCTGTCGCAAAATTTGCCATCCCTGCCACATAATGTCAGTGGTCCTGATATGCTCTGATCATATGCAAATATGATTCATACCCTGGCAATTTTTCATGCACACTTGGATAAATGAACTGTATTTAACAAAAAACAGGTTGCAGGGAGTTAAGCTACTGTAAGAAGGTAAAATGACTTTGAGAAGAGTTCATGACTATTAGCAGAGATGTTTCCATGTGTAAAATAACTTACGTGCTGTCTCCAAGGAAGTAAAAAAGTAATTTTCTCATGTGCTGTATTGTGGTAATAAAAAGAAATTTTACTGCTACAGTGCAAAGATCAAATTCGAGCAAACTTGACGTTAGAAAACACTGACCTGTTTACTTGCTACACAGATTGCTTTACACCTGGACCTACTCTCCTAACAGTCAGGAGGCCTCTTCACTGTGACCTTACCTTACTGCGCAAATGTAACCCCTGCAATCCTAGCTTTGGCTAAACACATTTGTTAAAACAAATTTACATGAAATAATGCCATTGCATAAAAGATACATGCAGATGTGCAAAGTATAATTTGCTATTTATTGCCATTGCTGAAGGACGGGAGCGGTGTCATTGCCCATTCAAAGGCTCGCCTCTCAGCTGTCATCCCCCCAACCCCCCGCACTCAGCTATGGTGCAAAGTAGCATATTACACTCTGCACATCACCATTTATACTATGCAAATGTCTAATACTCCGGTAAAGTGGGATGACACGGATATGCCTTCCTCACCATAGAGTAACAGAAATTAAAAAGAAATAGAGAGATGGGGTACAAGTGTGGCAAAGCTTGCCTCGTTATAAAAAAGCAACAATAAAAAAGGAGATGAAGCAACACTGCTATTTACTGCAGAATTAGATAAAAACAACATTGCATTAAAACTATATTTTAATGTTATATTATTTAAAAAAAAACAAAGGATCCTGAAATTAGATACCACAGAATGAACTTAAGACTCAATCCTAAACTTACTACTATTTTGGTATTCACAGAATGAACTTACTACTTTTGGTATTCACAGTAGTTAGGATTTTGTCTTAAGTTTGTTAAAAGACAAACTTAAGACAGACTTAAGACAGACTTAAGACAAACTTAAGACAGACTTAAGACAGACTTAAGACAGACTTAAGACAAAATCCTAACTTCTATGAATACCAAAAGTAGTAAGTACATTCTGTGAATGCCAAAAGTAGTAAGTGCATTCTGTGAATGCCAAAATAGTAGTAAGTTTAGGATTGAAAATTACAAATTCCATACTACGCCTCTCAGGCCCCAATATGGGACTCTCCAGGGACCCCAGAATGCCTTAGAGACCAATTGTCAACCCCTCTTAAATTAGCAGGGTTAATGCAGTGGAAAGATCTACAAAACGATCAGCAGCTATTGGGGTGGGACTCCTTCTCTAGATTGACGGGAGGAACCCTTACAAGATTTAAATATTACCAGCTGTCAAGCTGGTGGTCTACGGAAATATGGGATTGTGCATCTAACCCGAAATTTGATTCTGTAAATAGAAAGGGGCGTTGGGATAAAGAACTTGCTTTTTGGTACGAGACTTTGATGGAAAAAGAGGGAGTTACGGATCTGGAACTTCAAAATCTCTGGGGAAATGGTCTGGGGCTGGATAGCAACAAATTAGTAGACCTGTGGGGGGACTCTTTTAGTCTGGTGAACGGAATAGTAAAATCCGCTCCACTTAAACGAAACCATCTGTTTACACTGTATAGGGTGTATTTCTCCCCAAAAAGACTGACAAGGATCACAAACTTACAATATAGCTGCCCAAGGTGTAATTTGTTAGAGGCAGATGACATGCATATGTTCGTAGAATGTCCTAGCCTTAACTTGTTTTGGAAACAAATTGAGGGTTTTTTGATGGATGTACTAGGAACACAGATTGTGGTCTCACCGGCAATGATTCTGTTTGGTCTGGGGACGGGTTACCAGCTTGCAAATCAGCAGACTAAATTTATTTTCTACGTGATGTTATTGGCTAGGCGAGAAATATGTAAAGCATGGAAATCTGAAGATGCTCCCACTTTCTCTGGTTGCTTAAGGTATATCATTTATATTAGTGAGTCTGATATAGCATGCGATGTTTCCTCTGAGTCTAAGATCTGGGAGCCCCTGGTGGCATGGCGGAACAGATGAGAGTATTCCGATGATTTCACCTGGGTACTGTTGGTGCTTAGTCCTCAACCAACCCGAGGGTCGCCAAGCTACAGAGGCTGAGGTGGATAAAGCAAACAGTAAATACTAGAAGGGAGTACCTTTTTCCGGCTCTCTCTGGCGTCAAATTTTGTGGTCGTAACATCGTAATGCCAGGGGGAGGGGAGAGGATCTCCGCCTAGAGCACCCAAATTGGTATATGAGGAATAAAAAAAAAAAAAAAAAAAAAAAAAAAGACAAACTTAAGACAGACTTAAGACAGACTTAAGACAGACTTAAGACAAAATCCTAACTTAAGTCTGTCTTAAGTCTGTCTTAAAATTGTCTTAAGACAAACTTAAGACAAAATCCTAACTTCTGTGAATACCAAAAGTAGTAAGTACATTCTGTGAATGCCAAAAGTAGTAAGTGCATTCTGTGAATGCCAAAATAGTAGTAAGTTTAGGATTGAGTCTTAAATTCATTCTGTGAATCGGGCCCTCCATTATTAATCCCCGAAATTAATAGCAGAGTAGTTAAGGATCAAAAATGACAACATCAAACTGGTCCAAATAGGTTTGGGGTTGCTTGTGTCCCCATCTGTAGGTTCCTGAGCTCGAAGTTGGCGGCTACACTGTTCCTATTGGAGCAGGAACAAGGTTGATTTACATATATCCGGGGTCTGTGTAGAGTGGCCCATCATGCTTTTAAATGCGCCCCTAGCTAATTACCAGTGGCTCAGAATAATTCAATCATTCCACCCATCACCTTTTTGTTTTCCTTTTCCCTTGCCTCAAAACAACATTGTAATTGTAATTGCTTTTTTATAGCCTTTACTACCACTGATGAAACGTTGAAGAACCTTTTGGCGAGTAGCATGCAACTCCAGAACGCAAACAGAGAAAAGTGATCGATTAGTAGAGGGAAATATAAATTGTTATTGGGAGTGGTAGACAAGAGTCTGTTAGCTGGATGAATAGGATAAAGGATGGATAGAGGTAGGAAGAGTTTGGAAAGAGTTGTGTGGGAATTCATAGTAGTAAAAGAGGTTCGGGATGAGTCAGAGTGTGGACGCAGGTGATGTTTTGGAGAAGAATAGGATGAGTCATAGAGTTGTGATTTGATGACATTTGTGGAGATTAATTGCATTTTATTTTTCTCTGCAGTGGGAGTAAAATATAATAATATGTAGATGCAGGATTACACATAGGAGGGATACATGCATAGAGATTTTCTCATGATACGTACATGGGAAAAAACAGGAGCTATAAAATTGTACTAGATAAAGTCCTACATTTACATGCAGGAATAAATATTTACAAACATAAGCTTTCCGTTTTTTCTGCAAATTAAGGTATTTTTAATGTATTTATTATTATGTTTTTTATGTTAATTTTTAAATGTTTTATTTGTACTGCACTATTTCAATAGTGAATCACTAGATACAATTCCTAAAATCATATTTACACATTGTGACAGATATTTGTTTTTATAGGTAAATGAACCCATAAGCATCCACTCAGCATCTTATATAGTATTAATATATTGATCTACTTACATTTAGATATAATGTCAACGTTATGCATATCTGTATGTATGTATGTATATAATATGTTTTATTCATTTATTGTAAATATATTTATTGATATTAATTCCTCTAACAAGTATAAAAATATAAAGAGAGAAATACATGCCTATATTATTTTTGTTTCCCCCCAGTAATTATTTATTGTATTATTTATTTGTTTTTGATTTATGTATTAATATTTTTTATTTTTAAGTAATAAGTATATTGAATGATTAACATTCACACATACTTTCTTTTTAATCATATTTATATGTTGTGATATGCGTGATCATAATAAGAGTATTCCATAACAATATGTTTTTTATTAAATGACATGCATACATTTTAAGCACAGATATAAGAAGTCTTTATATGTTAATCCTGTATAATATATACATTTGTACATTTGTTGTTAGGCATAAATATAAGAAATTATATATATTTTGATTCATAAGTAATATATCCATTTGTACAAAGAGATGCACATATCTGAACATACATACAATCAAAGTATAAATATATTTCTTTTGTATAATATTGCTGTACATTTGGATTTTGAATATGGTTGTTATGTAGGGAAGAGTCAGCTCTTGAGTAATCTTCTGAAGATAAAATGGTTATCTGTGAATATCATGTTTGGGGGTAATGAATTCCATAGTTTGTCTTCTTGGAATGAGAAAGACTTCCCACCTATGGTTTTCTATTGTATGCTGGGATTTTGAGGCGAGCACCAATCTGGAGCCAAAGTTTCTTTGCTGTATGTATGTTGTGATTTTCATTCTGATGAAAAGTTGCCCTTTTCCATGTATTGCTTTGTGGGTGAGACTGATCAGCTTGAAGTTGGATATTCTGGCAACCGGTAATCAAGGTAGGGCCCCTAAGGCAGGGTACATATTGGTTTGAGCCTTTATATGGAGGAATAGCCTGTCAGCAGAGTTTTGATTATAGGTGGTACCGGGTTGTCTGCCAAGACGGAGAGTGGTTCATACTTTTTTTTACAATCTCCACAGAGGAGTATTTCAGTTTTGGATGCATTCAATTTGAGATGACTCCATGTCATCCACTAATTAACAGCTTGGAGGCAACTGAAGATTTAGGAGTTTTCATTGTGATTGTGGCTTTTCAGTGCAAGAAGTCTTTGTGTGTCATCTGTGTAGTTATGGTGCCAGGGCTCGAGTTTAACAAACCAGAGCTTATTTATTCAGCAGGTGTGTGCCTTCTTTTCATTATTTCGAGAAGGTATGCATTTGTCATTCTTCGTACATTTCAAAGCAAATTTACATATTTAGACAATCTACAGAGGGTGAAACATCCCTTTTACTGGGGATACAATATAAGCAATATTTCATACATTTCAAATCAATGTGTTCAGACAAAAATAGATAAAGAAAAATTCATAAACAGTTACACTTTCACTTTTTCATAAAACAGACATTGAATCATATGCACCAAAATTCATTTGGGTATGTTAGTTGTATGATTGCATTGCCCTATGCTGTTGTGCGCCTCTTTTAAACAGCCAAATAGCCGACGCGTTTCCAAACCCTTCTTTTAATCTATTGGGTTCTTCCTCAGGGCCGGGCTGTGTACCTGTGGTGCAAAATTGGGGACATTTAGTATCTCCTTTTCCCTGAACTCTTTGCTTAGCTTCATGTACAGGCAAAGCCTGTGGAATTTTACCTTGTGTCACGGATTTGCTGACTGCTGTTTTCAAAAACGGGGCATCAGGTAAACTTGAATTTTCACCATTACCTAAACATAGTTAAGGATAGGCGAATATAATGAATATGTTGAGCTCTCACACTTATTTGCACATATGGTATCTAAGTAAGGGCTGCGCTGACACTTACTTGTTTTTTTGTTGGACTGGTTGTTCTCTGTCTCAGAGTGATCTTTTGTTGAAGTCTATTGCGCGTTCCGCGGTGATTTAGTTCTGTGTAGTTAAAGGTTTGAAATCAATCCGGGAATAGAACATTAGCTCGATTTCTGTTTGTGTTTGTGATTTTTGCTTACTTGTATGGAGCGCGGCAGGCGACCCAGGCTCTTCTACGTTTTTATATAGTGGGCGGTTGTGCTTCAGTTCCTAGTTCTGTGGAAGGAATCAAGCCAGTGTTTGCCGTTTACTTAGCGGTAATGTCTCTATTAGGTGTACATTCTAGTTTAGTTTACGCGGAGCGTTCTTACCTTCGTCTATGGGTCTCTTGCTGCGCTCGGGATTCTGTGAGGCCGCGCGACTCTCACTCAGAGTGCTGCTGTTCTAGTTTGATTTCAACACCGGGTGGAACACGGTTTACTGTTTAAATATGCAGCTAGGCATTGTGGGATTTGTAGTTTTGTGAACTATTCACACGTCTTAGCATTGTTATGTGTTGAATTTGAAACTTGGGGAATAAAAAGGGTACAGCGCATTGACTCACAGCTCCTTAATAGATATATCTTCAACAATGGTGGGGTTCACAGGGGACTTAATAGTTAGTTCTTTGTAATTCCGACATTTCATTCAGGCCATCCATCACAAAATTACATTTTAGGATTAGGTAAGCCTCTTTTTTTAGTAACATGGCATCGATGTTTCCTCCTCTGGGAGGAACCTTCATGGCTTGTAGTATTGTCCATTTAAAGTCGTTTTCATTGTGTTTCTGTTCCACAAAGAGCTGTACCATGGGGCGGACAGCACTTTGTTCTTAATTCTAGATCTATGTTGGGCTATTCGTTGGTTGGCTTTTTGAGTGGTTTTTCCTATGTACAACTTAGGACAAGGGCACATGACTGCATATATTACATTTGATGTTTTACAGTTCGAGAATCCTTTATGTATCCATTTCGTTGTCTTGAATAGTAATTCTTCACCTTCTATTGTATTGGGGCAGGAAGCACACAAACCACATTTGTGGTGGCCTGTTACGGGTGGTAGTTTCCACAACGTGCGTAAGTCAGCTTTGGCTTTGCCTACTCCCAAATCGGCTCTTACAATGCGCTGTGCTATGCTTCTATTTTTCTTTAGGGCAAACAAGGGCTGCTCCATCGGGACTTCTGAGTTTTTGATCAAATGCCAATTCTTTAAGATGATGGATTTCAACTTGTTGGTGTATGGCCCAAAAGTGGTAACACATACCGGCCTTTCCAAGGGTTTGGTATCTTTATTGGTTCTCAATAGTTCTTCTCGTGGAGTGTGCCATGCCCTAGTGGTTGAGTGTTTCAATAATTTGGGGGGATAACCCCTCCGTTGTAATTGATCACTCAGTATTTGAGAATGGATCAAGAAGTCTTCTTTCCTGGAGCAATTCCGTCGGATTCTCAACATTTGTCCGTACGGCAAATTAGATTTTAAACTTTTTGGATGGTAACTCGCATAATGCAAAATTGTGTTCTTATCTGTGTCTTTACGATGTAAAGTGGTTGTCAGTTCATTTTCATGAGGAAAAACCACTACATCTAGAAAAGTAAGCGATGTTCTGCTGGATGTCATTGTAAATTTCATATCTGGGTGTCTGGTATTAAGCCACTGATGGAACTGGGCGAGCGTTTCTTCAGACCCTTTCCATTGGCACCAGATGTCATCAATGAAACGATACCATTTGGTTATGTTTTGTTGGAATGGATTATTTCGGTAGATGAAGCGCTCCTCATACAGGGCCATGAAGAGCACCGCCATTTCTGGGGCATAAGGACACCCCATGGCGGTGCCCTTCACCTGCACGTAGAACGCGTCCATAAACCGGAAGTAGTTCTTTTTGAGTGCTATTCTCGCTAAGTCAATAATAAAGTCTGTGGGGACTCTATGTGGTCTGGGTCGTGTGTCTAGGAAGTACTCCATTGCTTCTAATCCCTCTTGTTGGGGGATTTGAGTGTATAGGGAGGTGACGTCAAAGGATACCATCACCTCTTGGTTTCCATCAAATGGGGTCCCTTCAATTTTGTTGATGAAGTCCCTGGTGTCTTTAAGGTATGATCTTACTTCAGACAAGAAAGGTTTTAGGAACACATCCACGTATTTTGCTAGTGGTCCGCGTAAACTAAACTAGAATGTACACCTAATAGAGACATTACCGCTAAGTAAACGGCAAACACTGGCTTGATTCCTTCCACAGAACTAGGAACTGAAGCACAACCGCCCACTATGTCGTAATTGGCCCGTTCGGATTAGCGATTAGCTGAACCTACACGTTGTCCTCTTTAACTTGGCTATATACGATAAACGCCATTTTGAATGTTGCAGCGGCCATCTTAGACCATGAGCGGCCTCGTGGCCGACGTGCCCTTTAGTCCTTTGTCCGTTCCACTGACCACTCTCATCTGCCCAGCAACAGGCTATTTTTAGTACTGGTCAAGCCACACATGCGCAGTTCTCACTGACCCGTAAACCTTCAGGAATGTGCCGCTAACTGACCAGTGGGTTTGAAACTCTCCAATGAGCTGGCAGTATTCCAAAACATGACCATATATGTCTCGAAAATGTGTCTTAGCTTGTGCCGCCTATCTTTTATTGCCCCAAAATTGTATATAAACGGGGTCACACCGGTGTTCGGTGTGATACCTCTTGCATTACCGAAGGGTGCTGTTTGAGTGTACCACCACCCCATGGGGTCGTAATAAACTTGTTCTTTGCCTTTTACAGTTTCCGTGCCAACAGTTCTTGTGTGTAAGTGGGTAATCTCTGGAGCGTGTAGGCCTTGGGAACCCCGAGATACTTCAATTGGCGACCACGAAGGGACTCATCGGCGACTCGGATGCCCGAAGGAGAGGTCGTGACGAAGGCTTGGAAATCCGCCATGGGCGCGCGCTGCCACGAGTGACCCGAGTCTTGGCTGCCACGGTGTTTTTTCCTTTCCTTCCGATCTGACCTTCCAGGTGGCGCCGGTCTCCGACTGAGTTTTCGAAGTGTCCGCATCGCTGAGAAAGTGCCGTTTGGCTGATTTGGCTTACAAGACCTTGGCAGTTGGAACCTGGACATTTGAGTATTTGGTAAGCTTTGTGTTCGGTAAGGTAGTCTTCGGACGCTTACTGAAGTTCTGCGATTTGTGTTCGGTAAGGTAGTCTTCGGACGCTTACTGAAATTTTGTGATTTGTGATCGGTGAGGTAGTCTTCGGACGCTTGCCGAGTTCTGGGAACTTTGATTTGAGTTAGCTAACATTGTGAATTTGTGATCTTTGAACTTATATGTGTAGTGCACTTCACATAGGCAGGCATGTAGAGATGTTTCTCTAACTTTGTTTTTTTTCCCTTTGAGCGGCACAATCGTGAGAAGAACTGTAAGTGCCATTTTGTTTGGTGTCACGCTTTCGTGATACTTTTTGAACATGCCTGTTTTCAGCACACTCCGGGGAATGTGTTGTTTTGGAGAAGGTACCTCAATTAGGTTAGCGGAATCACAGCCGGCTCCCCCAGAGGGAACACCAAATAGGGACATGTATATCAAATTCGGCCTTCCACCTATTATGTACAGTAAATTATGGCATAAATACACCAAGGCCGATCCCGAATTGCAATGGCCTCTACACGGGTCATACGATTTGAGTAAAATACAATTTGTCGAGCAATGTATGTTTCAACGCAGGTCTAGACAAAACATGTTTGATTGTGTGCGAATGTGGGAGAAAGCGGCGCGTGAGCGAATGAAGCGTGAGGTTGCCTTGGCGGACAAAGAGCAGCGCAAGGCTGCTCGGGATAAGGCTTTACAGCTTGAGGAAAAGGAGGCTCAGGAGAAGAAAGAAAGGGAGGAAAGGGAACGTAATTTGCAAACGACTGGTCAGTTTCCTATTCGCCGACCGCTTTATCCTGTCCTTAATAATGAAATTGATGATTTTTCTTTGTTAGATCGGTCGCCACCTCCGTACGTTACGCCGACGGCTCCAGCTGTGGATTCCGATGATGACGGACAGGATAAGTCGGGCAAGAAGGGTGTATCTGCTCTCAGGTTTACAGCGGAGAGGTCCTCTCATCTACGTAGTTGGGCTCGTAAAGTGAATAAGCGTACTGTTACTCAGGATCAATTGATATCAGAAAAAACAGGGTGGACGGATCTTGAATTGATGTATTTTCTGTCTTCTTTGGCTGATGAGGTTGTGAGCGCATATCGTGATCTTTCTGATACGTTAGAGCCCAAAGTGTTGTCAGTGTACCGTGAAAATTTGACTAAAGGTGATTTTGATCTTTCAGATGTTGATGACCTGTTTGCGCAATTGATCAAGCTGCGGGATGAGACAACTCGATTGCGGGAGGAGCGGAAAAGGAAACAAAAGGAGTCTGAATTGGAGCATGATGGGCAGGCCAGAGCGTGTTCTCTCCGTGGTTCAGATAAGAGTTCTGCGTTGCATGTTATGCCTATGCGTGAAGCTGCGCCTTTGTATGTTCCACCAAAAGGGGAAGGTACGGATGATGATAAATTGTCGAAGGATGCGAAAGGGTATTTTGTGTATAATTGGGTATATACGCCGTGGAATAGAGCAGATGTCATGGCATTGAAAAATTCTTTACCTGATCTTCGGAAGAATCCAGCGGCATTTTATGAAGGAGTGGAGGGGGCTATATCGTCTTGTGTGATGACTCTTGTAGATATAGATTTGTTTTTTGGGCTAATTTTACCACCCGATATGTGGAGGCAAATTCGTAAAACTAATGACGAAACGATTTTGGGGGGGACATGGAAAGAAATAAACGCTGCAGATTTAGATAGGGAACCAGCATGTAAGCCTTGTCAGCTAATCCTAGATCTCCCGGCAGCTATCTTGCATAAATTAAAAACGCTTGTTCCCTCCAAAAAGATTGATTGGACTATGTTAACGTCGTGCAAGCAGAAACCCGATGAAACGGTCTCAGATTTCTTTACGCGCTTCGAGGAGGCGTTTCATGATTACAGTGGTCAATCTTTAACTGACGATACGGGTCGGCATTTGTTTGTAGATAAGTATGTAGCTAATCTCCTACCAGAGATTGCTAAGCGATTGAAGTCGAGTGAGAGTTCCTGGGCCACGGCGACCCCTGCGTCCTTGTTAACTACGGCTCAGTATTATGAGCGGCAGGAAGTGGAGGCTAAAGAAAGTGTAGAGAAAAAGACGAAGGAATTGAAAACGAAGGTGATGTTGGCGCAGGTTCGGGGAACACAGGGTAGAGGGAATGATAGAGGTAGACGAGGTGGCGGAACGCATCGTATGGTCGTACGGATATTGCGGAGGATCAGTGTGCCTATTGTAAGGAGTTTGGGCATTGGGCCGACGATTGTCCGGTATTTCGTGAAGAGCGTAGTCAGCGTGGTCGAGGCAGTGGAAGGTCAAGAGGAGGTTATACTGGAATGAGAGGCGGAGGAGGTGATCGTAGACAGGTTGAGGAGAGGGGCCGTGGCCAGGACGAACGGAATACGTTTGATAGACGGAATCAATATCAGATTTTGGAAGGAGAGAATGTGGAGCATCAGGATTATGTGCATGCATTGGATTGCGTAGGATGGGGTAAGGAATCAGTTGAAGTGCCAGTAGATCAGCAAGGTCCATATGTAACAGCGGGTATTTTGGGTTCTACTGATCAATTTCTAGTCGACACAGGAGCTACTCGTAGCGCTCTGTCGAAAAACTTGGTTCCGAGGGCTCCCCTGTCTGGCGAAATGATTACGTGTGTAGGGTTTGATGGCACACCCTCCCCCAGCCCATTGTCCAAGCCCCTTGCACTATGCATTGACAAATACTTTAGTTTTGGCCAATTTTTGTTATCACCCCATACCCCAGACAATATCCTGGGCATTGATTTGCTTAAATATTTTCGAGCAACAATACGCTGCGCTCCAGAGGGAGTGCGGGTTATTCTGAACGACAACTACCCTGACCCTGATGATTGCCCTGACCCTGACAGATTTTATGCCATTCTAGACATCCCTGCTTTGGCCTCTTTGCCGCACACGTTGTGGGCGACCTCAGATACGGATGTGGGAGAGATGCGCATTCCACCAATACACATTACTGTAAAGGAGGGGGCCCCTCTACCACGAGTGCCACAGTATAAGATCTCGAAGGAAGGTGAAATTGCATTGACACATATTGTTCAGGATTTGATTTCTGCAGGGGTGGTGGAGGAGGTCCCTTATAATGTCTGTAACAGCCCTATTCTACCGATTCTTAAGAGAGACTCAGATGGCAAGATTTATCGGTTTATTATTGATTTGCGTGAAATAAATAAAATTGTCATTCCCCAATACCCAGTGGTGTCCGATATCACGACTTTGCTTACCTTGGTTCCACCGACGGCCACCACTTTTAGCGTTATTGACTTAAAGAATGCGTTCTTTTCCATCCCTGTTCACCCAGATAGTAGATATCTGTTTGGTTTTACGCTCAATAATAAATCGTATAGATTTTGTCGTGTTCCCCAAGGATATACTGAAAGCCCTAGCATCTACAGCCAGGCTTTGAAACGACAACTAGATTCCTTTAAATTGCAGTCTGGCGTTGCGCTCATCCAGTACGTGGATGACCTTTTGCTTGCCGCCGACTCCTATGCACAATGTGAACAGAGTACACTTGCGTTACTTTCCTTTTTGGCACAACACAATCACAAGGTTTCCAAGAAAAAGCTTCAATACTGTAGACCCCAGGTGACCTACCTCGGTCATCTGTTGTCTAAGGAGGGGCGGGCATTAACATCTGATCGAATTCAAGCAATTTTAGATACACCAGTCCCCCGCACGCAGAGAGATGTGCGTGCCTTTATAGGGTTGACATCCTTTTGTAGACAATGGATCATGGGCTTTTCACATATCATAAAACCTTTGCTAGCATTATTGTCCAAAACTACACCGATGCCTCTTGAGTGGACGGAAGAATGTCAGAAAGCTTTTGAACAGTTGAGACAGGCCCTTTGTTCTGCACCCGTGTTAGGAACACCAGACTACACGAAACTTTTCACATTATACGTGCACGAGAATGATGGGTGTGTGTTGTCAGTGTTAGTGCAGTTACACGGGGATAAGCAGAGACCATGTGCATACTTCTCTGCCATTTTGGATCCTGTAGCACGAGGACTGCCTGGGTGTTTTCGAGCAGTAGCGGCAACAGCAGTAGCCATACGACAGAGTGAGGGCATAGTGTTATCACACAAATTGTTGGTGTTAGTTCCTCATGCAGTAGATGCCCTGTTAAACCAAACAAAGACCCAATACCTCACGAGTGCACGACTTACAGGATACGAGCTGACACTCTTAGCGCCACACATAACATTGAAAAGATGCGCTACTTTGAACCCCGCGACTTTATTGCCCTATCCGGCCGAGGAGGGTCAGGAAGAAAAACATCACGACTGTGTTTTCCTGACTGAGGAACAGACAAAGGGTCGTGTTGACTTACAGGATGTGCCACTTCCTGATGTGGAGGGGGAATTGTGGGTTGATGGATCGTGTTTGAGGCTGGCAGATGGTACGACTTCCGCAGCATACGCGATCACGACTCTTAAGACGGTGGTCGAAACAGCTAGAATACCACAAAAATCGGCTCAGGCAGCAGAGCTAATAGCTTTAACAAGAGCCTGCGAATTGAGTGCTGGCCTATGTGTGAACATATACACGGACAGCCGGTATGCCTTTGGAGTGGCCCATGACTTCGGGCTTCTCTGGAGGGAACGCGGGTTTTTGACATCACACGGGGAGCACATTATGCACGGAGAGTTAGTGCGTGATCTCCTGAATGCGTTGCTTTGCCCTAAGAAAGTAGCAATAGTAAAGTGCAGTGCCCATAAAAAGATTACGGATAAAGTGGGTCAAGGAAATGCCTTTGCAGACAGCATAGCAAGGCAGACGGCTATGTCCCGAACTAGCTCCCCTATGTACGTGGTACAATCACAAGCTGAGAGATGGAGTGATGCTAGAGCAGATATACGGGATATTCAAAAATCAGCTACAGAATCCGAACTTGCGGCTTGGGCAGCAGATGGGGTACTAGATGACGAAGGTTGTTGGAGAAGCAAAGACATGGAGAAGTGGAAATTGCCTGCGGCTTACTTACAGGCGATGGTCCAGATGACTCATGGACTGGCCCATGTTGGAGCTCTTGCAATCACTCGTCTTTTAACACGAGTTTGGGAACATCCTGAGATTGCAAATACTGCAAAGAGAGTAGTGCAGACCTGCCTGGTGTGTTTGCAACACAATCCTGGGAAGGGGACCCATACTCCGAAAGGAGGGTTCGTTCCACCTTCTGCACCGTTTGAAGTGCTTCAAATGGATTACATCCAACTCGAGCGCTGCAATAACCTGAAGTACCTCCTAGTGGTGGGGTGCGCTTTTAGCAAATGGGTTGAGGCCTACCCCACGAAAGACAATACGGCTTTGACAACAGCTAAGGTGTTGCTTAAGGAATTCTTTCCTCGCTTTGGAGTTTGCAAGTTTTTGTGGAGCGATAATGGGCCCCATTTTGTTGGTAAGATTGTGGAATATGTACTGAAGGGATTAGGGATTCAGCAAAAGTTCCACGCTGTATTCCACCCTCAGTCAGCAGGTTTGGTCGAGCGGTACAATGCCACGTTGAAGCTTAAGCTGGCCAAAATTGTGGCGTCTACATCATTGAAGTGGCCAGATGCGTTTCCGCTAGCACTACTATCTCTTAGATCAGTACCCCACTCACGAACTGGCCTTACGCCCTATGAGGTGGTGTTTGGCCGCCCTATGAATATCTGGGGGGTGCCCAAGCCGCGATTAATACATGATGTGCCTTGTGTTATGATGAATGATTATTTGGCACGATTAACAAATGATTTGCTCTCTATTCATCAACAGGTTCGAGAAGCGCTCCCTGATAACTCCACTGGAGAAGGCCACGATCTTCGTCCTGGGGACCATGTGATGGTCCGTTCGTTTGAAAGAGCAAGCAGTTTGGAGCCCAGGTGGAAAGGCCCCGAGCAGGTCCTCCTGGCAACCCGCACCGCAGTACGAGTGACGAACAGGAAGCGGTGGGTGCATTCGACACATTGTCGCCGTGTCTCTCCGGATCTGGTGACTCCTGCTGTGTTGACTGATTATAAGGAGATCTTGGAGAAAGAAAAGAGCCCAGCTGTGACGTCGGCCGAAGTGGAGGGAGCCTTCCCGGACCAATCTGCTACCGGAAGAGAGCGCTACGATCTACGTCCACGATAAGAAGATTATAAGAAGATTTTTGTTCCTTTTTTTATGACTGGTTGGTTACCGCTCCAGGTTTGTGAAACGGAAACCGGGAATTCCAAGGGGGGGGGATCAGTTCTGCCAGAGTAGCGACACCCGTCTTGGCCCGGAGAAGAAAACAACGGCTACCTCGGAGTTCAGCACCGTATTTTTCTTTTTTTTTAGGTATACACGTACGTGTATCTGGGACAACTTGTGAACACTTTGTGCCACTTGAGGCTTTGCACAAACTTTCTTGAACTATGGCATCAACGGCATCTTGTGATAAGAAAATATTGGGTGCCTTTTTCTTTGTTCTAACCATTGTGGTGATAGCTGTTATGGCCTGGGTAGTCGAACTTGTGGTGCCTGTACGTGAACATTTGCTGCCGACTACCCCGGCACCGTCTGAACATTTTCATTTTACATTGCCATTCCATGAAGAGCGCCATCGCCAAACGTATTTAAATAACAGCTTCATTAAGATTCTTCACCACACGCATAATATGACCAATACCTCTAACTGCTGGGTGTGTGGAATGTTGCCTGGGCACCAGAAGAGAGGGGGCACCCCACTTATTCCACTCCCGTTTTCGCACAATGGGTCATGCAATGCCTGGTACACCCTCCTCTTTACTTTGAGATGGCCAACAAAAGGGGGGGTGCTTTTCCGTTTGAATAAAATATGTTCCCATGACAAGGATGGGTTTCCCCGGGCTGAGGGTACACGTTTCGAATGGGAAGAATACAGGCCTGATAATGTATCTGCTCCACGTATATATAGCAATCAGCGAAATGTGAATGTATCCAGTGCTCATGTCATAAATGTCATTGCCACAAAAGCCGATTTATGCATTAGGAACAAGGGCACGATCGCAGTGGGGAAAAGCGAATGTAATATTACTCTCACGTTTGATAGCCCGAATGGCATTTCATTTGTTGCATCTCGAAACACCTACTTTATCTGTGGAACGAAGGGGTACCATCAGCTTCCAGTGGGGTGGTTGGGTACGTGCTACGTATCGTTCGTGTTACCTCCGGTATTTATTGCCCCTCCAATGTACCACAACGATTACACCTTGTACCATGATTTCGTTTTGAACAGAGTTAAACGAACTGTTGCCCTAGAGGACATTGATCAAACGGACACTGCATTACAACAGTATGTGGATTTCAATCTGGGACTATTCTCCTTTGTGGGGGCTGCATTGAACAGCCGGAAAATCAGACGACTGACACGCGTTGTCGAGGCTGTTGCGAATGACACTGCTATTGCTCTGGGGAATATTACCGAGGAACTGCAGATTTCCAGAATTGTCACCCTCCAAAACCGGATGGTGTTGGACGTTGTTTTGGCTGATCGTGGGGGGGCATGTAGAATTATCGGAAGCAGCTGTTGTGTTTACGTTCCTGACAATTCTCCATCTGTGTATGATGCTATTTCCAAGCTGCATAAAATAGCTGCCGAAATACACCCGGACAATGGAACTTGGACACTGTCAGGATGGTTCTGGTCCATGATTGCAGCTTGGGGCTGGAAACTGTTGACGATTCTCTGTATACTTGTGGGAGCAATGTTTTTTATATGCTTGTGTATCCAATGTGGCCCTGCCTTATGTTCAATGTGCCTATCAGCTTGCTTACCGTCGAGGCGAGCTCTTGCCCATGACAAAATGATGCTACACAAAGAGGTGACACAAATTATGTTAATAGATATCGAGGACGAACATCCAGACTATGTTCATTATGAGGTAGATTCAGCTAAACGCTAAAAGGGTCGTCTGTCGTAATTGGCCCGTTCGGATTAGCGATTAGCTGAACCTACACGTTGTCCTCTTTAACTTGGCTATATACGATAAACGCCATTTTGAATGTTGCAGCGGCCATCTTAGACCATGAGCGGCCTCGTGGCCGACGTGCCCTTTAGTCCTTTGTCCGTTCCACTGACCACTCTCATCTGCCCAGCAACAGGCTATTTTTAGTACTGGTCAAGCCACACATGCGCAGTTCTCACTGACCCGTAAACCTTCAGGAATGTGCCGCTAACTGACCAGTGGGTTTGAAACTCTCCAATGAGCTGGCAGTATTCCAAAACATGACCATATATGTCTCGAAAATGTGTCTTAGCTTGTGCCGCCTATCTTTTATTGCCCCAAAATTGTATATAAACGGGGTCACACCGGTGTTCGGTGTGATACCTCTTGCATTACCGAAGGGTGCTGTTTGAGTGTACCACCACCCCATGGGGTCGTAATAAACTTGTTCTTTGCCTTTTACAGTTTCCGTGCCAACAGTTCTTGTGTGTAAGTGGGTAATCTCTGGAGCGTGTAGGCCTTGGGAACCCCGAGATACTTCAACTATATAAAAACGTAGAAGAGCCTGGGTCGCCTGCCGCGCTCCATACAAGTAAGCAAAAATCACAAACACAAACAGAAATCGAGCTAATGTTCTATTCCCGGATTGATTTCAAACCTTTAACTACACAGAACGAAATCACCGCGGAACGCGCAATAGACTTCAACAAAAGATCACTCTGAGACAGAGAACAACCAGTCCAACAAAAAAACAAGTAAGTGTCAGCGCAGCCCTTACTTAGATACCATATGTGCAAATAAGTGTGAGAGCTCAACATATTCATTATATTCGCCTATCCTTAACTATGTTTAGGTAATGGTGAAAATTCAAGTTTACCTGATGCCCCGTTTTGGAAAACAGCAGTCAGCAAATCCGTGACGCAAGGTAAAATTCCACAGGCTTCGCCTGTACATGAAGCTAAGCAAAGAGTTCAGGGAAAAGGAGATACTAAATGTCCCCAATTTTGCACCACAGGTACACAGCCCGGCCCTGAGGAAGAACCCAATAGATTAAAAGAAGGGTTTGGAAACGCGTCGGCTATTTGGCTGTTTAAAAGAGGCGCACAACAGCATAGGGCAATGCAATCATAAAACTAACATACCCAAATGAATTTTGGTGCATATGATTCAATGTCTGTTTTATGAAAAAGTGAAAGTGTAACTGTTTATGAATTTTTCTTTATTTATTTTTGTCTGAACACATTGATTTGAAATGTATGAAATATTGCTTATATTGTATCCCCAGTAAAAGGGATGTTTCACCCTCTGTAGATTGTCTAAATATGTAAATTTGCTTTGAAATGTACGAATAATGACAAATGCATACCTTCTCGAAATAATGAAAAGAAGGCACACACCAGCTGAATAAATAAGCTCTGGTTTGTTAAACTCGAGCCCTGGCACCTTCTCTTCTTTACTAACGTATCTTGTCCAGCCAGGACCCGTAGGACAAAACCCCTCCATTTATAGACATCTGTTTAGTTATAGCAGGAGAGCTGCAATTGATTGATCATTGCCGGTATTGATTCATGTAGCTGTTGAACAGCGTGGATGAGGTGAGATGTGAGGGACTCCTGCTTTTATGATGTAGGGATTGGATGAGACAGGAGCAGTATGGATAACATGTGTTCCGTTTTGAAGGTGGGATGTGATCCAGTCGAGAACAGTCCCCTCTATCCTGGCTTTGCAGAGTCTTTGAATTTGACTGTCATGATTAACTGGTCACAGGCAGCTGAAAGTTGCAAGAGAAGTAGTGCAGCGACCCCGTTGAGGTCTACTGTGTTTCCACCCCATTTAGGTCTACTCTGTTTTTAAAGTCATCCCAGATGGTGATGAGGCACATTTTGTGCCTCTTCCTAGACAAATATACTGAATATTGGACGTGCCACTCTAAATACTGAGACTTGGTGCAGACAGACTTGTCCTCAGTGCAAAAACAACAACAATTGATTGACGGAATGTTGCACAATGGCAAAACATTCACCCCCAGTCACAGATCTGGGTTTAATCCATTGTTATTTTGCTCACCACACCACCCCACCCCAGTTCAGACATGGCCATATGCAAATCAGTCTTGACCCTGTGCCTCATTGGAACAAACCAGCCCGAACTGCCAAGCCATGTCTTCCCTGGACCGGAATCAAGCATCCTAGGACCGGTTTCTGGATATCAGCCGTCATCAGTGAGGATAGCTTGATTCCAGTGGCATCGGGGTTGCAAATGCAAAAACAACAATTGATGGACGGAATGTTGCACAATGGCAAAACATTCAGCCCCAGTCACAGATCTGGGTTTAATCCATTGTTATTTGCTCACCACACCACCCCGGCTGTCCTCAGTGCACCACTGATTATCAGGTTCGGCAGCCTGTCAAACACCCAGACTTGGTGCAGACAGACTTGTCTACCTTGGGCATGCCATTGGTACACCCACTGCATGGCTGTGCTGCAAACTCCTCTAAATAGGCTCCCAGATCTCAAAAACTAGATCATGACCAGAAATCATTCTAATGGACCTGAACCCACGATGACGGGTGGGCAGAAGTAAGATTAATAGTTGTACCCCTATACTTGAAAGAAAGAAGCCCCAACCACACAAGAACCTCTCGAGGCAATGGAGAAAAACCAAGAACATTAAAAAGTTACGAGAATCGGTGAGCCAGCCAGCAAAGAGTCAGGAAAGAAAGAATTCCAATCAGCCCCACAAGCAAAACGCAATGGAGTATAATCAGCCCTGTGGCATTTTTTTACGAGGCTGCCTGTTTATAGGCAAATACTGCACTTCAAATTCTGCCACTCAAAAACTAGAGATCAAGCAGTTATCACCGTGAATGTGACCATGCAAGATGTCTGATGGCACAGTAGTAGAAATGGAAAACAGATGCAATTAAAAAAAAGATTCAACTTGTGAAATATGACAAATAAATCTGTACCTTGGTTTTGATCCAGTAACTTTGTGAATTCTATGGTCCTCAGAAAAGTGTCTGAATAAATAATGTGTCATGTCATTATTTCATGACAAATGTATTCAGTTCAGTTCAGTTCAATTCTTTTATTCGATTAACCGTTTTGTCAATCATAAAAAGTACATCGTCGTTAAACAATACATCATAAAAACACAATTGTTATTAATACATTTTAGGAATACAGTTTTTGTTCATTTGCAGCACTAATACTGATAATCAAGCAAAGTTCATTTCCAGAGTTTTACGAATGGCTATACAAGTTTTCAAAAACACAGCTAAATTCTTTGCCACATATTGCGAGTCAAGCTGTTGCAAGGCTAAAAACGCCGGGCGACAGGTCCTCAACCCCATTTGGCGTAACAAAGGTAAAACCCAGCGCCTGCGTGGTACTGCATAGTAGTGACAAAACAGTACTACGTGCATTGTTGTTTGAGGGGAGACCTTGTCGCATGGACATTTATCCAAATCATGTGACCAGATTAACATTTTAGGAAAGGTAACTAAACGAAAAAACAAATTAAACCGAAACCTCGTAATAGGTACTTTTCATAGTTGGATATATGATACGATAAATATGGTTGTGTGCCTGGGGACATCTGAACCATCAGAATATGGGCATTAGATTGTTTAGATACTTCACCGGACATACGGAGTTCCCTTAGATGAGTAAGACAGTGAACTTTCAGGGTTTTTCTACTCATCTCAGTAATGGCTGAAGGCTCGGTGATGTACTGTAAAGTCAAGGTCTTTCAGGAAATTGACCACGAAAGACAGCCATGGGATGTTTTTCCAGGCCGACATCTCGAGACAATCTGAGATCAGGGCACGCGTAAGGTGGCACTGGGGCTTTGTCCATATGCGGTGCCATAGGAGCATTGGTTGACACCTAACATAGTCTGTTAAATAATCTATCCCAAGCTCTATGTGGCATCCAAAAGAGGGGGCGCTCCGCGGGAGAGCCAGGAGATATTTTACGAAGCCATTTTGTATTTTTTGTAGTTCATCTGCTTTTACGTAGCCCCAGACCCCGGCTCCGTATGTGGCGATGCTCAGGCATTTTGCTTGGTGGATTTTAAGCAGTACTGAGGGAGATGGTTTACCCATTTTTCTGGAAAAGGAGACGAGGGCAGAAGTTGCACGTTGGTAGAGCAATCTTCTATTTACCATCGCCCTTTTCCATGATAATTTATCGTCTACGAGGATGCCCAAGTAGGGGTATTCCGTAACGCGTTCCAGTTTTGATTGGTCTATGCAAAGATGTTTCGAGCTTTTTACCTTGGGCCCTGATTGCATGACAAAGGTCTTGGTCTTATTGACCTTTAGTCCGAGTGAGAGCATAAAAGTGCAATATTTATCTAGCTGTTTCTGAAGCTGCACTAGGGTCCTAGCAAATATTACGGAGTCGTCCGCGTAGAGGAGTGCTGGTATCGGGCGCTTAATGATGGTAGGTAGATCCCGGCTCCCCTCCAGCATGGCCGCTTCCAGGCCGTTGGTATATAAATTAAATAAAAAGGGGGCGAGGACGCAGCCTTGTCTTACTCCGCGGTTTATTGGAAAAGATGGGGTCAACTCTCCGCCAGTGCCAAATCTTACGCGAGCCGATGCGCCAGTATAAAGCTCCCGCAAGAATTTGAGAAGAGGTGGGTCAACACCCAACTTGTCCAAAATGGACCAGAGCTTAGCATGGATTACACAATCAAACGCCGCACTGAGGTCGACGTAGACCATGAAAAGGTTTCCCCGTTTAACTCCAGCATATTTCCCTATTAGAAGTGTTAAATTTAGTGCTTGTTCGACAGTGCCCAGTCCCTCCCGGAAACCATACTGTAGGTCCGTTAAGATGTTTTTTTCTGTCGCCCAGTCCTGGAGGCGGTCCAAGATTAAACGGCCCGCGACTTTACCCAGTGAATCCAGGAGGGAAATGGGCCTGTAGCACGTAGGGTTATTTCTCTCACCTTTTTTAAAGATTGGGAGCAATATGGAGGAAGACCAAGAATCCAAAAGTCCATCTTTTAGTACAGCAGCGATTAGCTGGGTGATTATAGGAGACCACAACTCGATGTTAAAAAGAAATATATCTAGTGGTGCTCCATCAGGGCCAGGGGCTTTTCCGGCTTTTGAGGAAGATAGTGCGCTTATAACTTCATCAAGAGAGAAGTTAAGGTCGATAGGATATTCCCCTTTCTCAATGGGCTCGGGTACAAAGTTTTGGTGAGCGACACTTTCTGCGATGGGGTCACTAAAGATTTTTGAATAGTGAGACACCTACTCGTCCGCAGACACAGCTACATCCAAATATTGATGAGAGCTACCCTCGCTCAGGAAGGGAGATTTTACCGTTTGCCAGAATAGAATGCTGTCTTTTTTATTACAACTCTCGTGTAATTGGGCCCATAAGTCGTTCTTATGGTCTCTCCTACAGTTATGCTGAGCCTGCTTATATTCCAGTCTTAGTTTAGCTATTTTTACTTGGTCCCTAATTGGATTATGTAGCTCTTTTTTTAAGGCGTTTAAAGCTTTTCTGCAAGCCGTATTGAACCAGCCTGGCTCCTTGCAACAGCCCTGCTTACGGGTTCGAAAGAGGGCCTTCTGGATGACTTTCAGAATTTCCCCAAAACTGGTGATAATTTGCGCTGGGGAGGATGTCTCATTTAAGCATGTATTAATCCAAGGGAGTGCAGTTGAGATCACAGTGGTTGATGTTTCAGCTGGTTCGATTCTTGACCATTTCACACAGTACCCATTATTTTTGGCCATGGACAGTGATTCTTGGGCCAGAAGGCTTTTCTTAAAAGATTGAGGTGCACTCATAAATAGAGATAGTACTATTGTGTTAGGGAAGTGGTCTCCTGAAATTTCAGATCCTGTGCTAAACTGGGAAACAGTACCCTTTAATGAATAAGAGCATAATATAAAATCTATGGTGCTAAAACAACCCCTTCCGTGAAAAGTGGGATTAAATTCCACGGGGGGGTCAGTAAGTTCATTAGCAAAAGTCAGTTCCAATGACATTAGACTACCATTAAAAGAGTCTCCTACAGAGGAGTGAGTAAAATGTGTCATAGGGCAATCGTTTTCGTCTAGGAGGCCACAGTCAGAATTCATATGTATTCATTGTTTACTTTTGTCTACCTAGTCGTACTCCTAAAGCGTGGAACGACCTCCCTCTCCATATCAGGGCCTCCTCCTCTCTTCTTCTATTCCGCAAGAGGATAAAGACCTGAATTTTTCAATCAACTAACCTACCATAGGCAGGGCTAGGAACACACACCTGCTCAGCGCCAGGATACCCTCACGGGTGATTGTGTGTTTTACAGATACACATGGAATGTTCAGAGTGTTTGTGCTTGAGGAGAAATCAGTTGGAGCGGATGGGCTGAGCAGCAAGGAGGCTGCTCCTGGAGGGGCATATTATGGATCTTACTATCTTCCTGTAACTTACATTTGAACGTGTACCCTGATGAATAAACCAATAACTGGTTTTCTACGCGACTTGTCTTCGAGACATCATGGAATTTAACAACAGCATCTTCTTGTTCACTCTTTGGGCATCAAGCTGTACTTCGAACAAGGTTTATTTTATGGAACGCCGTGAATGTTAGGCAGGTCCTGCACATGATGTTAAACTGCACCAGCTTAATGCAAGCATTTCTAGAAACCTTAATTATGTGGGCACATGATCTATCCCACTTAACTTCTGTTATTGTTGTAGAACAGTCCTTTTTATTAGACCAGGCGATAAAAAGTCTGTCACCTTGCTGACAGGTGAGGCATGTCTACAAGAATTATTTTCTAAAGATTAGACATGAGTCCACGTAGCACGTAGTGGAGAAGTGTGGCTCACTGGTTAGAGCGGCAAACCCTGATGCAGAGCTCTGACCAGGGTTCAATTCCCGTCGCGGCAGGGTCTTGGGCTCAATGTCCGCGGACCCGATAATTCTCGCCACGGTGCCTACTCTAATATTGGGTCCCACTCTGCAACTCTGGGCAATAGCTTGCTTAATCTCCACACCGGCCCTAATCGCTAAGGATGCTTGGCTTCACCTTGGGGTGCCCAGGAGTGGGCGCCTCACAGGAACAGGCCAGGATGGGTGCCTCAGCGGTACAGTGCGGGGACACACTGGCTAGTGTAACCAGGCGCTTTATAAGCTCAGTTACTACTACTACTACTTTCAGTGTTAGCAAGTTCTCCGGCCTTTTAGGAAGATCACCTCTAGTATGCCGCCCAGCTTTACTATCAGAAAGTTGTACATCCGAAAAGTGTTTAATTTGTTAAAAAAAAATAAAAAAGAAGTGCCAGGGACCCAAGTTATTTCATGTGAGGTCACCGCAGCTTACACACTGCTAATGTTGCCAAATGCAGAGCATATTGAAGTTCAAAACATTCTGCCGATTTGCTGTTCTGTAAAATAGACAGCCAGGACCACCATGTGGGCCAGATGTGTCAGTAATCCGTTTTGCGATTTCCTAATTATGAATCCTTGCGATTCGCAATTTAGAAATAGCAGAACAGCATGTAGGAAAGTGTTTTGAACACACTCTGCGATTCCTAATTGGTCGCAAATGACCTACCTCATGAATATTAATGAGGTAGGTCGCAGTTTGCAATCCATTAGGAATCACAAAAATCACAGCGATGGTGGCCTGCTGAGATCAGCAGACCACCATGTCTGTTATTGCTTTTAAATAAACGACAGGCCTCTAACTACTTGTAACTATAAACCACAGATAAGTGTGGAAACAGAAAGCCGTAAACCTGTGGATAACACCCAATAGCCAATAATAGCCAATAATCCACACCCTAGTGACTCACACCATAGAAACCAAATTTCTTACTCTATTTACAAGGTAGCGCACGGCTGCCAGGAGCGTTTTGCGCGCTTGCTGACTAGCGTTTTAAAAATGTTATCTTTTTCCTTTTAGGTCTGCTGGGACCCTTCGTTTTCACCTCCCCTTACCTGCACTTAAATTGTGACCCTCACCGCCGCTTGGCGGGTCCGGTGCCTGGGGTGGGCCGCCATTTTGGATTGGGGTAGAGGCATTTCATCTGCCAGCGCTTCACTGTGCATGCGCCAGCGGGGGAACGCCTACTTAAGGCGAGTCCCCGGTCTCCCTCCACCTGACAAGGTAGCGCACGGCTGCCAGGAGCGTTTTGCGCGCTCGCTGACTAGCGTTTTAAAAATGTTATCTTTTTCCTTTTAGGTCTGCTGGGACCCTTCGTTTTCACCTCCCCTTACCTGCACTTAAATTGTGACCCTCACCGCCGCTTGGCGGGTCCGGTGCCTGGGGTGGGCCGCCATTTTGGATTGGAGTAGAGGCATTTCATCTGCTACCGCTTCACTGCGCATGCGCCAGCGGGGGAACGCCTACTTAACGCTCCTCCCTTAGCGTAGCGGGATCGCGTAGCGGGCGGGCCTTCGCGTGGCCGGAGTCGTGCCAGAGTCCTGCCCGTCTGCTCCCGTCAGCGCTAAGGCCGTGCGAGACGCTGCGGGTAGGTGGGCTGTGGCAGGTGAGACAACTTTCCGTGAGCCGCGATGCTGACATACTCCAAAGAGAGTCTATATTCCATCGGTCAGGTCAGTCAGCGGTGTAGGCTTCCGCCTGTTCATCCGCTCTGTGGCCCGTACCGTTGCCGCTGCAACGGTTGGGCGCTTGACCCCCCGGGGTCCATCCTCCAGAAGGGCTCGTCAGTTGCCCACCGTATTAAGGGCTCTCCGTCCTTTCTGCGGGTTCTAACCCTGAATGTTAGATCGGCATTGAAACACCATCAAGACATCTACGATCTAATTGAGGATGAAGCCCCCGATGTCTTTGCCATTACTGAAACCTGGCTTCAGGACGCGGATGCTGCTATTTCCAATCTAGCATGCCCCCCTGACTATTCTATGTTCACTCTTAATAGATCATCCAGAGGCGGTGGTATAGCTCTCATAGTTAGGTCTTGTTTTACCTGCGTGTGGAGCGGCCTCAACATTGCCGGGTGTGAAAGCGCCTCTTTCAAGATCTCAGTCAGCCCCCAGTTTACGTTCTCTGGGATGGTTGTGTATCGTCCGCCGGGTAGCGATGTGGTGTTCAGAAAATCATTCCCCGACGCTGTTGGCACACTAGTTATAGATTGTGCCAACTATTCCATCCTGGGTGATCTGAACCTACATTTTGATACTCCTTCCAACCTGATGGTACGCAGCATTTCTGCTGACTTAGAGGCCTTTCAGCTCTCCCAGCTGGTTTCTCAGCCTACTCATATAGGGGGACATATCCTGGACCCCTTCTTTACTAATCTGCCGGAGACTGAAATCATATCTATCTCTCCGTTAGCATGGACCGACCATTCCCTGGTGATCATCCAATGTCCTATACCCGTGACCCCTTCCATCCCTTCGGTCAGACGGGTATCTAGGAGGCTCTGGAACAAACTCAGGCTAGAAGACTTTCACCGCCTTCTAGCTGAAGATCCGCTGGGCCCACTGAATGGCGTGGAAGAGGGCTATGACCATTTTTGCTCTTGGATTGCCAGGGCTCTGGACTCTCTGATCCCTATCGTATCGAGTAAAATCAGCACCAGAGAGTCGAGTCCCTGGTATGACAGCGCCTTATTATTATAGGGGTTTGTAAAGCGCCTGGTGACGCCTCCCGGCGTGTCCCCGCGCTGTGGAGAGAGAGTACTTTTAGGAGGAGAGACAGAGAGCCTACATCTAAAGAGTAAATAGATGGGTTTTCAATAACTTTCTGAAAGTTGACTCATTTATTTCTTGCCTGATGTTCGTGGGGAGGGCATTCCACTTCCTAGCAACAAGAGTGCGAAAGGACCTACCTCCCATTCTAGCCTTTTTAGAGAGCGACGTTTTAAGCAGGCCCGTTCCTTTAGATCTGAGAGATCTGTTGGGCTCGTACGGTACTGCTAGATCGGCCAGATATGAAGGGGCTTTTTGGTGGATAATCCTATGGCACCAGAGGAGAGCTTTAAAATGTATCCTCTTGCTAATTGGCAACCAGTGAAGGGTGGCCAGGGAAGGTCTGGAGGGAGCTCTACGAGGAAGTCTTAGTACTAGGCGAGCTGCTGAGTTTTGCAAGACCTGTAGTCTTTTAATGTTTTTTTCTGATGTACCCAGCAGCAACAGATTCCCATAATCTATTCGGGAAGTGATAAGTGCCTGTGTCATGGTACGTCTGGAATTCAGCTGGAGCAAATCCAGGGTACGATTGAGGGTTTTCATGACTCCAAAGCACTTGCCTACTGTTTTTTGACATGGCTGTCGAAGGAGAGCTTGTTGTCTATCAAGACACCCACATTTTTTGCTTCCTGATTGGGAGTAGGTAGGGGACCCAGACAGATAGGCCACCAGTCCTTCGTCCATTTAGTGTCATTTCCACCTATTATTAGAACCTCCGTTTTTGTGCCATTTAATTTGAGACAGTGTTCCGTCATCCATGCAGCAAACTTGCACATGCAGGATTTGAAATTTTCAGCCTCGGAGGAGGGGGCTTGAGACAGGGAGATTAAAAGTTGAGTATCGTCGGCGTAGGAGACAAGCTCTACGCCGAACGATTGTACCACTCCTGCCAGCGGTGCCATGTACAAGTTGAACAGGGTGGGACTCAGGGCAGAGCCCTGAGGTACCCCCTGTTCTAACGTCATACTGTCCGAGAGGAAAGTCCCTCTTTGGACCTGAAAGCTCCTGTTCGTAAGAAAGGCTTTCAGCCATCCCAGTGCCTTTTTGGTGACCCCCGGGGTTTGACAAACTTGCTTTGCAAGTTAAATCTGGTTCTCCAGTAAGACCTGCTCTTTTTAGAGATCATGCCTTTATGGGACGTTCTGTTGTATGTTCCCTAGTCAACCTCTCACTGGAGTCGGGTGTGGTTCCAACTAAGTGGAAGCAGGCGGTGGTGTCCCCAATCATCAAGAAGCCCACCATGGACCCATCGAAGCCCGAAAGCTACCGCCCCATCTCACTGCTACCCTGGCTGGCGAAGTTAACAGAGGCTCATGTCAACTTGGCCCTGTCAGAACATCTCGCCCGGACCAACGCCCTTGATCCCACACAAAATGGCTTCCGTGCTGGGCACAGCACGGAGACTGCCCTCCTCGTGATGGTAGAACATCTCCGTGCGGTGTTGGATGCTGGTCAGACGGCGGCGCTGATACTGCTAGATCTCAGCGCCGCCTTTGACACGGTCTCTCACAGTATCCTTCTGCATCGGCTCGAGGAGATTGGTGTCGGGGGCCAGGCGCTGCAGTGGTTCCGCTCCTTCCTCGGCAATCGTTCCTTCTGTGTTGCCATCCCTCCCTTCAAGTCCAATTTCCAGCCACTGGCCATGGGGGTTCCGCAGGGATCCTCGCTGAGTCCCACATTGTTCAATCTGTACGTGAGACCGCTGGCTGAGGTCGCCAGGCAGTGGGGCCTAACCTTGGTCTCATATGCCGACGACACACAGCTAGCGGTTACTCTCAGCAGGGATGCGGAACAAGATGCCCCCTGGTTTCAGGATGGACTGAAGGCGGTGGCCAGCTGGTTGACGGGGAACTGTCTACAGCTTAATGCCACTAAGACAGAGGTTATGATTGTCGGAAGGGGAGTGGAACTATGGGGTGACCAATGGTGGCCGCCAGAGTGGGACCAACTCCGACTCCGGTGTCGGAGCTGAAAAACCTGGGAGTCTGGCTGGATGCTGGTCTTACCTTCGTAGGACACATCAAAAAAACAGCTGCCTGTTGTTTTGGCCTGCTGAGAGGCTTACGACCTGTCCTCAAATACTTTGACGCCCCAACCAGGCAGCTGGTAATCCAGGCCACTGTCATCTCTCGCCTGGATTACGCTAGCTCTCTCCTGGTCGGGGCCAATCAGGCTGAGCTTACCCGCTTGCAACGGGTACAAAATGCTGCGGCCAGAGCGATTGTCGGCCTGCCCAGATTTTGCTCGGTGTCAAGTGTCCTTCGCTCCATGTACTGGCTTCCAGTGAGGAAGCGTATCCTCTTCAAGGTCCTTTGTTTGACCTTTAAGATTTTGAGAGGCATAGGCCCTGAAATTATGTCCAGCTTTCTTTCTTTCTATGTCCCTACGCGCACCCTCCGTTCCCAAGGCCAGGCCTATGCTGTGGTTCCTAGATACAGGCTTTGCCGTGTGGGGGGACGTTCCTTCAGCGTCAAAGCTGCAACAACTTGGAATGCTCTCCCGGTTGAAATTCGCCTGCTGGAGGGCCTCACGGCTTTCCGGAAAGCCATAAAAACCTTCCTGTTTTAGTTAGCCCCTTCAAATTTTCTGTTTAGTTCCTGTTATGTTATGTTCTACCTTGTCAATGCGCCAGGACGCTCCTTAGCTGGAGTAGCTGTGCGCACAACAAATAACAATAACATAACATAACATAACATTTCACGTTCCTTCTTTTCCTTGCCAGTAAAAAGCTCTGCTCATAGATCAAGAGTAGGGTAAATATTCTCAGTTACATAAACCACCACTTGTATCACAAGTTAAAAAAAGAAAAGAAACGAATTCAGAACACATGCAAGCACTCTTACCTATATAATCCAATTTCACTCTGTAGCTATTGCATCTACCAATTTTTCGTAACTGCGTGGGAAGCAGGTATACCATCAGTCGCTAGTATTGCCAAAAAGGAACGTGAAATAGAGTAAGAAATGTGGTTTCTATGGTGTGAGTCACTAGGGTGTGGATTATTGGCTATTGGGTGTTATCCACTGGTTTACGGCTTTCTGTTTCTACACTTATCGGTGGTTTATAGTTACTAGTAGTTGGAGGCCTGTCATTTCACTTTTGCATGCCTTGTAGGCCAGTCACTGATGTTGGACTGCGGTGTGAGCAGATGATATACGGATATATTTATAGATTCTAGGGGTTTTTCATTGTTGTATGTACTGTTTTTATTCTGCATAGGAATGTCTGGATACTGACCAACGCTGTGTCCGGAGGATGGTTTTATGGATCTGTGTGACCAAAGAAAGACCGAAACGTCGACATATTGACACCTTTTTCGTATTTGTGTACATCGGTCATTTTTTTGACATTTATGTTTTGTACATATATGTTAAGAAATTTCTGTTTCATGAAAAACATGTATGAAATTGTAAATCTGCTTTGCTGACAAAAGGGTGTTACACTACTATAAAGATGTGAAAAAGTAGTAGTGACAGTGTTGCTAAGAACCGGAACTGTTCTTCACAAATACAGCTTCTTTTGAATATATCCCTGTTGTAAGAATTTTGTTCACCGTTTTGGTGACTTGATGAAAAATTTGAATAATCACTGAAACAAATTCCTTGAGGAACATTTGTATAGAGATAATTGATTATACCCAGTCCCTCGAGGTATATTGGGTTGCCATCTTTTTTTTGTAAAGCAGCTCATTTACCTTAAAGGAAAACGAGATGCTTTACAAAAAGAAAAATGAAAAGTTTTCTGTACATTTTATAAAAGCAGGCAGAATGGGAAGGGGTCCCTCCTTCCAATTTGCGAATGGGTTAGCACCTACTTGAAGTAGGTGGAACAATGCGAATGTTTTGCAACCGCATTCACAGCCACAAAACATTCATACATACCATTAGGATTCGCTATTTGGAAGGGACGCCCGAGACACGCCCCTTCCAAATAGTGAATCACAAACACATTTTGCGATTCGGTAACAGGTTACAGAATCGCAAAAAGAAGGGGTTTGCTACATCTGAAGCCTTTTGCAAACACAAAAAAAGCTTGATACATCTGGCTCTTTAACTTCTAGGCGATAACACCGTAAACTTGTTGTAGCGGGATGGTGAGGAAAGGGGCGGGTTTTAGTGACAGCAGGTTTTATTTGACTATAGAGAAAGTCAGTACAAGTTTTCCTCAAAGGGGCCCTCCGGGGTGATCAACTCCTTATCGTTCTCCTCCTTGGTCGAGTGCCGTCTTCTTCCCAGGTGTTGCGTCGGGGGGTTCCTCCGTGAACGCGAGGCTTCCGGCTCGGTGATGATAGCAGGAGATCCGTAAGGAAGGAAAGGAAGAAAGGACAGGTATCAGTCCAAAGTCCTGACGTCGAGAAGTGCAAGGGACAGGGAGTGAGGAAACACCACTCGTGCTACTATACAGGTTACGGTGAGGGGAAAGGGGTGCAAACGGAAAGGGGTTACCGGGGACTTCGGGTCAGGGGACTGGTCTACCCCTTCTCTCCACCCAGCCCACTATACGGCTCCGTACCTCTGTGAGCCACACACCTCCTGGCGTGCGGCGGGGCGGCTCGTGTTGCCGATGGCCTCCTGGCTCCCGCGCCGCCAACGGGTCTCTCCTCCTGTCTGCCGGGGATGTTACAACGGTTCTTCCGGTCTCGTCTGCTTCTCTCTCCGCTCCCTTCGCCTCCTCTCTCGCCTCTACTCCGCTCTCGCCTCCAACGCCTCCGGAGGCGGCCATACTTGACGTCGGTGTTGGCTCCTCCCCTTCGCCTGGCGGGTGCCAGTTAAAGAGACCGCCGTCTTCATCTTCCTCGTCCCTAGAGGGGCATTGCTCCATAGCATACCCCCAATCGTTCGTCTGTGGAGACAAGAGGGGGGGTCACATAATGAATCCCCACATGGGGGTGACGAGAACCGGGGTTGCTGGGGTGACAGCCTCTCCGCGCTACATGTATAAAAAGGTGACCACATTTTTTCACTTTACAGACTAAGCTTAAGTCTGTTAATAAGTCCAACATAGTTCCCCCTTTACTGAATTTGTAAATTATTATTTTGCTGGTGAAAAGAGGAAATGGCACGGAAGGGGCGTGAGCTGGGAGAAATTGCAGGTGCCCTGTATTTTTAAAGTTTATTCAATTGAATCCTCAAAACGTTATAATTACTGACATGCATGTCAAGGCAGAATACATTTGGGAAAGTTCCTGGCCTTTGAGCGTTATTTAAGCAATTTACTTTGAGTATCTGTTTATTCATTGTTTACATTTCGCATTCTGTTATTGCTATTTTATAAAATATTTGACATGCGATGTTACAGCACAGAAATAGCCGTCTAGACTGGGCACCCAGAACTGAGCATCTCTGACCCTGGCGGCTGTGCCCTCGAGCGAGCTTGTCAATGGTCGTGTCCTCCAGAGATGGGGCTTGCATTTTATGTGATGTGCAGAAAAGGGCCAAGGAGCACCTGAGTGTAGGATTCTCTGATTTTTATCAGCAGTCTAGATAATTACGATGCAAAATAGATATTGTGCTGTTACTTGTGACTGGTTCTTTTTTGATTGGCTAAGGTGCTGTAGCTCCTTTCATTGGCTGGTTGTCACTTCTTCAATTATATGATGTGATTGACTGGTTGTCAATCTTTGTTGTGATTGACTGCTGATCTCTGCTTCATGTTGCTTTGCAGCTGAGGTGACCCTGGATCCTGACACTGCTCATCGGAGGCAATTCCTGTCCGATGATGGAAGAAGCGTGAGAGATGGCGAAAGAGAACAGTGTCTGCCTTACACCCCCCAGAGATATGATGTTGCCCTCATTGTCCTGGGGCGAGAGAGGCTGAGCTCAGGGAGGCATTACTGGGAGGTGGAGGTAGGGGACAAGACAAGCTGGATCCTGGGGGTGTGTGACGAGGCTGTGACGAGGTTGGGGGACATCACAGCATCTCCTAAGGATGGATACTGGACAGTGTGGCTCAAACATGATGAATATAGAGCTCTTACCTTCCCTCCCACCGTCCTAACTCCATCTTTGCCCGTCAGGGTTGTGGGGCTCTTCCTGGACTATGAGGCGGGCAGGCTCTCGGTGTACAGTGTGGATGACCGGTCTGTGCTCTTCACCTTCTCCGGGGCCTCCTTCCCCTCCACCCTACGCCCCTTCTTCTGTCCTGAGGTCAATGAAGGCAAGAACAATTCTGGATCGCTGTGTATCCAGCCGGTGACAGGATGGCAGAGAGAGCAGCAGAGGCTTTAGACGACACCAGGTAAGAGAGCTGTGCAGAATGTCAGTGACTGCAACCTAATAAAGTAAGTATTTATCATGTGTTTTGTTGTTATTAACGCCAGGTAAAGGAATTATGTATAATTATATTTTCACGATTTAAAGAAATTTGGTATCTTGGTACCTGTAGTGTCCGGCTGGACACATTCTAGTGTTTTGCCTCATGCTAACCCACACTTTACACCCACCGGTCAACGGTCAGGTGACCCTGTAAATAAAAGGGTCTGGGCGCACGTGCCCTGGGTCAGTTCCAGTACCCCAACTATATGTCTGTGACGTTAATGTGCCTGCATGTGGGTCTAGGGCCCAAGACACCACAAGGGCATGATGGGGTTAGCCCCCGCGTGTGAGCTTGCAGCCGTTATATGGTTCTATGTGGGGGGAAAGGTAGCCTGTGCTTAAGGCACCCCGCACCTGCTGCCAGCGTGATGGCCCACGAGAGCGACATCCGGCTCCCTGCATTTACCCGACTGATAAGGCAGAAGCAAACCAGTTGCTGTGCCCAACTACCCACTGGGCATAATTTGAGCCTCGCGGGTAGGACTGTATGCAGCGGGTGAAGGAGGGACCGGTCACAAGTGCCTAGACAAAGCCTCCCGGCACATTGAGAATATGCCCCATTGGTGAAGATAACACGGATAGACCGCAGAGAGTGCGCCCGCATAGTAAAGCATGGCCTGCAGCACCAGGAAGCCTACCATGGTCATTACCTAAAGAGGCACTAGCCATTGGGGCAACAAAATGCTGGGGCGCCAACAGGCGTGAAGGCCAGCGGAGGACGCACTGCCTGGCCGCACTGGCTCGGGGTGACACCGAACGCCTGCAGTCTATGCGAGAGAGAAGCCAAGGGCTACACCAAGAGTGGAGCTTTGCACAGGCAGCCCCAATAACTACAGCGCCGCTGTAAGCCGGATCCAAATACCATGATGGGAGGTTACCAGAAGCGCTAGACCTCCTGCACCAGCGCCGAGAGCCCTACATCGGCATCTCATGAGGGAAGCGCCGTGGCCACATGAAGAGAAGCATATACAGCGCAGCAATGCTGCCAGACCCCGTGTGGCTCGCAATGATGGCCACAGCGGTGAAGACGTAGCGGAAGCACCGCTGTTAAAGGTTTCCCAACCCTAGCGGAGGTTACCTGGTCCAGAATTTAGAAGTCTCGAGGAGAGCTTGCCGACCAATGTGACAAAGTGCAGCTACATCACAGGAGTCTCCGCCACGCACGTCCTTTTGCTGGCTATGGAGGCCCTGCTGGCGTGAGAAGCATGGTGGTGCCTAGCACCGGCCCCAGCAGCACCTGTGTGGAGAGTGACTCACACAACTGATGCATCCGAGGAGCTGTGAAGGTGTTGGCTGCAGTTCCAATTCTCCTGCACCTTCCTCAGTTGCCCCTAAGAAAGCCACGAGGCCTGTGGTATCAAGAAAGCTGTCCAGGCCTACGAAGGTTATTACACTGCCACGTAAATCCCATTGGGAGCTACTGCACCCGTCTCAAGAGCACAGTGTCCAGAAAGCACCCTGCAGAGCTGACCAGGCTGCTGTGGCCAACTGACACAACTAAAGGAACCGTAAGAATGTAACACAAGCGGTGCAGCACCTGCACAAAAGTCTATAGGTAACAGTGCCCTGCAAGCAAAAGACACGGGAGAGCAGTTCCCCCAGTGTGCCCATGCACACAGAGCCCACGACAGCTGCTGCTGCCTACACAGCATCCATCGGATTCTGCCAATCACTGCTTGTAAAGCCCGGAGGGGTGACTGCATAGAGCACCACTGGTAGCAAGAAGAGAAAAAAAAATGAGCAGAGTGACAGGACAGAGGACTCGTACCACCACAAGATGCGTGCACCCAGAGACACCAACAGCCATCAAGCCGGACCAACGTCCCTGGAGACAGCCCAATGGGAGAACCAAGTGTAAGCCGCAGCCAGCGTGAACCGTATCTCTCTCCAACGCTTCCCAGCATGACCGTCCAGTCCCAAGCATCGGCCGTCCAAGTCCGACGGCATCCCTGCTTCTCACCTCAGATGCCACGGGTTAAGAACAGCCTCAGCAAGATGAAGACATGGGCTGCAAAGTCCCTCCAGTCCTCCTCACTCCCCAAGGTCACCTAAAGCCAGAGATTGATGCCATGTGCATCATCACCAAGGAGCATCCCACCACCAGAGTGGATCCCCGCACGTTCAACGAGGCGAGCCTGGACACATTCTAAAGTTTTGCCTAGTGCAAACCCACAATTTACACCCACCCACCACAGGCGTCACTGGTCAAGTGACCCTGTAATTAAGAGGGGCCTGGGGCCCGTGCCCTGGGCCAGTTCCTGTACTCCAACTATGTGTCTGTGCCTTTAATGTGCCTGCATGTGGGCCTAAGGCCCAAGACACCACAGTACCCACCAAGAATGAGTCTGTCTGTAATATCACTCACAGTCACTAGGAGGTGAGTACAATGTCACTCAGTGGCAGCAAGTAAAGGACTCTGTACAGTGCCACTCACAGCCACCAGCTGAACGAGCTGTCACTCTCACTGTCACTGTCAGTGAGAGCGTAAATAAGTTTGAAGTCGGTGGGTTGAGTGTTGAAGTTGCTGTAGATGTGTGTGATCTTCTGGTGGAAGTAGTCCGCTAGGGTGTCACAGAGGGCTCGGGAGGTGTGAACTGAGTTTTCGATGTCAGGTGGGCCAATAAAAACATAAAGCAATGTACAGCCTGTAACGCCAGATAAAGGAACTGTGTTTGCCATTCAACTACCAGCAGATGTAGGAGCTGAGAATAATGTATTTCTCTGTTACAAGTTGAAAGATATGTCAATACCATCACTCACTTCCCATTACAAAAGATGAGAGAGCTCTGTACAAGATCACTCACTGCCACCAGAACCAGTTGAAGGATTTATGTGTGACATAATCTACAGGTACTTGAAGTGTCTATTCTCAAAGCCACAAGGTCGCTGACCTGTGTATTGACTCTTGTCAGGTCCTGTCACTAATACCAGATGTGAGAGCTGTATAAAGTATCATTCATTTCCACTAACACAAGGTAAATGAGCTGTATGTACTGCCACTCGCTGTCACCAGGTTACAGACCTGACCTTTCCTATCAATCAATCAATCAATCAATCAATCAAAGAGTTCTTTTAAAGAGCAACTTGTCATGCCTAGGGGTCTCCAGGTGCTATGTCCTAACGTTCTTGGTCGAAGATCTATGTCTTGAGCTTCTTTCCGAATTCTTCCAGTGAAGGACAGGTGCATAGGTGAAGGGGGAGGTTATTCCCGGACTTGGCAGGGAGGTAGGAGAAGGAATAACCTCAGTAGCTGTTCTGGTGGATGCGGGGGGGGTGGGCCAGGGCAAGGGAGGTGTAGCGGAGTTCCCTGGTGAGTCGATGGAACGTCAAGGGGTGGTTAATGTAGGCGAGCGCGGAGTCATGGAGGGTCTTGTAGGCGTGAGTCAGGAGCTTCAAGAGGCATCTCTTCTATACAGGAGCCAGTTGGGGGTGGTGCTTGGTCTCCTGGGGAGGTTGAGAACGAGTCTTGCTGTGGTGTTCTGGATGGTCTGGAGGCGGGTGAGTAGTAGTTTGGTGGCTCCGGCGTAGAGTGCGTTGCCGTAGTCAAGGCGGCTGGAAACGAGGGCTTGGGTGACTGATTTCCTGGTGGAGATGGGGATCCAGCAGAAGATCTTGTGGAGTATGTGGAAGGTGTGGAAGCAGTAGGAGGAGACGGTGTTGACTTGGATCTTCATGATTAGTTGGGTGTGTCTAGGATGATTCTGAGGTTGCGTGTGTGGTTGGAGAGAGCAGGAGCAGGGCCGAGTCAACTGGGCCACCAGGAGTCATCCCAGGGGAGAGGTTGTTTCCATGTTGAGTACTTATGTTTTCTCTGAGTTGAGCTTCAGGCAGTTGGCCTTGATCTAGCTGGCGATGTTGGACAAGGTGTCCTGGAAGTTGGCTCTAGTGGTCCATGTCTTCTGTGAGGGAAACGTTGGCACATGAGATGATGTTGAGTCAGTGGGTGCAGGCGATGTGTGCCAGAGGCGTCTTGTAGGTGTTAAAGAGGGTGGGGCTGAGGGAGGAGCCCTTGGGGATGCCGCAGATAATGTTCTTGGGTTAGGAGGAAAAAGTGGTAGGTGGGTCCTCTGTGTTCGGCTGGAGAGGAAGAAGGTGATCCATTTGATAGCATTGCCTTGGATGCCCAGGTGGCAGAGTCTGGTGATGAGGGTATGACGGAAGACGGTTTCGAAGTCCTCAGAGAGGTCGAGGAGGATGAGGGCTGCTATTTCCCCTTGGAGGAGTCTGATGTCATCTGTAGCTGTGACCAGGGTAGTCTCTCTGCTGTGGTTTACCCAGAAGCCTGATTGGGAGGCGTTGAAAAGGTTGTTCTCTTCGAGGTATTCCATGAGCTGGCGGTGGATGGCTTTCTTCAAGATTTTGGCAGGCAAGGGCAGGAGCTAGATGGGTCGATAATTCCTCAGTACGCTGGGGTCGGCGGAGGGTTTTTTCAGGAGAGGCTTGACTGCATGCATCCTTACGGGGAATGGTGACTGTTGTGATAGACATGTTGAGGATCTCTGTGATGTGGTTGCTGATTTAGTTTTTCCCTAAGTTGTATATATTGTGGTGTGGGCAGGGGTTTGTGGGTGCACCGGAGTGGATTGAGTTTACGATGGTATTGGTGTCTTGGGTCAAGAGCTGGTTCCATTCGGATAATCGATGGGTCTCGGTGGCGTCAGTGAGAGCGTAAATAAGTTTGAAGTCGGTGGGTTGAGTGTTGAAGTTGCTGTAGATGTGTGTGATCTTCTGGTGGAAGTAGTCCGCTAGGGTGTCACAGAGGGCTCGGGAGGTGTGAACTGAGTTTTCGATGTCAGGTGGGCCAATAAAAACATAAAGCAATGTACAGCCTGTAACGCCAGATAAAGGAACTGTGTTTGCCATTCAACTACCAGCAGATGTAGGAGCTGAGAATAATGTATTTCTCTGTTACAAGTTGAAAGATATGTCAATACCATCACTCACTTCCCATTACAAAAGATGAGAGAGCTCTGTACAAGATCACTCACTGCCACCAGAACCAGTTGAAGGATTTATGTGTGACATAATCTACTGCCACTAAGCTGTTGTGAGGCTGCTTCGTGGCGCCCTTAGGTGCTCTGTTGTCACTGGGTAGTATCTGAAGTTGACACAGCTGCTTACCGCTGGTGCTCCATGCCCTCCAATACTATTGGACTTGTGCTTGACTCTCAAACGGTGGTGAGAACCAGCAGTCAAGGGTAACCGCTGCCCCTTCATTGCCTCGATGAATCTTCTTCTCTGTTCACACGGGAGGCACCATCCTTACCAGGCTTTAGGGAGAGGAATTCTATCCCTCATGAACGGTGATAGAGACGTGAGTCCTGTGACTGTGACGAGACAGGCTTTCACTGCATCGACCTGAGCTATAAAAAGTTCAGTGTGCCTTGTGTCCACTAACAGCATCTTACTCTTTTCTTGGCATATATCTTACCATCATTTTTCAAACCTTACATGAGCTAAGTTGTGGTAAGTCCAGAGTACCTCTGCGCTGTCTCTGTTTTTTATTGGCTAAAATATCATGTTAATTAGCAGATCTTGTGTTTTGTACCCACCGGAGGCCAACATCAGAGTGGATGCTCTGTTTAACCTTATGGTTCCTAGTTTGTTTCTCAGTATAAAACATAACGTGAGAGAAAACTGCCTGTTTATTTTTAAGTTGAACTAAAACTAGTATAACTGTAATAAAATTAACAACATCCTCTTAGCACATTCTATTAGAAAATAGTAGCAGTGGAATAGAAAAAAACAGCACTGCAACCACCCAAATTGTGGTCAGTAAACAGATTACTTATGTGCAACAACAGACAGCTTTACTGCTACAAGGAAGGGCAATCATGGATATTGCCATTTGCAATGCCAAATATAATAAATGATAAAAGACTGGAGCACAAAACAGTTCAATTTACTAAGTCACAACTTGTTGTAGTCAAAAATTCATTGAGACAATATTTCGTTTAACATAAAAATCTATAATTCTGGCAGTACAAATTGCGATTTAAGGAATATACAAAGTGTTCCACATGAAAATAGTCACGCTTATTGTACAGTCCAAGTACAACTTTAACAACATGTAGTCATATCCAAACACAGCCAACACATGTTTTGTCTTTATCCAAGACTTCCTCAGGGCTATTGACTAGTACACGAACTTCTTGATAAGGTAAGATCCTAGGAATCAGTGTCCCGAAGGAATCCCAAGCAACAGAATTGTCTGTTGCATGAAATTCCTTCGGGATGTTCGAATACTGAGGATCTTACCCTATTAAGGGGTTCATGTACTTTTTCTACTTTCATTTATACTTCTTATTCTGCTCGCCAAGAATGATTGGTACCAGGCACCTCATTGACGCTTATAACAAACTTTTATTTCACATTATTGATGTACCGATTGTGATTCGACTAACAATACAACTATTCAACTACAGCATTCCTACCATACGTCAATAGCCCTGAGGAAGTTTGCTCCACTAAGTGTTGCTTGTGGAAAAGTTTGGCTAAAGGAGATTGTGGCTCACAGATAATCATTTTTTCTTTTGTCGATAAACTATTTACGCCTCTGATTGATGTTTGAGCAGAGTTCATTGATGCATCATAACATTCACATAAACAACGTGAAAGAATGTTGCAGTTTTGCATTTTCTGCGTGTGCTGCTTTATGTGATTTATTTCACAAGGATCAGTGTAGCTCACCCCTTTACAGTGTATTCTGAGCCAGCACTTGCTACGTATGTGATAGGCTAAGTGCTAAGGGCACGGTAAGGGCATTTCTTTAGCTGACCACCATGCCAGCACTAACCTATCCCACCAAAATGTCTTGTATGACCCTTATCAAGCACCCCTTGCTCCTCATCTCACTTTACCGGTTATTTCCAATACAGACCTTTGTGAAATCCAGGTCGGGGACCCAGGTCATTCAGACGGTACAAGTCCCCAATTGTAACTGGTGTCTTATGCCTTTCGTCGTGGTTCTCCCTTACTGTGGACCCCAAACTGGGAAACAAGTACCCATTTTTAGCACTTGACTCCCATGGTTGCAAGGTAAAGCAGTACAAGGGTTTCTCAGAGAAAGTACAAGGCTTTCTCAGGGGAGTGCTGTGGTCTAGAGACTCAAAACCCAGAAAGTAACTAGCAACAGTATCCAGTCAATGCTTTTTCCAATAAAAAGTGCTTTCCTATAATAAGAAATAGTAAATTGTAGTACGCAAAGCTATATACTATGCACAATTAACAAATATTTAAACCATCAACTACCATACCAGCCACCCCTCCCAAGCACCGAATCTGCCCTCCTCTCAGTGACCGATAACATCAGGATGACACTAGATGGAGGAGGCTCTATGATTCTGGTGCTGCTGGATTTATCCGCTGCCTTCGACACAGTGTCACATCAAATATTTCTCGGTCGCTTGAGGGAGGTGGGTATAGGAGGTGTAGCTCTGTCCTGGTTGGAGAGCTTTCTTTCGGGCCGCTCGCAAGGAGTCAGATTGGGCTCCCATCATTCCATCTTAAGGGAGCTCACCAAGGGAGTGCCACAGGGCTCATGCCTAAGCCCCACACTCTTCAATGGGTATGTGGCCCCCTTGGCAGACATTGCTAGAGCATATGGGTTCACCCCGGTGTCGTATGCTGACGACACCCAGCTTTTATTCCCCTTCCAGACTCTCACGCCCGCAATACAGAGATCTTTTGCGGAAGGAATGAGGGTTATATCAGACTGGATGGCTTTAAACTGCCTCCAGTGCAATGTAGGCAAGACGGAGGTCATGTTGTTCGGGGAGGCCACGCTTCTGTGGTCCCCAGAATGGTGGCCCCCGGACTTGGGACCAGTACCAACCCCCAAACAGACCGTAAACAATCTTGGTGTGCGGCTTGATAAGGCACTTCTGCTCAAAGAGCATACAAATCAAGTAGCAGGATTCTGTTTTCATGTCATCGGACTGCTACCACGTGTCTTTCCATTCCTAACTGACAACCATAGGAAAACACTTGTCCAGGCACTGGTAATTAGTAGACTGGACTACTGTAACGGCCAGTTCATCTCGGCCAATGAGGAACAACTACAGAGATTGCAAGTAGTCCAGAATACCGCAGCGAGACTTGTTCTCAATGCCCAGCCAAGGACTGCATCTCGTCCTCTCCTTATCTTATCTTATCAAAGTTTTATAAAGCGCTCGCACACCCAAAGGTTTCATGGCGCTGACCAACAGGGCACTGACTTTACGAAGAGACCTCAAGCACTAGGCCGCAGCCTGGGTGAACAACCATGTCTTTAAAAACTTCCTGAATGGAAGAAGAGCAGTGCAGGATCGAACCTCCAAGGAGAGAGAGTTCCACAACTTAGGAGCAAGGGTGGCAAACCTACGGCCTCCCTTGCGCAACAGCTTATAACGAGGGACAGTCAGGAGAATTTGGGAAGCAGAACGAAGGCTGCGAGAGGGGGTGTACCTAAGAAGAAGTTTTTGAATGAACTGAGGGCCACGAGTGTGAAGGGATTTAAAGATTATGCAGGCCGATTTAAAAGTGACACGATGTTGAATCGGGAGCCAATGAAGTTGCCTCAGAAGCGGTCTGGCTGACTGCCATCGTGGAAGGCGATATATCAGTCTTGCCGCCTGGTTTTGTGCCATCTGCAGACGTCTGCTAAGGGTGACAGGCAGACCAAGGTAGATGGCATTTGCGTAGTCTAAGTGAGACAACACTAACGCTCTTACAACCTGCGTCAAAGCTGATCGAGTGAGCATCCGACTGATCTTCTTTATTTTCCGCAATTGGAAAAAGCAGGTGTACACAACGGAGTTGACCTGAGGTTTTAAAGAAAGCTCGTCGTCAATAACTACCCCCAAGCTTTTGACTGATTTAGACGGCACAGGTGGGGACCCTAATTTAGATGGCCAGTATTGGGGGCCCCAAAAAAGATGACTATTGCCGAACAAGACCAGTTCCGTTTTGCCCGGATTTAGCTTGAGTTGATTCACATCCATCCACTGGCAGATATGGAGCATGGTGTTCTGAAATTGATGGATCGCAGGGGAGTTGTCAATTGTAAAGGTGAGTTGCAGATCATCTGCATAGTTGAAGGTGGTGACTTTGAAAGAGTGAAGGGACTGAAGCAGAGGGAGCATATAGATGTTAAACAATAACAGTGATAGGGATGAACCCTGGGGAACTCCACAAGTGGTATGAAGTTTGTGAGAGGAGAAAGGGGGGAGACCGACCGCCTGAGTGCGGCCGCAGAGAAAAGATCTGAGCCAGTCAAGAGCACGGCCGCAAATGCCCACAGATCTGACACGGTCGAGAAGGATGTTGTGGTCGACCGTGTCAAACGCGGCCGACAGATCAAGCAGGACCAGCGCCTGAGGTATTCCCAAGTCAGCACTGAGGCGTAGGGAGTCCAAGACAGCTACGATAACTGACTCGGTTGAATGGGCTGGTCGAAAACCGGCCTGCGAGGGATGTAACACACCCGACTGTTCGATAAAAAGTGAGAGGTGAGAGGTGACGTGCGCTTCCAGTACTTTGGCCAAATACGGAAGCAAGGAAATGGGTCTGTAGTTCGAAAGGGTAGTGGAATCTGCTCCTGGTTTTTTCAAGAGAGGCAGCAGGACTGCATCCTTAAACGATTCAGGTACAATTCCTTGGAGCAAAGAAGTATTAAGAAGACTCAGCGCCGGAGTAGGAAAGGCGGTAAAGACCGTCTTTAATATATGAGGGGGGCAGCAATCGTGGGGAGAGCCTGATTTTACCCTATTCAATAAGGATGTAAGGGTTGTTATGTTCAGGAGAGGAAAGCAATCCAAAATTGGATGGTTAGATGAATAGGCCAAGACAGACAAATCCGGAACAGTGGCAGGAATGCTGGATTTGATTAAGGCAATTTTATGCAGGAAGTATTGATTCAAGGTGTTACAAAAGTCTTGATTGGCAGCAGGTTTACACTCAGTTCTACTAGGATTCGTGAGTTTTTTAACAATGGAGAAAATCTCCTTAGGGTTGTTGTTAGACTGTTCAATTAGGTTGCAAAAGAACTTAGATTTGGCAGACAGAATCGTTTTCATATAGTCTGCACGAGCAGCCAGGTAACTGGACCTATCAAGAGTATTATAGGTTCTCCTCCATGCACGCTCCTTTTGCCGAACAATAAGCTTTTTTTCTCTCAGATCCGATGAGAGCCATTTATGGGCATTAGAATGACGAATGGTGTTGCATTTTTTCAGCGGAGCGTGGATATCGCTGGCAGCCTTAAGCCAATTAAAGACATCTGACTCGGCAGAATTTAGATCAGAGTTTTGGGCCGGTTGCGAGTCAATTAGACTTTCCAAGAAGGCAGGGGTGGATCTATGACCGAATTTCGACAGACAGAATTTCGACCTACACAAATATCGGCGTAATTATATCGATTGCAAGAATATCGACACCCTATGTACAACATGGTAAGTACCAAAATATCAAAAAAATAATATCGATGTTAAAAATATCGTTGTCAAATATATCGGTTTTTTTTGGGTTTAAAATAACATGAAAAATACTGTAAATAATACTTATAAATTACTTAAACATATTTAAATATATTTAATAATGTTAAAAAATAATATTAATACATATTTAGTAAAAAAAAAAAATATTAACAAATCATATATAATATATACTTACTTAACAATAATTACTATTCCCACAGTGCAACAGTAGAGAAAGTGTTGGATAGCGTAGGGGTAAAAATTACTATTCCCACTCCAGAGGGTGCAACAGTAGGGAAAGTGTTGGATAGCGTAGGGGTAAAAATTACTATTCCCACTCCAGAGGGTGCAACAGTAGGGAAAGTGTTGGATAGCGTAGGGGTTAAAATTACTATTCCCACTCCAGTGGGTGCAACAGTAGGAAAAACTGACCCTGAACTCAAAAAATATCCCTTTACCCAAGAACTGAAAACTGACCCTGAACCCTAAAAATACCCCTTTACCCAAAAACACAAAACTGACCCTGAACCCTAAAAATACCCCTTTACCCAAAAACAGAAAACTGACCCTGAACCCAAAAAATACCCCTTTACCCAAGAACTGAAAACTGACCCTGAACCCTAAAAATACCCCTTTACCCAAAAACTGAAAACTGACCCTGAACCCTAAAAATAACCCTTTACCCAAAAACTGAAAACTGGCACTGAACCCTAAAAATACCCCTTTACCCAAAAACTGAAAACTGACCCTGAACCCTAAAAATACCCCTTTACCCAAAAACTGAAAACTGACCCTGAACCCTGAAAATACCCCTTTACCCAAAAAACTAAAAATTACCCTGAACCCATAAAATACCCCTTTACCCAAAAACCCAAAACTGACCCTGAACCCTAAAAATACTCCTTTACCCAAAATTAATTAATATTACAATTAAATTACTTCCCACCCTATTCCCCTATAAACCCACAACCCGCTCTAGTAGTAAAACATATAATTTACTTAAAAATATACATAAATTATCAATTAATTAATCAATTAATCAATTAAAATAATTCATTGCCAATTAATATTTAATTGCAAAATAAATTAATCATTAAAAAAATAATTATTTAATTACAAATAAATTACTTCCCACCCTATTCCCCTATAAACCGACAACCCGCTCAAGTAGTAAAACATATAATTTACTTAAAAATATACATAAATTATCAATTAATTAATCAATTAAAATAATTCATTGCCAATTAATATTTAATTGCAAAATAAATTAATCATTAAAAAATAATTATTTATTTACAAATAAATTACTTCCCACCCTATTCCCCTATAAACCCACAACCCGCTCTGGTAGTAAAACATATAATTTACTTTTATATATTTTTTATTTATAAAAACATATTAAACACATATTATAACAATTAATTAAAATACTTAACTAAAATTTCTAACACATATTAGTAAATCGAAATTACTTACATCGATATATATGCTATCGATATAAGTAATTTCGATATTACTTACCTTAGGGTCGATATTCTGGCCATCGATATTCTGGACATCGATATGCTGTCCCTTCGATATTAGCAACTCGATATAAGTGTGAGTCGAAATTAAAAATTCGATATTTTGACTGTGTACCGGCAGGGGTATCCCAGGTGCCCCATTTCCTAATAAGTCCCTGTTCAGTGACTGCCTTAGTTATGGGTTCAGAGATAGAGATGTTAAACTGGATCAGAAAATGACCTGACCAGATACACGGAGAAACAATGGGAGGGGAAATGTCGACATGAGTGCTCCAGATTTGGTCCAAAATATGCCCTTTGACATTGGTCGCAGTATTGATATGGGGCAGAAAGTTGAGCCCAGCAAGAAGCTCCATGAGCTCTGAGGCTGCAGGGCCACCATTCGCACAGTTGAGCCAATAATTAAAATCGCCAATGAGCAGTATGTTGGTGTAGTCTGTAACCAAAGAGGAAAGTTGATCGCACAAGGAAAAAGGAAAAGACGGCATGTTTTGGGGGGGTCTGTATAGCAATATGCATACAAGAGGTCCCGAACTTGAGTCTAGCTTGACGACCAAGTTATCAACTTCGGCGAAATCAAGGGGTGTCATCTTAGAAAAGACGAGATCCTTATTAATAATAGCGGCGACTCCACCTCCTGCTTTCCCTGTTGCTCGGTCTGCCTGAAGAATATAATAATTGTCGGGTAAGGCAGCTAAAACCTGAGGGGATGAGCCGGTGTTGAGCCACGTTTCCTGGACAAACTCCATTGGCTGCCGGTTAGGCAACGCGTAAAATATAAAATCTGTTACACAATACATAAATGCCTGTTTGGTACAGGACCCAAGTACCTGAAAGAAAAATTCAATCCCTATAGTCCCGGGCGCACTCTGCGTTCCAGTAGTCAGCAACTGATCCAGGTTCCAAGGATCAGGAAAGCCAGACGGGGAGGCCGAGCTCTCTCCTATAAAGGCCCTATTTTATGGAACTCACTTCCCCACACTCTGAAACAATTCACCAACCTTCTGTCCTTCAGGAAGACCTTAAAAACATTTATTTTCTCGGCCTCATAATATATAATATATATCAACACTCACTCTTTATAGCTTATGGTCACTATTCGGTTTCTCTGGAAAAGCGCAAGCGCGGAGATACCCCTTTGGGGGTCGAATCCTGCGCTATATAAGAAAATAAATAAATAAACAAACTCGGCCACACCCTCTCGAACTACTTCCAAAGCAAATTTGCCACCACCAACAACAACTTCGACCCCTAAGCCACCTCTCTCAGCAACCTTAGCCTACTAGAAGATTCCAGCTGAACAATCACCACCTGGTCCCCTCTCACCACTTAGACTACCAAAGCCATCAGGTCATCCATCCATTCCTAGGTATCCACCAACCCCTGCCCCCACAACGTCTTCAACCTCAGAACCAACTTGAACATCACGGAGCTCACCAGCATCCTCAAAACCTCCACCTCCATAGCGACCTTCTCGGATAGATGGAAACATGCAGAGGTCAGACCCCTCCTGAAGGAACCCTCTGCGATGCCAGCGACCTAAAAAAATAAAGTCTAATCTCTCTGCTCCCCTACCCAGCCAAAGTACTGTAGAAAGTTGTCAATCAACTGCTCACCAAATACCTGGAACACAACTGCCTTCGCGACACCTCACAATCAGGATTCCTTGCCAACCACAGCACCGAAACCTTGCTGTACGCTGCCACAGATGACATCAGAACTGTCCTCAACCATAGAGAAACTGAGGCCCTGATCCTCCTCGACCTCTCTGCTGCACTTGACACCGTCTCCCTCCACACCCTCATTGACAGACTTTACAACATTGGTGTATAGAAAAACGTCTGCCTCCTTCCCTACAGGTCGCACACAGAGCATCCGACTACCCCCGTTCACCTCCACACCCAAGGACATCATGGGCGGCGCACCAGAAGGATCATCCCTCAGTCCCACCCTGTTCAACATCTACATGAACCCCCCTTGCAGACATCATCAGAGCCTACGGACTCAACATAATCTCCTATGCAGATGATACACAGCTAATCCTCTCGCTCACAGAGGGCTCCTCCAACACCAAAACCAACGTCTGCAATGTCATGTTCAACATAGCCAATTGGATGAGAGACAACCACCTCAAACTTAACTCAGACAAAACAGAAGTACTTATCTTTGGAAAGAACACCTCCATTTGTGTCATGCACGCACCTGTTGTCTCGGGAGTGTCCTGGAGATCTGATGCCAAGCTCCCTGCTTCACACCTATCACCCACGGGAGTTAGGAAAGAACGCTAACCCCAGGTAGTGAAAAGGGGGAAACAGGGAAACAGGGGAACAAAACAAGGATAGAGGGGGATAAACACAGCTCTCCTCAGTCTTCACAAAGGAAAGAGTCACTTCCTTGTCTTCTCTTAGTCTGGGGCTGTAGCAAAAGAAACAGAGTTATAATAAACAAAACCTCCCCATACTACTCTCAAAATGTGGATCTTAGGGGACTTAAATACCTGTAGAACACTGAGGAGAAGCAGGAAATGCCAGGAAATAATAATGCTACAGAACGAAGTATCACACCAGGTTGCCAAATACTGTGGACAAAAACACCCATTAAGGATTAGGACCACTTCAGGGGATATTCGATTCTACGTTGTATAAAACTCACCCCAGACGGTTCTTTAACCGGCATTAAAGGAATCCGACTAATGAGCAACTGAGGTGAACCTTGTTAACAGCACAAGGCACCTCACGCTATGGGAATACGAGTGGGAATCAACACTTCTATAAAGGTAAAATGAGGCTTACGAGTAGATAGGAACAAACTGAAAAGTCATAAAGAAGAAACAAAAAGCAGAACACAATAGAAGCCAAGACGCTTCCAAACTCACGCGACCCTCCGGATAATCAGGAAAACGCTAACTCCTCGGACGCCCGTCACCGTGACCCGGAACGAGAACCACAACAAGCTGGCTAAACGCGAAGCGTTTCCTATGCGTCTTGGGCGGGGTTAAATAATACCTTCAAGCCAATGCGCATGCGCTAACCTTGCACATGCGTATATCGTATCTCAGCCTCCTTTTGCCAACCATTGCCAACCCCGAGTGGACGAGTAATGGCCGATAACGTAAACAACAGTCGACGCTAGTATATTGAATTAGGTATGCGCGGAGGCACAAGCTTGACAGAACACCCCTCCCACAACACCCCCCACCGGTTTGGGCTTGTGAGGGTAGCGTCTGTGAAATGCTCTCACCAGCCGGGGAACATGTACATTACTAGCCGGTTCCCATGAGCGCTCCTCAACACCATACCCCTTCCAATGCACGAGATATTGGAGGCGACGGCGTACCCATTGGGAGTTAATAATAGCCCCCACCTCATATTCCTCACTGGCATCAATCAAGGTAGGAAGAGGGACCGGTGGAAGTCGAGTACCTGGTACAACCGGTTTAAGTAGGGATACGTGAAACACTGGATGTATCTTCATAGCAGGTGGTAAACTTAATTTCATAGCCACTGGATTGACAACTTGTAAGATAGAGAAAGGACCAACATATTTGGGCCTGAATTTGCAGGTACCTTTCAGGGCCAAATATTTGGTAGAAAGCCATACTTTGTTGTCCTTTCTATAGACTGGTTCTGGACGTCTATGTGCATCTGCTCTTCTCTTATACTCCATCTTAGCTCTATCAAGATTGTCCTGGATATTGGAATTGACTATCTGAAGGTGGGCTACTAGGTCTTGTACTGCTGGAGTATCGCAGGGTTTCAGAGGAGAGAAGGGCAGAATTCGTGGATGAAATCCATATGATCCATAAAAGGGAGTGTACAAGGTCGAAAACTGATGACTATTGTTGTAGGACATTTCTGCCAACCAAACCAACTCATACCACTCCTTCTGACTTTGTAAGTATTGGCATCTAAGGAACTGCTCAAAACATTGGTTCAACCTCTCGGTTTGTCCATCTGTTTGTGGGTGATGACTAGAGGATAGAAGCACATCAATACCCAAGGTTTTACAGAGCTGTCTCCAAAGGCGTGAGACAAATTGTGTTCCTCTATCAGTAATCAAAACAGAAGGTAGTCCATGTAACCTGACCACGTTCTGTAGAAAGACCTTTGCCAATACAATGGATGTGGGCAGATTCTTCATAGGGATGAAATGAGCTGCCTTGGTGAACATATCTACTACAACAAGAAGAGTGGTATTCCCTCCCTTAGTGCAAGGCAACTTTACTATGAAGTCCATGGAGACAGAATGCCATGGTGCTGGAGGAGTAGGGATAGGATGTAAAAGACCCACTAGTCCCTCATGTGACACCTTTCCCTGGGCACAGACGTGACAGGTTTTCACAAATTGCTGTACATCACTGACCATACGAGGCCACCAACAATATCTCTTCACTAGTTCTAGGGTTCTCTTATATCCAGGATGTCCCGCGACCCCATGGGAATGCCACCATTCCAACACTAGTCTTTGAAGAGGTAACGTAGGAACAAACAACCCACCCTGTATGTAATGTAGACCTGATTTGACAAGAGAAGTCTGTTGTATCAACATGGTTTGTATAGATGGGTCTTGTTGTGCGTATTTAACTCTCTGTAGGAAGTCTTCTTCCATGGTGAGCACCCCTATAATCTTCTGGGGCCCTATGATACAAAGAGGGTCGTCATCAAAGGGGAAAGGCTCAAACCTAAACGTGACAATGCGTCTGCCTTCCCGTTCTGTTTGCCTGCCCTGAAATGAATAACAAAATCGTATTCGCTAAAGAATTGCGTCCATCTCAATTGTCTCATGGATAAAGCCTTAGCAGTCTTGAGATACTGTAAGTTACGGTGATCTGTCAATACAGTTACAGTATGGTGAGTGCCCAATAAATACTGTCGCCATTCTTCCAGAACTTTCTTAATGGCAAGGAGTTCTCTTTCCCCCACTGCATAATTGGCTTCCGCAGGAGTTAATTTATGGGAATAATAAGCCATCGGATGTAGTTCCCCTGTGGTAGCATCAGCCTGAGACAAAATACCCCCCACAGCCACTTGAGAGGCATCTACCTCCACAACAAAAGGACTCCTGGGATCGGGATGTGTTAATATGGGGGCTTGTGTGAATGCTTTCTTCAAGGTGTTGAAAGCGATGTCTGCGTCGTCCGACCAACAAAAGGAGACACCTTTCCTTAACAGATGGATAATAGGGGCAACAACTTCTGAGAAGCGATGAATAAAGCGTCTATAGAAGTTGGAAAACCCTATAAATTGCTGAACTTCTTTTACGCTTTTAGGGGGTGGCCATGGTAACACAGCATTGATCTTTTGTGGGTCCATTCTTAAGCCTTGTGCTGACACTATATACCCCAAAAAGGCGACTTGATGACGATGGAAAAAACATTTATCCAATTTACAGAAAAGATAGTTCTCCTGTGGGGCACTTAACACCTCTTTCACAAGTAGTGTGTGTTCCTTCAAACTTTTAGAATAGATGAGTAGGTCATCTATGTAGGCTATGACGCTCTTGTCCAGATATTCTTTCAGCACTTCATTTATGAAATACTGAAACGCGGAGGGAGCATTACAAAGCCCAAACGGCATTACTAAGTACTCGAATAAGCCGAACCTGGTACAAAACGCAGTTTTCCATTCATCTCCGTCTTTGACGCGTACAAGATGATATGCTCCACGTAGATCTAATTTCGTGAACCATTGAGCGTCTTTAATCTGATCTAACAAAGAGGAGATGAGTGGTAAAGGGTACCTGTTCTTGATCGTAATACTATTCAAAGATCTATAGTCAATGCATCAACGTAGGCCCCTCTCCCGTTTAGGGATAAAAAAAGGGCGGATGAAGCAGGGGATCTAGATGGCCGAATATATCCCAACTCTAACATGGTATCAAGATACTCCCTCAAATAGAGGTTTTCCTTTTCCGTTAGGGGGTATACTCTGCTTGTAGGTATACGAGCACCAGGCTGCAAATCAATACAGCAGTCGTAAACCCTATGAGGGGGCAGAATGGTAGCTTGCTCTTTATCAAAAACTGCACTAAACTCTTGGTATTCAGAAGGTAAGGTAATGTCAGGTTGTTCTATTGTATACGGTTCCCCCACCGTGGGAGAGACTGATGTGATGGTTTGGTGTCTAGGTGAGTCAGGACTGGAAATCACAGTATTGAGCTGCTCAATGGGGTTGTCACGGATGTGTTCATTACACTCCTTTCTAAACGAGATCTGAGTATGCTGCCAATCGATTATGGGATTGTGCAAACGCAACCAGGGAAGTCCCAATACCACAGGGAACTGAGGTGATTCAATTAAATCAAAGGTGAGAGTTTCCCAATGAGTAACAGTAACACATAAGTCTAGAGGTATGGTAGAATGAGTGATTGGCCCGGATTTCAATGGACTGCCATCAATAGTGTATACTTCTTCTATGGTTTTCTTTAGTATTTCAGGAATGCAATGGGTAGTGGCCCATTGTCTGTCCATAAAATTACCTGAAGCCCCTGAATCTATCATGATTGCTTGTAAGATGGAGTTGGTAGTGTGAGAAGTTGGCCTGATATGCAGTGCTCACTATTCTAGTGAACACTATGTATCAGTCCAGACGACCCTTATTGATGATTGGTTGTAAGTCAACCTTATAGACCAGCTATCCTAGTAGCGTGGATACGAGCAGTCTAAGGCTAAAGACTCGAGAGGACGTGTTAAGCCAGCTGTTATACCGTCACATATACCCCTTGAACACCAAGTGAAAGGACACCACACAAGTGTTATGACAATAAACAATGTATTTATTAGAATCACAACAGCCCTGTACTCTTTATGAGGACAGGGTACTAAGCACAAAACAAAACTCTTACAAAAATACTTAAGTTAGCACTGTATATACAAATGCCCGAGGGGCACGGAAAACCATATACTCTGAAAGTGGAATGCGAAATTACTAGCAGGTAAGTACAGTACTAATAGGCTTTGGAATCGCTAGGACTTGACTATAGAATCTTTAGATTACTTCTAGGAGGCCCAGGGGACTCGGGTGCAGAGTGTGCACTCTCACGCGTGATGCGGGACAAAGTCTATGGTAGCTAGTAATTGCAGAGTTAGTGTTCTCGGGCGAACCCGACCTGGTAGGAGGAAAACGAAAGTGGATTCTGACCCTTGGATAGTGAGGCTATGCTGGGACACCGAAATGCCGAAGTTACCTAGCCCAGGGGCTGCAGCTGCATAGGTCTCAAAAGACGTCGGGAATCCTCGTAGACGGACCAGGAGCCTGGAAGAAAGATGCTGGCAGGCGACCAGTGAAGAGAGTTCGAAGTGATCCAAGCCTGGATCTTGAAGATGGACGATACCTGAAAGCAGAGGGGACCAAGTTCGTGACTACTAGCCAGTAGTCAGGTGGCACCAGGAGGGCACCGGATGGTAGTCACCTCGACTAGGTGAGTGGGCGACGCTGGGCTCTGCAGATCTCACGGACCAGGAGGCGTTGTCGGCGACCAGGATGGAGGAGCGAGCTGTCCCACGATGGATGAAGCTGTCGGCGTCGCTGGACCCAGGACTGGGCAACAAAGCCTTGGCTAATTCAAGCCCAAGCGGTGGACCTAAAATGGCGTCTTGAGTGGACCAGGAGGGTCCGGGGTGCTCCTCTCTTGGAAGGGAGCAAGGGCCAGTCTGGAGCAACCAGACCAGCAGCAGTGATGTCGTCGGGCGTCGTTAAGAAGGCCACAAGCCAGCGGGCTAGTAGCCAAACAACGCGGTGAGCATCAAAAAGCAGAAGGGCCCCACGCAGATCGTGGAGATGCTGGGAGGCTGAACTTCGGTGCTGGAGCTGGTCAGGGTCGGGGCTTCTCGGACCCCAAAGCACTCACCAGAGGATCCCTCGGCGGTCGTGCTGGAAAGAAGTCGTGCAGTCTTGAAGATGGCCGGTCCCTCGAGGTCTCGTCGCACTCACGGTTCTCAGCTTTGCTGTAGAGGTGAGTAGAGGTCAGAGGTGCCAGGGAAGCCGGTTCTCGTCGAGCTGGACAGTCGGATTCCGGAGGAAGGACTTGCAGCAGACCGCAGTGTTCTTAAGATGGTGCCTGCGGATGCAGGGTGACTACTCCTTAGTCACAAGGGAGAATCTTGAAGAAGAAATCTTGAAGTCCTTTCGCAGAAAGTCGTGTCTTGATTCCAAAGATGATCTAATTTGGAAGGGGGCCCGCTCCTAACTTTATACTAGGAAAAGGGGCTGACCCGGTGACTAGGTCCTGCCTATGGGTGGGACTAGGAGGGGGGTGGTTACACCCCTCTCCCATGCCGGACTTTCCCCAGGCCAGGGGCTGGTGTGCCCCTGGAACTGGTTCTGGCCGGCCTATGCGTAGTGAGCACCGGGGTGCCACTCAGCAGTCACCTTCCTGTAAAGCCCTGCCTACCCAGGATACACAAAACCCTGTCTGGGATGGTGCTAGCACCGCCCCTGACAGGAAACCCTTTGTCCAAGCTCTCCTCGCTGGAAGGACTCCCAGCAGCAGGAGGTCAGACTCGTGTCTGTGGTGGCAGCATCCATTTTGTGGAGCTGAGGCTTCGCTTAACTTTAACCGGGGTTCACAGTTACATACATGTTGTGTCCCTCTAGAAGGGTGGAATGCTAACCCCGTCGCCAGAATTGGCGAGGGGTTAGTATTCCAATTCGTATGACACCTTACTCAACATGTTTTGATAAAGCAATACCAGAGATAGCATTTAACCGCGAGGATTATAATGCACTTAAGAGTATATGGTATGCGTTATCATGGAACAGCTATTAGGACTTGGTTCCGCAAGCTGCAAACGGGCTCAGCTCCTGCCAGAGCACCATTTCACACGATTCCAAGCACTCTGCCTTCAGGATTGTCAAGGCCTGCCATAGGAGTGACTGATAGGAATCTGTGTGTCCATTTTTAGGGTTAGATATAGGTATACTATATCTAAAGCAAAGGGTGATTACACCACCTTGCCCCAGCTGTCGTGCAGCCAGTTGTGTCAGATTTAGATGGCCATCCAGGGGTGGCATAATACATGCTTCAGCCCCTGGTAGGCCCTGGGTACACCTATGCCCTGAGTTACAGGGTCTGATAAGGTGGCCCAGTCCCAATTGGATAATGCACCTAAGGTACACATGTCAATTTAGTGAGAGAACAGCTAGGCTGTGGGTCTGATTGGCAGGCCCACAGCCAGAGAAAGTCGTAAACCAGTGAAACAAAAGCAAAAAATCTGGGTGATCATAGGATTGCAGACCCTCCTCTCCTACAGGTAGACCAAGATATTTCTGAAGAGACATAAAAATGTCCATCATTTCTTAACAATGAAGAGACTTACAGCCATATTCATCAACATGAATTGCGCTCGCAAATGGCCAGATTCTGAGAATCTGGCCGTTTGCGAGTGCGATTTTTGCATTTGGGATTCATCATCCCAAATGCAAAAATCGCTATTACCGAAATCGCATATTTGCGAGGAATTGGATTTAAGGAATCTCTAATAGAGATTCCTTAAATCCAATTCATCACCCATTTTGAAATTGCGAATTCGCAATATTTGGTCGCAATTTAACACGAAATCTGACTTCGTGGTAAATTGCGAAAAAAGAGTAAAAAGCACTTTAGTGCATTTTTTTCTTTTGCATGTTACACACACACATGTCCTCTGGACATGTGTGTGCGCAACACCTGTTCAAATGTGCATTTGAGGGGTGCTACAGGGTGTCCTTTGGACACCCCTGGCACCCTTCAAATCGCAATCTTATTTGCGATTAGCAAATTGCTAATCGCAAATAAGGAATACTCCCCATTCATTCCTATGGGCCTTTTGGCCCATAGGAATGAATGGGGAGTTTTTCCTTATTTGCGATTAGCAATTTGCTAATCGCAAATAATGAATCAGTAGGAATCGCAATACATTTTGCTAATCCTACATGAATCCTGTTTTGCGAGTCCTTAATAGCGAATCGCTATAATTCGCTATTAGGGCCTCGCAAAACGGGAGATTGATGAATATGGCTGCATATGGCTTGCAGGACCCGATGGTGCGGTCTCCGTTACCTTCGGATCAGCTAGTTTTCAGACTTGCGGAACTGTTTTGGTTTCACAGGGCATTCTCTTAAAAAATGTCCGGCCCTGCCACAATAAAGACACAATTTGTTTTCACGACGTCTTTGTTTTTCAGCTTCACTCAGGGGTCCTTTAAAGCTGCCTATTTGCATGGGTTCAGAATCATCTGCCTTGACTTCAGTTTCAGGTTTTTTATTCTCTCTGGTTCCTATTCTAGGGAACTCATATCGTACCCGATCCTTACGTCTCTCTCCCAATCTATGATCTAATTTTACAACAAGATCTATTAGTTCAGGACAAGTAGCAGGATGGTCAACTACATGTGCCAAGGCGTCTTTCAATTCATCACGCAGCCCTTTATAAAAAAGCGCACTGCGTTTCTCTGGGGGCCAATCTGCCTCTACCACTAGTCTGTTAAAGGTAGAGATATAAGTAATGAGAGCTTTGGACCCTTGCTTAAGGTTCAATAGCTCTGTATACGCAGCATGCGTAAATGTATGTTTGTCAAACATTTTTCGCAGTACACGTATAAAGGCGTTATAATTCAGTAACAGGGGATCGTCTTTATCAATTAAAGGTATGGTCCAATTCGCAGCTGAACCCCCTAAGTACGAAAGAACAAAGGCTACCTTAGCTTGGTCATTTGGAAAACACGAGGCCGTGCACAAAAAATGTAATTGGCATTGCGTAAGAAAAGCAGCACATTTAGATGGGTCACCATAAAAACGTTCAGGGGGAGCTAAGGGAATAGTATGTGGCGTTACTACTTGGACGACCTGTGTGTTAGCACTAGCACTAGCTCCTTCCTCTCTATTAATGCGTAAAGCCTCAACTTTATCTGCTTAGCTTTGGGTTTCTCTTTGGAGATTTCCCACCTTTCTGGCCACATCCTGTAGAGTGAGATCCATGGCACTCGGGAGACAAATTTATATAGGTTTCGCGTTTTGTCATGCACGCACCTGTTGTCTCTGGAGTGTCCTGGAGATCAGATGCCAAGCTCCCTGCTTCACCCCTATCACCCACGGGAGTCAGGAAAGAACGCTAACCCCAGGTAGTGAAAAGGGGGAAACAGGGAAACAGGGGAACAAAACAAGGATAGAGGGGGATAAACACAGCTCTCCTCAGTCTTCACAAAGGAAAGAGTCACTTCCTTGTCTTCTCTTAGTCTGGGGCTGTAGCAAAAGAAACAGAGTTATAATAAACAAAACCTCCCCATACTACTCTCAAAATGTGGATCTTAGGGGACTTAAATACCTGTAGAACACTGAGGAGAAGCAGGAAATGCCAGGAAATAATAATGCTACAGAACGAAGTATCACACCAGGTTGCCAAATACTGTGGACAAAAACACCCATTAAGGATTAGGACCACTTCAGAGGATATTCGATTCTACGTTGTATAACACTCACCCCAGACGGTTCTTTAACCGGCATTAAAGGAATCCGACTAATGAGCAACTGAGGTGAACCTTGTTAACAGCACAAGGCACCTCACGCTATGGGAATACGAGTGGGAATCAACACTACTATAAGCCTATCATAAAGGTAAAATGAGGCTTACGAGTAGATAGGAACAAACTGAAAAGTCATAAAGAAGAAACAAAAAGTGGAACACAATAGAAGCCAAGACGCTTCCAAACTCACGCGACCCTCCGGATAATCAGGAAAACGCTAACTCCTCGGACGCCCGTCACCGTGACCCGGAACGAGAACCACAACAAGCTAGCTAAACGCGAAGCGTTTCCTATGCGTCTTGGGCGGGGTTAAATAATACCTCAAAGCCAATGCGCATGCGCTAACCTTGCACATGGGTATATCGTATCTCAGCCTCCTTTTGCCAACCATTGCCAACCCCGAGTGGACGAGTAATGGCCGATAACGTAAACAACAGTCGGCGCTAGTATATTGAATTAGGTATGCGCGGAGGCACAAGCATGACAATTTGGGACCACACCTGGTGGTCAGCAGAACTTGGACCCATGCCCACACCAACTGATCACAAACACAACCTCTGCATCATCCTCGGCAGCCAACTGACCATGAAACGTCAAGTCAATGCAGTCACCTCCTCCTGATCCTGTTCTGCGGAACGTTCAGATGGATCCCAATCAACACTAGAAAAAACATCACCAGCCGACTCGACTATGGCGATGATCTCTGTGCCGGAATGCCTACCCTGCTCCTCAAAAGACTCCAGGCCATGCAGAACACCACAGACAGACTCAACCTGCACCTCCCCAAATGGACCAACTCCACTCCACACCTCTGAAACCTCCACAAGCTCCCTTTCTAGAAGAGATGCCAGTTCCAGATTATCACACATGCCTACATAGCTCTTCACGACCAAGGACCATCCTACATCAACCACCAACTAAACTTCCCTCAGCCCGCAAGAAACCTGCACCGCAGCTCACTCGCCCTCGCACACACCCGCATCTGAAACAGCCACAGAAGTGGCTGCTCCTTCTCCTACATCGCTGCCAAGACCTGGAACAATCTGCCCCTCCACCTCTGGATAGCACGTCCCAGCGGACTTTAGGAAGAAACTCAAGTCCTGGCATTTCTATGAAGACTTGCACCCTCAGCACCCAGATACCATTAAGGATGACAGTGTTGTGCTTTATAAATTACTGATTAATTTATTTACAAAGTGCCATGTGGAAATACTTATGCGGACTCCTTCTAAAGGGCATCACAACCAGTAAGGAGTACACAACAAAGAAAGTTCACCAAGATCAGGGAACTTCCTAAAGGTACCATGGACCTCCTTGTGATGGAGGCGCCTCGAAAGGCCAATGGATCAGCAGGCCTTGACCCTGTAAAACAAGCTATCCTATGTATCTAAGACAACTTGAGAAGTGCATTATTCACAAGCATTTGCGATGCAATTGCTCTCGCCTTTGGGGCCTTATATGTATTTAGCTATGCAGCACATTAGCCTGGTTGCTGAAAAATCTACTGTTCTTCAACATGGAGGGAAAGTAAGCACCAAACTGCGTGACACACCAGGTATGGGAACACATGGAGAGAAATATTGCCTTTCAGTGGGAAATGGTATAGTCCAAAGCTCTGTTTTTAATATAAAATCAGGGCCTTCAGAGGTCATATCACTGAAAATACAAGATTTTAAAAAAATATTATTGTCTACGGGTGCTCGCGGAAGATAATTTCTATGGACTGGAATCTAGAAATGCTAAAAAGATTCTATTATTTTACTTACCTCTGCTGGTCGTTTTCTATAAAGAAAGTGAAATAGAGGCAGTTGCCATAAAAATTAAAAAAGGAAAGTCCCTAAGCAGAAAGCAATTCTGGTATTTCACTGACCTCTACTGGTTGTTTTCTATCAAGACAGTTTAATAGAGGCAGTGGAACAGAAAACAATCCCAGGAGTGGGAAAAAAAAAACACGCGAGCGGTGCACGCGTAAGTGGCGGCCGCGAGACGCGCACTGTGGTGGGGAGGGAGAGGGGGAGGGGCAAATAAAACAGAGAGGAGTGCGAGGGAGGGGTGGAGGAGCATACTGTAAGGCTTAATTAGCCATGAAAGGAAGGCAGATGGCTACTGCGCGTGTGCACGCTCGTGTGAACGCAAGCTTGAGGCCAGCCAGCACCACTTTGAAAACTCACCTTCTAAAGTCTCTCCGAGCAGCACATGCGCTGGCTCAGCGAGACATAAAAAAGACCCTAAGCTGAACAAGACAAGTCCTAGGGCTGATCTCCAGAGCCCACAAAGTACATACAGATATAAGTATATACTAAAGTATATACAAGAGCTCTTGAATGCTTGACCTAAAAAGTTGGCCTATTGGGGTATCACCACACATTAAATGCAAAACCTAAGCTTTTCACCCATAATGTGTTTTCACCATTATTATAAACTGTTTCAGATGGAGCCATGAATATACACTGATTTTAACATTCATTGGCATCAGCAATGTGCAGTCATTTGGACTTTCATTTTTGCGTTTAACATTTCACCACAGTAAACCAGTGAGCATTTCAACTTTACAGCCCTATTTCTACTAGAATCAGGTTGCCTAGCAACCTTAGAAGACTCAGCAACAAAGGCCCATGCACCCACAAGTCTCACCCCAAAATCCACAGCACCAGCATTGCTTGAAATCAGGTGGAACATCTCCTGGGAGGCATAGAGTGGCAGAATGTGAAAAGTAGAGTGACATCACCTGGGCCTGGCAAACAGCTGATTACCTCTTGGGCCACCATTATATCGAATGTTTTATGAAACCCCCAAGGCTTATGCTGCATTCCTCTGCACTCAGGCTATGGTTTTTGGCCCTTTGATGTCTTTTTTCCTTTCTCATTTCATTATAATTATACTGGGTAGCAGGACCATGCTGTAGCCCAAGCATGCCTCTCAAGCACTTCCTTTCTTTTATGTGGCGAAGCCGGTTTCTGTTCTATGCTCCCATCTCTCTTCTCTGCTATCATGATTCTCTCCTTGCATGTACATCAGGGAGCCCTCCCACCCCACTGACCACCACATGCAGGCCCTGTGGGCAGACAGGAAGGTGCTGGTTGGATACTGGGCTTGCCGGTGCTCAATTTCCAGTTTGTTCACTGGGCTGGATTGGGAACCCAAAGCAGCCATGGCAAATTATGTCAGACCGGCCCCCTCATGGTGAATAGTGAGCGAGCCTGACCACTACAAGGGGGCTTGGGGGCTTCCCCCCCCAAAGGATTTTTGGGGGAAAAAGGCAAAGATTGTGCATTCTACAACATATTTTAATGATATATTCAATTGTATTAGTTGATAAAGCATTGTAAAGGATGACCTTACAGTGCACCAGAATACGTCAGTCTTTATTGGGCCTCTTCAATGATTTCCTCACCATCACAATCCATCAGTGCCTCTCATCTCTTTATAGCCCAATTCTCACATGTTTTTATTTGTTTTATAGCACCTCTCATACCAGTGAAGGGTGTCAGAGCAGTCTACATCTCACACATACAAAGCCAATGAATCATATGTGTGTAAATCAGTGAATAGAAAATGTTACATAAATCAAGATTCACATGTCATCCATAGTAGTAAGTATTGTTTAAGAGTGCTTGGTCTGGAGAAGCACAAACTCAGTATGCAGAACGTAACCCAGTGGTTATGGTTGACTTTACTAATAAGAATTTATTTCTACCCAAACAATCCCTTTTTACCAAAATTAGGAAAATAAAAGACTGGAAAAAACATAACTTTCTAACCTAGATTAAGATAACAATTTATGAATTGCACAGAAGCAAAAGGAACTCTGTGACAAAGGTAGTAACCCACTGAGCTATGTACATAAAATACTGTTCTGTGATCTGCATAGTATACGCTTTTTGCAGCAGGCATATTAACACTCTGAGCTACCTTTGATGAGTCAAAACTGCCACTAGACAAACTCTGATCTCTCTCCAGCAGGTATATTAATCATCAGCATTATCTTGGCAATTTTATTGTTGCCTGAAAACTGTTGATATACGAGAACTCTGTAGTGCTTTTAAAACTGCTGCACTGCTGTAAAAATGACCCCCTGTAACACTAGCGGCCCCACACTCTTCCAGCCTCCCGAGGAAACACCCGAAGCCTGGTAAAGCCATTGTTTGCCAATGACACACACTGAGATCTCAGATTCCCTCCAGGGCACTGGCCGTCCCCGGGGGTGTAATTACTCTCTGTGCAACAGTATACACTCCATTGGCTGTTCCCTCAGGGCATTGGCCCTACTCAGGGGTGATGAAGGTATTCCCAGCTGCCAGAATACCACTGTAGTGCTGGAGCTACCTATAAAACCATCAATAATTAAGCCAAACAGGCCATTTTGAAGAAAGTTGATTGTAGTGCTCCTTCCTGGTGGGAAGCGCCAGGAGTATGATATTAAGGCCTATTTACATTAAATATTTCAGTAGAATTTTCCAACAGGCTGGTTCATGGCTGCAGGACCCTGTTGCCCCGTGGTGCCTATTTTAAACTACTTTTCTCTTTTGGGACAGAGCAACAGGAACTAGGGCTTCTTTCTGTTCCCAGCTTCTCGTAGACTGGCCCGCGGACTCTCAACTTCAGAACACCACAGCCCTTAAAACAGATTACACCACCTGCCGGCACTCCCAGGTCCTCCTGTCTCGTGGTCATGTGCAGGAGTTTGACGCAGCCTTCATAGAGCAGCTCCAAACAGAACTGGTCCATAGAAGTCAAAGGGAATTTACTGCTTCGGGGTCCTCAGTGAGTCCATCTTCTGCTGTTCCACAGAGTAAGTGAGGAAGCCAGTGCCACCAGATAGAGTCCACAGAGTCCCAGAAAGTACAAACCTAGAGTCCTCTCAAGGCAGGGATTCATTCACACGAGGTCCATCCTTCCGCCGTTGTTCCCTCTTCTCTCATAGCCTGGCCCTTATGAAGGGGTTTGAAAGTGGAGGCAATGAGTTCTACAAGGTGGAGATCTCTGCTCAGTTCAAAGATGCTGCATCACCCCTCCAACTTTGACAGACAGTTCAAAACACACCCTGCACAGCATGTTTGTTAAGTTCAAACTGGCAGAACTAAGTTGTGCTCTGCAAGAGCTTTCTTTGTGCTTTAGCTCTGGCTCTACCTGACACTGCAAAACTTGTCCCTTACCTCTGAGATTTTAGTGGGAACCTCTTGTGTGACTGGAGCCCGAGTTCTTCTTGTTCCACCTTTGTCTTTCTGAGAAGGGAGTGCTCAAGCTTATTGGTAGAAAAAAGCACTGTAGACAAGAACAGAGCATTAATGTCTCTCAATCAGTTCTAGTTCAGAGTTACAAATCATCTCATTTAGTTTCATATAGATGTCGAGAAACAGGTATGGTTATAATGTTCATTCTTTATTTCTTGCTTGAAAACAACAAGGATATGGGCACAATCAATGCGTTACGTCTTATAACAATGGGACTTTCTCAGGGCATAAGCCTGTATTTTAAACAGGTATCAAAAGTATTTGAAGTCCTAAAACAGAGTCTCAATGTTTGGTCCAGTCCGACCTTACATCATCGTGTTTGCGGCATACACAACAGGGATGTAAGGTCGGACTGGACCTAACATTGGGACTCTTGTTTTAAGAACTTCCAATACTTTCGATACCTTTTATAAATACGGTGTTAAGGAATTTGTGTTCAACTATGCGGATGCTGGAATTCCAGTAAAACTTTCTCAACTTTCTCAACTGACTACTAATGACTTATTGATTACAATATATGCCCTGAAGAAGTCCTGTTGTAATAGGATGAAACACGTTGGCTGTGTCTACATCCTTGTTATTTTCTAGCAAGTAATTAAAAAATTAACATTGTAACCATACCTATTTATCGACATCTATATGAAACTAAATGAGATGATGGATAACTGAATTATTTGTTATTAAGATAATTTAAATACTCCGTTCTTAATTTATTGCTTTAATGTATGACCACCACCAAGAGTTCTTCTCCGTTATATTCGTTTTATATGTAATTTTAGGGCATTCTCTGGGATGGTTAGTCTTGGGAGAGGAGCACCTTTAGTAGGAAATTGTATGGAGTGCAGCAATCAATACCATAACCATGCTCAGGCTTGTTAGTTTATTTTTATCAACATATACAGTTTTCTCATCTGATCTCTTCCTCTATTCCCAGAGATGGTTAATGCTCTCCAAATGGGCAAGTTTTTCAGCTGACTAGCAGAGTAATTGACCTAGCCCAGAAGGGTAGTTCAAAGCCCCAATCTCATTAAGGGCTGAGCCTGGGAAATACCATAAAATGCAAACAGTACATGAAGGGGCACAAATATGGCTACATGAATATTTTATTTGCCGCAGGACCTTTATAAACTAAGGGAAAGTCACAGGAGTCATTTCTCTATGTTGAGCGAATGAAAATGAGTATTTTACACAGTTGTTGATTGAAAATACAGCATAGCACAACAAACTTAAAAGCTAGTCAAAAAGAAAGGGGACCTTTTTTGGCTACTGAGTTAAGTTATAAGTAACTCTACATGTACCTTGACAATAGATATATATATCTTCAAGGTACGTAGTTGTGGAGTTATTTTGCCCCTCGATATTCAGTCTACAAATTTCCCTTAGGCCGAAATTTAACGTGTACAATAAGGCCTGCACAGTCCATAACCAATTTCTTCAGGATCCCATCTACAAAAGGCTACCTGTGCACAGATACAAGGCTAGGTAAGACATTGGCTCCTGGTCTCGGCTTTCACACGTCACACATGTTCCCACTTAACCTGGGTAGAGCTCTTACGTCAGCTGCACAGCAGAAGGCCTTATCTTAAAAGGTAGATACTGGCAGTTATCATTCAGGAAAATTTTAGCCGACACTTACAGTCGGTCAAATTCAGTTAACAAGATTGACTCATAGCAGAGATTTAAAAAAGCAGGCAGCGGAAAATCGTGAAAGCTTTGGGGCGGTGTAAGTGAGTCAAACCCCACTACCTGATGATACCCCTATTCCTACTCCCTCTGATGTATGTACAACCAGTGCTTAATTCGAAGGGGAAAAAAAATATGTGCCAGGGCTCTTGTCAGAAGGCCACTGCAGCTTGCACCATGCATTGCCCCTGCTATGTTGTCAATGATTTTAACAACACAACTATCAACCATCACACTCCTACAGGTGTGACAATTCGGATTATTTCAGGCTCCCAAAGCTATAAGACTGGCTTGAGCGGCAAGTAATAGTTATTTTTAATGTAATCTGAATTAATAGTAACTGTTGTTGTGGTCATCTCTAAACTACAGCTGACAGCACCACCTTGTGGCAGACTGTCACAAGCGCCGGTGTTGACAATTAAGTGCCAGTGCTGAGCACTGGAAACCACTCGCTCAAATTAAGCAGTGGGTCTACTACAGCATAATAGTGTGTATGACTGAGGTGCCCTCCCATTCCCAAATCCAAGCTCTCATTTGTCTGCATGGCTGCAAAAAAGTAACCATTGCTGTGGAAAAGCCTGTACTGCAGAAAAAAAATACAGATATCAATCTGTCAATAACTTGGCCATCTTGGGGAGAAAAAAAACCTGCCTGTGACTTGTTTTTAGTGTATCTCTCGCCCGTCGTTTTTTTGAAGGGGTTGCTAGAAATTAAATGGAGGAGAAATTGAGAGCGGTGCCTTCTCCTTGCATATGCACTGGTGCCTTTGGAAGTACATCATTAAATCAGCAGTGCTATGACGGTGTACTCCCATCATGTTATAGACATGGAGGATTTGAGCAACGGGGACAAATAGCAGCTTTCACAGGTTTGCAAGTGAAGCATGAACACCAATATCAAATTCAGAATTGGTGAATGCCACATGCATATAGCCCCTTTGGTTATAGACAGTTTGTCATAGTAGAGGCAGCTGGTGCACTCTTCAGCCAGACCTACAAACAAGTCTATGTTGTCTGTTAGATACAAAAGAGTTGGATGTTCAAGGTATCAACTTAGTGGGACCTTAACTTGGGTACAGCTAACTAAAGGTCAATCAATCAATCAATCAATCAGGGGTCTGTATAGCGCGGCTACTCACCTTTGAGGGTCTCAAGGTGCTGAGGGGGGCAAGGATGAGGTTCAGTCGAAGAGCCAGGTCTTGAGATCCTTCCTGAATTGGCTCAGCGACGGGGATTGCCTAAGTTGGAGAGGCAAGGTGTTCCAGGTAGGAGAAGGATACAGCTGACTAAAGCTCCGCCAGTGTTTCTGCGCCAACATTTGTAATTTCTTCTTAAATTGAACTGCAAACATACCAATGCGTTGAGTACTTAAACTTAAATACTCAAACGTAAAATAATAATGGTAAAAGTCGAGAAAAATATTGTGTTCCTTTAAGTGCATTGCTGACTAACATGAATCTTTCTGGTGTTTAACATTTTGCAGGAGAGAAAATGGAGCCCATCAGGACTGGAATGCGTTAGAAGGTTTTATTCATATTACTGGGCACTCAGAAGAGGAGAGATCCGAAGAGAGAACAGCTGCTAAGAGTGCAGACTTTCATTTTGATTAATAACTTACTATATTTTAAGAAACTGATAAAAATAAACGTCTGAGCACCGAGGTCCACTGCAGGAGAGGCTCCTCCCTTCTCCCACTACCTTTAAATATATCTCTTAGGCCCCGGTTTCAAGTTGTGCTGTGTAGGGCTGGGTATGGACCTCGCCGGGCACTACCATGATCCTGGAATGGGGGGTGTTTACTGTGTGTGGTAAAGGCATCAATTTCTGAGTTTCCACATGTTTGGCTTTTTTCTGATCTTTTTCTCTCATAAATGTTAGCAGGTTTGACCTACTAGAATCCATAGGTTGAATGAGGAGCTCCGGAAAATTTGGTTCTATATATCACCCCAGTGAAATTCTGTGCCTGAGTGTTAAAATTCACCCAATAAGATACATAGCACCAATGAGGTTGCCGGTAAAAATGGGGGATAATAAGCAGATTATCACAGTCACGGTCTCAGATGAAGAGCTTGGGTCAGAGTGTTGACTCTGCTACCATTGCAAATGACGCTGCACAGTGCGCCCGACTCACCACTGAATGCAGTACTGAACAGGCAAGAATTGAGCACAGGTGACTGCTACTTGTGTGTCCACTACTGTTGCAGCTTAGAGACATTACAGCTGAGGTACGTGTTTTTCATGTTGGAGCCTCATATCCTTCTGTTGTGGCATGGGTCCCACGTGGGACAGAGAGGCCCTGGAAATTATACAAATTCTCTGAATGCTGACTTGATTGATTGCCAGCAGAAAGGAGGACCCTGGGGGTCCAATGTGGGTGAAAGCTGCTAGGGCATGTGCGTTTTAGTAGACAAGCGAATTTCCTATGGATGCGCTTGATAAATAACATTGATGCTTCAACAGTGGTAGAAGTGGGCGGGGACGGAAGGGTACGGCGTGCCCCTACTTGGTACACAGTCAAAATATCGAGTAGGAAATATCGACCGACCATAATATCGAGTCTGTAATATCGAAGGAGCATAATATCGAAGGCAAGAATATCGTAGGACAGAATATCGACCCAAGGTAAGTAATATCGAAATACTTAATATCGATGTAAGTAATTTCGAAGTTAGTAATATCGATAGCATATATATCGATGTTACTAATTTCGATGACACTAATATCGATATTTGTATTATTTTATAGTTTTTTATTATGTCTGTGTTATATGTTTAATTTAAGTATTTAAAATAATTACTATTATATGTGTATAAATTTTATATAATAATAAATAAATTTATAAGTAAATTTTATGTTTTAGTACCGGAGCGGGTTGTGGGTTTATAGGGGAATAGGGTGGGAAGTAATTTAATTATGGTAAATTGATTATTAATTAGTAGGATTTATTAATAAATTATAATTAATTGGTAATTATTTGAAAATAATAGGAAAATTATTTTAATTAATTTATTAATTGATATATATGTTCTGTAGCGGGTTGTGGGTTTATAGGGGAATAGGGTGGGAAGTAATTTAATTATGGTAAGTTCATTAATAAATAGTAGGATTAATTAATTAATTATAATTAATTGCTAATTAATATTGATTAATTGGAAAAAAAACTTAATTGATTAATTGATATATATGTTCTGTAGCGGGATGTGGGTTTATAGGGGAATAGGGTGGGGAGTAATTTAATAATAATTAATTAATTAATATATGTTTTTAAATATTTATAATTAATTAATTGGCAAATAATTAATATTAAGTAGTTAATTAATATAATTTTGTACATATTTTAAATTAGTAATTAATTGGTAATTAAAAATTATTAATTAGTTAATTACATTAATTAGAGTAATTTATTTATATATATAATTTTTAGTTACTGTTAATTAATTAATTGGGGAAAATTATATTAATTATTAAATTATATTAATTACAGCTAATGTGCTAATATATTTACTTTATTGTTATTGTTAATTAATAATTAATTGCTAATTAAATAATATTAATTAAGTTTGGGTAAAGGAGTATTTTTAGGGTTCAGGGTCAGTTTTGGGTTTTTGGGTAAAGGGGTATTTTTAGTGTTCAGGGTCAGTTTTGGGTTTTTGGGTAAAGGGTTTTTTTTAGGGTTCAGGGTCAGTTTTCAGTTCTTGAGTAAAGGGGTATTTTTAGGGTTCAGGGTCAGTTTTCAGTTTTTGGGTAAAGGGGTATTTTTAGGGTTCAGGGTCAGTTTTCAGTTCTTGGGTAAAGGGGTATTTTTAGGGTTCAGGGTCAGTTTTCAGTTTTTGGGTAAAGGGGTATTTTTAGGGTTTAGGGTCAGTTTTCAGTTTTTGGGTAAAGGGGTATTTTTAGGGTTCAGGGTCAGTTTTCAGTTTTTGGCTAAAGGGGTATTTTTAGGGTTCAGGGTCAGTTTTCAGTTCTTGGGTAAAGGGGTATTTTTTGGGTTCAGGGTCAGTTTTCAGTTTTTGGGTAAAGAGGTATTTTTAGGGTTTAGGATCAGTTTTCAGTTTTTGGGTAAAGGGGTATTTTTAGGGTTCAGGGTCAGTTTTCAGTTCTTGGGTAAAGGGGTGTTTTTTGGGTTCAGGGTCAGTTTTCCCTACTGTTGCACTCTCTGGAGTGGGAATAGTAATTTTATCCCTACGCTATCAAACACTTTCCCTACTGTTGCACTCTCTGGAGTAGGAATAGTAATTTTTACCCTTACGCTATCCAACGTTTTATATAATTAATTGTTAAAATATCAAATGTTTATTTTATTTTTTATATTACTTACTTTTTATTTATGTTATTGTTTTATGTTTGTAAATGTATTAGTAAATTAGAATATATTTCATTAATTTATAAATTAGTAAAATAATTATTAATACTTATTGTTCAGTACATATATATTATATATTTACTGTATATATTTAATTAATGTATTATTAATATATATGTATTATTTATTAATTTTAAACATTATTAGATACTTTTAAATATGTATATTTTATTTATTAGTGTTATATACTTAATTTTACATTTATATAGTAAAAGAAAAAAAATCGATATTTTTAACATCGATATTTTTAACATTATATTATTTTTTCGATATTTTTGTACTTACCATGTTGTAGATAGGATGTCGATATTTTTGCCCTCGATATTGTTGACTCGATATTCTTGTAGGTCGATATTTATGAGGTCGAAATTCTGTCAGTGATCCCCCCTACTTCTAAAAATTATTCCAGTCCGTTCCCCTACTTCCTACTTTCAAAAACGCACCCCGGGACGGCAAGAAAAGTCCTACTTAATAAAAACGATAACTATTTTCTTTCAGCTTTCAGGGGCTGCTCGCTGCAGCAGCCCCTCCCTCAGCTCTCACAGGCTGAGGGCAGGCTGAGGGCAGGCTGAGGGCAGGCCCATAGTCATTCCGATTGATGCTGATTACCCCCTTTTGAATGACAATGCGCCCGCCCTCTGCCTTTAGCATGTCATGTGCCAGTGAGATTGGAGTTAGTGATTACAGAGGAGCTTTCCCCAAACAGAGTACTGTGGGGAATATGCCACCTTGTGTAATTTGTCAATGTTGTACACAGAGTGAACTGGCCAGGAGCAGAGACGGGACAGAAGAGGCGACAGGAAAGGAGAGGTAATAGGGCAGGAGAGGTGACTGGGCAGGAGAAGTGACAGGGCAGGAGAAGTGACAGGGAGGAGAAGTGACGGCAGGAGAAGTGACGGGCAGGAGAAGTAACGGATTGGAGTCGTGGCGGGGCAGGAGAGGTGACGTGTCAGGAGCAGTGATGGGACAGGAGAGGTGACAGGAAAGGAGAGGAGACTGGGCAGGAGAAGTGATGAGGCAGGAGAAGTGAAGGGGCAGGGGCGGTGATTAGGAATGGGCAGGAGCGGGAACCGGCAGGAGCATTGAACAGATAGGGGCAGTGAACGGATAAGAGCAGTGAACGGGGCAGGAGAAGTGATGGGACAAGAGAAGTGATGGGGCTGGAGCGGTGATCGGGCAGGAGTGCTGACCGAAAAGGAGCAGTGAATGGGCAGGAGCAGTGAACGGGCAGGAGTGGTGACGGGGCAGGAAAAGTGACGGGGCACAAGAGGCAACAGGAAAGAAGAGGTGACTGGGCAGGAGAGGTAACTGGGCAGGAGAGGTGACCGGGCAGGAGAAGTGACGGGCAGGAGAAGTGACGGGGCAGGAGAAGTGACGGGGCAGGAGTAGTGACGGGGCAGGAGAAGTGACTGGGCAGGAGAAGTGACTGGCCAGGAGAGGTGACGGGGCAGGAGAGGTGACAGGGCTAGAGAGATGACGGGGCAGGAGTGATGACGGAGCAGGAGAGATGACAGGGCAGGAGAGGTGAAGTGGCAGGAGAGTTGATGGGCCACAGAAGCCGAAATAACCAGAGCCCCCTACCCTAGGCCCATGATCTCTACTCTATCTGCCACTCTATCGGTCTAAAAACACCCGACCTCAAGGCATTTAGATCAGAAGCACCTATGTCAGACAGTGAAGCAACCTTAATAGCCGCTGCATACGACTCTCCCCTCACAGAGTCACCTAAATCCAAAATCCAAGTAATCACAGGTCACCGAAAAGACCTGCCCAACTTCAAACCACAGAGACTCCCAGTCCTCATCGCCATACCCAGGGAGACTAAAGACAGAACTGCCAGCAATCAGGAGAAATTCACCAACTGCCTACTAATCAACTGCAGATCGGCCTCACTACACGAAACAGACTTAGCTGAAGCTATCCTCACTCATGACATTGACTTTGCATTCCTCACGGAGACCTGGGTAAATAAGACACCTCCTCCCTGCCTAGACATGCTGGTACCACCTGGCTTCTCCCTCATTTCCAAAGACAGGAAAGATCAACGAGGAGGTGGGGTCGCTATCATCCACAAGGACAGCTGGAGCATCTCGGAAACAACCTCTTTTGATTACGATTCATTTGAATGTCTATCTGCCGTCATCAAGACCAAAGACAACGATTCTTTACTGTGTCACCTGCTCTATCACCCCCCTGGTAGAAACAACGAGTTTGGGGAACAACTATCTGACCTGATAGCACAAGACGCACTCAGCGATTCCAAAAATTAATTCTTGGCAATTTGAATCTCCGATGGAACGAGACTCACAATCCTCTAATCCAATTGTTATCCAGCCTCCTCGATGATAACAACCTTATACAACACTGTACTGTGGAGACTCACTACAAAGGAGCCACACTGGATGCCATCAGTGCACAAAAGAATTAAATCACGGTCAACCACATACTTCCCGTCGACTGGTCAGACCACCATATGATCTTATTTCATATCAATCACCCCATCATCTCTCTCAAACCCCCTCAGGACCCCCCCCAAATGGTTGAGAAACCTCTCCCAAGTACCCCTAGATATCCTGGAAGGTCAGTTAAGCTCACTTCTTCCGGACAACAAAGTGCACCTCTCCACCAATGATCTCATTGACCACTATAATTCTGAGCTAGTGTCCATTCTTGACAAACTAGCGCCACTAAAGCTCAAAAGAAGCCGAGCCACCCCATCCAGAACATGGTTCAACGCTGACCTCAACGCAGAAAGGAGAAACCTTAGAGCCAAAGAAAGAAAGTGTAGAACAAACCCAACTGCCATTCTTCGCGTCCAACTAAATCAGCCCGCAGGAAGTACAACAACCACATCAAAAACAAAAAATCCAGCTTCTTCCGAGAGGCACTGGACAAAGCCAAAAACAGACCGAAGGAGCTCTACAACATCATCAGACAACAACCCTCCAAGCCTCTGTCCTCATCTCTACAGGCGTCCAAATAACTATGTGATAACTTCGCCAACTTCTTCAACGATAAGATCTCAAAAATCGAACTATCATTAGACATCAACAACTCACACCTCAAGGAGAGCAACTCGGCTGTACCGCAGGCCCTGCCTCCCGGCTCTTCTCTCTCCCCCTGGCTTAGCTTTCACCCCGTCCTGGAAACAGAGATAATCTTGTTGATCTCGACCTCCAAACCATCAGCTCATATCTCAGACCCCATTCCTCCCTTACTAACCAAGAAAATTAAGCTTACTTTAGCACCTAAATGGGGAAAAATCATAAACAGCTCCTTAAAAAATGGAGTGGTCCCTGATTGTCTAAAAATGGGGCAAGTCACCCCGCTGCTGAAAAAACCTGTCTTGACTCAACAGACTTGAACAATTTCAGACCGATATCTAACCTCGCTTTGCTCGCTAAAACACTTGAACACTGCGTACTTCTGCTATTGACTCAACATCTGGACAAGATTAATCTCCTGAAACCCCTCCAGTCTGGCTTTAGACAAGGCCGCAGCACAGAAACTGCGATGCTGAACATCATAGATGATATCCATGGATCTCTAGACGCAGACAAATGCTGCCTCCTCATTCTTCTCGATCTTTCTGCAGCTTTTGACACGGTGGACAACAAGCTCCTCATCAAGGCTCTTCAAGAAAGAGCTGGCCTCTGCGAGGTAGTTCTCAAGTGGTTTTCCTCCTTTATACACAACCACACGCAAATAATAAAAATTAGGAACTTCACCTTCGAAACCCAGCAAGTCAGCAAGGGCGTCCCCCAAGGATCAGTGCTCTCTCCTCAGCTCTTTAACATCTATATGGAACCGCTCGCCAAGTTACTCAGGAAAGCCAATATCCGCTTTCACCTCTATGCAGATGATACATAGATCTATCTGTAAACTTCCTCTCTTAATAACATCCACAGACTAAATGATGTCCTGAATGATGTCCAAGAATGGCTGACACTTGAAACTAAATCCAGACAAGACTGAGACACTCCTCATCTCGAACAAAGAAGACAACCCTCAAATCACCGAGTGGCTAAAGGCAATCGATGCACTTAAAGGGAATCTCACTCTAGCTGACTCCGTATAATCTTTGGGCATCACCCTAGACCCCAAACTATCCTTGACAAATCACATTAAGAACGCGGCAAAAAGTGCATTCTTTAACCTCAGACTCTTGAACAAAATCAAACCCTACATTCCCAACAAGGACCTCAAATTGGCCACGCAATCACTAGTACTGTCAAGACTGGACTATGGGAACGCAATCCTAACAGGCATCCCCAAATCGCACTTGGCACCGATCAAAACAACACTACATGCGGCAGCCAGAATGATCACTGGCGTCAAAAAATCTGATCACATCTCCCCGACACTCAAAGAACTCAAGTGGCTCCCAGCAGAACTGCATAGCATCTTCAGAACGGCCTGCCTAACCCACAAAGCCCTCCATACCGGCAAACCTGAATACTTGGCAAATAAACTCAAAAAAGCAGGCCAAACCAGAAATCTGAGAAGCTTTAACTCCCTACTGCTCATCCTACCTAAAACCAGAAAGAAAAGAACAGCGGACTGCTCTTTCACAGGAAACGCCTCCAAAATATGGAACTCTATCCCCCCGCACATCAGAACCATGCCATCCTACGTGGAATTCAAGAGTCAACTTAAATCCTTGTTCCTTATCCGTTCCCTAGGTTGTAGCTAACACGGATCAGATAGCATCCCTGAACTATGTGGGTACGCTGAATCCTGTTACCAAAGACGTTCTGCTGTCCAAATTTTCTCCTTCACTATTGACACTCGTTGATTGCTATTACTTTTCATATGTCTTGTTCCTGCTGATTATTTGTCATTCCCTTACTGTAAAGCGCTCTGTTACCTTTGGGTCTTGTGAGCACTATAGAAAACCTCCTAAATAAAAAATTAAAATAAAAGGAGAGGTGATGGGGCAGGAGAGGTGATGGGCCAGGAGCGGTGAAAGGACAGGAGCAGTGAACGGGGCAGGAGCAGTGAACGGGTCAGGAGCAGTGAACGGGTCAGGAGCAGTGAACGGGTCAGGAGCAGTGAACGGGACAGGAGCAGTGAACGGGGCAGGAGCAGTGACGGTACAGGAGCAGTGATGGGGCAGGAGAAGTGACAGGGCAGGAGAGGTGACTGGGAAGGAGAGGCAACAGGGTAGGAGAGGTGACTGGGCACAAACAGTGACGGGCAGGTGACATGACAGGCAGGTGATGTGATGGGTAGGAGAGATGACAGGCAGGAGAAGTGACGAAGCATTAGAAGTAATGGGGCAGGAGCGGTGATTAGGCATGAGCAGGAGTGGTAACCGGGTAGGAACGGTGAACGGACAGGAGCAGTGAACGGGGCAGGAGCAGTGAACGGGGCAGGAACAGTGAACGGGGCAGGAGCAGTGAATGGGGCAGGAGCAGTGAATGGGGCAGGAGCAGAGAATGGGGCAGGAGCAGTGAACAGGGCAGAAGCAATGGTGCAGGAAAAGTGACGGGTCAGGAGAAGTGACGGGCCAGGAGAAGTGACGGGCCCGGAGAAGTGACGGGCCAGGAGAAGTGACGGGGAATGAGAAGTGACAGGGAAGGAGAGGCAACAGGGCAGGAGAGGTGACCGGGCAGGAGAGGTGACCGGGCAGGAGAAGTGGCTGGACAGGAGATGTAACCTGGCAGGAGAGGTGACCAGGCAGAATAAGCGACCAGGCAGAATAAGTGACCGGGCAGGAGAAGTGACGGCTGGAGAAGTGACGGGCTGGAGAAGTAATGGATAGGAGAAGTGGCGGGGCAGGAGAGGTGACTGGGAAGGAGAGGCAACAGGGCAGGAGAGGTGACTGGGCACAAACAGTGATGAGCAGGTGACATGACAGGCAGGTGATGTGATGGGCAGGAGAAGTGATGAAGCATTAGAAGTAATGGGGCAGGAGCGGTGATTAGGCATGAGCAGGAGTGGTAACCGGTCAGGAGCAGTGAACGGGGCAGGAGCAGTGAACGGGCAGGAGCAGTGAACGGGGCAGGAGCAGGGAACGGGGCAGGAGCAGTGAACGGACAGGAGCATTGAATGGACAGGAGCAGTGAACGGACAGGAGCGGTGAATGGGGCCGGAGCATTGAACAGGGCAGGAGCAGTGAACAGGGCAGGAGCAATGAACAGGCGGAGAAATCTTGAACCTTACAGGTTTTATTTTCAGAATGTGTTCTACAGTAATCAATTGAAATAGTCAAGATCCTTTAAACCAATACATCAGAGATTGAGGCTCAGTTAAAAGACACAATTCAATTTAAGAACGTGGTAAAGTTCAGGTCTACAAATATCAAAGTCGAAAATGGGAGAAAAATCTGGCATGGATTCTTCTCCAAGGGTCAGTAAGTGAAAGGAGCTCTCTACACAGGCAAAGAACACTGTTTTACAGTGTTCTGAGCAGCGGATTTCATACATTTACTACAGTTGTACATGGTTCTCACCAACTAAACCAATCAGAATTAAATAGTGTGAAACAGGGCAAATGAATACAGTTAGAAAATCGCTCCTAATTGTACAACATGGAGTTTTCCACTAACTCCACCTGTGCTAGAACAAATGTTGTAACCTCATGTGCAAGCCTGCTAAGTATCCCTATATTAACAAGAGTTGAGTTTTCTTTGTGCAAAATATTACTTTTCAGAAACTATTAACAGTCATGTTTACATCATATGTTAGGATTTTTAAGTTAAGTGTCACTCCAGGGATACTTGGGTGAGCCAATGAAACTGAAGTACCCCACCCCCATACACACACCACACACACAACTCCACACACACACAACCCCACACACACACAACCCCACACACACGCAGCCCCCCCACACGTGCAACCCCCCACACACCCACAACCCCCCACACACACACAACCCCCCACACACACAACCCCAGACACACACACAACCCCACACAAACACAACTACACACACACAACCACTCACACACAACCAGACACATACAACCACACACACAACCACAAGCACACACAAAACCACACACAACCACACTCAACCACACACATAACCCCACAACAACACAACCCCAAACACAACACATAACCCCAAACACAACACCCACAACCCCACACTCACAGCCCCACACAAACACAACCACACACACAACAACACACACAACCATCTATCTATCGCACTCTATCGCCCTCACTCTATCTGTCGCACTAACTCTATCGCCATCTATCGCACTCACTGTATCTATCGCCCTCTATCTATCTATCGCCCTCACTCTATCTATTGACCTCACTCTAGCTATCTATCTATCGCCCTCACTCTATCTATCTATTGCCCTCACTCTATCTATCTATTGCTCTCACACTATCTATCTATCCATCTATCTATCTCCCTCACTCTATCACCCTCTATCTATCTATCACCCTCACTCTGTCTATCATCACTCTATTTATCTATGGCCCTCACTCTATCTGTCTATCTATCTATCGTCATATCTATCTATCGCCCTCCCTCACTCTATCTATCGCCCTCCCTCACTCTATCTATCGCCATCCCTCACTCTATCTATCGCCCTCCCTCGCTCTATTGCCCTCCCTCGCTCTATTGCCCTCCCTCTATCTATCGCCCTCCCTCTATCTATCACCCTCACTCTATCTATCGCATCACCACAGCATCACTCAGCACCACCACAACATCACTATGCGCTACCACAGCATCACTGAACGGCACAGCATCACTCGTCGCCACCACAACATCACTCAGCGCCACCACAGCATCAATCTGCAACAATTCAACAACAATTGGTTCAAATATGCTCTCTCAATGTTTCAAGCTTTATTACAAATGTCACAAAAAGATGTTAATATTTCACTTATACATCTAAGTCACGTAAATACAAAACATATTGCAGTACAAATGCTATAGGTGTCACATTTGCGAAAGTTAAAACTATTGGCATTGTCAATGACAAAGCTATTAATTTCGCTATTTTCAAAAACCAACACATTAATAAAAAAATTATCATTAACAATACCAATAGCTCAAACTTTCCTAATGCGAGACCTGTTGCATTGCAAATGCTTGTTGATATTATTTGTATGTCTAAATTGCTTAATGCAATTAATGCTCCCGTGAGAAAGTGTCACTCATAGTCGTTAAAATGTCACTCACAATTACATTGAAATTGTGAAAATGTCACAGCAACCTGAAACCTTGGCAGCTATGACCGAGTCGCAACTAAGGCTGGAGGTGCAAGAAAACTCGCCTCTTCATATGTCAAATCTTCCACCCCTAAAACACGATTTCAGGTCGACGTAACTGGGCCCACGTGCATTGAAAATAAAAATCCCCTTAATGCGGGCGGGCGGGCGACTAGAGTCAATGGCCCCACGCGCAACCTCTTGGTCCCGTCCCAACACCACGCTACGTAAACCGAAAGTGCAACTAGACTCCTGACGTTGGTGGAGCACGCAGTTCAATTTTGGAGTAGACCGCGGCACTAAGGTGCCGCCCTCTTAGGAAGGCACGCTGCGTGTGCGCGGGAGCTCCGCAGAGAGGGAGGAGCGAGAGACAGAGGCACGCCCACACCTAGCTGACAAAGGAGAAACGAAACTGAACTTTCAACTTTCCCAGCCCATTACTGCACTATGGCGGCGGCCCGGTCTGTCAAGTTGGAGGACGAAGCCACTTGCGCAATTTGTTTGGAATATTTTAAGAATCCGGTAATCATAGACTGCGGGCATAACTTCTGCCAGGCCTGCATCCTAAAATGTTGGCAGGAGATAAACACAAACTTCGCCTGTCCCCAGTGCAGGGCCATCTTTCCAGAAAGAAATTTTCGGCCTAACAGGCAGCTGGGAAACCTCGTGGAAATGGTAAAACTTCACCTCCCGTCCATGAAGCCGCAGGAGAGCGTGTGCGAGAAACACCAGCAGCGGCTGCAGCTCTTCTGTGAGGATGACCAGGAGCCCATCTGTGTGGTGTGTGACCGGTCCAGGGACCACCGGGCTCACACCGTCATTCCTGTAGAGGAGGCTGCCCAAGAGTACAAGGTATGTGTGAGGCAGGCGTGCAACGCCCACAGGGCTCAAAGGACTTCATTATTATTTAAGTTTATTAAATGGTGAGTGTTATTGCTTTTCACAGATGCCATCTCTTACTCTTCTATTTGCAGCCATAAAATGAAAACCGCGAGTCTACATGAATTTCCAAAAGTAACCAAACGGCCTGATTATTCTTTATTATGGCCCCACATATGTTTCTAGTACTATTGTGGTAGAAAAGTGCAGGCTTGGCTAGTGGATTCTTCAAGTGGTGAGGCAAAAAAATTGAGCTTCAAGTTGAAAGGGCAGGCAAGCACAACCAGCAAGTCCAAGTGAAAGAGTAGTGTTCAGGGGTGGCAAGAACTCTTTAAAAAAAAATAGGTTTATATGATACCTTTTATAGTACACATGATTTCAAGAAAATTTGCTGCAAAATTTTGAAAAAATTAGTTCAAATGGTGCATATAACATCACACATTTTAAAGAAGGCAAAATATACCACTGTCATAATACCAATTTACTTGGTTTGCAGAATGCAGTATTTTTGTGTGTCATTATAGAGCTAGTTGAACTTCACCAGCCATCTCGCTCAACACCACTGGGCCACAAAACTTATATTTTTTTGTTGCATTTTAATATACAGCAGATTTAGCCCAGGGAGATTGAGTGCTTTACTTGAGCAACAGACTACATCACACAAGGTCAGATTTATGTTGTTTGGGCACTGGGAGATTAAATGATTTGCCCAGAATTAAAGGATGTGGGCTGATGCCAGGACTAGCACCTGGTTCCCCAGATCCTAAGTCAGCAACTCTGGCCGTTAAACCACATTTCCTCATGTGACGCCTTGCTGCATACAAAGCTCCATCCATGTGTAGTAGAGTACTTCCAGATCATGCCAGATTTCTGGTCAGCATAAGGCTCCTGCTCTTTTTTTGGTCGGTACAGGACTATAATCAGTGCTTAATTTGTAAAATATGAAGTGCAGGTGCTCAAATTTTTAGGAGGCCCACCTACTTCCCTCGGCTCCACCCACTTCCACTAGTGGGTCCTCCTGGAAGTAAGTGAGGTCAGATTCATGAAGCGCCGGGACTGCTTTGAGGCGTGCACAGGAAGTTACACAGTCCTGTAATCCTGCTGCATACAGTCAGCATAGCTGCCAAGGTTTCAGATTGCCATGTGTGAGATTTTCATAATTTCCGTGTAATTATGAGTGACATTCAATGACTATGATTGATACTTTCTCCCGAGCAAAATCAAGCAATGAAGACGATAGTTACATATAAAAATCTGAAATTACACCCATATGAGCAACGAGAAACTAAGATCTTAAAACTGCTGCTGAAAAGAAAGAGGCATGTAGCATATCGGACATGTAACTATGTGCACATTTGTTTGCATCAAAGTAAAAACCCATAGAATTTCAAAAACGTACACTAGAATGCAAAACAACTTAAACCAGCATGCATGCACTCCCTGGGAACTGTCATCATCTCAGCCAACGCAGCAGCTGACACCCACAGAACATACTGTCTCACCCTACGAGAGCAGTGTCCCCCCCGGGTGGGATTATGCAGCAGGCAGTTCCTCGGTCACAACACCTGCTGTCCTGCGGTAGGTTTATCCGGTATGTGCTGTGCTGCCATGCCCCCGGCTGCAAGGCTGCTCAAATGCAGGCCGTGCACTCTTAATGGGTGTGTTTGTGAACAGGCGTCATCTGACACAGCCTAACAACCCAGCGAGGCCAGCATGCAGATGGCCAACACCAGAGCCTGCTATCCGCACCACCTCTGCTTCCTGGGATACACTACTACCCCTTCACAGAAAATAATAAATGATTCTGATTAACTCTGCTTTCACTTAATGAAGAAGCATGCATTTTTCCTCTTTAACCAACATGCCAGAGGCTACTGCTTACACTACTGCTGAATAAGGCTAGGCGCAGGGTTTAACACAGGCCCTACGTCACAAAACTCGTAGGGGCTGCATCACCAGCCCTTTCAACCACCTGTGACAATAAAGCAGTCACTCTTCTCCAATGAATCGTAATTTAATTTACCAACTTACTAGAGCTCGTCAACATGAGCATATGTAAAGTCTTTTAAAAAAATTAAAGCAGGGCAGTAGGTTAGTGCCCTTCCATTTCTGCCACTCTGCAGCAGTTTTAAGATCTTAGTTTCTCGTTGCTCATATGGGTGTAATTTCAGATTTTTATATGTAACCATCGTCTTAGAGGGGGTGGGGAAGAGGGTCGCTGTAAAGGTACATTATTACCCAAGCAGAGTGTAGTCTCCAGTGCGCTGGTAGGAAGGAGCGCTGTGATCGGTGATTGGTAGAGCTGTGTATGGATAGAATAGAAACCTCAGCACTCCCCATCAGTAGCAGCCGTCAATGGCCTCCATCTAGCGTCAAGCTGATTCTCATACCAGAGCCGCAGAGTAGGGAAGCAGCACCCTCGGGATGTTAAGCCTGGAGGCCCAACAGTGCCAGGAAGAGCAGCGGGAGCAGTAACATTGGAAACCAGCGATGTGGAGAGCTGCGTGGTGGGGCCATACTGCTCCCAGTGACGGAGACACACACAGAGAGCCCAGGAGCCCCTCAGCCACCCAGAGAACCAGCCAACTGCTAAGCCTCGAACCCACGATCCTCGGAGCCCTCAGCCCTGTGCAGCGGAGTCTTGAAACAGCACAGGAAACAGGATGTAGAAGGTGCTGCACCTTGCACTTGCCCCTCTTTTTACAGTGGTTGCGCCCGCTCCCGGGGCTTGCAAGGGCAGTCCGGTGGCAGCGTGGCAGACAGGGTTCAGGATTAGAGAAGCAGGCCGGGAGCCACTGTATAATTTATTTTCAAATGTTCCCTCTAGAATGCGCTATCTGATTGACGTCAGGATCACTGTGGGACAGGAAGCAGAAGCGGAGAGCCGGGCGGGCGGAAGTTTGAGAGTGGGGGGGGGGAGGTACCTTTTCGAGAAGGCTGACCTGCTCAGGGGGCTGCGCAGCTTTTCAAGCAGACAGGAAAAGGGACGTGATTAGAGCCAGCAGCCAGGGAGAACAGTGTTTATTCCATTGTTGGCATTAGGAAGGAGCATTGACATGCACTGCTCAGCTGTGTGCTCCCGGGCAGTTCCAGTGCGGAATGTGCCTCATAATAAGGCATGATGCGCCTATGCCGCATCCAATTTGATTTTTTTTTACGGCGTTCACCGGGAAACCTGTGTGAACTTAAAGAGGTCAAAATGGAGTGTAGACCCGGCTCTACGAAATAAGTGCCGGTGCTAAGCACCGGAAAGCTCCGGCACAAATTAAGCCCCAACTATAATTCATCTATACTTTCAGTGCTGATCTGCGTCAAGGATGAGCCACACCATAAGCCTGGCCAGTCACATGCCTAAGTAATCCCCGATCTTCAACTACTACTGGAATGCTGTTTTTCATCACAATTTAGCTGTTTGTTGAGAATCTGACTGACATGTCCCTTATGCTCCTGCCTCCACCCACATAAGTGGTAGGGCAACTCCTCTCACGCCAATTATTACCAGCTGCCCCTGGAAAAGTGAATGATGTGAGAGACCCAGCTTAAGCAGTTTGGCACACTGCAGCATTACTTAGGCCATTTCTCAATATATGAATATAGCTGCCCAATTCTGCTATCAATAAACTATCATTCCATTTGTCACTGATAAGGCATTGAATTGTCACACATAAGCCGGCGGAAAAAATGGCAACTGTATGACGTTAAAGTTAGGCAGTTGCGGCCGGCATGACTCGTTCGGGGGGGCGGGGGGGGGGATAGTTCTCGTGGGGGTTCGTACAGGTGGGGGTAATTTAAAAATAACATAAACGTACCTTCCTGGGTCCCGCATCGTCTCTCCTGACCTGCTCTCCATCTGTCCTGCCTGCGGCAGGAACAGGAAGCAGGCAGACAGCCTCTCTCCGCTCCCTTAAGCGTATCACAGTGCTACAATGGCAGCGTTGATTGATCAGGGCGCCGACCAGCCAGGTGCCTATGGGGACGCCATTTTCTCCATGTAAGCTGCAAGGGCAGAGCGCGTATGACTGGTTTGGTTGGCTTCGGGCCGACCAAACAGTCGGCACCCTCAGCAGTGGGAAAGCCAACCAAACACTTCTGCCTTCTCGCAGTGCAAGAAGCAGAAACATAAAATGGTAGTTTTACCATTTTGTTTGTTTATGCTTTTCGCACTGCGAAAAAGCAGTGGGGCGATGCTCCTCCACCCTAGTGACGAAGCTGCCCCTGAAATTGGGTCTAAAAATAATAATAGCTTACTTTATGGTTAAAAAGCTCAGAAAAACCTTGAAAAAACAAAGGTTAAATTAAAGCTAATGTTGGGTATGGTATTAAGAATTTAGGTTGGATTAAAAAACAAGCATTTGCAATGAATTAGGTCTTGCAGTTTAGAAACTTTGACCTATTGGTATTGTATTTTGACAATACCTTTCATTATTGCAGGTTTTTTTAAACACAAATAAAAGGCTTTGTCATTTACAATGCCAATAGCTCAAAATCTCACAATTGCGAGAACTATGGCATTGCAGATGCTTGTTTAAGAATGGTATAAACAATACTACAGGTCCTAGAAGACAAAGACAAAAACATGGACCAACGCAGCATGGTACACATGGACATAGAACACTTGGAAGGTTTACCCCAGAATCCTGGTTAAGGTTACCAGATATCTCCAAGTCATTGGAGTACACTATTTTCCTTTCCAGGATATCCATCTACAACACCACCACTGTCATCTGTAAAATATACTAAATTGTTTCACTTGAAGAGAACCTGGAGTACATCTCCCACAATGCATTATGTAAGTAAATAAATTAAAGGACTGGAGCATGGGCCCCGATGACAGTAATTGGGTACCCCTGTACCCTCCGGCTCGGTGCTACTGCATCTGCTGCACTGATATCTAAGCCCTCTGCTTCCGCTCCTTCATCGCACCTAGCCTGTGTTCTGTTTTTGTGACTAGGCTGGGAAGCACTGGTCTCTGGGTCCTCCTCCTCCTCACCTTGTCTTTGGGAAGAACAGTGGTGTGCGCTTCCCCCATGTATAAACTGATACTTTAAAACAAATAAAACCACTGAAATTCACTAGTTATATTTTCCTGAGCTAACTATAACTTGTGCCCCCCACCATGCACTGTTCATGACGTCACATATTACATCACTCAATGACATGTTCAATAACATCTGTTAATACATAATTTCTCCCGGCCAGGAGCGCCCGATTAAACCCTGTGTGTGTCAATTTGCATATTGTTCCTCCCCAATCTTGGCAGGGGCAACACCAATATGTTACGAAAGTGTTGTAGGTGGCTGCAGGGAGAGATGCAGCCTCTCAGAAATCACTTCTTAAAGTAAACCTATGTTTTCTAGGGTGTTTACAACATGACCCTAGGAAAAGTTGATAGTGTTTCTAAGTATTTCAGGAGCTGGAGCTTTCCCACTTCAGCTAAGGATTGCAGGGGTGTGGATGGTGTTATGGCTGATTTATGTGGCCTGAGAAATATAAGAGGAACTCGCTATTGGCTTGCCTTGTATATTAATGTGGTGATCCCCTTGACTCCCCAATGTTTCAGCGCCAGGAAGCTTCGGCGTCAGTGCGCTTTACAAATGGCACTTAACATAACTAAGCCAATTGACTTTCCTAGTATATTAGGCAAATGTAATAGATTTTTCTGCATAATGATGTGGTGACCCCTGAAGAAAGCCAGTAGACCTGCATTATTTAACTTTTTACGAGCGACTGGCGGCAATGGACTCACTACCTCCCTAGTGCGGATGTCGGCCATTGGCCGACACTGAGGAGGTACTTAAAGTCCCCTCTGGTACTCTGCAACACAGGGAGTCCTTTATTCTTATTTTTTATCAGACTGCTTGGGAAGAGGTTCTCAAGCCGCGTTGGTGTGCTAATGTCTTTGCAGTAAAAGTGAAAGTAAAACGAGCTGATGGGCTTGTTTTACTTTCACTGAATCAGTGCTCCGGGGCATATCTAAGCCACCCCCCAGCAAAGATTCTCATTGTAGACCCCACGCAATGGCTCCTATTGTCCTTGGTTTGAACTTTTCCTGTCGCAGGCATTAGGCACAGCCGCTCAAAGGGCTGCAGCATTTTTATTGGCACATGTGGGGCAGTGCTGGGTGGTAGGAATGTTGTGGATTCCTGCGGATTCCAGAAGTTTTCATCACAGAAATGTAAGGTAAATGCGTGATTTCAGTCAAGGTTTGAATGGCATTGTGGGTAAAAACACCTCATGGGATCCACACAAGGCACATCACCTTGGACTCCCCTAGTTGTCTAGTTTAAAAAAAGGATAGGTTTTCAAATTTTCGCTGGGTGCCGCCTGCATTAGGTCTCAAAATCCACAGCTACCCACTTTGCAAAAAAAAAAGGCCAGTTTTGAATGGAAAAATGTGAGGTATCCATGTTGCATTGTAGGCCGTTTCCTAATGCAGGTATATGGGAATGCTGGCTGGAAGGAGGTTTGTTGCTCCTTGCAGATTCCAGAACTTTCCATCATAGGAATGTGAGGAAAATGTTTTTTTTTTTTTGGTCCAAGTTTGAGGTTTTTAAGGTGTAGTATGGCTTATGGATCCATTGTCGACATTTGCTAAGTTAGCATGAGCTTCGCTGCTATGAGGCTGCTTTTGCACACAACAGTGCAGGCATATATTCCTCAAGAGACTGTTTGTGCCCCTTTCACATGAGAACTGTCTGCTTTTTGCGTTCTCTACTGTTCTCTGAGGTTTAGTCTGCACACAAGGTACAAGGTCGATCAACAATGCCCCTTGTTGTTCTGCTCTGGTCAGTCACTCGCACCTAGACAGAACATACTACCCACAGCAGCACTACTTGAAATCGTGTGCTTTAATATTGCAAGCTAAACACTTGGAGAGACACCTTTCCAGAGAGAAGAGTGTGCAAAAGAGTTGTCTGGCTCCCACGATTCTCAATAGAGAGTGACTTGTTCTGGGTTGTCTAATTATTTGTAGCTTCGCTGTTGTCTGAGAACAAATGAGACACTATAGCTAGTCGGTTTGGGATTTTGGGTACTAATGTGGTAGGATGGTACACCCCTATTCACTGAGGTCCTGTTTTCCTGTGCATAGTTCTGTATGTGTACAGAATCCCTGCATCAAAGGGATTCTGGGTAAAGCAACCTGATGAAAGGCACTAAAGTCAGCCCATCCTGGATTCCCTTAGGATCTTTTTTTAAAAAATGTACAGGTTTGCTCTGTTTACCTAGGTGCCAGCTAAGCCAGGGCCCAAAATCCAAAGCTACCCACTTTGCAAAAAACGGGCCAGTTTTTAGTTGAAAAAATTTGATGTGTCCATGTTGTGTTTTGGGCCTTTTTCTGTCGCGAGCACGCCTACCCACACAAGTTAGGTACTATTTTTATTGGAAGACTTAGGGAAATGCTAGGTGCAAGGAAGTTTGTGGCTCCCTGCAAATTACAGAATTTTCCATCACAAAAATAAGAATTGTTTTTAGTCCAAGTTTGCACGGTATTCTGGGTTAAAAAAACCTTGTGAGAGCCACACAAGTCACCCCATCCTGGATTCCCCTGTGTGCTAGTTTAAAAAAAATGTACTGCTTTGCTGGGTGATCCTGTTTGCTGGCTGAGCTATGGTCCAAAATATACAGCTACCCACTTGGCAAAAACAGGTCAGTTTTGAATGGAAAAACGAGATGTATCTATGTTGTATCTGTTTTGGACCATTTCCTGATGTGGGCACTAGCCCTACCCACACAAGTGAGGTACCATTTGTATCGGCAGACTTGGGGTAATGCTGGATGGAAGGAAGTTTGTGGCTCCCCGCAGATTCTAGAACTTTCCATCACAGGAATGTGAGGAATATTTTATTTTTTGTTCACGTTTGAGGTTTGTAAGGGATTCTGGGTTAAATAACCTGGCGAGAGTCACCCCATCCTGGATTCTGCTAGGTGTCTAGTTTAAAACAAATACAGGTTTGCTAGGTTTCCCTAGGTTCCAGCTAAGCTAGGATCCAAAATCCACAACTACCCAATTTATAAAACACTGGTCAGATTTGAGTAGAAAAAGATGATGTATCCATGTTACCATTTTTATCAGAAGACATGTGGGAGCTTAGAATAGTAGATTATTTGTTATTACATTTGGATTTCTTTGCATGTGTACATTCTAAAAGTAAGCCAGTGTGTAAGAAAGAATTCAAAGTAAAAAGATACCCTCTAAATCATGGGTACTCACAAACATTCTCTCAGGGGCCAAATTTACAGTGTAGTTTGTGGCCGAGGGCCGCACCGGTGGGGGTATGGTCAGTGAGAGGGGGGCAGGGCTAGAGAAAAAAAAACCTGTGACCATGAGGTTGAACACAGGCCCC